>NC_053473.1:2247446-2887400 GCF_015227805.2 Hirundo rustica | reverse complement strand
AAGGAAGGAAGGAAGGAAGGAAGGAAGGAAGGAAGGAAGGAAGGAAGGAAGGAAGGAAGGAAGGAAGGAAGGAAGGAAGGAAGGAAGGAAGGAAGGAGGAAGGAAGGAAGGAAGGAAGGAAGGGAAGGAAAGGAAGGAAGGGAAGGAAGGAAGGAAGGAAGGAAGGAAGGAAGGAAGGAAGGAAGGAAGGAAGGAAGGAAGGAAGGAAGGAGGAAGGATCATGCTGAATTTGTAGCCTAAAATGAAAATCCCTGGGCTGCAGCATGAGCACACTCTGAGATGAGGAGTTTAAAGATAATAACACATTTCCCTCCTGGGCACAGCCTGGGAGGAACTGCTCAGCCCAAAGGCCACGGTGGCGGGGGGTGGCAGTCCCTGCTGCCAGCTCCTGTCCTGCAGTGCCAGCGAGGCATTCTGGGCAGGGCTGGCTTCCGTGGATTCAGGGCAAGGAAATGTGGCTCTGTGTCCTGAAAAGCTCCCATTCCAAGAGGCATCTTGGAATCTGCTGTGTTGCACACAAAGCTGGAGCCAGGTGGCTTTGGAGCTGTGTGCATCCAGGCAGGAAGGGTTCCAGAGGCAGGACTGCCACCCAAAAGCTCTTTCCTGGCGGTGAGACTCTGAAATACATTTTATTGACCTGGGATCTTTGCATATCCTCAAGGTGAAGAGTCGGAGCCTGACTTGGCAGGGCTGGAAGCTCTAAAAAGCCATTTCTGCTCCAGCAGCATCAGATGGCTGAGGGTATCAGCTGAGCTGGGCTCGGGCAGGTGGGAGGATGAGCTGTTGCCCAAAGCCATTGTCCAGAGAGCTCAGGGAGGCTCTGACCTTCCACAGCTGCCTTCAACACGAGCCACAACCTCAATAAAAGGAAATGAAGTGAGAGCCTGGCTGGCTGAGGTGCCAGGGAGCAGCTGGAGCTGTGCCAGGGGGGTTGGGTTGGATCTCAGGGAAAGGTTCTTCCCCTAGAGGTGCTGGGCACTGCCCAGGCTCCCCAGGGCATTCCCTCGAGGCTGCCAGAGCTCCAGGGCTGCTTGGACAGCGCTCCAGGGATGCTCAGGGTGGGATTTTTGGTGGGTCTGTGCAGGGCCAGGGGCTGGCTGGGTGGTCCTGGTGGATCCTTCCAGCTCAGGGTGCTCCACGATTCCATGATTGGCATCCTGGTGCCCCCCAGGACTGTCAGCCCCTGTCCAGCCTGGTGAGCTGGGCTTATTTAGGACATTCAGGAAGATTATGGCAGCAAATCCCTGGAACGAGCATTAGGCTGGGATTAGACCCCTGACTCAAAGAGAGCTGAAATCCAACCTCCCCCAGGCCAGAGGTGGCTGGTGCTGGTGCAGGGCTCTCAGAAGGCTCAAGGTGGCTTTTTGCCTAAATGTTAATGATCGGTATTAACACATCTTTTCTCTGAGAGCAGATGAAAAACTGCTGCTTTTAGGGTCTCATTTCAGCCTTCTGTGCCATGGACACCTCTACCAGTGCCCCTGCATAATTTATTTTTAAAAGACTGCGCTTTCTTTGAAGGCCAATAAAGCTTTGGTGGCAGAACCCAGAAGAGAGATTAAAATTTGTCCTTGATTATAAAGTGCTAAAAATTCCTGGGAAGCCTTTGCTCTCTCATCCTCCTCAGCCACTGCAGCTCAGGGAAGCAGGAGGAGCCCTCTGACATTTCATCCCAGCAGGCTCCAGGCGGCATCCAGGGTTTCCAGAGCAGGACAAGGCTTTGGCCATTGATCCCCGGCTCCAGCAGCCGTGAAATGAGGAACTTTGGGTTTGAAACATGCCCAGGCCACGCAGCAGACGGCTTTATCTCAGCAGCGTTCCCATCAGCAAAGAGGAGGGCGTTGGATAAAAGGCCCTGGATAAATTCCAGGTGTCTGCACAGTCAGAGACTGAACACATCCATCTGCAGCCACCTTCCAGTAACACCTGGCAGAGAGGGCAGGAGGTCCCAAAGCCCAGCATTCCTTGGAATTAACCCAGGCTTTAAACCAGCAGTGTTTTCATGGAGACGAAGAAGCAAAGCAGGATATCCTTAATCTCAGCCCTCTGGAAGAACCGCTCTAAGTTGCTGTGTGTAATGGGAAATAAAGAGTTATAAGATGGGGTTTTTTTGGTGTTTTTTTTTTTTTCCCCCAGTGTACTAACAAAGTATTTGCTGTATTCTGGTTATTTTTATCTCTCCCAGTGGAAATGCAAGTAATAAAAATAGCAGCATTTTATAACAGGGAAAACAAAACCTGTGGTGCACAATTGTGCCTCGGAGAGAAAACGCTGTAATGTTTTATTTCAGGAGAATATTAACATGTGAAAAGAAACCTGAGAGCTCTTTGATTAACCCTGCTCCAGCAGCCTCCAGAGAGGAGCATGATGTGCAGGAGCTGCTTTTCCTGGGGCTGCTGCTTCCCACCCAACACCCTCCAGGAGCCAAGACTTGACCAAGTCTCCCTCTCCCCTGTCTCCTCCTGCTCCCCAGGCCCCTTCCAGCCCTTGGGAATGTGGCTCTCCCATTCAGCCATCCCAAACCTCTTTCAGGAGACCTACAGCCAACAATCCAAGGGTTTTTTCCCTGTTGGAGACGTGTGGATCTGCGTGGAGGAGGTGTTTACACATCCAGCTCACCCTCAGAGCATCCTCTGCTGGGAGCTCCCCTGGGAGCCCAGAGCAGCATTTGCAATGCTCCTATTAATAAAAAGAAAAAAGAGAAAGCCCTTGTCAATCACTTCGCTGCTTAATAATCTCCTTCCACAGGTGACAACAGACAGAATCCTAAATGACAGATGTGCTGGCAGTGGTGTCCCCAAGGAGCCTGGTGGAGAAATAACCGGGTTCAGCCCAGCCAAGCAGCACGTGGGCTCTGGTTTCTGCTGCACCTTCTTTCCCAGAGCTCCACACCCCCAGAAGAGGGGCACGGGTCTGGAATGAGGGTGTTCTTGCCAGCTGCCCACGGGCAGAGCAGGAGAGCCCAAAACAGTGGAATGGTTCGGGAGGAGAGAGCTCTTAAATCTCACCCGGTGCCCCCCCCTGCCATGGGCACGGACACCTCCCACCGCCCCAGGGGGCTCCAAGGCCATTCCAGCCTGGCCTTGAGCACTCCCAGAGGAAAATGCACAGGCTGCTTCGCCAAACACAAAGGTTCCAGCCCGGGAGGACTCACCCTGGAGAAAAGGCTGATGGCAAAGGGATGGGGTGGGGGGACACTCTGTGGGGCTTTGGCTGCTCCTGGCAGCATCAGATCCCAGGGCCAAAGGAGTTCACTGGGACTAAATAATTTGTTTGGTTTTCTTTTTCCTTAAGCGTCTTTACTTACTGGTAACGTTATTTCCCGAGGCTCTAAACGACACCCTGCTGTTAGCTTTGGCAGAAAGTTGTTTGCTGAGTTTATTTGCTGAGGTGACAGCCAAACATCGTCCCAGCACTGCCCTCTGAGCCCAGCACCCAGGGCAGGGCTGCAATGGGATGGACGTGAGGGTCCCTTCTACCCAAACCACTCTGTGATTCTGTAACTCTGAGGACCCAGAAGCAAACAGGAAAGAACCTTTAGTCAAAAGGAAGAAGGAACTCATCAGGTAACTGAGGGTGCAGGTCTTGATTTGGACGAAGCTCTGTCATCTTACAGATGTGATCCCCACAAATCACATCTGCAGCCAGAAATCCTTCCTGTGAAGTCACTTGCTGTGCCCATCACCCAGGAAAGGCAATGAGAGAGATCCTTGGAAGCACAGGGCAGGACAGAGCCTCCAGAACCCCCAGAGTAACTGAATTACTTCCCACAGAATTTAGTTTTCAACAGCCAGCAGCAAATAAGATGGGCTGGCACAGCCATGCTCTGCTCAGCCACCAGAAGGAACCTGGCTCTGGATCTGCAGGACAATTAGGCTGATTGTAATTGGGCAGGAGATTAAACTGGTTTGACATGTCCAGAGTCACCCCCTGAAGCAGCAGCACACCGAGCACCACGTCCCTGCTGGGAAAGGGAACTGGGAATGGAGGAGTTCCCAAAGACCAGGCTGAGCTCTGGGCACACTGGGAAAGAGAACTGCCAGACAGCGCAGCAGAGGATGGGTGCTGACTGCACCCTCGGATAAATCAGGTGTTCCAGAGGGCAGGAGGGCGTGGCACAAGGCTGGTAAAACCAGGAATACGCTGCAAACTCATCAGGAGAGAGACCCGGACCACACACAGGCACCCACAGCCCCGTCAGCTCTTCCAGTGAGTGATGAAGGAGCCAAAAATCGCAGTAATCCCAATTTTGGCTCTGCCTGTCCTTAACTCATTCCAGGTGGTCATACCCTTCCTCTGTACTCAGTGCAGGGCAGCAGGACAAGAGATGGACACAGGGAAAGTGCAGCCCACCCCACAGCTGTCATTAACACTGGGTGTCCTGAGCTCCCAGCAGGATCAGCACACCCAACATCCATTGCAGGATTTGACCCAAACCCAGGGCTGAGACCCCTGGCAGGCTGAGATCTCCCCTGCCCTCAGCTCTGCTCTGCACCAAGGACACACAGACATCAGATCCAGGCTCCTGCAGGTGGGCTCAGACCTGGGAGCAGATCCGTGCAGCAGCAGTGAGTGCCCTGGGCACCTGCCCTGCTCACGGAAAGGATCACAAACCAAAACTTTAAAGAGACAGAAAGTGGCTGAGGAGCATCTCCTTCCTGGACAGCTCTCAGCAGTGCAGAGCACCCAGAGCTACACTGCATGCCTGGCTCAAGTGAGGAGTCCAGGAGGTTCCAAATGAGAAGATCCTTGTGCTGCTCAGCCTGGAGGAGACTGAGGGGAAAACTCAGTGCAATTCCAGGTTCCTCATGGGGGAAAGAGGAGGAGCAGGTGGTGATGTCTGCTCTGTGGGACAGGGACAGCACCCAGAGAAGGGCTGGAGCAGGGTCAGGGTTGGGTTGGAGATCAGGGAAAGGTTCTTCCCCAGAGGGTGCTGGGCACTGCCCAGGGAATGGGCATGGCCCTGAGGGTGCCAGAGCTCCAGGAGTGTTTGGGCACCGCCCCAGGGATGCCCAGGGTGGGATCTGGGGTGCCCTGTGCAGGGCAGGGGTTGGACTGGATGATCCCTGTGGGTCCCTTCCAGCTCAGGAGATTCTGTGGTTCTGGCATTCTGTGGTTCTGTGATTCTGTGTTTCTGTGATCCTGTGGCTCTGTGGTTCTGGCATTCTGGAATCCGTGGTTCTGTGATTCTGGAATCCTGTGATTCTGTGGTTCTTCGATTCTGTTGTTTTGGGATCCCGTGGTTCTGTGGTTCTGTGATTCTGTGGTTCTGTGATTCTGTGTTTCTGTGATCCTGTGGCTCTGTGGTTCTGCGATTCTGGAATCCGTGGTTCTGTGATTCTGGAATCCTGTGATTCTGTGGTTCTTCGATTCTGTTGTTTTGGGATCCCGTGGTTCTGTGGTTCTGTGGTTCTGTGGTTCTGTGGTTCTGTGATTCTGTGTTTCTGTGATCCTGTGGCTCTGTGGTTCTGGGATTCTGGAATCCGTGGTTCTGTGGCTCTGTGATCCCGTGGTTCTGTGACCCCGTGGTTCTGTGGCTCTGCTCTTTGGCACTACCTGCTGACATCCCCACACACGAGGTTTGCAGTGTGAATGGTTCATTTACCCCCATCAGAGGCAGGGCACGGAGCTGTCACCTCCAGAGCGCTCCTGCCCGTGGGAGCTCCGGCAGCGCCGTGGCCACAGCAGCCAGGAGGGACAGGGGGGCCGATCCTGCACCCCACACCCCGCATCCCACAGCCCATACCCCATCCCCTCCCTGCTCAGAGGGGCTGATCCCACACCCCACACCCCACACCCCACACCCCGCACCCACATCCCACACCCCATCCTCTCCCTGCTCGGCATTCCCGGCCCCTGGAGCTGCCCGGGGCAGGCAGGGGATGGATGGATGGATGGATGGATGGATGGATGGATGGATGGATGGATGGATGATGGATGGATGATGGGTAGATGGATGGATGGATGATGGATGGACGGACGGATGGATGGATGGATGGATGGATGATGGATGGATGGATGATGGATGGATG
Source organism: Hirundo rustica (assembly GCF_015227805.2). Lineage (NCBI taxonomy): Eukaryota > Metazoa > Chordata > Aves > Passeriformes > Hirundinidae > Hirundo > Hirundo rustica. The sequence goes on along the minus strand of NC_053473.1, from coordinate 2,881,368 downwards.
ATGGATGGATGGATGGAGGGATGGATGATGGATGGGTGGGTGGATGAATGGATGATGGATGGATGGATGATGGATGGATGGATGGATGATGGATGATGGATGGATGGGTGGATGGATGGACGGATGGATGGATGGATGATGGATGGATGGATGGATGGATGATGGATGGATGGATGATGGATGGATGGATGGATGGATGGATGATGGATGATGGATGGGTGGGTGGATGAATGGATGATGATGGATGGATGATGGATGGATGGATGGATGATGGATGGATGGATGGATGATGGATGGATGGATGGATGGATGGATGGATGGATGGATGGATGGATGATGGATGGATGGATGATGGATGGATGGATGGATGGATGATGGACGGATCCTCGCTGTGCCCAGCGCTGACACTCGCAGCTCTGCCCGTGCGGGGCTCAGCGCCACTCGCACCCCCGGAGCTCTCTGAGCCTGGGCCAGGGAAAGGACCGAGATGGAACCCGCAGGGTTCTGCAGGGTTCTGCCCAGCAGGGCCCTTGGGGGCCGGCAGATGAGCTCTGCACTCCGAGCAAATCCCAAAGCTCCTTCCCAGGCAGCCCGTGGGATTCTCCGAGCTTCGCACCCTCAGCAGAGAACGAAGCCAGGAGTTTCTTCCCCAGGAAAGCTGCTGCTGTGTTCGCAGCACCATCTGGTGACGCGATCCGAGCAGGAGGATTTCGGGGATGAGCCGGTTAATTTGCGGATTCTTGGCGGGGTGGTGTGCGAGTGACAGCCGCCGTCTCTGCCTTCACACAGGGTGTGGGTGGTTATCCAGAGCTCCCCGTGCTTCCCACCCCACCTCTGAGCCGCCTTCGCCGTGCTCTGGTTAAACCCCAGGCTGGCAGATCTGTCTTCATTCGGGGAGCAGAACTCACCCTGAGCTCGGGCGCTGCTGCCAGCGCTGGCTGCTGCAGCTTCTCCTTCCTCTGGGAGCATCCAGTGCAGACCGAAGATGAAGAACTTACATTTGGGATCGCCTGGAAACACAAACTCCAAGGGGAAACAAGAGCTTCAGTTTGGAATTTTGCACCTCGTCCTGCAGTCAACAGCAAACCCCCTCTGAGAGCCAGGGCACAGACCTTGCTGTGCCTGCTGGCAGCTGCAGAACCGCACCGAACACAAGAGAATTCCAGATGAATGGGGCTCAAAAAGAAAATTCCAGATGAATGGGAGTCCAAAAAGAAAATTCCAGATGAATGGGGGTTCCAGGCGCTTTCAGAGCTCTCTCTTTCCTGACAGGACGGTGATCTGAAACAGATGCACCCTGCAATGCAGATCCCACTGTTCACAGCACGGTCCAAAGGTGTACCCCAGCCCCATTTCCCCACAGTGGTGGAAATCCTCAAACAATGTGATTTCCAAACGCTTCTGAGCGATTCTTCCACCACAAAAGGCTTTTGGTTCTGTCTCTGTTATACAAGACAGAAAAGTAAAGAGGTTCTCCCCCGGTGTAGTTGGGGTGGCTCAGAGGTGTCTGGGGCCCTGAGGGAGGGCAGGGGCTGAGCTGCACAAACAGCAGCAGGTTCTGCCCCTGGGCGGTGCTGGGGGTGCAGAAAGGGCCGGGCAGCACATCACAGAATCCCAAAATAGTTTGGTTTTGAAGGAACCTTAAAGCTCTTCCCATCCCATCCCACCCTCTGCCATGGGCAGGAACACCTTCCACCACCCCAGGTGCTCCCAGCCCCGGCCTCGGGCACCTCCAGGGCTGGGAGATGAGCACCAGAGGCTGATATCAGGATGCCCAGCAGTCACAGCCCTGCACACTCCACTCTGCTGCCCCTCAGTGAGGAGGCCCCAGCCCCCTCAGCCTCTGTGACCCTTGTGCCCTCTGCTCACTGCAGCTCTGTGCTAAACGTGCCCATCTCTGATGTGGTAATGAGAGGAGCAGGAATTTATATCCCTGGTTTAAACCCTGCTAATTTAGCAAACATTATCTCTGTTCCTAAGCATTAACCCAAGAGATCGGCCAGCGCCGTGCTGCTGCCCGTGGGAAGCAGGGCAAGGTGATTTGGCAAAGAGCAGTTTTTGCTCAGCTTTAAATGCTTTGTTCTGCTCAATCTGCTCCAGCAGCTCTGAGCAAAGACACGGGAACAGCCAGGAATGCAGTTCAGCCCCTGTGAGCCTGTTCAGGCACTGGAGTCACCCAGAGCTCACACGGGGAGGGAGATTGATAAAGGTGCTCTGGAGAAGAGCCAGACTCATCATCTCAACCCTCAGACAGCAGCAAGTCCAGAATCATCTGTGTCTCCAGAGATATCCACACCCCTGGAGGGTCCAAGTCCAGGTTGGAGGGAGCTTGAAGCAACCTGGGATAGTGGAAAGCGTCCCTGCCTTGGCAGGGGTGGCACTGATGAGCTTAAATTCTCTTCCAACCCAAACCGTTCTGGGATTCTGTAACAGATGTGAATTCTACAATGGCAGCACGGGGCTGTTCAGCAGCCGTTTCTAATCCTTGGTAGGATTTTGGGATGGGATTTTTCACCCTGGGCTGAAATGAAAATTGGCAGCCGAGGTGCAGCACTGAGTGATGGGGTGAACAGCTCAGTGGCGCTGGAGCAAGCCAGGAGAATTAATTAAAGCCGGGAGAATTAAACCCAGGGCATTAAAGAGACAGAAAATCCGAGCAAGGCTGAGCGGAGTCAAACAGAGGAGCTGCGAACGCCAGATGCCAGCCCAGCCACAGAGGCCAACACCAGACACCCAAAGAGCTGCAGCAGATGGGCTGGGGGAGCTGGGAGAGGGAAAAGAGAAACAAAACCCCCTCCGAGAGCTCCCCGCTGCTCCTCTGGCAGCTCCAGGGGCACTCAGCCCCCCGCGGTGCCCAGCAGTGCCCAGCCAGCTCCATCCACCTCGTGTGCCAGGGTTTGGGCTGGGAGGGCAGAGGTTCAGGGGCAGAGCCGGGCAGGGAGTGCAGGTGTTCGTTGTTTCAGCAAGAACAGAAGCTTCAGTGAAGCTCACTGAACCTTGTCCCAGGACACAGCTCTCCTCGAGGAGCCCCTGTGACGCTCAGCCACCACAGGCGTTTAAAGAATAAACAAAGAATGAGAGAAAAATGGGAGTTTGTTGTGAGCCCCAGCCTGAAGGGAGCTACCGGTCTGTGACAGACCTGCCTGGATCAGAGCCTTCACCTGCGTTTGGAAGTCCAGACACAGCCCCAGGCTGGGAACCACCCCAGGCCACCAGAGCTCTCCCTCACTGGCTGCAGAGGAATTATTCCAGGGGAATTTTCACTGGGGTGCAGCATCCCATCCCATCCCATCCCATCCCATCCCATCCCATCCCATCCCATCCCATCCCATCCCATCCCATCCCATCCCATCCCATCCCATCCCATCCCATCCCATCCCATCCCATCCCATCCCATCCCCTCCCTCCCTCCGCTGTGCGCTCAGCTGGGCGCTGCAGGAGCTGCCATCGTCGCATGCCTCCTGCCAAAAGCAGCCAGCGCAGCCCCTGCAGCGCTGCAGCTGAGCTGGGCCAAGCACCGAGACCCGCCAGGCTCAGCTCTGCCCTCGGCTCCGGGCACGAGCGTCAGGGCACAGCTCCAGCGGCAACATCCACCCCAAACCCGGCATTTCCCAGTGCTGGGGAGCAGCTCAAGGCACATCCGCCGACCTGCAGCCCCAGGGGACGGGCCACAGCGGAATTCCAGCTGTGCAAAAGGTCCAGAGACCTCCAGACCCTTGTGCTTCGTGCCCAGGTGCAGATAAATGTGAGAAATCTTTTCCTGCGGCCTCAGCTGGGCTCACCAGCCCGAATTTCGCCCCATTTCCACACTGCAGGCGGCGTCAGGAAAGTGTTTTGCCAGGTGTGAATCGGTGTCTGATGATGTGCAAGAAAGAAACTCAAATTGAAAGAATGATTTTCCTAATTTAATAGAAATAAGCAACCAAAAATGGGTTCCAAACAATGCTTTAAACCGAGCTAATACAACTTCTACGGCACATTCCAGAGCACTTAACAAGAAATATTTACAGGCAGCTAAAATATTAAATAACCAGGGAAAGAAAATTTCTTGTTTTTTAATTACACACCAGCAAAAGAACACAGGAACAGAACAATTAGAAATGATAACTTTAAAAAAAAAAAAAAAAAAGTTAAATAGGATGATTCAGGTAATACAATATCACAGAAACAGCACTTGGTTTTTTGTTTTTTTTCAAAGAATCGTATTAAAAGATGAGGCAAGTTTATTATGTGCAAAATGAGCCAGCTCTAGTACTGGAAGCAGGAAATAATTGAAGAACCGAAGAATGCCATGATTTAACCCTTCCAGGAGAATGTTTTGACATGGAAAACAAGCTTTGCACTGCACAAATCTGTATAGGATTATTTACAAGTGTCCTGGTGTTCTGAGCCTAAAAAAATCCCCCCTTGCAGGTGAGCACAGCCGAGCCAGGGGAGCTCACTCAGCCCGAATCCTGCCAAAGCCCAGCTTACAAAATCTTCCAGGACCTCTCTTGGTAGAAATCCCAGAAATTCTAAAGACAGCAGCCTCGAGCTGTGATTCCACTCAACAGAAAAAAGGCCCAAACTGAATTTCATACATTTCATAGCCCACTTGTAAGAAAGATTCCCAAATTCACTGCAGTTTTGGAAAGCTGATTCAATCCTGATCCAATAGAAAGCAGAGAAGAAAGGATCCCCATAAGCCAAGTGGAAGAAGATGGAAGGGTTCCTGCACACACACTCGGAGAAGACAAAATAAATCACCACACCCAAAGATACAATCCGTATGTGCCATGGGTGCAAACCGCCGCGTTTGCATTTTTATTTTTAAAAAGTACCTCCGTCATTTGCTCAAACAGCTACTTCTTAAAAAAATATGGAACTTTCCCCAGGTTGTTTTTTTTTAAAATAAAATGCCACACTCTATATTGTCAGGAACTGCTGCACGTTTCATTTTTAAAAGCTAGGCTTGGTGATTTGCATACAAACTTCCCTATAAAATCGTTATCCAAAGGAAAGGGTTCCTGTCATGCTGGCAGGCAGCTGACAAAGCAGTTTTATTGCTTTTTTTTTTTTTTTTTTCGAGGAAGAGAGTGAGAAAAACAAGGAAAAGCCAGCTGGGAAAAGCCAATTCCCAGTGCACCACACACACGGCCCCAAAACACTGCTGCGATAACCCAAACTTTGCCGGGTCAGCCAAAATCAGGTGATCAAACAGAAATCTGGGCTCATTTTAAAGACTTTTTCCAGTAGCTTGCAATGTTTGCTCCAGCATAAAGAGTGTCACAGTGAAGTGCCACGGCGACATCTCAGAGGAACGACCTCTCTACTCGTAACTGAGCATTTCTGCTGGCAGAATTTGGGGAAAACCCCCTTTTTTTTTTGGATAACAGCTCTGCCTCGTTGTGCTTTAGGCCATTTAATTCCAGGGCACAGCTAAATAAAAGCCCTGAGCTCATTTAGGCGTTGAATTCCCACTCATCACCAGGAATTTCGGGGGCAGGAGAGCTGCTGAGGTCATCGAGCACTCCCATCTCAAAAGCAAATCACCTTCTCCTTCTTTGGATTCACCTAAAATTTCGGGCGCAACAACAATTCTCAGCCAAAACGGAGACACGGATTTTTGGGAGCGTTTTAAAGGAGAGTTGCACCAAGTGCCAGCTTGCTCCTGCCACCCCGTGGGATCACAGTTTTACAGGATTTCCCCAGGTAAAACCATTCACACATTGCACACACAGCAGCTGGCACCGAGAAGATGCTCAGAGAATTAGGGGCTCATTAATACAAAGCCGGTAATTTGCTAATTTGAATGGGTTACAAACAGTGAGGCACCAAAAATCGTTTCCACTGAGCAAACCCTTCCCAGTTCTGCGCTGAACAACCAGGCTACAGGATCAGGGAAGGGATTAGCAGAGTTTATCTAGCTTTTCAAATAATTTCAAATAGAACTTTGCTGCTTTCAAAACAATCACTGACCTGCCGCTTTGGGAGTTCAAAAACGAAGGGGAAGAAGGAGAACTGTATAAAAGAAACACTTGAGATTGCCTGCAAATATTGCAAATCCCACATCATCCTACTGAGCTCTGGGGAATGGATGGGAGCAGCTCGGGAGGGTGGCTGGGGCTGACCCTGGGCTCAGCAAGGTCCAGCTCAGCCGCGCTCCTGGTGTGCAGAAGATGCTGAGCGTGAGCTGGACAAGTTCTCCACCTGGAGCGAAGAGGTGGAGAGGTCACCTCAAAGGAAAGGCTGTCCCAAAACACTGGGAAGTGCTCTGGCTCTGGGGGGGAGCAGTGCCCGGGGGACACCAGCCTCCTGGAGGGTTTGGGGTGAGTCCTTCCCCCTGAGCTCTGCTGGGATCCCCCCACGCTCATCCCCAGGGTCTCTGCAGGATCCAATCCCCTCCTGCTGCCCAGGGAAGAGCTCCAAAGGTGAGGCCTGAAAGTACCAGGAGTGCCATAAAAAACAGGAGCCCCGAGTGAAGAGAGTTCACAGAATCTTATTTTCATGATAATTTTAATGATATTCCTTTTGCAAAATGAAGCTGAGAAAACTAGAAATGCATAAATAGGCAATACACAGAGCCATGAAATGATCCCTTGTCACTACCAGTGTCCTATTCACACCTCAGCCTTGCCACAGGCAAAGTTGTTGCTCTTTGCTGCTTTCGTATGTTAAAGTGGAATTAATTTTCCTTTCACATACAAACGGCTAAAAAATAAACTTAAAACAGCACTGGTAAAGTCCGAGAAATTTAAAAAAAACACCAAAGCCAAGCATTTTGAGTTTGAAGTGTAACATCTGAGTAAAGAAGTGAGCTGGAAGTTACAAACATCTTCAGTCCCCTCGTTTATTGCAAGAGGGAGAATCCCAAGGTACACAGACCTGGTTCTTATAGAAGCACCCAAATCTGCAGTGATTTGCATAAAAACTGCTGAGAGCATTTCTCAATTTGATATTGTGCTAAAATATTTCTCTTCACCACGATGGCAGAGCGTGTACAACGCCACAGGAAGTGCTGTGCTGAGCACACCAAACCCCCAGGGATCTCCCACAGGATCGCTGGATCCACAGAAATGACGGCAAATCGAGAATCCGCCATCTCGAGCTCATTGGTTACAAGAATCCTTCAGCTTCCTTTAACAAGATCAACAGAAAGGCCAGAAATTGTGTTTATTTCTAGCACTGACTGGCGTCAGTGAAGAGAACAACTTGTGGAGCTGGAACTCCTGGTGACTCCATGATTTCTAAGCAGGAATGTTGGGATGGAGGCAGCGCAAGGGAAGGCACTGCAGAGGTGCCTCAGGGCTTCCTGAGGAATTGGGAAATTGTTCTGTTCTCACTCTTTGACCAGAAACCACTCAAGGCCAAACCCTGTGCAAGTGCTTTGTTCAATGCATGGACAGGCAACCCAAACTCAGACTGATTCCAATCTTCCTGCACTTTTCCCTCACAAGCTGCTTCTGAAGAAAGTTCTGAGAAGTACTCTAAGAAAAATAAGACAGAACCTCAAAATGAATGCAATGTTAGAAATAGCATATATTACAAATCTTTTCTTGATAGGAACAATCAATAAGAATACATATTAGCTTAAAAACAGCTCAGCAAATGTTGCTGACCTGCGAGAAATCTCAATTCACTATTTACAAATAAGACAAAGTGAATACAGGAAATTTTACACATTTGGTAGTTAATAGGTTATTGTTTGCCGAGTGGTCTATTAGAAACTGATATTTAGGAAGACTGGAAAAACACCCCAACCAGTTATTACCTCTTCAGTCTATATTTTAAGTACAGAAAACTAGAGAATGAATACTGGAGAGAACATTCTGCCTCGTCAGGGGGTCAGGGACAGATGACAACACTGAGACTTCTGCCATGGATGCCATTAAAATGTTCTGGGTACAGGACTTTAATAAATACACCTTGTCCTACTGAAAGGGATTGGAGCCAGCAGCTTTGCCTTTCATCTGGCAAAACCTCACATTCCTGCACTCGCCCGTTCAGAACAGTTTAATGATTTCTCTTTCTTGTTCCTTTTGCTATACGTAAAATGGAGTAAAGAAAGCGAAATGTCAACAGCTGGATGGACACAGGAGGTCAGTTATTCACAATCCTGCTTCAATGAGATGATCAAAGCAACGAGCAGCACACACTTGAGTGGACACAGAGGGGGTTTCAGGAGCTCTGCTCCCAGTTTGCACTGCAGTGCAACGCAAGGTGCAGCCCCTGAGTGGCTCCAGTCCTGCAGCTCGTGTCACTGCAGTCTGATCTGTACATGCAACATTTCCTATCAAATCTGCTGCTCTTCAACCTTCCTCCACCTCTCTCTGTGAGACCAGGATGAGTGCGTCCCCTCCATCAGGAAAAGAAAGAATATAGCAAGTAATCAAGGAAAAAAAGAAAAAAAAAAAAAAATACAAACCACCAAAAATTTACAATGCAGGTTTTTTTCCCCTTTTGATGCGAATGTTTTTCTGTACAAGTGTTTTTTGTAATCTAATACTGTTTAAAAAGCTATCAGCTTCTTCAAGATGGCCACTGTAGGCATGATAATATTCCAGGAACACTTAAATAACAGTTTTTACAATAAATTTTAGGTCCATCTCATTAGATTACTTTATATGCACTGGTCTCTCATCTGATTTTAGGCGTTTCCTACGCGGTTGTATAAAATCTTCATCGGAGTCCTCAGTTATTTCACCATCATCCTCTTCCTGCTCAAATTCAGGCAAAGGCTGGAAGGTCCTGTCTGAGTAGATCTCTGTAAGTTTATCTTCAAAGTACAATGCAACTGCCTTCCCTGCCTGTGCTACTTCTGAATCAGCCTGTGGATGAAAGAAGACAGGAATATTCACCTGTTGGAAATGCACATCCCTTCACCAAGTGTGCGTGGTCTGAAACGCTTACCTTCAAATTAATCTCTTGTGTTTCTGCATAAACTTGAACAACTTTCATCATCTAAAAAGGATACCAGAGTCAAAAAAAATGAAATTATAATCCTTCCTAAAGTTACGAGATCGCACAGGCTTGGATGACTAAAGTCAGCCATAACAACAACACTGTTATGGTTTGTTAGCTTTTAGTTCCCAAACTGAGGCAGCAGGTTTAAAACAGTCTTAGGCGGTAAATAAACCTTCAACAGAACACACAACTTTAGTACCAGTGGCTCCCAGCCGTTTCCTAACTCAGGACTGCTTTCTTCAGGATAAACTGGAGTTGCCTGGACACGACTGTGGGAAAGTCTCCTTTGGAGAGGGGAGAGCTCCAGGAGATTGCTTTCCTGGGAATTACCCCACGTGGATTTCTGCTTTGGGAAAGCTTTTTTGGCTTAGAGGCACTCGACATGATGCTGCTGTGAGAGGTCAGAGTGACTCAACTTCTGCCATGAGCCAGGCAAGCTGAAACATGTTTTTTTCTTTTTTAAAAATGTAAGGAAAAAAAAAAAAATCACCACAATTCCCTTCAGTCCTTCCTCCCTTGTTGTACTCTGGTCTCTAAGAGCTGCAGCATGTTTTCCTCTTCATTAATTCCCTTGATTGAGAAGTTCACATAATTAATTACCTCATGAACCTTTATGCAGGGACATAAAGGAGTTGGGGCTGTCAAAGTCCCAAATGCCTGTGAGCAGTTCCAGCATCACATAATTACCCTGATTTTTCCTAGGGAGGTTTTAATTGTAGCTTTGTGCAGTTTCCTTCTGCACGGGGCCAGAAATGCAGCCCAAACACTGCAAGTTTCAGGTTACATTTTACAGAGAAATAAGAAATATTGGCTGCTTTCTGCATTTCTAAGGTCAGAAGAAAGCCACTCCCTGTGATGCCTTTTGTCATCCTTGCTTTAAAGCATCACAGAGATCAGGAACCCTCTCAGCTCCTACTCTGTTTCAGCACAATACCACATTTTTTATTTTGATATTCAGATTATTTTTTCCATTGTTCCACTAGCAGTAACACTCAGGTCATTTATCTCCCCAAGCCATTATTTCACATGTAAGGGGTATTTCATTATCCGATGAGACCATTGCAAAATTAGTTTAAAATATGACCCCATACCCAAGTTATCCACTGAAATCTGATTTTTGTGAGAGCCCAGCTACCAAGGAGTTCAAGCAGGAAGGTTAACAAAAGCCAAAATGGCCACAAAGCTTTGCTGGATTCAGCCTGTGTGAGGTACTAAAACCAGAATATCTCCAGAAAGGCAGATTTCTCCTCAGTAGAGGAAGTTTCTCAACAGATTCTATCATGTTCCATGAGTGTAAAACAATTACCTGGGCAGCTTGAGACACTTTTAAGGACTTGCTGGATGTCTATAGCACTTCCTGAGCACTTCTGCCATCAACCTGATGCACAGTAACCAGGTCCCCCTGCTCCTCACTCACAGACACCACTGAATGCATTTGGGAAGTTCCCTCTGCTCTCCCAATTTAGCTAAAAATGAGAAGTTACTCTGCAATTGCCTCGAGTTTTGTTTGGTTTTTAAGTGCCTGATTCAGCATCTGCTCCAAAAGCAGAAGTTACAGCTGGAAGCAGAGCTTTTCGTGGGAGAAGCTGCACAACCAGCTTGAAATAAACATTGAGCTAAAATGACCAAAGGTGCTCAGATTGGAAGTTAACATACTTCATTAAACCTTTCACAGTTCTTGAAGATCAACCGGACGTCAGCCACGAAGTCCTCAGGGTTCTGGTAGTGTTGGGAATGCTTCTTCTGCAGTTTCTTCTTCACCGTGGATAAATCCATTGGTTTCTTGATGATTTTATAGTAGTTTGGTATCTGTAAAAAACCAGCAGTGATCTATCACTGAACAGAGCTCACAGCTGAATTTCTGCACTGAAGGTATCAATCCCTCAATCTCATCCAACAGTTCAGGCATGTTCAGCAAAGCAGAACAACTTCCTTTCCTCAAACTGTTTAAAAAGTTCTTTGTAATTGTATGGAGTGACTGGACGAGGGTTTGTAAATTGAAGGAGGGAAGCTTCAGATTGGAGACTGGGGAGAAATCCTTCCCTGGGAGGGTGGGGAGGGGCTGGCACAAGGTGCCCAGAGCAGCTGTGGCTGTCCCTGGACCCCTGGAAGTGCCCAAGGCCAGGTTGGGCAGGACTTGGAACAACCTGGGGCAGGGGAAAGTGTCCCTGCCATGGCAGGGGTGGCACTGGATGGGCTTTAAGGTCCCTTCAACCCAAACCACTCTGGGATTCTTTCTAACCTTCAGTGTCTCTCACAGCTCAGCAAAGCTTTTTCACTACAGTTACTTCTTTTACAGCTGAAAACACGAGAGTCAAAGCAGTTTCTTCCCTCCTCTCGTTCAAGTTTGTGCAAAAAGAAACAAAAAGCTCTCCTACAGCATTTTGAATTTCATGGGTATCCTGAGACATCTTGCTGCAATTCAGTAACTGCTAATTGGGAGTATTTTTAAATATCTGTTTTTGAGACTGGGAGTGAAGCATCTGCCCGGAGAAGCTCCAGAATCAGCTGCTCTCCCCTCTCAGACCCAGGAAATGCTGGATGACTGCCAGAACTTCCAGACTCATCAAGGGAGACATGCTCCTGGTGAAAGCAGTCACTTCCTTCCCAAATCCAACTCCAGACTCTCAGGGCTGTTATACCAAATATAAATCACCAGCTGTTTTTCAGGACACTCACCGAGGCTGGGACTGGCTCTTGGAACTCAATGCTCAGCTCGTGGCAGTACAGGTAAAGCAGGAGGCGTTCACATTTCTTATAAAGAAATAAACAGGGTCAGGTTAATATTTCAGATGAATGTTCTTCATTTATCCCTAGCCCAGAGATTCATACCTCCCTGCTTTGAATAGGCTTGTACTTTAACAGCTTAGTACTAGCAAATTAAAATGCAACCCCTTTAATTTAAAAAGGTAAAGTTCTTAGGAGGGCGGAGTGGAGAGGCAGAACTCCATTTACTGTTCACAGATTTCCTCTTTGTTTTCTCCCTCCTAGCCAAATGCCTAGGGCTGAAGTCAAGCATGGAGAGACATACCAATATACTGCAAATTAAAAAATAAAATACCAACTACAACCACTTTTATGCTTTTGTCCAATCACTACCACATGTAACAGAAAAGGACTGGGCTGCAGACTTTCCTCTTCCCCGGAAGACAAAACTGAACAATCTGAAAGCAGAGCCAGAGTGTTTCTATAAATTCCCTGCTGAAATATTTTGCCTTGCCTTGCTTGTAATTCCTTTAGAGGAATTTGATTTGATAATACTCTTAACATTACAAAATGTTAAAAATAAAGCTAAAAGCAAAAAATCTGATTGTCAAGGTCACTAAAATTCCCCAAGAATGCACCTGAATACTCCCAGCACCTCTCACAGGATGCACTTCAACACACCAAGCTCACAGAACTATTTTATGAAGGTGACACCAATGCTAAATTCAAAGGACTTTTAATTAAGCGCATGTTAAATGATGCATTTAAGTACAGAATCTGTGTTAATGCTGAATTTTAGCTCCTAAGCGATTGCAGTCCCCATGCACTGGGGCACTCCCACAGTCACCAGCACCTGGAGATGTGGCCGCAGCACGAAAAATCTCATTCATCATTTTGGGTTGCTTTGCAAAGCCACAACTGCATTTCGTTTGCTTCAGTCAAAGCCAAACCATCAGCAGCCAGAGGAGGGTGGCTGATGTGAGGATGCACTTTTTGCAGGGCAGCAGATCCCTGCAGGTTGGAGACCCACCCTTTGGTCCACAGGACTCAGGCCTTGTGCTGTCTTCCCCTTCTTGCTGTGCTGGGAATTGTCACAATCATATTCCACTTCAGGTTTGCTCAGGTCTCTGCAGAATGTACATATCCACTCTCCACTAAAGAGAAAAGCACAATTATTCCAGACATCCAGGGATAAATTCTCATCGGTCAGGACTACAAACAGATTTTACTCTTACAGATTGACATTCTGCTGCAGTAAAGACTCGGATACCCAAAGCTAAGGAACGACCCTCAATGCTCACAATAATTCTGCCAGTCAAGGCCGTGTTTCTTGCCCTCATATGATGCTTTAATACTTTGTAACCCCTTTCTCACCTTGCCTTAAAATGAACTTTACACAACAGAATCTCATTGTGCGACTTTACACAACAGAATCTCATTGTGAGACCTTACACAGATAACCAGAACGGGATTCTGTTATCAGATAAACGCTGCTCAGCCACACACAAACAACTCAGGCAAGGCCTTGGCAATGTCCTGGTTCTGTGGGATCAGAAGCCACCCAGAACAAGCCGATTTTGGAGGAAACACCAGCTTGGGCTCTGCGCGCAATCTCAGCTCACGCCGCTGCCGCCGGTACCTGGGGAAGCTGAGGAGCGTGGGGACGTGGCAGGTGAGGTGGAACACCTTGGGGCACTTCTCACAGCACAGCAGGTCCCCCCCGTTCTGGCACACGGCACACCAGTCCTCGTTGGGGTCGTCATCCTTGTTATTCCCCTCTCCCGCGCCTCGGGCCGAGCGGTGCATGAGGCTCCGCACCGGCGATTTCCCGTTCACCAGGCCGTGCCCGGACTGTTTGCAGCTCTCGCTCACATCTGCTGGCTCCGTCTTCACGTGGTTTTCCAGGCTTCCCAAAGCTTCCAGCTCACTCTCCAGGTGCAAGTTAGTGGACAGTGGTGGTGTCAGGCTGCTCTCGGGGCTGCTGAGCTGGAATCGAAGCAGCGCACGGAAAATCAGAGTTGATTTTACAGCGGCGTCTTTCTGCCTGCGGCGGAATTCAAAAGCCTCCCAACCCTTCTCGTGCTCATCTCCCAAAAGCCACGGGAAATCAGGAGGAAGAGCTGAGCTGCACACAGTATTGAAAGCTGCTCTTCCACGTGTCCTTTCTTGGAAGAACACACTCGTTTCTTCTGGTATTTAACACGAGAAATGCTCTGGTAAGCCAAACACGCTAAGTCATTAAAAGCTGTTAATGACAACTTCGTTGTCATTAGGAAAAACCTCAACTCCACCACCCTGCTCCCTGTACACAGTCCTGTTCTATCAAGCACAGTTGGGAAACACTGAAAAATATTCATTTGCTAATTATTTGATTTATACTTTGGTCTAAGAACTTCTGACTGACTGGAGGTTTTTTTGAATGCAATTATCTATGTGGGAATGTCCACTGTCAATGGGTGACTCACAGCTTTTATTAATTAGGGGTTAAAAGCAGCAAATACACTATATTACTTCATTTTAATAGTTAAAGATAAAATTAACATCACAGACCACCCTGTGCCTGGCAGAACATAAACAGGAAGAAAATACCTCTCAGTATGAAGCTTTAGAGCAAAAACACGTTTTTTTTCTCCCTTTCCAAATTCTTAAAACATGCTGCCAGGAAAACCACAACACACTGGGCACAAACTAACTTTACCATGCAAGCACTCCTTCTGCCATCCTCTGTTTTTTCCTGCTTTACTGCTCCTGAGAAACTGCAGATCTCTTCCTCTGTGCCTGGCTCTTGCTTTACTTTCACTTGGTCAGCCTTGAAGCCAATGCCAGTTTTGTCAGCAGTCCTGCCCGAGGAGCCACAGCTGGAGAGACACCAGCACATCATGAGATGAACAAGAGGATAAAATCAACAGGGCAAAGAAATTCACATGAACTGTTTCCCAAAAGAAAGGCAAAGGGTGTCAGAACATTTACAATGGCTCCAATTTACAAGGCACAGGAGAATCACAGTGCAGGGGGCAAAAAAAAATTAAAAATATAAATCTTCATGTAAACATTCTTCCATTCCTCGGTCACAGTTATGACAAAGCACAATTTGCCAACTGCCAATTCTTTTTTGGACTTCTTCACGTCTGATTTTTGTTTTTTTTTTTTTAGCCTGACAGTGTTAATGTGACACTCACCTTCCTCTGCTGCCTGTGCTGGAGGTGCTGGGAGGCCTCACAGGAGTGTGGGAGTTGGATAAACCTGCAAAGAAGCAGCAGACAAATTGATTTGGTACCAGTTCACATTCACTGACTAGTGCTGAGTAACCCCAGAAATGCTGCAGTAATATTCTCATTTACTGTCACCTAGGTCAGCTGTTCTCTCTGTCTTTTTGATCACAACAAATCCAGCACATCACGTTAAATAAAAAAGCGACAACACACAGTTCTTAGAGTTCCAGTAATTATTTTACCTAATCCAAACAGTGCTAAAGCCTTCAGCCCATTACACGCTCAAGTTTTATGCACTGGGAGCCACCAAAAAAAAGTCCAAAAAGCAGCCTCTGCATGGTTTGCATGCAGGTTTTGAGAAACACAGGAAGCCCCACTGCTGCACCCATTCGTTTACAGGATCTTACAAGTCTTGTAGAGAACACCCAGAGAAACATCAAGTCCCAGAATGGTTTGGGTTGGAAAGGACCTTAAAAATCACCCAGTGCCACCCCTGCTCTGGGCAGCGACACCTCCCACTGTCCCAGGCTGCTCCAAGCCCTGTCCAGCCTGGCACTGGGCACTGCCAGGGGCAGCCACAGCTTCTTTGGGCACCCTGTGCCAGGGCCTGACACCCTCACAGGGAAGGATTTCTTCTTACTGACTGAAATAATCTTCTTGCTCATAGAAAGAGATATTTTCAATGTTTATATAACTCAGAATTAGGTACTGGTGACTTCATTTGTTCAAGTGCATAAGAAAAGCTCTACCATTAATTAGTTATGCTCAGAATGACCCTGACAGCATCTCTGTATGGATCTGGAATACTGCATCCATATGCTGGCAGTTTGTTACTACAAAGACATTTCTGAAGGGGAATAAAATTGAAATTCCCAGCAGAATCTAATTCTGAGCAAAACAAATTTTAAATAAAACGTCACTTCCCTTCCGGCAGGAAGGGAAGGCAATCATTTTCAACTCAAATAGCAGAAATATCCAGAATCTCTAGAAAAACCCATCAGATTTACCTGATGACCCTGGAGACAGAGCTGAAGGTCCTGGGGAGGGATTCATGGTGCTCGTAGGCTGTGGGGGGAGGTGGCTGCCTGTGATGTACCTGCTTAGCAGATTATCTAAACTACTGGAACCAGCATCTTCCAGCTAAGGAGGAAAAACAAAAATCTCAATCAGAGAAGTCTAATTCAACTTTCATACCAGTTCCATAACTTTAAACTGGGATCGGTATCTTCACTGGAATTCCCTCTCCCTTCAAGGATTCAGGACTTCAGCAAATATTTTTTATCAGTTTCATGCAGAGATCAGGCTTTCAAATCAGAAACTTCAAGTAACGTTTTTCAAAAGCTCCTAAATCTGAGTTTTTCCAGTATGATCCTGGGCTGCACTTACACAAGGTCACTGCAAACTTTCTGGTTCCCAGCTGCCCAGTGTGTTGGTCACACACATGGTGTGACCAGATTACTGAGGCTGCAAAAGCTATTCCATCATGAAGAAATCAAGGGAAGCCATAATCTTGTATTTCCTTAACATGATGGGAAATCTCCCACTCCCTTTTCAAACAGATTTTAGTACCTGCTAAACCCAAGGAGACAGGGACTCTGCTTAAATGTGTAAAATGTGTTAAATGCATAATGTGTTTGAAACACACTGCACTCCAAGTGGGTTTTAATGACTGTGCTTGAAGGACTAACACTTTTTATCCAGTAAATCCAGCTAAAATCCCTACCAGCTATTACATGAACAGCTATAAAAAGAAGAGTATCTTAGCAGAATTCTGCATTTTCAGTGCCCCTGGAAGTTGCATGGTAATGCTTTGGACTATCCCACAATTTCTAATTTGGTGTCTGATGAGTTTCACACACTCAGCTGAATCAGGCACCACCTCTCACATTGGTGTTCTGCTCCAAAGCCTCAGCACTGCAGATTGCTCACACTGAGGTGGGATTTCTCCTTCCCCACCATTCTCACATCAGAAAATGACCTGCAGCCTCCTGAGAACACTGAACACACCAGCCCTCAACATTTAAGAGCTGCAAAGTTGCAGCTGGTTTTCCAGCAGAGCATCTTGGATGGAATTTATTTTGGTTTCCTGTATCTGGACCAAATCTCCTGGGTTTTACACGGGCATTTCAATGCAAAGGCCCCGTTCTCAGGATGAAGCCATCATCCTCCTCCCCTCCCAAACACTCCTGCAGAAAACACATTACTTCCACTTTCTTTGCCTCCACCTGTACTTTACATTGTGCTTTTCACCTCTCCAAATGAGCTCAGCTTCAAAATCTACCTCAGCTTGTGTCCCCTCTCTGTGGGACAATGGGACATGTCCCTGTGTGCTTTCTGTTCCTTCCAGGAACATCGAAGAGAAACTCCAGGCAGCTTTAAACCTGAATAAATCCCCGTTCAGGGCACTCAAAATACATCACTTTTAATTATTCTGCTGATATCTTCCCACAAGATGGTCTTGTGGAAGAAAGGAAGTGAACACAGTACGTGAGATTAATCAAAGTCTTAATTTTACTACAGGACACATTAAATATTGATTAATCTAAAGGTTACTAGGTATGGATAAAATAGCTGCATGCCTAAGAGAAGGGTGTTGGAATCCTGGGCACTGAGGATTTCAGACTTTCTGTGCTGAGAGCCACTGACCCCCAAGCAAACACTGCATTTGACCTGAGGCCTTGGAGAAAGCTTCCAAAATTTAATGACAGCACTGGGATTGTGGGTGTGGGGTTTGAATAGAAGTGTGTGATATCACAGGGTGGAAAATGTAAGAGTTTAAAGTTTTAGACTACAGTAATATATATAAAGCAAGATGGAGGGTTTAAGGTGAAGGCCAGTTCTTCTTCTTCACCTCCTCCTTCATGGGTCTGGGTGGGATTTTGTAACTGGATAGAAAAGTCCACGCTGTGGGCCACGGCTGGTTGGTACTGGGTTAAAAGTAAAAATAATTCAGGTGTCATTTCTTAATTAGACTATTTAACCTTAAAAGGCCGTGTAAAGAGAGAGACAGCAGCCATTTTTCGCTTTGTTAACTAGAAGCGCAGCAGAACTGACAGCTTGCGAGACTGCGATATAGACAACAACCAATAAACACCAACCACCGTCCCGAGCAGAAAAGCAGCTAAAAACCCAACAGGAAAGCTGAACGTTCGAATTCCACGACTTCAGACGACATCACACCGTTCCACAGCCAAACCCTGGCGACTCCAAGAGCAGCACTGACCTGGATGGGAGGGATGTCCGGCAGCGAGGGCAGGTTCTCCGGGTTGGTGACGGACGGGATGAGCTCGATGGCCGACACCGACGGGCTGGTGGGGCCGCGGTTGGCGCTGGCCATGGTGGCCGTGGTGGGGCTGGTGGGGTTGATGGTGGTGTTGTGCACGGAGACCACCGGGAAGGGCCCCGCGTGGCCGGGGTTGGAGTGCTGGGGAGACACAGACACCGGGCTGGGGCACGGCGCCGCGGCTGCGACGCTGCCCCGGGGAGAGACCTCCACCCAAGCGGGGCAAAGCTCACTGCTAGTGCAGCACCTGCCAGCACTGAGGGCAGAGCGACTCTTAACTCTTCTTCACTTGGAAAGGAAAAAAAAAAAATACCTCACGTGGCCGGATTTTTAACAGACAGCACTGCTTCCACTAAATTATTTTGTATTTAGTTGTGTTTTCTTAAGGCAATTGCTTCCTGCAAGCGGTTACATTTTTTTTTTTTTTTAAGATAAAAGTAACTGTTTCAAGTAATATAAAGTCACTTTTGGTATTTGAGTCACGTTAACGTTCGTTGTCAAGGATTTTTATTCTTAATGGCATGCAGAGCTCTGCATCAATGCTTCAGGTGTGAATTTAAAAACACTTCAGCAGCTGATTTAATCAAAACCCCTCAACTACACCACTTTGAACTTCACTACTCCTCACTACTCTCCAATAAACCTCTGAACGTTCTTTTCAGCTGAATGCCACTGAGAAGTGCAAAAGGAAACGTTTCGCTTCCCAGAACTAAACTGCAACACAAACACTGGATTTCATTTCCACCCCTAAGGTCTGAACTTCCTTACGTTCAGCAAAACTGTCACAGCACAGTAATGCAACATGGAACAGAAGCATATAAATGTGTGCAGCTGTGAGCTACAGGGGGACAGATAAACACATTTACAGCTGGAGGTACCATCTACTGGAATGAAAGTCTGGCACAATGGCACAAATGAAGCGTGTACACAGGATATACTTGTCTTTGAAGGTGAGGTTGCATCATGGAGTATTGAGGTCCATTGTGGCGTGGGATTCCTGGAATACGAGCAGCATTCTGAGCCATTCTCATCTGATGTGCTTGGAAAGCCCCACAGTTCATGTTACCCCTCTGCATGGTCTGCATGCTGATCAACCTGGGAGGCTGCAAGGGTTTGGGTTTTTTAAAATTTGCGCTTTTAACATGGAGAAAAGAAGCCCATCTCTTTCCACAGCAGTAGTAACATAACATCAAGCAAAGCCAACAGCTGTCACATTAAAGCATCTCAAATCTCCAAAGATTTAAAGTTTATAAATTGCTTTGCAAGTTGAGATTTGACAGGGCAATTTTAAATCTCAGTGTTACGGTGAAAGGAGGTGAAATAAGAACACACAAAGGACTCACCTGCTGCTGCAGGACTTGGGGGCTGCTCTGCCTGGGCACGGATGCTGATGGCTGGGCCATCCTCATCTGCTGCAGCTGCTGGTGTTTTTGGGCATACACTTGCTGCTGCATGTGCTGCAGTCGAAGCTGAGCCAGATTGATTTGCCCTGGAGTTTTGTTGATGTGGTTTGTTCCCGGAGGAGTTTGCCCAACCACGACATTGGGAGTGTAACTAGCGGCTGGTTTATTTTCAATGACCAGGTTACCTAAAAAAAAACCACCACAATATATATCCCAAAAGAAGCAATTAGATCTCATCGTCCTCCAAAGGTTGGCATATGCGAATTATTCAGATGTTTCTATATGCAGTTTTCTCAGAGCAATTTAAGCTTGAAATTTCCTCTTTATGTCTTCAATAACCATACAAGATAAAAGCAAAAAGAGAACTCAGACTACAAGAAAAATTAAAAATATGATCTGTGAGGGAAGAGTGAAAGAACTGGAACTGCACAGCCTAAAAGCCACAACTGACAGAAATTACTTCTCTGCCTTCACAAGAAATGGACAAGATGAGAAATAAAAAAGAAAACAAACATTTTGAGCATAAAGTTTCTATGTCTAAAGAAGTGAAGCCTGGGAAGAGATATTTGAGTGTCGCACCACTGAGTGACTTTGCACAAGTTCTACAAACACGACAGAAAACACTGCTACAAGCAAGTCCTGTCTTGCTCCAATGTCACAGACCATGTTGCCTCTCTAGATAACTCCTGTCCTATTTTTATATGGAAAAGGCAAAATGTTGATTTTTGACTGTGAATGTGTACTCAGTGGAATCTGCACGTCCCCGTTTATTAAGGTTGACAGTTTCCTGTCTCCTCCCAGAGAATAAACATCCTTGACTGAAGACAGGAACACCCCAAACTGGATGGTGGACTCAGAGCAAGGTGTGAGTACACACAAAAGCTGCTATTTTTATCAGATTTTCTGTGAAATTTTTTGTCCAACAGAGAAGTTCACAAGCAGGTGCTAATAGGTACCTCTGTCTCACCGGGCCCTGCCCTCTCCTCTCACTCAAAACCTGTATTTTGCAAACTCTAAGTGATTATATTGAATATACTGGAAATGGCACAGGTCCAGTGTCCAATCCAGAGAAGCTGTGGATGTCCCAGCCCAGGCTGGACAGGGCTTGGAGCACCCTGGGATGGTGGAAGGTGTCTCTGCCCATGGCAGGGGGTGGAATGAGACGACTTTTAAGCTCCCTTTCAACCCAAACCACTCTGATTATGGCTATTCCTAGAACCATTCCAACTGGAAAATAACATTAATTTAGAGAAAGCTTTGCTAATAGAAAGAACAGAGCAGATGAGGAGGATAACCAGGACTGGATGGGTTATGTCAAGAGAGTTTTTATCTCCTGCATTAAGAGGCGTGTTGCACTGCACTCACTCCTGCTGGATGAACACCCCCAATTCAACAGAGTTCTCCCAGTATCTCAGAATAAACAAAGGCAGTTTTCTCACCCAAATTGACAACGTTCTTGGCCCAGAAGGTGGGGTCACAATGGAAGCGGATGGCTCCGTTGGCAGCCGGGACGGGATCGCACCGCGCCTTCAGGATGTGCCGCAGCTGGAATGTGATCTGAGAGAGAACAAAAGCACTGCTGCTGACAAAGAAATGCAGAATGAGAAACAACCAGCCTGTGTTTGCCCAGAGAGTTTAGGCCACGGAACACCAACAAGGACTGGCAGCAGCAAGTTTGCTTCATAGGCTGGAAAATTCTCAATTCACCACAAAAATCCCGCAGCGTACGACTTCTTTACTCTGAGGAGTGCAGAGCAGCACCGTTACTCCACAACATCACTGCAAGGACTGCAGTGAAACACTCAGGTGCCTTCACACAGCTGACCCCATTCCTCCTACACCAACACTCCCTAAACCCTTATGGTAAAGGGTGAATTGTTGCACAATTGCTTGGTTCTGTTAAAAGATCTGAAGTTGAAGAGAAGGTGCCATGAAGGGCCCACATGGCACAACTGGGTGTATCCTTAGGATTACCAACATTTGACCTCTTAATCTCACTCTGGATATATTTGATTCCCCTGCCCCTCTGTGTTTGTGGCTCAGGATACGTTCCCAGACTGGGAAAGTTGGTGCCAGGATGATGGTGTGAGCACACCCCTGGCCTGCAGTGAACGACCTGGGGGTACTCATGTCAATAAAAGGGAATTAATTACCCTTTTGGTTACCAACACTTGACTTTGTGTCTCATCTCAGACTGCATATATTGTGTGACTTTTCCCCTCTCTGGACACAGGGATTGGGCCAGAACTGCACAGCCAGGTCTGCTCAGCCACACGAGGAGGGGCTGAGGGCACTTTGTTCTGCTGAAGAACAGGGGCCTGAGGTCAGACCTCACTGGGGGCTGCAGCTTCTTCCTCAGGAGCAGCAGAGGGACAGCTCAGACCTCTGTGAGCAGGGACAGGACCAAAGGGAGGGGCTGGAGCTGTGTGTTGCTCAGCCTGGAGGAGACTGAGGGGAAATCTCATTGCAATTACAGCTTCCTCGTGGGGGGAAGAGGAGGAGCAGATGCTGATCTCTGCTCTCTGGGACAGGGACAGCACCCAGGGAGGAGATGGAGCTGGGTCAGAGGAGGTTTAGGTTGGAGATCAGGGAAATGTTCCTCCCCAGAGGGTGCTGGGCACTGCCCAGGGAATGGGCAGAGGCTGCCAGAGCTCCAGGAGAGTTTGGACAGCGCTCCGGGGATGCCCAGGCTGGGATGTGGGGCTGTCTGTGCGGGCAGGGGCCGCACTGGATGATCCCTGTGGCTGGGTCCCTCCCAGGTGAGGATATCCCCGATTCCCAGTGCCAGGGTTCCCTCACCAGGCGCTTGCTGTAGAGCAGGGCAGTGCTGCTGCCGCTCGCGATCGCCCAATTCGTGAAGTTCATCACGTGCTTCACTTGCCGTGACAGACCAGTGATGTCATTCTGCTGCTGGATCAACTTCATCTGTCTCTCCTTTGTTACATTCTGCAAAGGAACAAAAGCTTTATCAGAAGTTTATTCCTGCTTTTAGATGTAGGAGGGAAATGCAAACCGCTGTCAGGTTTTGGATGATCAAATGGAAAACGTCCCAAGAAAATTTTAACAAATGTTAAGTAAACAAGAAAAGCCAAAATTCATGTAATTTTACGTTATTTCTTTTCCTAATGATCAAGTTACTTTATTCTTCCAGGCATATTCGATTTCCTTGCCAAATAATCGTTTCTCAACCAGGAAAAATCTACTGTGATTCATCTGATCTTAGATTTCCCATGGCAGGCCGGCCATATGCACTGAACCAATTTCTTACAAGGGATTTCCTCTCCTCAGATAAAACAGGTAATAATAACCTAAATTTTCATGGATTTTTAATAAAAGTCAGAATGCAATAATTCAGAATGTGCCATCTGGAAAGGATGCTGTGAACTCATGGTCTCTTTTATTACCCTGTATTACACAACTTTAAATACCAGCACTACACCTTCGTGTACAAATACGTGAGGCTGCTCTGAATGTTCTTACATGAACCTTAAAAGGCTGTTTGAGGAAACTGTTAAATTATACACACCTCAGAACTGTGTTATAATACAGAAATATGGCAAACAGAACACGAAAAGGAGATTTTCAGACACTCCTTTACAAGGAGCCCAATTCTGAATATGAGGCATGGACACAAAACTGAAGGAGCCACAGGCTCTAATGGGAGGAGAAAGCAGAGATTTAACTCCAGCACACCACTGAGAGGCAGTTTCAGTACCACAGCACCTGCAGCCACACCAAACAAGCCATTTTCAAATGGGGCTCCTCAAAAGGGGACTGGAAACTCAACACCAGCACTGCTTTTTATTTCAAGTGTACCTCAAGGTGCTGTAGGAGAGATTTTCCCTTTTTATTGATTTCGTTGATGAGGGTGAATATAGCCACTTTGATTTCCTGTTCTACTCGCTTGTTGGTTTCATTTACTTCTTTTATCCTAAAAAAACAAACAAACAAACGCAATGGATTGTCAGTCACTTTACACTTCACTGCCAAATACAAATTTACAACTTGTTTTCCTTCAAATAGTATGAAAGCCCTTGTAGTTTACACTCTTTATATAAAGAAAAATAGAGAAATAACCAGCCACAACCATGTCACTATGTACATTTATATATTAATATCCAAATCGTGTCACTCACTACGAAACATTTATATCTGATGCTTTAAACTTTTAAGAGAATTTATATTAAGCAGAAATTCACCCTGAATTTCAAATTAATTCCTCCCTTGTAACTAAAGTTACTACAAACCTGTAATTAATACACAATAAAGACATAAACATTTCACTAATGATGTGCCTGGTATCAGTCTAAATTATTCTCTTGTGCTCCACTACTACTGGCTGTCAGACTTTTTTTTGTTTCTTAAACCTCATGGAAATTCTGGATTTATTTGATCCTATACTGCCTTCGTCTAACGAGATCACATCGCAGCAGAATTCTTTGCTGTGAACCAAGGTGAAGATTTAAGTTGTCCTTTTTTGAGGAGCTTTTTTGCTGCCACATCAAGGATCTGATGTCAGCCAGCCACAGGACCAACGCTGGCTGTCTGATGATGAACACTGCTGGGCTCGAAGCCCTTTAAGGCACCTGGGACACACACGTGGCTTTTCATGACACCACAACCTCATCTCCTACTCCAAAAACCACCCAACCAACCCTTCATTAAATCCATGGCATCCACCCTTGGCTTTGGCAGCCAACAATTATTCCAGCAGAGCTGTTCCTTCAACACTTTCACGCTCCAACATCAGGGATGATGGCCATTTCCTACCATCTGCCAACAAGATTGTAACACCTTTATCTTTCCTCCTTCCCTGAAGTTTTTAGGATGGTGGATTTTGTGTCCTACACGCCAGCAGAGCACTGGAATGAACTGTCTCACCTGCAGCAGCCATTTGGCTCAGCAGAAAATTGAGATCTTGACACAACTCAATCCCACGCTGCAGAAATTCCCTGAATTCACTGAAGCCAGAAAGCCTTGGGCAAAAACCCTTCACCATTAAAACGTGTTACTCATAAGTGCATCACCCATTCCCGGCCTGGAAGTCCTATCAGAGAATGTTTTGTGGCATTTCTTGAGCTCTCAGTTTAATTATTGCCTACATGGCCGTGCTTCTGTCTCTTCAACTGTGTAAAAATTCTATGCTTCACAATGGTGTTGTGTTTTGGGACCTTTCAAAGACTTCCATGGAAAGTCAGCACATAAAAATACCAATTGTCATCGCTTCCCTCTGTATGTTCTTCCTCCCTTACACTGCTTTTTTTTTTTTTTTTTTAATGTAGATGACACCACAAGGAGTTAAAAATTTGCATCAGAACTTCTCTTTCTATCTTCGGTTCACATCCTCCTCCTGCCCTGGTACTTTCCACCCCCAGATGTGTCATTTTGCAAATGACCTAAAAGCTGCAGGAGGCTCACAAAACCACTGAGAATCAGGGTGGAATTCCCTGAGCTGCAGCAGCACCACGTCACCCAAAAAGCCAGCAGGGATCACGTGCTCCCCCTGCCTCTAGATTCAGTATTGAATGTTAATTTTCAAATAACCCTGGAAATCTTAAGTGAAGCTACCTAAAAGAAAAAAAACCCAATCAAAACCCCACAATCAACCACGATTTCCTATTCAAACTCACACCAAGTTTTTGTTACATAGTTGTCAGAGGCCCTCATAAGAAACAAAAATATTTTAACATTTCAACTTTTCTGTCGCCTAGAGCTAACTTAGGAGAGACCATAGGATGGGTTTTGTTGCCTTTTTCATTTCTTTTGTTCTCCCCCACCCCTAAAGTGTAAAAAATGTGTCAGCATCTTTGGTTCTACCCAAAGTTGTCACAAAAGATACAACCTTTAACATTTGGTTCTGGTAACAGAAATGCAGAGTCTTGTAGGGGGGAGAAAATAAACATTGTGAATAGCAATTAAGACATAAATGAAGTCCAATGTGTTATTCTAGTCCCATCATTCACCTCACCGTAATTCATTAAAAAGGCAGTGAAATAAGCTGATCATTTCGGGGAACTCACCTATTTTGAACTTGGGCAGCTGCAAAATTTACATAATTCTTCTTCTCGAGAAGTTTGGCCAACAGGTTCTCAATGGCACCCTTCTGGTTCTGAAAAGCTTCTTCCAGGAACTGGTACCTTTCCAACAGGCAAGAGAAAACACTGATTACACCAAGGGGCAGGGGGCTGGAACTCAGGGCTCCCAGTTCAGGTGCAAAGCCATGAAATTTTGAAAAAATGTGACAGAACACTGAGAAAAATCAGATTCTGCATGCTCCAACCAGTGTGTAAAATGCTGAAGTGCTGCTGAAGTCCTTTGCTACTGGCCAGGAGACTGAAGCTCTGTGGGAAATTACCAATTCCAGCCACACAGGGATGCACTGCCTCGTTTCCCAGGCTATGGAACAGGGACCTCAGAGTTCGATGAGGAAAATGCACCAATAGCTTAAACACACATTAAAGGATACAAAAACCCAACCTCTTAAACTATCCCAAATTCCCCAGGTTTTCAGCTGGGATGATAATGCTCATGTTTGACTGCATTAGTTTAATCTGGAGAAAATTCCCCTATTAAAAAACTTCAAGATTTTTCCACCTCTGCTGCTTCCAAGGGAAGAAAATTCCCTTCCAAGCTGTTCAACTGAACAGCTGCTATCAAAGGTACTTTCCGTTACCTCATCTGAAATGAGTAAGTACCAACACTGAGGGGAAAGAACACATTTAGGTGCCTTTTCCCAACATTGGAATTATCAATGCAACAGATCAAAATGCCTCTGAATTAAGCAGCTGCACATTTCCATCTTTTCTAATCAATTGCTCAAAATCCAAGATCCCTAAAAGTCACTTGCTAAGTCTTGTCTTTGCAATAAATGAATGTCATGCTTCTGAAATATAATTTGTTAACAACAGGGAGAAGTTAAGGTCCCAGAACACCTTGGCTATGTTTTCCCAATATTCCAATTGGCAGAAAATTCCTGCAATTAATGAAGATTCCTATAAGCTGCATTAGAAACAACTTACATTATCTCCCAAAGAAAATGAAAAAGAAAGCAGTGTTGTCTTCTGCCACAATCTAGAACATTACAATCCAACGGGAAAAAACTGTCTGGATTGGCATCAAACTCACAGCAAGACAGTTTTTTTTTATTTAAATGATTCACAACCATGATAACAGGGACTCAGACAAAGAACATCATTCACAACAAAAACAACTCTACTCCTGTTAATTCAGTTTGTAATAGCAACAGAGAAGTCTGAACTCCAAGAGTTCAGATTCTTCAGTCTCAGTGTTGGAATTTTGCTTTTTGTAAGAACAGCCTGAAGTTCTTGCAGCAGCACGAGATTTTAGATACTATAATACAAAAAAAAGTAGCATTCCTAGAGCCAAAAGACAGTAAAATTCAAAATATTTGGGAGCTGCTGATTTTCTGAAATTATTTTGATTATGTTCAAACTCATATTTCCACTTGAAGGAGAAACGAAAAATCACGTTCAGCTTGAACTGCTAAAATTTTGCTGTAGCTCTTGCTACAGCCAAAACACTTTTCTTTTTTCAGTATTGTACACTTCCAGCTTCCCAAGTGTGTGGACTGGAAACCAACCAAATTCGAGGAATCACACAGCATCAGGCTGCTGAAAGAATTGCCAGCTTTCTACAGAATCCCCAACAATCCCTGCCCATGACAGGGGTGGAATGGGATCATCTTTAAGGTCCTTTCCAACCCCAAACCACTCTGGAATTCCATGACTGGAACTCTGAACACTGCACCATGGAGCTACTGAAATGGTGATTCCCCCTCCTTTGGTGTAAACTGTTAGGATTTCAGGTAAGAAAAAAACCCAGGGGATTAAAATCAATTCTTTTTCCACTTGGCATGATTCTCCACAAAATCTCAGCTGTACTTCAGGCAGACAAAGCAGTGCCTTAATCATCTGTAATTCACACCTGCACACAGAACCATATGGAAAGAACATTCTGCAAAAAAAAAAAAGGCAGAGTAACAACAATGAATTCTCCTTCTGGAAGAGCACAGGTAAGTAGGACAAAATCCATCTGTTAATTCATTAGCAACGTGCACAAAACAGATGCAAAGAAACCAACTAGACCAAGTTAGTGAGTCCCAGGAGAGCAGCCCTGGTGACAAGGGAGTCATCCAGGATATTTATGATTAAGCCTATGAAAGAACAGAGCAGGAATATTTGAGGGTGTTAAGACTTCAATAATAGTAATGTCAAAAGTGAAAGTTCTCCACAGGCTGCTGTAGCAGTCTGAGAATAATCACTGTTCTGAGAAAAACAACAGTAAATTCAGTATTGCACCTTTAGAGAGAAGAGTTAAGGAAAAGCAGTGGTGCAGTGGTTGATAAATGTGTTACCCCCAGATTCTCTGCTACGACACTGAAAAATATTTGTTCAGACATTCAAACAACTCCATGACAGAGCTGCTAAAGAGCAGGAAGTTGCAATGCGTCATAAAGGGGTCCCAACTCCTCTTCTAGCAGAGGCAAACTCAGCATCTCTTTTTACCTGGAGTAAGGCAACTTTTAACCAATTAAACCCCAACCATTTCTCCCCTCTGCACTACAAGAACATACTAATGGAAGAGGCAAAATTTAGACTTTCCTTTACAAAATTCCCCTAAAGACTGCTGCACAATCAAACGTGCCCTTTCAGAAAATGACCTCACCCGTGACTCACTCTATCACATTTGTTTCTTTTACAGCACCAGGTGTTCAGGGCTGCAGGAATTTCCATTCCAGTCCTGAGCACAGTGACAGCACTGGGAACTGCCAGGCAAATCAACACCTGAATCACACCAAACCTCCTCAGCCCATCTTGGCTTGAATCTGATCTTAGGAGACTTGAAGAAGCTCAACCAACTGACCAAGCTCCCATCACTCCACACAGGCTCTCCTTTGCAAGGGATGGTTTCAGCCCGACAAGGAGTAAATGCAGGAGAATTTCCAGCACAACTGGTTCACATCAATGTCCACTTCATCCTCTGAGACACAGGAGTTAAGACATGGGAATGTTTGTACCTGTGTTCTTTGTGTTCCAGTAACTGGCAGTCTCTGCATGTCAGCCTGTCACAGGTTTCACAGAAAAGTTTTAACTGCTCTTGTTTGTGGACAGGGCAGAAAACAGGACGTTGACCAGATGCTCCCACGGCCTCTGTTTTCAAAAATAAACCATTTGTGCATTTTAGAATAAAATTAAGGCAATCTGAAGAGTAAAAACAACAAACTTCCAGTAACAACCAAGAACCTGCAAAAGGCACCTCCAGATCTGTTCTCATGCTGAAGTTACTGTGAGTACATCAGGTCAGGGGTTGGACTTGATGATCTCAGAGGTCTTTCCCAACCTTCATGACTCTGTGATTTACAGCGCCAGAGGTTAATGGCTGTTTTCACTTTATTCATTCAAAAAGGAGGAATTCCTTTTTTCTCAGCTAAAAGGCCCTGTAAGACTGCACACAAACACCAGCACGGTGTGTATGTGTTTAGAATTTAATTCCACGCAATTTCACCTCTGACACACTGAAGGATGGGTAAAACCCCTCAAACCTTTTTACTTTTTATCCCATGGGATTTCTAGGTGATCCCTTCAAACACTTACACACCTCATTTAGGCAAACAACTGAAGTGGGAACTGCAAAGCAAATGCTGCCTGTGTTAAGAGTCGCTTAAACCCCCAAAAAACAAATAATGGCAAAAAATAGTTCTGGGTTTCCTAAAAAAGTGCTGGACAGTGTTCTGAGGATATCTTGAGCTTAGCAAAGAGGAAAGCAGCTTTTGGAAGGTACAGCAAGTAGGGTTTAAAACATTTCCCTCACTCTCCATCATTTCTGAAGCTGGTTATATCATGCAAGTTATTGTGAAGAAAGAGCTGATGAACCTTCAGCTGCCACTCACTGAGAGAATTTTAAAGTCTCCAGGGCACATCTTTGAGTCTAAGAAGGAAAAAAAAACCAATGACCAGCCCTTCACCACAATCCCAATAAATAAAACTTCTGATAGAAAGTTGATTTTATTGGAACAGGCACTTTTCAGCCCCTTCCCAGCAGGTATCCAAGGGAAACCTGAGCTGTAACATCACACTGAGAGTCACAATTTAGCATTCCTTGTAAAAACATCAGTAATTCTTTCTTGGTCCCTATAATTTGATTGAATATAAGGGTTTCTCATCTATGAAGCTTAATGCGTTTAATCTTAAAATGGATAATATTTCTTATTAAAAATATTCATTAAGACATAAAGAGAAGCCTCTCCAAAATTAGGTTTATTTGATAGAGCAAATGAAATAAGATCCTCGTCTAAAAGAACTAAGCTCAACAGCAAACTTTTTAACTATTAGACTACTTTCAGAGAGAAAAGTACTGTTTGTTCCTTTGAAAGGATGCAACAAAACAGTTATGAAGATCTTAATTAATTTTAAATTAATTTAAATGAAGAGAGCAAAGTGTCTCTTCCTCAATACGATCATTCCTCAGGCACATCCAGATTGTGGAGAACCTACAAGTCTTTATACCAGAACTTTTAATCCATTTACAAAAAGAATTTTCTGATCTAAAATCCAGATACCCTGGACCTGTTTGGAGAACATTTTCCACATTACCTCAACAGGCTACAAATGATAAAATCCAGAAAAGCCTGAACCTGTTCTGAGATGATTTCCCACATTACCTCAATAGGCTACAAATGATACATGATCAAACAACAGTTTAAGAACTTACTTCTGATAAGGCTGCACAGTTAAACAAACCCTACACACACTTCACATATTAAATTTTGCTCATTGAGAGATTAAGCCTAAAACAGATTCAAATTCTACATTTACTCAGCAATAGGAAAGTAACACCATATATTGAAGGTAACTATAAACTTATACATTTCTACAGGGAGAACTAGAATTGCTTCTTATAACAAAATACAACAAAATGTTTTAATTTTTAAAATTTAATTTAATTTCTTTGGGTAATGGATAAGAGTATCAATATGCCACTGCTCTCCAGATTCCAACCCCTCCATTTAAGTTCCTTGTTCTACTAAACAGAAAGATGATTAGGAATGGATCTAAATCCTTTCCAAAGGCATTGGACATCAAACTGCACAAAACATCACTGTTATAAATTTAGCTTTTTCTCTATTTTTACAGCCACTCATTTTACACTGGTAACTTTTTTACTGTACATTTCCCAAATCCTGGGGGTAAAACACACAGAATTGGTTGTCACCTCCATCATCCTCCCGCTCTCTCCTAACTCATAAAGAGAAAAGGCTCTTGGAACAAAGCGATACCCAACACTCACCTGAGGACACATCCTCTTTTTTCCTGATCATGTGATCTTTCGTGAATTTGACTCGCTGGTGAGCTTCTATGCAGGTCTTACACAGCCACTCCCCACACTCCACGCAGAAACCCACGGCACTGGCGTTGTCCTCGCAGCTGGTACACACCTCCAGGGGAAAAGGCACCAGAATTGTTCTGGGGGCACTGACAGCTCCAGAGAGCAGAGGAGGGGTGGGGAAAAGGCACCAGAATTGTTCTGGGGGCACTGAGAGCCTCAAAAATCAGAGGAGGGGTGGGGAAAAGGCACCAGAATCGTTCTGGAGAGCACTGAGAGCCCCAGAAATCAGAGCAAGGCTGGAGAAAAGGCACCAGCCTTGTCCTGAGGTGCACTGAGAGCCCCAGAAATCACAGGCTGGGGTAGGCAGGATGGTCCCTACCTGTTCTGACTTCTCATCAGAGCTGCTGGGGGCCTCTGAGGTGTCCTTCACAAAGTAGTTGTCCACCAGGTCGATCTGCCGGCACTCCTGGCGGCAGATGGGGCACCGGATCACCCCCACTGCAAAACACAACATCCCCCAGGCTTTTAGGGCAACAGAACTCACACAAACGTGCCCAGGAGCACAAAACACAAAGCACGCTCCTCCTTTCACCTGGGTAAAGGATTCCACGGTGACACTGTCATTAAAAACCAGCCATTACCAGTGTAGAACAAGTTTTACCCCAAATTACATGCCCTCAACAATCCCAATAACATCCCACAAACCTCTACAGAAAATGATCTCCAATCCAGATGGGATAATTTCATCATATTTAACTTTTTCCTACTTATTTCTTCCCCAAAATCCTATATTTTTAGCGAAGTTATTTGTTGTCCCCAAGCAAATATTTAAGTTTTTCCCCTGCTCCATTTTAGATTACAAAACTCAAGACACTTGTTTTTTTTTTTAATTATTTTTTTAGAACAGTCTGTGGTCCAGCCTGTCTCAAGACAAGCATTAAGAGAGCTCAGGCAGCTGGGATGACTTCAGTGATGTTCCTGAAAATACCATGGCAGTAGCGTGTCTCGGTGCTCTCCCAGGTAGCACAGAAGATTTCTAATACCATCTATTTCCATGAGGTCAGGGAGGCAGAAGAAGCAATAAAACACCAGCATCCTGCTTTGTTATCCTTTGTAATCACTGAATTCGTTTTACAGCCTCAGCAGAGCTGCAAAGAAGTTACTACATGAACCAAACTGACATTTAAAGATGTCTATGAACAACCCCCATGAAGGTTTGAAAACCTATTTATAAATTAGGTAGCGGCTCACACTTCACAGAGGTGTTATTTGAGCTTAAATTCCTATACAATTTATTGAGAATATAATCTTCAAGAAGCTTTCCAAGTCGTTGGGTATTTTTATACACTAAAATAACTTTGAGAAGTGTAATTAAATGATGCTCAGCTCCTTTGTGGATATTCAATTAGGACAGTAGGACTCATTTCAGAGAGATTAATTACATTAGTAGTGGAGTAGTATAATTTTTTTCAAGTGCTGAAATTAATGATGGCTTCAGAACACAGGAGATTGACTGCAGAGCGACAATAATCCAACTAAAAATTCCCTGTCTCACCAAACCAAATACATCTCAAGAGCAGGATATGAAAAATAACCAGTACTGCAGCAGCTACACATACAAGAGCATTCACACACAGTGAAACCTTCCCCACACGCACAACTTTGAGATTTTCTTACAACTGAGAGACAAAATTCTTTAGGGAATACCAGCTGAAAGCCACCCAGCAGCTGATGTGTACATACTTACAGAAGAAAAATTCCAGCTATTTACCATTAAAACTACTCCATCCAAACCCAAAACTCAAGTTTCAGCGCTGCCTTGGGTCAAGCACACAAAATATTTCAGGAAAACAACAAAACAGAAGAAGCCCAAGATCTGTAATCTTAGGCAACAGCAGGTCAAACTCCAGAGATGAAAACCCCTTCCTGTAAGGCAAATTTTGGGTTTTGGCAAAAAAAAAAAAAAAAAAATTAAGGCAGATTTTGGCTACTTTAAAACCAATTAGTTGGTTTTAAGGTAGCCGAAGCAATGAAAGCTTCAATAAAATAAAACCTTTTGATCCAAGTGAGAGCCCACAGGCTGAATTCAGGCCAGGGGTTAATTCCACCTTGTCCACTGCCCCTGTCAGAGAGCACACAGAGAGTCCCAGGTCCCGCTCTCACAGTCCAACAGCCAATTTCTGCACCTCCACATTCAAATAAAACCTGCACACAAAGTGCCCCCAGTGTTCTGCACACACCTCAAGAGATCAAAACCCAAAGACAAGGCCCTGCAATTCTCATTTAGCACCTTACACTCCTTTTTCACATCCCAACACCGGCTTTCCAATGATGTATGAGCCATTAAGCATCTCCTATCCTGGTCTTTTAATCTAATAAAAACCAAATCACTGCAGCACCATTTGTACTAGAAATGGGATGTACTGAAAAGATATAGATGTGGCTAATTTTGTGAGGTAGAAGGGAAAAGTAGAGAAAATCACAATGAAATAGCATTTACATAGAAAAGAAGAAAATTTTATCCGTCAAAACTTGAGCTAATTTGTGAGCTAACAAAGTTTATTGCAAAAAATTTGTGAGAATGTATTTTAGGACAAACTAAGGTTCAAACATTTACATAACCCCTGAGAAAAACAAGTTTTCACTGTCGGTTTCAATTAAAAAAAAAAAACCCTCATATAAGAAAATAAAAGTAAATATAAAAGTATCATCCTATTTATACTCCAGCAGAACTCACTACTTTGTTTTTCTGCATCAAACAAATCAAACACATCAGTCCTGGCACAAACATTTCCACCGTAACTCTGCTTTCCAAAAACATTAGCACACAGTAAAAACTATTCTTTAAAGATCAATCTCATTTTTCAAATCACAGTTGAATTAGAATAAGACACATTCATACAAATCACGAAGGTCAGAGTGGTTTATGATCTCCCTCAAGCCTAATTATTACCATCAAGATTTCCTACGTCCTCAGGGATGGCTCGATATTATTTTGGAGCTGTAAATCGTCGCTGCAGAGGTCAAGAGCAGCACCAAGAAGCAAAGAGCTGAAAAAAGAGAAGTTTCTTTCAGGAAGTTCTGACCACACCACGTGAAACCCTGCTCCCAGGGTCTGAAACACTTTGTGCAGCAGCTCCTCAGTGCCTTACAGGATGCTGTCACCAAAATCCTGCCCTCGGCATCAACTACAGGAACACAGCCGTGCTTCAGGTCCTGAAAAAGAACAATTCAGCGCCCTGCAAACTTCACAGATTGCTCCTGTGGGTATCAGTACTTCCAGGAAGAAATTCAGGGAGAATCATCCTTCGGACCTAAAAAGGCCACAGGAAATGATGAACTATATTACAAGAGCTGCAGGTGACAGGAGGGGGGGTTCAAGCTGCTTTAGTTGTACTTTAGAGCGCCCACATTGCTCAGTTTTCCACTTGTTTCTATCACACACCTCGAGTGAGACCTGTAACAACCATGAGCACAAATGGTCACCACCCCTCTTCCACAGAACTCTCTGCACCACGTTCCCCTTCCCTTATGTCCTATTCCCAATTAATGATGCAGTTCACATCAGATTCTGCTCTTGGTCCCACCCTTCTGCAGAACAGCAGAAATATTTCCCATCACACACGTCCCCTGTCCCCCATCTGCTGCTACACACAACACTCAGCCCAAATGGAGTTTCGTTCTTCCTTTCACCTTGCCTAAGGCTGACTGGAGGGAGAAGCAGGAATCGTTTCCTATCTGGAAATGTGGATTGTGTGTCTCCAATCCAGCAGGCAGGAAAAGCCTGCCCTGGCACTGCCAACCCTGCTCAAAGGGAGATGGGTTTCATCTCCTCACCTGAGCCATTCCTCCCTGCCAGAGCTTCCCAGCCTGGGATCCAGGGAGGAAAAGAGGCTCCCAGGTTCCTTGTGCCACGTCCCATGCAGATTCCTGAGACAGACAGAGCCCTTCAGGAGCAGAGGACCAACACAAAGCTCTGACAGCAAGACAGGAATGTGGCCAGGGATGGATCCCTGGGAACTACAGGAACCTGCCCCTGGGAGCAGCTCTCCCCAGCACAGTGAAGGGAGCTGGGACAGAGCCCACAGCGGTGTAAATGGGAATCCTGGCACACCCCAAGAATGATCCCTGTCCTGGCAAGGGCTGCTCCTGTGGGAGCCCAGGTCACTGCTTGGTGAAACCAAAGACACGACGAGAACCTTCCTGGAGGCTCCAGCTCTGCTGGCAGCTTCTGCTGAGCCAGGACCCGCCCTCACCAAACGAGCCCAGAACAGCCCAGAAGGTTCTGCCCGAGCAGAACACACAGATTTCACTGCCAGTTACACAACTGCAGGCACATCTCCTCCCATGGCACATCAGACCTCCTGATTTGTCAAAGACTTTAAGAACACTAATGAGAGCAGCTTCTCTGTAATCCTTTTAACTGCTTATGGTGTAGATGAAGCACACTGAACTAGACCACAGACATCAAAGCACGTCAGGAAGCACGACTGAAGTAAACTGAGGAGCAAAGTTGATGCTGTTTTCCTAAAAACAGAAAGGCTGCTGAAAACCCTGCATCATAATCCAGCAGCAAATCACTATGGAACACTGCAAAAACCTTCAGATTTCATGAGGAAGATGCTTTTAATCTGCCACTCCCAACTCACACCTAAAGCTGCAACACAAGTATTTTTCTTAACTGTAACTCAGAACTCTGTGAATACCTTTTGTATATTTAACACTCCCCAAGGGTGACTGTGTTCCTCTGAATCTATCTCAAAACAGGTAATTTTTTCAACAGGTTTCATCTTGAACTAGTTTCAGTAAGACAAATATTAAACACCTGCTTAGAATTGCTTTCTCCAGGCTGACATATCAATACCAATTATACTAAAATACTGGCAAACTTCAAGGATGCTTGAGAGCTACACTGAAGGAAGGGGAAAGGCTGATTTCTCTGTATTTCCAGTCTTTTAGGATCAAAACAGAGACACTCCAGTGAAAGTTCATGTCAAGTCTCCGGCTGCTGTCCCCAGCCCAGCTTGATATTCAGGAATCAGTGTGTTCAACTCATACCCATTGCTTTTGCACAAGAAAAAAACTGGAATTTTCTGAATCTTCTTTGCTCCCTACCCACCCTTCTGGAATTCCCTCAGATGTTTCAGAGGCCAGCTCTACAACAACAAAGCTTCCCAAGCCAGTAAGAATTAATCTGCTCACCCACCAAACCCACCTACAACCATCCTCTCAATCTGGTTTTTTTAGTTTTTGTTTACAAACACCACAGAAGCCTCCTGGGAGAGAAGGGAGAGGTGGGGTGAAAGGAAAGAGGAACACATAAGGAGCCATGAAAATTCATTTGCTGCCTAAAACCATTGCAAGAGCTAAAGCAAAATAAGGAACTTCGGCAAGAAGCACCCACACTGAGGGCTCCACATTCATTTTTTGGCTTCAAGTCCAAGGTGACTTCAATCAACCTAAAATAAACACATCACAGCCCAACCCAACCCTACTGAAATATCACAGAGAACAAAAAACAATAATGGAATAATTAAGAGAGTTATTGATCTGAATGAGGATGGCCTGGATCTGATGAGATCATGGACATGAACAAGGGAGGGCAGAGCATGCTCGTAAATGTAGGAGATCCAAAACTCACTTTGCACCTCAGTAGCACCCAATAGATCCTCTCCATCACTGGGACATCATAGGGAGTCTTTCCAGCAGTTCAAACTTATAAATTCAAAATTTATTCAAACACTGACCCCAAACTTTTGTGTTCCTAAACACCTCTGCTTACATACTAAAACTCCTATTTTTGTAAGATCCAACTCCTTTAACATCAGCTCTGATGCCAAGCACAAAAATCTTTATCAGCTTTTTAGTTTCTTCAGAACATTCTGAGTATTGAAACTATAAAAACATGAGGATAAAGTAACTTTGACCTCACTTAATACCCTAAAATAAAATGTGTAAAGTGTGTTACGGACAACAAGCTGAAGAGGAGCCAACAGCACATCCTTCACAAGAGAGCAGCGTGTCCCAGGCTGCACCAGCAGGACAAGGACAGCCATCCCTGCTCCTGCTCTGCACTCCAGCACACCACACTGCGCCAGAACAGGGCTCCCAGTACGGGACAGACCCCAAACTGGGGCACTGGTGGCGCCCCAGGTGCCCCGGGCTGGAGCACACCCGGCGAGGAGAGGGGCAGGGGCAGAGCCAGGGCTGCACAGCAAAGCAGGGATAAAGGAATTTCTGTTCCCAGGAGGATGGGCCAACAGTGCTCAGCCCAGCAGTGACCACAGAGCTGTAGCAGGCTCCCAGAAACCTCCTGTCACCTCTGTCACCTCCTGTCACCTCTGTCACCAGACCGGCTCGGGGCCAGGGGCGGGGCCGGGCACACCTGGCCCTGCCACCCCACGAGATGCTCCACTCCAACCACACTTGTGCCAAACAACGGCCTCAAATTCTGCTGATACCTGTGAGACATCAATGAGCACAAGCCAAAAACTCTATCACATCATCCCCTGACAAGGAACCTCCCAAAACCCAATTTCTGTCGAGCAAGCAGCATCATTTGAGACATCACACACAGGCTTGGGTTAGATGGCAATGCCAGACTGATTCCCCCCACTGAAGTACTGAGTGACTGTACAGATAATTAAAGTCCTGTCAGATGTTTACACTGTTACAAAGACATTGAAAAACGAAACTTCCCAGTCCAGGAAATATTTGCAGGCACTTGTGCAACCCAGTAACTCCGGCTTCCGTTCTGGGTTCAGGCTTGGCAGGGAATCAGCCCTCTCAGGAATGAATCCCTGCCAGGTCCCATTGACTGGGTGAGAACTCCGATAGTACTTACTCCATGTGCATAATATTTATTTCTCTCAGCGCTGCAAGGGTCCAAGCACAGCCATACATCAAAACCCTGCTCTAATTTCAGTGATTAGGCCTTGGAACAAACCCTCACAGGTCAAGGGAGCGACACTATCAAATTGAAATCTGTCAGAATAAAAATACATTAAGAAAAAAAAAAAAAAAAAATTAACTGCTTTCAAGGCCCGCTCCTAACTCAGCTTTTTGGGTTTTTTTGAACAGTCCTTGATTATATAGTAATTATCACACACTGAACTGACAATACATTATATTTAATAAGAAAAAAGAAATTACAGCTGCCACAGATATTAATTCTCACAAAAATAACACGTCTTAACGTTCTCAGGTGGAAATATTTTACAATACACTATTAATTTAGACTGAAATTTAAGTTTCACACCAAGATTTTTAGTAAGTCCAGAATACGAACTGAACATTTTCCAGGGCTCATGCTGGGCTCCAGCATATATTCATGAACCTCACTTATTAACACAGGAGAAAAGTAAAGAATCAAGAGAGTTCAGGTGATGTCTACTCACATCCAGTTTCATAAAACTTGAAGTGCTGCATTTACACAGCTTAAACAGCCTTCTTTGATGCAGGAATTTTCATTCCTCTAGACTGAAAATACAGTACCTGCCACCAAACTCAGAGTAAGGG
Organism: Hirundo rustica; assembly: GCF_015227805.2. NCBI lineage: Eukaryota > Metazoa > Chordata > Aves > Passeriformes > Hirundinidae > Hirundo > Hirundo rustica. The sequence goes on along the minus strand of NC_053473.1, from coordinate 2,842,957 downwards.
ACATGTCACATCCTCCTACACATCAAACCTTTTACGTCCTCCTTTAGCAAATTTAAAAAAAACAAAACACAAAAAAACTTTAGGTGTGATTAATACAACACAGGGGCTGAATTCAGCATATCAAACCAGTTTATGGTACCACACATCACAGCTCTGGGTAGTAAATGTGTTTTTCCTCAGTTTACACACACAACCAGCTGTGGAGGTTTTTCAGCTCGTTTGGTTTTCCAGCCTAATTGTAACTGTGACATTCCCAAGGAGCTGGGAGAGCCCCAGCCCCCGGTGCTGAGATAATCTTCTTACCAGAGATTGTAAATATCTCATCCAGGCAGTGAAACCACAAAACAGCCTCTCCTCCACGAGCAGGAGCAGCAGTGGGTGCAGGAGAAGTTGTTCGACAGTATCTGTTACAGTCTGAAATCTCCAGCTTAGAAATCAGCTTTTTATTTTACAATACTGTGATACAAATGTAGGCATCTTCTTGTAGCCTGTTCAGCCTGAAAGGAGGAGTGCAGCTGGACAGCTGAAACACCTCCAGGAAAACATCCATCCACCAAATCAAATGCACATTCCCATAACCAATTAAGACATTAAAATAAATATGAGATGCTACTTTTCATGTTAAAGAAATGCATATGTTTTCAATACATAAAACAAGAATCTTCTATTTTTTTCCCTACATAAATGTAATCAACAGCAAAATAAACCACTTTCACCAGCAAAACAGGTATGAACCCACCAAATGCTTGTCTTTAATACAGCAAACCACAACTTCAGATAATTCTTTTAAGTTTTAGGGGCTCTCTAACTTTTAGGAATTGAGATGATTCTTCTGCCCTCTTCAGCCGTGGCTCTGAAGGAGTGGCAGCCTGGCAGGAGCAGAGATGCTGATCCAGACCCAACGCCACTCTCTCCAGGAGGGCAGAGGGAGCTTCACCAGGAAGGTGCTGTCACCCCGAGAACTGCTCTGCAGGCACCAAACTCACATTCAATTTCCGCAGGTTACCCAATAAACACCCAGATCTACTATTTCAAGTCCTGACAGCTCTCAGTGTACAAACTCTGAAACTGATTAAGAAAGCAAACTAAGAAAGAAAGGAAAATATCACTTGTACTTCTCTGATCTATGTGAAGAAATGCTGAAAGATAGCAGGCACACAGCCCAGCAGAGAGATCCTGCAGCAGAGTGTAACCTACCTCAGGCACAGCTCCAGGTACCACTTCTCCTTCATTCTTCCTTCATGAAAAAGCAACTGCTCGTCAAGAGGGAGACTTTGAGAATCAGCAGAAGTGGAAGCAACACTTCACACTTTGTGACTCCCAAAAGAGGGAAGGAACCTGCGTGACTAAGCACTGTGGTGCTTCTCAGGAGGTCCATTTTCTACCTCACTTACTGGTAACCACCTCCCGTGCCACTCAACTGATTCCACGCTCAGGGTGCAGAGAGCTGCCCACAAAAATGCCTCTGCTGGTGCATGGCCCATCCTCAGCCGAGCTGCTCCAGCTCCTGCGCTCAGGCAGGCCGAGGTGCCACCACAGCTGGATCCACAGCTGGATCACACAGCCCTACAGGACACTCCCACAACAGCTGGGGTTGGAAGGCACCTCTGGAGATCACCCCAGGGTCACCTGGAGCAGGTGACACAGGAATGTGTCCAGGTGGGTTTTCCCTCCCTGAGCAGCTGCTCCAGCGCTCTGCCACCCTCCAAAGAAAGAATTTCTTTCTCATCCAGGTGGAACTTTTTGTATTATAATTTATGGCCACTGCTCCTCGTCCTGCCCTGGGCATCACTGAAAAGAGGCTGACACCATCCTCTGACCCACCCTGGAAATATTCATATGGATTCATGGGATCCCCTCTCTGGACCAAACCAGGTGCAGCTCCAAAGTCTCTCCTCACAAGAAAGATGCTCCAGTTCCCTGTACCTTGCTCTCATCATCCAAAACTTTTTCCTGCAACAGTCCAAACGTGAATTCTTTCTACACCAAAGCACACCAACAAGCATTCTTAAAACGTGTACAGCAAGAAGTGATATTCCAATTTGTACATAGTGGTTTTCACACCTGTAACCTACAGATACAGCAGGACTCAGATAATCCTACTAATTGCTAATAAAATAAACCCTGCTTCCCAAGTTCTGTGTATGCCACTGGCATATCACTGCCCTGTGAGGGTGGTGAGGCCCTGGCACAGGGTGTCAGAGAAGCTGTGGCTGCCCCTGGCAGTGCCCAAGGCCAGGCTGGACAGGGCTTGGAGCAGCCTGGGACAGTGGAAGGTGTCCCTGCTCAGGGCAAGGGTGGGACTGGATGAGCTTTAAAGTCCCCTCCAATCCAAATCACTCTGTCACTCTATGTTATTACACAAAATGTAGAACCTGGAATCTAAAAACATGGATCACAAGATCATCTGAGTGCTTTACTGAGTGCATTGTCAAACTGTATTTAAGACATCATCTTTTTAAAACCGATAAACTTTTTAAGAGCACATCGTAGATGAACTCCTGAACAATTTGGATGAAGAAATCTCTACCATGCCAGGTTAATTCCTCCACTGGGGAACACAGGGAAGGCGTGCAAAGGTGTCACCAAACAAGGTCTCCCTGACCAGAGAGCCCATTTAGGACCTGCAAAACCACTTACCAGGGCCCTACTTTGGACTCACAGCACGTGAGTCACCCCATCTAAAGCTCCAGAAGCTTTTCAGTTCCATCCCTGAACATATACTATAGAAGAAAAATCAAACCCAAGCTGTGATTCTGATTAGAACACGTGGAAGGAGCAGTGTACCCCTGTTCCCTGGCGCAGGTTCTGTCCAGGCAGAGCCCCGGGGCACAGCTGACAAACAGCACTGCAAAGATTTATCTCAGTGCACGGGAAAGCAGGTGCAGCGCACACAGCGTTCCCACCTGGGCAGGTAATACTGCAACAACGGTGAATCGGAATTTAATTAGACACGTTTTACCCCAATGTCGTAGAGCCGAGCAGCTGCCCACCCCCTTCCTGACTCGCCTCTGCTGTGTCACCCCCGAAAGCCAAAACAAAACAGACAAAGGAGAGAATGACAGGATATTCGGGGTTAGAAAGGGCCTTTAAAGGTCATGAGTCCAACTCCCCCTGCCACAAGCAGGATGCTCAGAGCCTGGCCCAGCCTGACACTGAATGTTTCCACCACCTCCCTGAGCAACTTGTTCCGGGGTTTTAACACCCTCATGGCAAACATTTCTTTCTCGCACTTAATCTAAACCGATCCTGCTCCTGTTTAAAACTATTATCCCCACTCCGACCGCAACAGGTGCTGCTAAAAACTCTGTCCCCATTTTTATTACAGACTCCCTTTGGGCACCGGAAGGGGCTTTAGGGTCTCCCTGGCGCTTCTCTTTTCCAGGCTGAACAATCCCAATCCCCTCAGCCCTCCCCCGCAGCAGAGCTGCTCCATCCCTCTGACCAACAGGTCCGCGTCCCTCGTTCCTGCGGCGGAAACCCACAGGACGCGATCCGCGCTGCAAACCCCAGCAGCTCCGCCGGCGCTGCCCTCCGCGGCCCCGCGCTCCCGGACGGGCCCGAGCGAGGCGGGGAGAGCCCCGCGCTGCGGGGCGGGTCCCGGCGGCATGTCCCGGACCAGCCCCGAGCTCACCTTGCTGCACGTCGCCGTTGGCGCCGCCGGGCACGGGCACGGTGAGCTGGCGCTCGGGCTCGGGCAGGCAGCGGCGGCAGAAGGAGTGCAGGCAGGGCAGCAGCTTGGGCTCGGCCTCCCGCCGGCTCTGCAGGCTCTGCGCGCACACGGCGCACGTGTCCAGCAGCGAGAACGGCGCCGGCGCCGCGGGCGTCAACGGCGGCACCGGGCTGGGGCCGGGCCCCGCCGCCGCGCCGGGCCCCGCCGCCGCCTCGGCCTCGGCCTCGCCTCCGCCGCGCTCCGTGGCCGCCGCCCCGGGGCTCTCGCGCTCCTCGGGCGGCGCGGCGGCGGACGGCGAGCCGGCGGGAGGCTCCAAACCGCCGCCGCCGCCCGGCGCGGCCTCGGCGGCCGCGTCCCCGCCGCCGCCGCCTCCTTTGTTTTCCGCCATGTTTCCTCCTTTGAACCCGACCCCGCTCCGCGCACGCTCCGCGTCACCGCGTCACCGGGCGGGACCGGCCCCGCGCACGCGCGCGCGCTCCCGCGGCAACCGCGCGGCCGGGAGGGTGGGCCGTGACGTCACGGAGAGGCGGGACCACGGGCGGTCACTGGGCCGAGGGGTGAGCGTCTATTGGGCGGTGCGGCGGGCTCTCAGCCAATGGACGGCAGCGGCGGGGAGATGGCCACGCCCCCAGGCGCGCCCCCGGGAACGGTGAACGGAGCAGCGGGAACGGGGAAGGGAGCAGCGGGTTGGGAGATAACGCAGCGGGCTGGGGAATGCCCCGTCGGGAGAGGAGTAATTCCCCACCGGGGTGGGGAATTACCCTTCCGGACGGGAAATGACACAAACAGGCTGGGAAATAACCCGTGGGGGGGGGGGAAATAACGCATCGGGACGGGGAATAACCCAGCGCGACGGGGAATAACGCATGAAGAGGGGGAATATCCATCAGGATGGGGAATAACGCATGAAGTGGGAGAATAACCAACTGCGACGGGGAATAACGCATGAAGAGGGGGAATATCCATCAGGATGGGGAATAACCCACCAGGATGGGGAATAACACATGAAGAGGGGGAATACCACACGGGGCTGGGGGAATAGGGTACCGGGATAGGAAATAACCCATTAGGAGAGGGAACAAACCACTGGGGTGGGGAATACCCATGCAGAAGGGGAAATAGGGCATGAGCAGGGGAATAATGCACTGGGATGGGAAAAATGGAGCTGGATGGAGAAAGGGCACCAGGACAGGAAAGAACTGGATTGGGAATAATACAGTGGGATGGAGAATGGCACACTGGCATAAGGAAAAGGGCACTGGGACACAGAGCACCGGAATGAGAATCAGTGCATGGGGACAGGGAACAGAGCAGGGGGAAGAGGACCAGGAATCATGTCTTGGGATGAGGAACAGTGCAGGAGGTAGCACTGGAGCCCCCTCGGTGGGTGCTGCACAGCCCCAGTGCTGCAGAATGACTTCCCCACCCCAAATTCCAGTTCCCCAAGCCCCTGAAGGGGAGTCTGGGGGTCCCCCTGGCCCAGCCACCTCCACAGCTCCCAGACCTTAGACAAATAGCAAAACAGGATTTATTAAAGGCATAGGGGAAAACAGAACAATGTGAGCTCCTGCTCTAAGTGTGTAAAAAGTGAAACAATTCACAGTGCCTTTAATGGTGCCTGTAATACATTTAAACAGGATGCTTTGAGTCCACCCTACCTCCTCCTAGAATTTAAATCAAGGAAAAGAAACAGTGGAAATACCCTTTTAGCCTCTCACACAACTGCAACCAGAGGTGTCTACAGACACAGCATCTCCAAAGTGTCTGCTCTGTAGTTTTTAACACATGTTGCACTAAGACAAGTCAGGATAAGTCACTGAAAGTCTTGCTGGATATTCTCCTTGTTTGCTTCCCCATGCTGCTGCTTGATTTGTGAAATTTCGTTTTCCAGCTGCACAATAGTTCGTTCAATCTCGTAATTTTTACTGACAAGAGAGACCCACCTGGAAGGGAAAATAAATGAAAAAAAGCCTTTAAGTGTTACGTAACAGTCCTCTGGTTTAAAATCAAAGACAAACGTTGCTCCAAGGCAAGCAGAAACACCAAATAAAGCAGTATTTTTCTTAACACATGATAATCCTCAGTTGACAACAGTGGTCATTTGAACAACCAAAGTGACAATTAATAATTTTTAACCCCGTTAAACCTAAAACCACAAAAAATTTAACAACTAGACTCATCCACTAACTGCCAAGACTGAGATAAAGAAGAGTTTAATACACTTGAGGAAATTTTAAGCAGCTAATAAATATACCCTGCTCCCATCCGATGATTCACTTAACCTCAGTAAATATAATGTAAATAAATACAAAAACATGGAACCAAACTACAAATACTTCAAAACACTTTCTGCAAAGCAACGGTACAGCAGCACCAAAGATTCACTGAATTTCTAGTGGAAGAAGAATGTCAGGTAAATTTCAGAGAAATGCCAATACTCACGTGGATTCCATCTCCCGAAGCTTAGCCCCAGCTGTGAGCTGCATGTTCTTCCTCTGCCAGTTCAGGTCTTGAATGTTTTTCCTGGGGAGAAAAAGATGCAGTTTTATTTCCTCATTTCTTTAGCATCTGCAGTGCCCGTTGCTAATTTCCAAGAACACTCAATCCCTAGAAGTACTGCTGGAAAACATTTGTGTGGCCAGGACTGTAATGACAACATCCAGATGGACAAATCCCAGTACAGGGCTCACAGAAAACTCTGAGTTAAATAAAAGTAAAAGGCCAAACCCAACATCAGTGATTATATCCTTACAGAGACAACTGCACACTAAATTATCAGCAGTGAAAAGAAAGCATCACTACATTTCAGGGAGGATTCCACAAATCCAGAGCAGAGGCTCAAACAAAACAAACACAGAATTTTGAGTAGAACAGACATGATGAATGTAACTGCTTGGGGAGGGCAGGGTCACACTTCTTAATTACTGTTTTTACTGAGTCTTCTTCCCTGTGACCATGGCAGTAGCCAGCATATACATCTTCTGTAGTATAGCTTGGGGGGAGAGAAAGGTTCACTTCCAATGTCAGTACAAAAATATGAATAAGAATGACCCACCTCAATTTCTGAAGCTCTTTCTGGGCTTGTTCTATCATATGAACCAGATGCCTGATGACACAACGCAAGCAAAGCATTAAAACCACAGAAGTGCTAAATCAGCCCCATTTCACCTGACATTTAACTTCTCAGAGTTAAGGATTCAACAAGCCCCAGCAACCCAAACACCTTGTCCCAGCCACCAGATCCTTTACCTGCTTCCCTTCTCCTGAGCTCAGGAACCTTTTGCCTTCTCTCTGAGCTAAGTCTGGCACTCCTTTGGCTGCTCCTTTATCTAAGGCTCAGCCAACCCTTCTCAAAAGTGGACATTAACATTCTCTGTCCGAATTAGCCCCAGTGCTTCCTGTAGCCATACTCTACAGCCTTTTCTTGGCTTTTGCAGCAGCTTTATTATGGCCCCAGGATCTGTAGTAACACACCTTCATTTCCACTACTGAGTTATTCTTCCACAGGCGATCACGAGCCTTAATTAACACCCACTATTATAAAATATAACCCACAACATTCAAGACTGGGATATATTAAAACACATGCTGAGACAGCTTTGAGTTCAGCCTCTTTCACTCACAGCGGTTCATCTATTCCAGGCTATGTTCTAAAGATCCCCACTGGATTTACACACAATAAATACACAGAAATTCCACGCAGAACTTCGTGTTGGGCAGAGCAGCTGAGGCCTTACTCGTTGTACACCTTCCAGGCATTGCAGCCGTGCTGGGACATGAGCTCCAGGTTCTCGATGCGCACGGCCTGGTGCTCCAGCTGCGCCATGGAATTGTTCACACACTCCTGCCATGCCGTGATGTCGTTCTTCTGCCCGGAGGATGGGGCCGGCAGCTCGTACCTGCAAAGGGCACGGCTCACCTGGGGCACCGGGCACGGCCCCGCCTGGGGCACTGGGCACAGCCCGCCTGGGGCACGGCTCACCTGGGGCACTGGGCACAGCCCGCCTGGGGCACGGCTCACCTGGGGCACCGGGCACGGCCCCACTCACCTCTTCATACTGAGCAGCTCCAGGGGCTGCCGGGCCGCCAGGCGCTCGAACTCGTTCCGCATGATCTCGGTCTGCGGGGAAGGCAGCGGTGAGGGACAGGAGTAGGACACAAGCGGGGAATGGTAGGGAGGACGGGGACAGGACACAAACCCATAACGGGGAGAGAGAGCCGGGCGTTGAGACACAGAAGGGGTACGGGTCCGGGAAGGGTGGGTACACCACAGGGGTATGCGGGGAAAGACGGGGACAGGCAGGGTCTGTCACAGCCAGGTTACGGAGTGGGGGCAAACGGGGTATGGCGGCGTGGGAGCCCGGGATAGGGCGAGGCCCTGGGCTGGGGTCTGAGAGCTGCCAGGGCGGCTCAGCTCACCTCGAAGGCGCTGTAGTCGTGCGCGGGCAGGTAGCTCAGGTAGTTCTTGGTCGGCCGATACCGCCGCGTCTCCTCCTCCACCAGCGCCGCGGCCTAACGCACACGGGGCGTCAGGCGGGGAGCAGCCCGCCCGCCGCCCCGGCCCCTCCCCGCCGCCGTCCCGGCCCCGCACGCACCGCCTCCCGCACGCCCGGAGCCTCGTAGCCCTGGTCGAAGTAGGGCAGCGCATCCACCACCACGTCCCCCGCCACCAGCCCCGGGCCCGACATCTTGGCCGCGGCCGCGCGCACTGCGCGCGCGCACTCGCGTCACATCCCGTGGGACCGCGCACGGCTCCGGTACAAACCCCGCCCCACCCGGGAATCCCCGCCCCTCCCGGGAAACCACGCCTCTCTAGGCACAAACCCCGCCCATCCCACACAAACCCCGCCTTCCCCCACAGACCCCGCCTTTCCCTCACAGACCCCGCCTTTCCCCTCACAGACCCCGCCTTTCCCCCCAGACCCCGCCTTTCCCCTCACAGACCCCGCCCTTCCCCTCACAGACCCCGCCTTTCCCTCACAGACCCCGCCTTTCCCCTCACAGACCCCGCCTCATCCCCGCCCCTCAGCCCAGGCCCCGCCCCTCCCGATTTGACTCCAGCCCCGGTCCCGCCGCTCCCGGAGCGTTTCCAGGCCTAGCCCCGCTCCCCACGGTGCGATTCCGACCCTGGCCCAGCCCCTCCCTGCCCGGTCCCGTCTCTCCCGGAGCGACTGCAGCCCTGGTCCCGCCCCTCCCGGCTCCGCCCCCCCGCCGCGGCCACGCCCCCTTAAGGAACGGAGACACGTGAAGGGTTGGATCGATGAGCTGTAATTGATCCATGAGCTGTTATCGACCCATGGAATTCGTGATGGATCCACGAGCTGTTATCGATCCAAGAGCGGTTATCGATCCATGGAATTCGTGATCGATCCATGAGCTATTATCGACCCATGGAACTGGGTTATCGATCCAGGAGCGGTTATCGATCCATGAGCTGTTATCAACCCATGGAACTCGTGATCGATCCATGAGCTGTTATGGATCCATGAGCTGTTATGGATCCAGGAGCTGTTATGGATCCAGGAGCTGTTTTCCATCCCCGTGCCGGTTGTTTCCGCAGCACACGCGGATCCCCCGTCCCGGCCCTCCCGGGGCACAGCTCAGTCCGGCCCCGGCGGCTCCCCCCTCCCGCCGCTGTCCCGCAGCAGCGCCCGGTCACTTCTTCTGGAGGAATTTCATTTTACTGCCTGCAGAGAAAAAAAAAACAGCATTAGGAGCTTTAGGCGAGGGAGGGCAGGCCCTGGCACAGGGTGCCCAGAGCAGCTGTGGCTGCCCCTGGATCCCTGGAAGTGCCCAAGGCCAGGTTGGACATTGGGGCTTGGAGCACCCTGATCTAGTGGGAGGTGTCCCTGCCCAGGGCAGAACTGGTCCCTTCCCACCCAAATTATTGTGGGATTCTGTGAGCTGGAGACACTCAGCAGGCTGAGGAACTTAAAAGTGGAAAGCAACACATGGCCACCTCTGCCAGCAGACACAACTTCTGTCCCCTGGGCATGTCCTCAGCCAGGACCAAAGTTAAGGAACTAGTGCTCAGAGCAGCAACTCCCACAAACTTTACTAAAGATACAAAAGCTTAAAAAGAAAAGAAAAATCTCACACAGTGTTCAGTGTCCCCTGAAGCAACAAATGTAAACAAGGGAACACAGGTGCAGAGGGCAAAGAAGGAGCCTTCCTCTCCTTTGTAACAAATTAATTATTCAATAGCTACAATTAATTAATTTTTTTTAACAATTAACAAAAGCAAGGGGTGTTCCTTTACCAAGACTGCGAAGGATTTTGTTCATTCCAGTTCGTTCCGTCTCTGGAATACTCTCCAAATACTCCAAGGCACGGACCTCAAAAAGGCCTAAAGAGGAAAATAGAATTAAAAAATTAAAAATCACTCACCAAATGAGTTACTCCATCTTTTCGCATGTGGCATCATGATTAACAAGGCCACGAAAGGAAATCCTGCACGTAGTGTGTGTAAGCTGCAGGATCAATGAGAAAAGAGAGATGCAGAAATTCTTTGCTTTATAAACTGAATTCTTTTGAGTAATTATTAGGACACGGGGCTATTCCGTGTGACAGAATTCCAACAGCAGAGGCAGGTGGCACTTTACTTCAAAAGGGAGTCTGTGAAGCAGACTTGAACCACGAGGGTGATGCCAAAACAAGGGGCAAGAGGGTGATGCCAAAACAAGAGACAAGAGGGGGTGATGCCAAAACAAGGGACAAAAGGGTGATGCCAAAACAAGAGACAAGAGGGGGTGATGCCAAAACAAGGGGCAAGAGGGTGATGCCAAAACAAAGGGCAAGAGGGGGTGACGTCAAAACAAGGGACAAGAGGGTGATGCCAAAACAAGGGACAAGAGGGTGATGCCAAAACAAGAGACAAAAGGGTGATGCCAAAACAAGGGACAAGAGGGTGATGCCAAAACAAGAGACAGGAGGGTGATGCCAAAACAAGGGACAAGAGGGTGATGCCAAAACAAGGGACAAGAGGGTGATGCCAAAACAAGGGGCAAGAGGGTGATGCCAAAACAAGGGACAAGAGGGTGATGCCAAAACAAGGGGCAAGAGGGTGATGCCAAAACAAGGGACAAAAGGGTGATGCCAAAACAAGGGACAAGAAGGTGATGCTGCAGCTACCTTTGACCAGGTTCTTGCTGAGCTCCCGGTCCTGGATGAAGCCCGCAAACATCTGGGTCTCCATGAAGCAGTGCAGGAAGTGGCGCACGGTGCGGGAGCCGTGGGATTTGCGGAAGGGCTCCCGCTGGAACACGCGCTCCCCCTTCTCCGTCACGCTCATGTGCAGGGAGTAGTGCCCCACAATCTCCACGAAGAACTGCACAAAAGCCTCCGAGACCAGGGAGTTCAGGGTCACGTCACCTGTGGCGAGGACATTTGTCACTTTGGTGGTTCCTCTCCTAAAGGAGGATTGGTTTTTTTAGAGAGCTCGGTCACTTTTTGTATCTCAGACTAGGAGATTCCAGGTGATTGAGATCAAAGAAGCCTCAGCTCAAAAAGTCAATTTCCCAATGTCAACTTCCTGCTGCAGCTGGGACAGGCTCGGTTCTAAAGCTTTTCCAGAATTTAAAACATCCATAATCTCATTTTCCCTGTCAAACAGCTGGTGTGTAATGAGCTGTCAGCTCGTAACAGGCTAAGTTTAATTCTCTTCAAGAATCAGGCAAACTACACAAGACAAACTCTCTGGAAAGTGAACTTTGTTTTTATGGAATTATATAATTTGCTGGTGCCATTCTATCAAGCCACTCAAAGCTTTTTAAGTTTCTCACACTTCCTTATCTGATGAATCATGTATAAAGCAGTCCAACTTTGAAAATGATCAGCCAGATTATGCTCTAAAATACAGAAATTTGCTACATTATCTGAGAAAAAACATTGTCTCTGCCACTTAAAAAACACAATAAAATTCAAAGCACAGGAGCTGATGCTGTTGGCCCAAAGGAAACTACAGTTCTGCCCAAACTAATTGTTTGAAAAGAGGAACTGTCAGCACACCAAACTTCTCACACATTCACAAGATCACAGGGAAACAGCTAAAATGTCGCTTCTTAGCGTTTATTTCAATTTGCTCATTTTTACCAACTCCGTGGTAGAGATCTCCTAATGGGAAAACACTTTTCCATAGAAACTTTTCCACAGAAAGTACCTTGTGTGTCACTCTGCCCGTGTGACAGGATTTCACTCCGTTCTTCCAGGATTTGTACAAGTGCAGCCTGGAGTTTATGGGGCAGGATCTCATCCTCATCAGATACCTACAGACAGAAACGGCCAAGGAAGGACTTTTGCGTTATTCCCATCAGCAGGAGAACCAGGAGGTAGATTAGAAATATTCATAACATGCCTGAAGCAGTCAGGGGGGAGTTATTCTGTGATTTATTTTAAGGGAGACAATATATTTATCTTGCAGCCACAGAAATTGAACACATTTGCTCAGCATGCCCCAAGTACATTTTTATTAGAGTCACGCACACAACTGGCCACCACACAGACTCAGGCTTATTTCACCAGTAAAACACACAAAAAACAAGAAGTCTGTTGAGAAAATAGGACAGGTCTCAATAATATGGTTTAAAAAAAAAAAATCCCCCAATCCTTTAATACCTTTCTCCAGTTGCAGGCTGCAATGCAAAATAGAACAGTGAGGCAAGGAAAAGGAGAAGCAAATATCCTGAACTAGTAATAAAACCCCCAGCATTTTTACAGCTACTTGTCTGGGGATGCAGAAGCACTTTTGGGGAAGTTCAGCAGAGAACCCCAAGTGAACTGTGACCATTTGTTCCCTAGACCGTCACTCCTGGGAAAGACACCAACCCAAACCAACAAACACACCCCAGCTGGATGAGAAGGGGAAAGTGCTGTACAGCACAGGGAGAGACAGACAGAAAGCAGCAGAGAATCTTAGGGATCTCCCTCACATAAGAAACCAAGGAATAGTTTTTAAACTCAGATAAGCAACATCTTTGGTTTTGAAGAGCTCTCCACCTCATGCAAATCTCAACCTTGCAACAAGGATTGTTTGTAAGCCTGTTCCCTTCCCTGTCCTTTCAAAAGGATTACAAGGAATTTCTTCAGCCACTGAGGTCTCCATATGAACACCAGCTTCTCCTGATTTCTTTATTTTCTTATTATTTTCTTTCATCAAAGCCTTTTCCTGGCACAAACACATGAGTTGCTGGTACTGTTATTTCACTCACCTCTTGCAAAAACTTGTCAGCACAAAGATCAACAATCAGAACCTGGGGAGACATAGAAAACACTGACTCATAACCAGGTACATAGAAACAAAGCCAGGTTTTTAATTTGTTTTTTTAAATGTGGGATATTTTTTTTAATAGAGCTGTCACACACAAAACACAAGTTATGTATAAATGCAACCTGTCTCTGAGAACAGTGAATATTATTTATTTTTGAAAACGCTGGAACATCCTGGCATTTATCTGGTAAATTCACCAAGTGGCTCGGAAAAGTTTGAGAGTTTATACCCAAACAGAACCCAGAGATTATTCCAGAGAGGTCAAACTGATCCTACTGACATTGTCTGTGCCTCACATATCCTCACCTCTTCTATGGGCAGGTCCTGGAGCTGCGGCAGGGAGCAGGAGAGGATGCCAATGAGGAATGGGGTTGGAGAGCACACGATGTCGATCATGGAAGCTGGCAGGACAGGGATGTAGGTGTGCTGCCAGGTGAAGGGGTAAAGTGTTGCCACTGCAGCGTGCCCACATTTAGACAGAGTGCTGGAGAGGTGGGAGAAGCACAGGGAGGGTGGTCAGTGTCTCCTCCAGGACAGGCTGGAAGGCTCAGAGCAGGTGCCACTCGTGTGCAGTCTGTGCATCAGCAGAGACCCCATGCAGCCACTTTTGAACTCAGTTATGGGGAGCTAAAACCACCATCAACCCAGGCTAAAGAGGCAAAAAGGAAACATTCCCTTATCTCCTCTTGTGTCAACAGCATACTCCAAATTCTAGGCATGCACATGCTGTGTGGGGAGTGCAGAAGGTTTTCAACTGGAATTAATTGCAAAACTAGACAAGCTTGGACAGGGGACAGGTCCAAACGCAGAAGAAACAACAATATCCAGTGACAGCAACCCTCAAAAGAGCTACTCAGCCTCATCTCTTACCTTAAGTTGTCAGCCACGAAGATGACCCTCCTTTCCAGCAGGAGAGAGGCAAACACCCGGATGGTGTGGGAGACACTCAGACACTGCAAGAGGCACTCGAAGTCAACGTGCTCCAGCCGGGAGTCGGAGGGGCGGCACAGCTCCATCACCTGGGAGGACACAGCCACAGGAGAGCTGGGGGGGCAGCCCAGGGCAGGGAGCCTCAGCCTGCAGCAGAGGAGCCTGAGGTCAGAGCTCACCGCAGGCTGCAGCTCCTCCTGAGGGGCAGGACCAGGAACAGGACCCAGGGAAGGGCTGGGGCTGTGCCAGGGGAGTTTAGGTTGGATTTTGGGAAAGGTTCTTCCCCCAGAGGGTGCTGGGCACTGCCCAGGCTCCCCAGGGAATGGGCACAGCCCCGAGGGCTCACTCCTGCAAGCTCCAGGAGTGTTTGGACAACGCTGTCAGGGATGCACAGGGTGGGATTTTGGGGTGTCTGTGCAGGAGTTGGACTCAATGATCCTTGTGGATCCCTTCCAGCTCAGGATATTCTCTGAACCCACACAGCTGGCATGGGGCAGCACAGAAGAGTGTCCCAGAAGCTCTTCATTAAGAAGCAGGGAATCACTTCCAGGGCAGATGAGTCCACAGCAAACAGGTTTCTGGGACAGCCTCCCTTCCAACTTCAGGACATTTTCTTCAGGCTAACGATTTCCAGGCACCACTGTGCAGTTTGCAAAGAGCCTCTGTGCCCTGGAGACCCCCCAGAGAGCAGGCAGCTCCCCCTGACCCCCGTTACCTCATCTCCTGCTCCTGGCAGGAAGCTCCTGACGGTGATGGTGCGTCCCGGGGCGGGGAACGGTGCCTCCATCACGCTGCGCATGAAGGGGTGCACCAGGGCTGGGGACATCTCCCGCCTCTTCTCCACCTCATCCAGGATCTGCAGGGAAACACACGGGGCCTTGGGTCACTGCTGCTGCTGACCAGAGGGGAGAATCCATCAGAGCATTCCCGTGGAGAAAGCTCCACACAGGCCCACAGCCCTCTCCCACCTCGCCTGGGACCCCTGTGAAACTGATCTCAAACATCCGAACAATCAAACAGGAACAGCTTCCTGTGAGCACAACTGTCCTGTCTCCTGCTACTGGAAGGAAGTGTCTTGTATGTAGTAATCAAATTCTCATTATTCAGAGGAGTTAAGAGGAGCAACTCCTCACCCCCCTCGCCAAGAAACCTCCCCGAAACACTGTTCTAGAATCTCTGTGCTCCAAGAACCATCTTTCATCAAAGCTCGTCCCTGTATTCTTCTGCAATAGCTGCCCTTTATCTGCAGCAGCTTCCCCCAGTCTCCATCTCTTTATCTCCCCCCGTCATGGAGCTACAAAATCCCTGGGGAGATCCAGCCCTGTCCCAAATTGATTTTCCATCTCCAAGTCACAGAAGAGGAGGATGAAGGGGCGCCCTCAGTAACAGCAGGCACTGGAAGCCATTCCTGGCAGTAATTGCTGAAGGATTTCTGTATTGGCTGACAAGGCTCAGCACCAGGGTTTAATTTCCTGCTCAAAGCAAAGACGGGGAGGAAGCACCACTCTCCTGGGATGAGCTGCAATCACTAAGCCTGACAGAAGCATCCACAGTTACTCTGTGGAGCCTGCAGGCTGTCAGGGCTCGAGGAACAGGCTGTGCCAGCTCACCTTGGAGAAGAGGTTGAAGCAGCCCAGGCGGCTCACGATGCAGTACACCTCGGGCAGGCGCTTCCCTTTCCCTTCTGGCTGAAAGGCAACAGCAACAGCTCTGCTGAGAACAGGGGGGCAAGGAGCAACCCAGCACCCACGCTGCAGCTGAACTGCAGAATTCCTTCTGCTGCAGCCTCCCCTGCACTTATGACTACGAAGGTTCTCAAGGAACACCCAGTTCCAGGAGCTGGTTCATGCCCAGAGCCCATTTCAATATTTCTGGGCACCGTCGTGACCCTTCCCTCTGCATCCCAAGGGTTGGCACCACCACAGCAGCACAGGATGGGTCACCCAGGTGGGAAAGCAGCCCTGAGTCACGTCCTGGCAGTGCCCAGACAGTGCTCTCTGTACCCCCAGCCCTCCCAGAGATGCTCACCAGGAGCTTCCTGCAGTACCCGAACCAGCGGCTGCCATCCTCCCCCGTCAGCACGAAGGAAAAGGTTTCACTGGGGAACCAAAGCAGAGTCGGGGTTAAATCCACCACACAGCTCAGGGGAGAGACTGACAAAGCACATAAACTCCTTATAGTCATGCTGACAAGAGCCAAGGCATGATTGCAAGGACTTTGGGATGTGTTCAGGGCAAAAACTTGCCCGTGAGCTTTTCCAGCTCTCCCTCTTCCCAGCTGCTCTCACTGAGCTTTTCTCTCTCTCCTCCCTCCCAGCTGCTCCCCCATTCAGCCAAGGAGCAGCAGAAGCACTTCCAGCCCCAGGAGCTGGCCTTGGACAAATTCCTCCTCACAGGAGAGGCAGCAGCAGCTTTCCAGCCCAGCTCCATACCTCCTCTTCCCTCCTATCACAGGGATTTCCTGGATCCTTTCCCCTTTCCCCCTGCTCTGGCTGCAGCTCCTCTGGCACACTCCAAAGCTTTCAGCATTGCCTGTCTCACTTACAAGTATTCAAACCCAGGCCTTTACCTTTTAAGGTCTGATGAAGGGAACCAGTCTTTGGGATCTGGAAAGCAGAATTTGGGAATGACCTTTAGCCTCTCTTCAGTATCCTTGGATGGTCTGAAGGGATGTTCAGGCTGGAGGGGTAACAGATGCATTTGAAGTCACTGAAGTTGGTGCACAGCTGCAGCATTTAAAATACAGAAAGTGTCTTCCTGACACTTCCAAAGGCTGATGCATCACATAGCTAATGCACAGGTACAGGAGAACCTGTTCTGACTATCAGCAGATTCCCAGATCCCTCCTGCATTTTTCCTGCTGACTGGACCATTGTAAAATGACCCAGCTTGGTAAGGATGGAGTAAGGAGCTACAAGCATAGCTAAGTTAATTGGAAAATGAACGTAGAAATGAGCCCTCAAATGATGGCTGGGTCAGCCTGCCTTGGTTCTACCCCTGGGAGATTTGAAAACACTAATAGGAACAGGAATGTGTTCAGCTTTTGATGTGCAGATCACTCATAACTGAACTGCAAAAACTCTCTGCATCGCATGTTCCACCCACATGTGGGTTCAAATCAAATCCCTCAAGGACTCCAGGACATATTCCATGCTCAAAACTGCCCAGAAAGAGCAAAAAAAAGGGTGTTCAGATAAGAGGCTCCATAAGAAATGTAAGGAAATTTTACACATTTAAGTAGGAAATGCCCCCAAGAAGTGGGAAGTTTATTGCATCAAGTCGATTTTAGGCACTCAGCACATCCAGGCTATTCCAGTGTCCCAAGCTGTGACAGCACAAAGTGTTAGGAAAACAGAACAGCATTTTCACAGAGTAACACTTGTACAAAAGCTTAGATGTCCTTGGGCTCACAGCCCAAAGCAGAGGGTGACAGCAGATTACTTGGAAGCAAAGCTAATATTAGAAGGGAGACACCCAATCTGACACACTGTGCCATCTAGAGTCATCACCAAAGCACTTCCATTTGAGCAGAGGATAAATAAATACTGAGAGAGTTTTGGGTTTTTTTGTGTCAGTGCCTTTATAAAAGCCAGCAAAGAGCAGGAGGGGAACCCTGCAGTGCCCTTCCCAAAGGCAGTGGACAGATTGAGAGGCTGCACCAAATCTGCTGCATTCCTTTCTTCCTCCCATCCTAAAAGTTTGCACTTTTAGCAGATACTGTTTGGGTGTGTTCAGTTTTACCCACTAAATTAACACTATGCACTCGTTTGGGGTGTAGTTCCTTATTCATCTTGTGAACCCAAGGCATTTACACACTTAAGACACTGGAGTTACTGGCACACAAATCCTTTAGGCAGCAGGAACTGGGACACTGTGGGACCTGCTGGGGTCCCACACAACCTCCCTGAGTGGATCTGACATCTCCTCCACGTGGATGACATGCAGATTGCTCAACAATCCCTGGCTTTCTCCTGATGGCACAGCCAGAATCCCTGGCTCTGTTCTGTTTCCAGTGGAAGGCAGCAGGTACGAGCCCAGACAGCGACAGCTGAATATTCATCTCAATCTGGTACCACAGAAACACCAAGGCTCCATCTCAGCCTCCCAGTTTAGGACACTGAGCTGTAATTCAGTCACACACTGATTTTGTCACCCATTTGGGCTGAACAGCTTATTTCAAAGGGCTTGGTTTAGCTACAGCACTTCCACAGCTCTCCTGGTTCTGGGGGCTTGTACAAACAGCTTTGCCATTTTACTCAGAAGCACGAAAGCCCTGGGATTCCAGTTCCTGTGCACCATCAGTGCTTCACTCCCTGTTTATAAAGGACAGACTGCCAGGATGAGGTTCCTCCGTTCCAGCTTTGGGACAGAACTCTGCACTCCCTCCTCTGCTTCAGCTGGTATCAAATACCCCACGGCTTCACGAAATTTGAATTAAGTAGGAGCCTTCCCAGCTCAAAAAAGACAATGAACTCTTTATCAAGACACATATTCAACAGAGCAAGGTGCTTCACGTTCCAAGCCCAGATCCTGACCAGTGTAGTTTAGGAGGGGAAACGGGGCTGAGCAGTTCCCTGGGCAGGCTTCCACACAGCTCCTACCTTGCTGGGGAACTGCTGGATGATGTGTGGTGTGTAGGTGACCTCAGATGCCTTCTTGTGCAGGGACACCACCACGAAGAGCTCAAACAGCCGCTGCTCCTGGAGCTCGATGAGATCCCTCTCCAAGGTCTGGTAGTGCGGGTTCCTCTTGGAGGCCGAGTGCCTCAGGCACCTGTGGTGACCTGGGGAGAGGAATAAATCCCAATAAATCCCAATAAATCCCTGTGGCTGGCACTGCCACACTCCTACAGGACACAGAAGGGGACTCAGCATTGCCATCAGAGCGGGAAGAGGGATGGGTGGATTTGCCCAACATCCAAACTCTCTCCATGGGATGTGGGGCACCTGAGCCAGCTCCTCATGCCCAGAGCTGCCCTTCCCCCAGGGAACAGGGCACAGGAGGAGAGGAAATAACCTCAGATTCCACTGGAGGAGGTTTAGATTGGATACTAGGGACAATTTCTTCACTGGGATGGTTGTTAACCACTGGAAGAGGCTGCCCAGGGCAGTGGTGGAGTCACCATCCCTGGAGGTGTCTTAAAAACGTGTGGATGTGGCACTTGAGGATGTGGTTTATTGGTGAGCATGGTGGTGACACCGGACTTGATGAACTTAGAGGTCTTTCCCAACCTTAACAATTCCAGGATTCTGCCTGGCAGCAGCTCTGCAAATCCTGACAGATAATGAAATTTCCCCTGGTGCCCTGATGCTCTTACACATCTCAGAGTGACAGAACGGGGCAGCAGGGAGTGAAGCCCAGCTGCAGCAGCTCAGGAGCTGCCAGGACTCAGGGAGCCACTCCAAAAACCACCTCAGGAGAGGCAGAGGCAGCTCCCTGGCCAAGACACCCCCAAGCTGGGCTGTCCTGACAGGCAGCACAGGCTCACAAGCACAGGCACAGCTCTCTGACATCAGGAATTCCTGTGGCCCGGGCACTGTGACACATTCTAGACACTCTCAAACAACTCTTCCATCAGGCAGTGACTCAATCACTGTATTTCTGCTGAGATTCTTCACTCTCCTCTACTGTCCTTAGCACAAAGCTGTTGTAATAAAGCAATGGAACTTCAATTTCCATTCCAAGTTTAAGTCTTTTGAATGTTTCCCTGTAAGTAAATGAAATACCTAAAATAGTTCATAGAATCCTGGAATGGTTTGGGTTGAAGGGACCTTAAAGCCCATCCAGTGCCATCCCTGCCATGGCAGGGACACCTTCCACTGTCCCAGGCTGCTCCAAGCCCTGTCCAACCTGGCCTTGGGGACTTCCAGGGATCCAGGGGCAGCCACAGCTGTCAGATCCTCCTGTTTAATCTGTCTTCACATGGAAGATAAAACCTGCTAAAACCAAGCCGGTGTTTCAGGTCTGGAGTTTGGATCTATGGTCAAACTGAGGACATCAGAACCAGACAAATACCGAGGTGAATTCTCCCCAGAGGAAAGGACATCTCACAGCATCACAGGAGACAGAACCGAGGGAAGGAATCAGGAGTGAAATAACCTCAAGCAGCAGCAGCAAATGTGACCAGGAACAACCTCCCACAAGCCACATCACCAACCCAAAAATGAATCTGCTTCTGGTGACTGGCAGATGAACGGCATTAAACCTCAAGGGCTCAGGGGAGAGGACAGAAACAGAGGCTGGCTCGTCACAGCAACAGCTCCCAGGCTTGGCCACGTGGCCTCTGAGAGGCTCCCTGTCCCTGTCTCAGCAGATCCCCACACGTCAGCTCATCCCACCAGGGCCTCAGCCAAGGGTGCAGTGCTGTGGGGACAGGACCAGCCCCTGTGATTCACTCACTTTTGGGCTGATTTTCCGTATCGCTTTCGTTCCCGCTGGTTTCACCTGAAACACACATAGTTTTCACTTATTAGCCACGCAGGAGGAAGATGGGCAACACCCAAAGTTGGGAAAGAGTCAGAACCTGAGACTCATCAGATCAACATCCCTCGGAGCTGCCCACCAATCCTGCCCAAAGCATCGGCCCAGGGCAGCTGGAAAAATGTGTCACAACAGCGAATTTCAAAAAGCAGAGCTGATATGGAGCCAGTGGTGTCAGTGAACGACCTGCAGGTCAGCTGAACACGGGCAGAGAACACAAACCAGCTGGTTGGTGCTATGAAACTTAACAGAGCTTCTGAACAGAGTAACTGTAAATAAATTGTGTATTTCAATCAGAAGAAGGCACACATCAGTGAGTGCAGTAGTCAGTGGTAGTCCTCATGCCAAGTGGTTTTCTGAGGAATTTTCGCCTTAATCTGCTTTTTTGAAAGAGCGTTTTTAACCAGCAGCCCAGCTCCCCGGGCTCAGAATCCTCCCCTTGTGACAGTGTTAAATTTGGGTTAGGCAAGCGTTCCTTGAGCTGAAAGCCCAATTCCAGCCACGAGGCTGGGGTTTGCACTGTTGTGTCAGCATGAGGAGGTGGTGCCAGGCCAGGGGGCAGAGGAATTGTGCCACTCCAGGTGTTCAGAGCACAGACAGTGGTGCTGGAGACCCCAATACCTTTCACTGGAGCTGCTTCTCTCCCAGCAGCACTGAGCAGCTTCACCTTCTTCTTCCCACGCTTGGAATCAAAGATCTCCTGGATTTTCAGTACCAGCTGAAATGCAAAGCAGAAGCAGGGGCTAATGTGGGGGTTCAGAGAAGGGTCCAGGCGCCAACAGGAGGGCAGCCCAACAGCCACCAGCCAGGACTTGGGGCAAGCTGCCCAAATCCTGCAGGAACCCCGGCTCAGAGGCTGGAGTCCTTCTAGCCCAGCTCAGGGGATAAAGAATGAGCACAGATTTCTGCTGCAAGAGAGGGATCCCTGTCAGCACAGCTCAGAGCTGACACCAGACTGTACAAACATTCTGGAAATTGTCACACTTGCATTCCGAAATAGAAGTGACAAACTGTCTGGCATCAGATCTCCACTTTCTATGCAAAGGCACTTGCAAGAACATCTTCCAACCCCTCCAGCACCGAGGACTCAGAACATGCTCCCCAGCACCCCAACTCCTTCCAAGCCCAGAAAAAGCAGAGCTCTCTCACTGTAACTTGGGGGTTGGTTTTTAGGTCGGTTTTTGGGTTTTCTGCTGTAGTTGGGTGCCAGCTCAAGGCTCCTGAAGCACAAGTGAGGCTGCTCCAAGCACAGGCCCTGTCCCAGGTGTTTGCTGGAACGAAAGGTGATGTACTCAGAGTAACCTGCTCTAGTGGGAGGTGTCCCTGCCCACGGCAGGGGCTGGAATGAGGTGGAATTTAAGGGCTTTTCCACCCAAACCATTCTGGGATTTTGCACAAATGAAGACAGAACATTGGGTCTGTGCTGCAGGACCACACACCTGGTCCACTGGAAGAAAAAAGCTGGGAAAAAGCACAGCCCAACGCAGACTAAGCACAGACATGAAAGAAGGGTCAGCATCTTGACACTCTGTGCTGTTAATCTTCCTTCCACTGGTCACAACAGCCTTAAAGCCAAAGTCCTGACACTTTCTGTGTCCTTGTCACAGCCTGCTCTGTGCTTTCCCCTCACCTGCCAGTGCCCCAGGGGCTCCTGACTCCCCACATCAAAGGCGGCTTTCCCTTCATGTGAAGAGGGATTTACCCTAAACGCAGGGAGCAGGTCAAGTTCATTCCTGCCTCAAGAATTCATTAAACTGAACACAGGAGGGTGGGGCCCAGCCATTTGTCATCACAAATACAGCATTAAAAAAAGAAATATATTAAAGAGAACCTGTTTGTTCAGCTCAAGCTTTTAATCCCCAGATCAGCAAACCAGGCTCAGGCTCTCCTTTTCCAATTGATTTCTCCCCATTTTCTGCCTCAGCCAGCCCTCCCAGCACGAGGAGGCTGCAGGGAACAAACAGCCCACTGCAGAGAGCAGTGCTCCTCCTGCCAAATCTGCCTTCTTTCCCTTTTCATCCAGCCTTACCTAGAAGATCTTCATTTCTGTCTTGATTTTTGTGCAGCTGAGTCACCACCCTGGGTGTGTTTAAAGGCAGCCATGTGTTTCTTAGGCAAAAGGTTTTAACTTTTTAGACCCCAGCCCTTTTCTCAACCTCTCGAGCAACCTTGGCTCAATTCCTCATGAGCAAAGAGAGTAAAGTGCTCTTCCTGCATGTAAATTGTTACCAGATTTTTGGAATAGGTCTCTTTTTGGAGAACATTTTATTTTCCCCCCTCCAAGTGAGAGATACTCTCCATCACGGCATTTTTATAATCCTGCCATCTCCTTCCTGATTTTCCAGACCTAGGGTTTGTGTAAAAACACAGGCAGGAGTTACTTGATACTCCAAAGCACTTTAAAGGTTTGAAAAGTCCTTTGCAGCTGTCCAACTCTACCTCACAGGCTTGTGCAATCTGAGCAAATACACGTGATTTTCAGAGGAAATAAAGATCTGCTGAAGTGAAATGATTTTACCACAGCAAAAACAGGTCCTTGCCACTACCACAACTGGAATTCGAGTCCCATGCACCATGTGCCACCACAGGGGCAGCTGCAGCTGCCCTTCTACAGCTCGTGGTGCCTTTTACCACAGAGGGATGTGAGCTGGTAGCCAACACGAGGATCTAAAAACCCTCCCACAGCTCCAAAGGAGAGTCAGAACAGTCCCTTGTGTGAAGGTGGATAAAAATCCTTCCTCACCCCTCTGGCCTCAGCAGCATAATTGTCTTTGCTGCCAGGCAGGAGGGGGAGGCCAGAAGGGACAGCTGCAGGAAGGCTTTGTGAGGTGTTTTTAATGAAACTGCTGCTCCTGGTGCCAGTCCACAACTCCAGGCCAACATTCCAATTAACCAAGGGCCCCACAACAATGCCACAGCTCAGGGCCTGCAGTGGAACACCAGGAGCAGTCTGGGGAGTCCCTGGGAGCAGGGGACACGTCCACACAGCGTTACAGAGCTGCCCCTGTAGCTCTCCAAGAGCACAAACCCAGCACCACGACGTTCCATGGAAACCCTGGGAACAAGGCTTAGGTGACAAAGCACGAGGAAGGGTTTGTGTTCACACAGCCCTGCCCTCCAGGTCAACACTGGGCGCTGTGTCTGCCCATCCTCAGCCAACAAAACCACCACTGTCCCAGCCAGAACTGGCACTCAGACCCCCAAACACCAGCCCTGCCACTTGGAGAGGGAATGGACGGAGCAGCAGTGCCAAGCAGCAATCACCTGCCTGGCCCACAGCTCTGAGGCCACTTGCAGAGCAGCCAGAGCCTGAAATGCCAGGCAAGAAGTGAAGTTTCACACTTGAATCTCACCCAGGGCAGGTTCTTTCTCCTGCTGGCAGCCTCCACTGCCCGGAACAGCTTCCACTCAGACAGAGTGACAGGCAGGGAGGTCTCCTTCCCCATCTTCCCTTGGAAACTTATCTGGGAGGGCTTCAGCTCCAGCGACTTGCGGCTGAGGAAGGGAGGTTTTGGGGGAGGCTGGAAAACAGAAGCAGAAGAGAGTTAAGCGTGAGATCGAGCTTTGGTCCGAGGTCACAGGCAGAGGAGTCAGATTACAGTTGGCCAATCTGCTCTGCCAAGCTCTCCATCCCACCTCCCCACTCAAGCATCTCACCAAATCTCCTGTCCCTACTCTTTTTCTCCTTAGCAGCTTAATCAGCTGCCATGGCTGTTCATTAGTTACGTTATATATTATTTACATTAATAACAAGCAATAAAACAGTAAGGCAAACCACTGACTTGCAGCGTGGAATGTGAGGCTGGGGGTGAGCACAAATGAGGGATTTCCTTGTGAGAATGATTCTGCAAACACCCGACCCTTTAATCCCCCCAGCCTACCTTGGGAGCCCTGCTGATGCTCCGGGGAGGGGGCAGCTTCCAGACAGATGGGACCTTCCACAGGGGCAAGGGCACAGCTCTGATATCTTCATAAGGATTTTCTTTTGTAGGACCTGCAAAAAGCATTGGATGGGGGATTTATGAAAGGAGATAAAGCCCTGTAATTTTTGCCAGGGATATAAGTGGGGAGAGTGTGCTGCTGTCTGCCAAGCTTTAACAGTGTCTGAGAGACCTGTTTAAAGTTGGATGAGGTTCCCACCACATCCTTCTAAGCCATCAACTTGGCAAACTGTACAGGGACTCAGCAGAACAAAACACTTCTTCCCCTGCAGAGCAAGCAGCTTTATTGCAAAGCAGCTCATTTTGGCAGTGTTCACGCTGATCGCTGTGCAACACTCAAGCAAAGCATTCCAGGAGCTAATAAAGAAATCAGTTTAGCACAGGCCAACTCCAGTGACCTCCCGTGACATCTGAAATCATGCTGGTCATGTGCAGATGTCACCAACACCAACAAAGAACCCCAGATGGGGAAGACCTTAAAAGCCCCAGAGCTGCAGAGGGTCTCAATGCATCCTCGCCTTCACTCCTCCCTCCCCAGCACAAGAGCCACCCTTAAACACAGTGAGGGCACCCCCAGAAGCACAGGCACATACAGATAATGTCCTCGTAGATGTTGTCTTCAGACTGAGTGTAGACCAGCCTGGATCCTGCAGTGCCATTTGTCTCTTCCCGAGGTCTGTGGGAGCCGCTGGCTGCCGGCCGCTTGCGGAAGCCCTGGATGTCCTCAAACTCAAAAGATTTCCTAGAGGAAAACCAGCGTAACTTCTTCTAAAGGCACCTGCTTGAGCTGCTGTCTGCAGCGCACACACAAGTGTGGCCCTTCTTGGGACCATCCAGCACACGGATGCTCCGCTCTGGACTCGCGTTTCCAAGGGCTGAGGTCTAACCCCAGGCAGCAGCTCAGCCCCTCACTGCCCCCCCCGTGGGATGGGGGAGGCAATCAGAGGGCAAAAGACACAAAACACGTGCATGGGTCAAGAAAAAGACAGTTTGGAAGGTGAAGCAAAAGCTGCACAAGCAAGGAGAGCGAAACAAGGGATTCATTCCCTGTTTCCCTCAGCAGGCAGGTGTTTGGCCATGCCCAGGGGCCCCGTCATGTGTAACGGTGACTTGGGAACACAAACTCCAGATGTTCCCTCCTTCCTGCTTCTTCCCCAACACCACAGGGTCTGGAACATCCCTGGGGTCAGCTGGGGTCAGCTGTCCCCGCTGTGACCCCTCCCAGCTCTGTGTGAGCACAGTCACACACTGCTGTGTTACCAACATTTTCATCACAACCCCAAAACACAGCTCCAGACAAGAGGCCAAGAAGAAAATTATCCCAGTCAAAGCCAGCACACCAAGTGAGTCCTGCTCACTTAGTCTGGGAGATTTGTTAAGTAAGAAAGGGAGCTGGAGGCTCCATGGCCAAGCACGCTCCAAGCAGGCATGGCCAGACCCATCCTGTCAGGGGCAAGAACCCAAACCAGGTTTTGCAGACTTGCAGCAGCTCAGAACCAGGGCACTGCTTCCTACTGGCCTCTCCTGCTCGTGCTCAGGGTGTTCATGCATTTGTGGGTTGGCATTTCCATCCACTTAGCCGCTATTTTGAAATTAGGGCACTGTCCCAGAGGAGCTGGCAGGGATTTAGCCCATCATCATCATCAAATTTGGGATGTTGCTGCACACTTTGCCACAGTGGAAGGTTTCAGGACCTCAAGTCACATCTCTGCTGGCACTGTGCACACCAGCCTAGCACAGACAGCTCACCTGTGAGCAGGATTTGCATCAAGCCACCTCAGAAGGGTATGGGAAAGAGGGAGAACCAGCCAAACTTACTGCAGCAGCAGCACCCACAGCCTCCAGCCTTAAGCAACAGAAGAATCCTTCTCTCCCAGGAAAACCAAACACTCAGCAGCCACAGTGCCCCAAGAGAAAGCGCCTCCGCCATCCACAAATTGCAGCTGAGGGCAAGCAGCAGGCAGATCTCTCCCTGGGGCCAGCATATTGTCACTCCACTCTGTTCTAAGGTGTGGGCTGACTTCTGTTTGGAACCTGGAGCCTTCTTTGCAAGACTGTCAGCAGCAAAAGCAGGATACTTTCACCCAGGATCATCCTTTCCCCATGAGAAAGGCATCACCACTAGCAGCACCTCCACAAGGACAAGATGCCAAGCAAGCTGCTTAAACCCATCTAGAAAGTGATTTAAGGAAATGTTTCAGACATGAGAGACGAATTATGTACCTCTGGGCTCTCCCTCTGATCCTCCTGCTGGCTATTTTCTTCTCAGGGCTGTTGGAGGATGACACCAAGTCCTTTCCACACTGCTTCTGCAGGGGAGCTCCCCTGGTAGCACTGGCATCTCTACGGCCACCAGCACCCTTCTCTGCCAGGTAGCGGAAAGTCCTGCGGGGTTTGGGTGGTGGATCAGGAGCTGGCTCCTCCTCTTGCCCCTCAACCTCAGAGTAAATGTTTCTCAAGCTCCTCTCTGCCCTGCAGAGAGTGTCCACTCCTTTGGTTTGCAGTTCTCTTTCCGTGGAGCCAGAGCTGCCTCGCTTCCTCTGGAGGTCCAAGGCAGCAGGAGGGGCTCTGCCAGGCCGGAGGGGATCTGCTCTCCTCCACGGAGCTTGTGAGGTATAGAAGTTCCCTGGGGGCAGCGTCACCCCCGGGGCCTGGAAGCCCGTTTGCCCCTCTCCTTTCTGCTTGGCTCGGGAAGCTGGGCCACCACAGTCCCCAGTCTGCCAGCACCTCCGCGCATCTTCCCTGAAATCCAACCCCAGGCTCTTTGGATCTTTGGACCCAGCCTTTCTGCCGTTCTCTGTGCATTCTGGCTTCACTTTGGGGAGCGCATTGCAGCTGGGATCATACTTTACTCCAAAGTCCTTTGGCTGCTGCCTCTCCTTGCTGGGACAGCCCCGTGTCCTGCCCTCCCACTGGGAGATCTTCTGCTTGATGTTGCGGCAGTGGCTGCGGGACAGCGTCTGCACCGCCGTGCGGGAGAAGCTGCTGTCCCCAGCCCCGGTGGGGTGCATGGCAGGGGCCAGAGTGCTCACACACAGCCCATGTCCAGCCCTGCCCACGTCCTCCCGTGCCCTGCACACATCAAAGCTGGCACCACACTCCAAAGAGCCCAGCGGTGTCACGGAGTCCGGGCTGGCTGCTCTGACCTGCGGGTGAAAACGAGAGAGAGGCATCAGCTGCACCGCAGCCACGCTCCCCAGCCCAAAGTCCCAGCTGCTCCCTGGCAATGGCTGCAGAACATTCCTCCCCAAATCACATCCATCACGTGCTCGGGACAGGCTTCCAGAGCTCGCTGCCCACAGGGGCTGTGTGTGCACACATCTGGGACCTGAGGCTTCACCGGCTTAAAAAACAAACGCAGCAGGCACAAAACACCCCGAGGGATCCCAAGCATCCAAACTGAAGGAAATTATTTCAAGGCAGAGGAACACGGCAGCGTGGCTCTCAGCCAGCCCTTCTGCAGGAGTGCAGCTCCTCCCGATGCTCAGGCAGTAGAGACAAATCCCTGCGGCACCTGAGCTCCCCACTCAGCAGAGACACAGCAGGACACGAGGCACCAGGGCAGCTGCAGAAAAAAGGAACCACATCTGCTTCTCCAGAGAGGAGCTGCTGCTTTGCACAGGACGAGAAGAGCTGTGGTGGCTGGGGAAGAGCCTGACTCTGGCAGGGCATCCTCCTCCCAGGAGTGCTCTCTTGCTCCACAACACAAGTGAAAACCTGCCTGGTGTTCTGTTTGTCAACCTGACCTAAATTTGCCATCCAAGAGACTGAAGGGCAGTGGTGCCCAGCCTGTGGCTTGCAGCCAAGGGAGTTTCACAAGGCAGAAGAAACAGGTGAGTTCTCATCTTCAAGTAAAAAAATCACCCCATGTTTAGATCAGCAGAGAAGGAATGCTGAAGAAACAAAGCAGAGGCTGCACAAACAGGAGCTGTGCTCTTTGAGACTTCCCACACATGTAACACAGCACACATCCTCCAGATAATCCAGCAAGAAATGCAGGTGAAATCACCAGGGAGAACTGGGGTGGCTGTACAGACCCAGCACTGCAGGTCCAGCATGGCCCCAGTACAGACATTTCACATATAGAATCCTCAGCCTTGGAGACCTTTGGCTCTACCTGTAGCTCATAAGGAATCCCCAATATTCCCAGATATGCCAGCACAGGTGAAAACGCATCCTGGACAGAAGGCAGCAGCCCATAGGCTGTAACAAGCCCCGTTCCTCCCTTTCTCTGGGCAATTATCCCATTTCAGAAATTCCAACCCTCCAGCTGTATTTAACAACCTCTGTTTCCAGTAGGAGACAAGTGCTCAGCTCAGGCCAGGGGCTCTGGTAACATTCCCCTGGCACCAGGAAGTCTCCCTGCAAAAGGCAGGGAAACAGCAGAAATCCACACACTCACAAAAGCAGAGGATCCCTGCAGAAAGCAGCCAGACCTCCTCCAGGTGGGACCAGGGGCCAGAGTCACACCAAGCCTGTGCTCAGGCTCCAGCTGACAGAGCCAGGCAGCCACCACTGCCACCCTGGGCACGTGTCCTCCCCAGCCACGGCCACCACGCCCGGCCAGCACTGAGTCACCAGAGCCTGGCAGAGTGGGCAGAGCCAGGGATGGGCAGCAAACCAAGCTGGGAGACAGAGGAACTTAAACCTGCCTGGCAAGGGGTCATGTCCCACTCTCCAGGCTGGGTGTGGAGAGCCCCCACCACAGCAGACCCGCACCCTGCCCGCCGCTGGTGCCACACCTCAAATGCCAGGGCTCTGGGCTGTCCCTGGAGCTGCTGATCTGCTTGGCCATTAAAAGCAAAGCAATGGCTTTGGCAGATCTACTTGATAGCACTAGTGAGAAAGCTCACTGGTCGAGGACATCCCAGGGCTCCCAGGCACTTCAGGGATGGTTTGGGCACACGTGGCACCGAGCCTTGGCTCTGCTGCACTCTCCCCCTCTGCCAAAGCAGCACGGTTGCTGTGGGAAGCAGCTCCCTGTCTCCACAGCATGGTTTCTTACAGGCTGGAATTGCTCAGCCCATTGTCCCAAGCGGCTGCTGGGAACTCTCCCACTCAGGGATAGACTTGGACAATCTGGGTAAGCCCTGAGCTGGGGATATTTGCTCCATCATCAGCCCTCTGTCCCCCATCAGCATTCCAGCCTGTCCTCAGTGCTTCCGTAGCCACTGGAGACCCTCTTCCCGCACCAGCGAGGGGCCCCTGCCCTCTCCTATAAATAGGCATTGTTGCTAAAACATCCTGAGCCAGAGCAGAGCCATCCTTCCTCGATCCATGTCTGCACAGCGCTGATTAGCAGACAGGAAAGCAGCTCTCCCTCTGCTGCAGCACCAGCGCCCCAGGACCCGGCTGGGGACAGGGCACAGGGGACAGGCTCTGCTGGGGACAGCCAGGGGAGGACAGGGCTCCAACAGCCACCTCAGCAGCCCAGCTTCACACCAGCATCCTCCAGTGCCTGCCAGCTCTCCAAACACAGCACTGCTGGAGGCAGGACCGGCGCAGGGAGAGGAACCCAAGGGACCCCGCAGAGCGGAGCAAGGGTTGACCCACAGCTCTGAACAAGTGCAGCACATGCACTCACGCAGCACATGCAGCCCATTCTCACAGCTGCTTGGACTCCCAACAGCGCTGGCTGCTTTCTCCAAATACTCCAGCTGTGAGCTCCTCTGGGAGCAGCCTGGTGAAACATCCACAGAGAATCATGGAATATGCTTGGAAGGGAGCCACAGGGATCATCCGGTCCAACTCCTGGCCCTGCACAGGACACTCCTGGAGCTCTGGCAGCCTTGGGGCTGTGGACGTTCCCTGGGGAGCCTGGGCAGTGCCCCACCACCCTCTGGGGGAAGAACCTTTTCCTGACATCCAACACCATCCATGAGGACAAATGACTGCACAGAGGAGGCTGAGGAGCCCTGCACAGCTTTCCAGGTGGGTCCATCCTTGCTGTGCCCGAGCTCTGCTGGCTGCCAGCCCACCCCACATCCTTCCTGTCACGGCTCACATTGGGAAGGCTGCAGCAAAAACGGCCTGTGCTGCAGCTTCCTCAGCCAGCCAGATCCATTTCTGCTTCCTCATCTCAAGCCATGGCCAAAGTCAAGGCCTAATGGTCCTGCCTTCTCCCACTGCCCAGGTCCCTGCTCCCACGGTAAGGCACAACCGGGAGCCGAGAAACGTGGAGGAGAAGCTCAGCTTTGGCCAGCACATGGAATTCCAGAATCCCAGAATGGGTTGGGTTGGACTGGAAGGGAGCATAAAGCTCATCTCCTTCCACCCCCTGCCATGGCAGGGACACCTTCCATGTCCCATGTTGCTCCAAGCCCTGTCCAACCTGGCCTTGGACATGCAGGAATGGGACCCACAGACAGTCAAGCACAAGCCAAAAGTTCTTCCTGCTCAGTGCTGCTCCTTGGATTGTCTCTTCCAAAATATCCATCCAAGGAGGAGAGGAATGCAGCTTTTCACCTGCCCAGACTTGCTATCAAGAACCAGGCATTTAATTTCAGCTCATCACGTGAGCCCAGGCAAAGGTAGAGACTGATCTTTGGTGAAGAAAGAGCACACTGGGGTGGTGTGATCCAAGTTAAGTAACCCTTAAATGCAGTCCAGGACAGGCTAAAATGCAGTTCAGGGACACAGAGCTGGCAGAGACCACCTGGGTTAGGCAGCCAGCACTTGTATCAAGCACTCTACAAATCATTCCTGTCACACAATAACCAGACTTGTGACTGCTTCCATCCTGACCTCCCCTTCCAAACTCCTTCAGTGGCCTCAGTGTGCTTCCCAGTATTTCCAGAGAAGCCAAATTTATCATCCTTACTGCATCAGGACTTGGAGGAGATCAGTGTAGTTATGAATACTCAATTATTTCACTGGAAGCAGCAGTTTGGGGGAAAATTACATAATTTCTAGACAAAACATCACCCATTTCTGCCAAAATACTGCCTCTCTGATCCACGCTGTTTGTAAGCTCCCAAAGCAGAAGAATAAGGCACGTTCAGAGCACATGACAGGTAGCCCTGACTCTTTTTCCAGCCCTGAAAGCCAGAAACAACACTACACATTTTCCATGCAAAGCCTCGAGACAATCCCATTTCCTGAAACCACATTCCCAAGGAGAGAAAGCTGCCAGTGCTGTTCCAGAATAAATCCCTGTCTAGTGCTGAGCTCAGGCCCCCCCACCAGCCGTGCTGCTGGACCCCCCAGCAGCCTGAGCACCCTGCAGCAGAGGACAGAGAGAAGAGAGGCACGGACACAGCACCTTACCTTGTCCTGCTCCTGGGAGCACAAACACCGCCTGGACCAGCCCGTGCAGCTCTGAGGCAATCTCAGTTCTTTTGTGAAAGCTGTGCAGTCCTAAACCACCCCAGAGTCCTTGTCGCCAAGCCTCCTGTGTTAGTAGCCAAATAAAAAGCAGTTTCTGTCTTCTGCAGCTTAGGGAAGCTGGCAGCTCGTTTCTGGAGGGAAAGGACCCTTTCCAGAGCTCTCAGCTACTCCCATTCCGGTCATCTCCAGAACAGCCCTGAAGCTCCTCTGAACAACTCTGCCATGCTGATGCCTCAAAGACATGGGCAGTACCAAACAAGCAGATTTTATATCAAAATAAGTAACACTTCAGGAATGTAGGGTGCTTAGTCATTTCCATCTTGATACAAAGCTACTCTAACCACGAGGTATTAACTCCTTCCGTGCTGCTGCATCTCCTGCTGAGGAGCAGTTCTGCCTCATTAGATCCACGGCCACAGTCCCTGGACACAGAAAATGTGCTGCTAATCCCAGTTACACAGCAAAAGGAGGTTAAGTCTGGCCTCTGCCATGGGGTCCTAAGACTTTTCTACTGACTGTCTTTTTCTAAAGTGATGAAATTCAACTTCTTGAAAGCATGTTTTTTCCTCAAGGAAAACCCTCAAAAACCCAAACCAAAGCATTTCCAACATGTAAGCCCTGAAGGCTGCTACACCAGAGGGCACATGGACAGAACCCACAATGTACTATTTTTAAAGTCGTGGCTTTTTAACCTGACTCACAGTATCTGAATGCCCAGGGTAGCAATACTGACAAACTGCAGTTGACTCAGCCCCTACACCCCGGGCTGGCTGCCAGCCCCAGGAACGCTGCAGCTGCACACCGACACACAAGCTGGGCATGGAGTTAAAAATCAAACGCCACTTATCCTGGAGCAGTTCCTTGGTGCCACCATCAGAGGTGAGATTCTAAAGGAAAGTCACAAAGCCTGTGTGTCTTTACATGGGCCACCCCAGACAGGCTGTGTGGGGCCACAGCCAACCACTCCTTCCTTTGGGAATGTCTCAGCAGCACCGAGGCAGCTGCCCCAGGAGGTTCAAAGGGTGAAGAAAACGTCTCAGACACCATTCAGATAATGTGCTCCAGAGCTGCCCACTGAGTCATACCCATATTATAGTATTACGACGGGAAGACTGAGATAAAAATTTTGCCAAGCAGCAATGGACAGCACAAGGACTCAAGGTCACATCCAGGTCAGATCCCCCAGCCACCAGTGCTCAAATACACATTTCCAGGGGCGGGATTTCCTGCAACTTCTCTTCTACTTTCCTTCCATCACTTGCTGATGCCAGTCCCAGCTGCCAGGAGGAACTGCTCCACCAGTGCCTGGGCTCTGTCACAGCCAGGTACCCACTCAGCCACGGTCAGTGGAACAGAGGGGTGTGCGTGCAGTCACTGGGGAAGGCAAGGGGAGACTGGTCCAGCGCGCCCAAGGAGCTCTGTAACCACTGAGCCCCACGCACCTCAGTGCAACAAAACACAAATATCCAGCGAGACCTAAACCACCGCAGCCCAGCAGGGCGTAAAACTCTGTGTAGAATCACAGAGCGGTGGGGGTGGGAGAGACCCTCAGGAGGCGTGACCTGCTCTGCCCAGACAGCGGCACCTCCAGCAGGACTGGACGGCTTTTGGCTATCCCCGCGGGGAGACACTGCAGCAGCCCTGGGCGGCTCCATCGCCCTCACTGGGAGAAGCGTTCCCCGAGGGTCAGCGGGGCCCTGCCGTGTGTCCGGCTCTGGACACCCCCGGCACCCTCCCTGCAGGCATCCGGACGGGTGGGGGAGACGAACCCACCCCAGCCCCGGCTCCCCTCGCGAGCTGTGTGTCCTCCCGGGCAGCTGCAGCAGGCACCTGCTTCCTCCGGCCCTTCAGACAGCGGGGAGATGCTGCACCGGCCGCTGCCCGCCTGCCCGCAGCCGGGACACGGGGACCCCTCCGGGCCCGCAGCCCCGAGCCCGCCCGCGACTGCGGGAAGCCGCAAACCCCCCGGGCCACCCGCTCGCCCTCCCAGCGTACCCCCGCCCGGTCCCGCCGCCCCCCGGCCCGTCTCACCGCGGCCTCGGCCCGCTCCCGGCCCCGCTCCCGCAGGACGCTCCCGGCGCGCACGGAACCACCTTCCATTGGCTGCTGTGGCCGTCACTCAATGCCTGATCCCGCCTTCTCCCCGCCCCGGAGCGCCCAGAGCCGTTTTCCGTTGGTTGACGTCACCGTCACTCAGAAGGACGCCCCGCCCCCGCCGCGCCCCGTCCCGTCTCTCCGCGGCCTCGGCCCGCTCCCGCAGGAGGTGCCCGGCGCTCACGGAGCCGCCGTCCATTGGCTGCTGTGGCTGTCACTCAGCTCGACATCCCACCCTCAGCCCGCCCCGAGGCTCACAGAGCCACCATCCATTGGCTGGAGTGGTTGTCATTCAAGGGACGGGCCCGCCCCTCTCCATCAGAGCGCTTGGGGCTGCTTAGCAGAGGGGGTTTTACTGCGCTGTGCCAGCGCCCTCACAGTCCGGCACGGCCCCGGCCCCGGCCCCGGCACGGCCCCGGCCCCCCTCACAGTCCGGCACGGCCCCGGCCCGGCCCCCCTCACAGTCCGGCACGGCCCCGGCCTGGCCCCGGCCCCCGCCTATTCGTTCTTCAGCCCCTCGGCGATGAGGTTGAGCTCGTAGCACCAGGTCTCGTAGCGATAGGCCACGCGGATCTGGGCCACGTTCGTCTTCCGTATGTCATTGCCATCGGGCCCGTCTTCCTGGTAGTTTTTACCCAGGAACTTCATTTTCTCCTGCCAGAGGCAAAGACAGCGGTACCGGCCTCAGAACCCCCGCTGGCAGCGCCCGAGGGAAGCCCTGAGCCCACGGCAGGAGCAGGTCGCCAATCTCAGGCCGTGGGCAAGGACCACCACAGGACACACACCTCGTGGGACAGGACACACTGCAGGACACCCCCTCTGTGGGACAGGACAGCCACGTTGTGGGAGAGGACACACCTCGTGGGACAGGACACACTGCAGGACACCCCCTCTGTGGGACAGGACAGCCACGTTGTGGGAGAGGACACACCTCATGGGACAGGACACACTGCAGGACACATCCATCATGGGACAGGACATCCCTCGTGGGACAGGACACCCCTCATGGGACAGGACACACTGCAGGACACATCCATCATGGGACAGGACATCCCTCGTGGGACAGGACACCCACCTCGTGGGACAGGCCGCACTGCAGGATGCTGTTCCTGGCGATCTCACACATGTCACAGGTGCTGAGCTTGAACACCTGGGCAGCGATGGCGTACTCCTCCATGAGGGGCTCCTGCAGCACAGGGTTAGGGGTCAGCAGCCTTTACCAGCACAGCCTGTGTTCTGCTCTGCAGGGGCTGTCCCAGAGCTCACAGAACCGCTGAATCATTGGGGCTGGAGAAGTTCTGCATGATCAAGTCCAACCTTCAACCAACACCCCCGTGCCACCTAAACCATATCACAAAGTGCCACGTGTTCTCGTTTTTTGAAAACTTCCAGGCACCGCTGCCCTGGGCAGCCTGTTCAGATGCTTGACCCCTGTTTCAGTAAAGAAATTTTTCCTAATATCCTACCTGAACATCTGCTGGTGGCTGGGAAGATGGCCCAGCATATGCTGGACCCTCTGCAAGTGCCAATGGCTGCCAAAACACCCGAGGCCCACACAGTGCCAGCCCCACAGCGCCAGCCCCAGTGCTCAGCTCACACTGTACCTTGGTGTAGTGAAACTGCATGGGGTCATCTGTAGAAAGGGACACCATGAGCCCTTTCTGGTGGAAGTCAAGCAAGGGATTCTTGGCGTACTCCAGGAAGAGGCTGTTGTTGCTGAGTGGGGACATGGCGATGGGAATTCGGGCCAGGAAGTACAGATACTGCAGCACTGGGCTCTGCAAAGATGAGCAGAGATGCCACGTTAGGGATAAAGTTGCTGCACTTTCCAGCTCTCCGGGTCACTCCTCACTTCAGGCCAGGTCCCAGCCAGGGAATTGTGTGCAAGGAGGGAGATGGGCCAGCCAGCTAAATGAGGCAGCTGTGAGCACTTCTGCTCTGCTGTGCCTGGGCTGCTCCTGGCAGCCTGCTCCACGTACCTTCTTGAGGTTGAGCCCGTGGGAGATGTTATCAGCTGTCATGAAGGCGGCCAGCAGGTGTGTGAGGGCCCCGGCCTCGCCGCAGTGCGGGCGGAACAGGAACGTGTTCATCCCACGCTGCCTGGGCACAGGGAAGGAGCACTCAGAGCAGGCAAACAGCAGGGTTGGGTGGCTGGAGCTGACTTCAGGCCCTGCTCTGCCCCTGCCATGAGACCCCAGGGATCCAGCTTGACTTAGGAGCACATTGCTCCTTCTCTTTTCTCCTCTGTGTGTGCAATAGATGCATCTCTGCAATCCCTCAACTTTCTCCCCAGTCCACCACACCTCCTACTGAGGGGTGTCTGGATTGCTCTGGGACGTGGTGCGCCACATACAGAGTGAGGAGAGCCCCACTTCTTCCACAGCAACAATCAAAGAACTGAGGCAGCCCCTTGGCAGATCCCAGGCCTCACCTGCGCAGGTTGTTCAGCACCAGGATGTTGGCATACATGTAGTAGATGTAGTAGGTGTAGGATGGGTTCTTCTGGGAAGTCCACTCCTCTGGCTTTGGGCTTTTAGTGCTGAACATGTGTCCACTGTGCTTGGACTCATCATCCACGCTGTCAAAGCCCGTGATCTGCTTGGCAAGGGAACAGAAAAGGTGCATCTCACACTGCCCACCTCGTCATGCACAGGTGGGCTCACTCTGCCCCACCACAGCTCACCAGAGCCCAGCTCTACCCCTGTGCCCCCAAGGACAAGGTGGGGCAAGGCTGCAGACCTCGCTCCTCACACCCCCCCAGGCACTGTCCAGGACTAGGAATAAAGCCCAGGAGATGAGTGGACAGCGATTCACAGCCCCACAGCAGCCAGCCCAAGCAGTCTGACCCCTTCCTGCACTTCTGGCCACACCACCCCTTCCCCAGAATGAGGCAGAGCCCACTGATGCCATTTTCCATGTCAGGGCCAATGCCCCAT
Source organism: Hirundo rustica (assembly GCF_015227805.2). NCBI lineage: Eukaryota > Metazoa > Chordata > Aves > Passeriformes > Hirundinidae > Hirundo > Hirundo rustica. Next base: position 2,806,313 of record NC_053473.1, on the reverse strand, counting down.
TTCTTGTGCACAAACAGGAATGTGAGTTCTCCCTACACCTGACAACAGCGCCAGGTGACACTCACATGACGTAGGAAGACACTCAGCTCTTTGTGGGCTTGGGGATTGACAGTTGCCTCAAAGACAGGAACAAAGATATATTCCAGCATTTTCCCAAAGTGGGGGAGGAAATTCTTAGACCTGAACACATCGCTGTGGACAGAGATGGGGATTAGTTGTTCCCAGAGGACAATATGGCTCACTGTCCCCACAGCCCTTTCAGGGATGAGGGATCTATAAGGCACAGTGCTCCCTCAGCCCCACAGCACGTACTAAATCCTGGGGACTTGGATCATCCACTTCATGTTGGGGGAATAGACCTGGTGGGTGTTGAACCACTTGGCCAGCTTGGCCCACTCGTCGGGCGACCGCCCGTAGATGGAGAGCCGGGGCTCCGTGTGCTGGTACTTGGCATCCTCCAGGTCAGAGCCAACCTCCTGCAAACCAGAGCACACCATGGCAAGGGAAGCCACAGCAGCAGCACAGCTTCACCCTGTTCTCCTCCCCTCTCTCTATACCTTGATGATGGTAGCAAAATACTCGCCGTTGATGGCATTCTCTGTCTTCAGGTAGAGGTCCCGCAGCTCGCTGGCCCCCACGGGGTTGTACTTGTCATTGAACTTGTCAAAGCGCTGGAATGTCTGCCGGCCCTGGAGCAGGGAGATGAGGCTCAAACACTGCCCTCACAGCTTGGCAGGGAGCAGGGACTGAGCCAAACGACCCAAAATGGCGAAACCAGGAGCTGCTGCGCCCTGACACAGATATTAACGCACACAACAAGTGTGGGTGCGCAGGGAAGGGAAAAGCCGTGGGGGCAAGAGTGATCTTAGAGTAAATGTCCTAACACTTACGGCATGGACATCCAGGGAATCCACTGTCAGGTCGTAGGGGTGCAGTTTGAGCTGCTGGAAAAGCTGTTTCAGGGTGAGCTGTTTGCCCTTGGCGTCATAGACCACGCGGTCGGCGTCCACACAGTAGGATTTCTTGATGAAGCGCAGAAGGTGCTTCTGGTTCATGCAGGCTGCAGCGTGGATGTGCGTGTCCACCTGGGAGAACAGAGGGGCAGCTTCAGGCTGAGATGCTCGGGTGCCATCCCAGGGAGGTGAACAAAGCCCCCAGGTGAGCACGTGGTGTGGGGAGCAGGGCTCAGCCCAGCGGGTGAATGCAGCCAGAGAACAACTTTGCCAAGAGCATGGAAGGCAGCACATTCCCATTCACAGGGGCAATGCTGCTGCTACAGACATGGGCTTTAACATCCAGTTCCCAGAGAGGGACAGGCACCATGACAGCTCCTCTCCAGAGTCCCTGGGGCTCTAAGCCTTGCCTTTTACCTTCCTGCAGTTGTAGAAGTCACGGTGGGGATTGTTCTTCAGCTCCTTCATCTCCTCCATCTCATTGAGCATTTCGTGCACTTGGAACTTGGACGAGAGGAACTTGAGGCGCCGGTGAGCGTAGGTCTTCCTGGTGAGAGCGAAGGGCAGAACAGTCACTGGGCTCCTCACCCCTCGGCACAGGGACATGGATTCCACCTGGGGTGGAGGAGCTCATGCTGGAGGTTCCTCCCCTGGCTCTATTACAGAGCCCTGAAGGAAGGCTGGCCAGCTGGGACCCTACCTGCAGGTCCTGTCTCCAGCCCCTTTGCTTAAGACCCAAGTCAAGAGAGCTGACAAGGGCTGAGGACACTTGGGCAGCCAGGTGTGTCACCAGCGTGTTCCTCCCTCCTCCCAGGAAGGGGAGGGGGCTGCCCTGACCTCCCTCTGCCCACTGAGGCAGGAGATGGCGGGTTGTGCACTTACACAGGCCCCTGTGCAATCAGGACCAAGAGGAAGTTCATGTCATCAATGAAGTGCTCCAGGCTGGGGTAGGGCAGGTCCTTTGGCTCGTTTCTCTCAGCCGCTGCCTTGTCTGCGTAGACATAAACTATCCCATCCTTCATCTGCACATGGTATCCCAGGTCCTCAGGGAGGTTCCCAGTGTCAAAGGGATCCTGCCCCTCCTTCACTGGCGGGGTGAACACTGCAGCAAAAGGAGAATTCCGTTAGGCTGCCAGCCCAAACCTCCCAGGCCTGCCTTGCTCCCACACCCCACACAGTGAGCAGGGACACCCACCACTGCGACACCAAGGAGGGGGCCTGGGCAAGTGCCTTGCACAGCCCTTTCCTGAGCCCTGCCCCAGGCTGAAGCCAGAGGAAGCCTTGGGGGTGCCTGGATGTACCTGGGCCAACGTCACTCGGTTTCCAGGACTCGCCCTCGATGGCGCGCAGGTACTGCGAGGGCGTCTTGGGGAACCTCTGCAGCGACTGCTGCATGTTCTTCTCTCGGATGCACAGCGCCCGGTACAGGCCTCTGCACACCACTTCAAAGTCTTCCACTGTCACCTGCAAGGGTGCTGATGCTGAAGGCAACCACACAGCTGGAGCACTGGTGTGTCCAGGAGACACCCTGGTGCACCCAGGTGGAGGGAGACTTTGGTCACGGCAAGATAAATGTCAAAAAACGGTTTGGGCTGGAAGGGATCCTAAATCTCATCTTGTTCCAGCCCCTGCTGTGGGCAGCGACACATTCCACTGTCCCAGGGTGCTCCCAGCCCCATCCAGCTTGGCCTTGGACACTTCCAGGGATGGGGCAGCCACAGCTTCTCTGGGCACCCTGTGCCAGGGCCTCCCCACCCTCAGAGGGAAGGATTCCTTCCCAATATCCCATCCATCCCTGCAGTGGGAAGCCATTTCCCCTTGTCCTGTCAGTACATAGTATTGTAAAAAGTCCCTCTCCAACTTCCTTGTCATATCACATAATTGTATCATATCTCATCTATCTCATCATATATATCTCATCAGATCATATCAATGTCCCACTGCTCTGCCTGAGCAGGACAAGGAAGGGATGAGAGGCAGAGACCCAGGCACGGCAAAGGGAAGCTCCTGGTTCCAGAAGCAGGGAATTTCGATGTCACCCCCTCTTGCATTCCTCACTGCAACCAGTAATTGGCCCTGAAATGGAAGCCAGGCCTGGGCAAAACATTAAAGCTATTTTTGGAGCCCAAGCTGAAACTGAAGCAGGAACAACAACATGCACTAACCCTGCGTGTCAGTGACTTTTGATTTACTGCACTGACAAGTGTTTGGAGCAGTCAGGAGAGGCTGGACTGGAGTAGGCTGGGAAATCAGCACTCCCAGCTAGGGCACTCATGGCAGGGGGAATGTGCTCAGTGCCTGAGCAAGGAGGGATTCCCAGATCCCCTCTGCTATGCAGCTCCAGGCTGAGCAACCCTCCAGCAGGTTCTTAGAAGCAGCACAAATGTAATAAGAGGCTGAGGAGGAGAGCGAGACGGGATTAGCACGGGATGTGATAACAGTCCTGGTCAACTGGCTGTAGGTGACCCTGCCTATACCAGGGGTTTGGTGACTTCCCTCAGCAGCTCTGGGATCCTTGGATGTGCACAGACCTCAGACAGACAGAGCTGTGTGCAAGCAGAGAGGATGTGACACAACGAGCACAGCCCGCCCTGCCAGGCCCTGCCTGGAGAATCCCATGGGGATATGCAGCATCCCACAGCTCCTGCTGAGGAATTCAGCTCTGGTGAGGCACAGACTGAGCTGAGAGACACCCTCCCCCCTGGTACAGTGCCCGTGTCACTGGGCACTGCTGAGGCACAGGCAGGGACCAGAGGGGTGGCCAGTACGGAAAGGGAGCAGCCATGGAAGTACCTACCCCGGAGGCATAATCCCCAGTGATCTGCACCCGCTGGAAGTCGGGCACAGTCTGGTACTGGGGGCAGGGGTACTTGGCCTCCTCAGTGACAGCCAGCCTGGGTCCAGAGCCCGGAGCCACGGGCGGTGCCAGCACGGTCGTCTGCATGCGGATCAGCTTCTTCCTGCTGCGGAAAGGCTCAGGAAAACAGCCCCGTTCCTGGTCACACACGGCTGCAGGGCCCGGGGCACTTCCCACAGTCGTGTTCCAGCTGGGCTCAGCGTGATCCAGCCCACTGGTGATTTCTGAGCCCAGCACGAACCAGCCCACTGGTGATTTCTGAGCTCAGCATGATCCAGTTCACTGGTGATTTCTGGGTGCAGCACAAACCAGCTCACTGGTGATTTCTGGGTGCAGCACAAACCAGCCCACTGGTGATTTCTGAGCCCAGCACGAACCAGCTCACTGGTGATTTCTGAGCCCAGCACGAACCAGCCCACTGGTGATTTCTGAGCCCAGCACGAACCAGCTCACTGGTGATTTCTAAACCCAGCACAAACCAGCCCACTGGTGATTTCTGAGCCCAGCACGAACCAGCTCACTTACAATTTCTAAACCCAGCACAAACCAGCCCACTGGTGATTTCTAAGCACCCGAAACAGGCGCTGCCAGAAGCACAGGCCACAGCACACAAAGCAGCCAGAGGCTTTGGAAGTTGCATCTTTCCAGGGTCCCCAAGTCTCCCTCCCCAACAGCTCCGTGGACATTGCTGTGCTGACACCCAGGGAACAGGCCAAGGGTGTCTTTCTGTCCAGCAGGAAAAAAAAAGTTGGAGAGGAAATCCTGGAGTACCTGACAGATGCCCTGGGATTAGCAAGGATTTATTCCACAGGTGTGTGAGCTGTGCCCGAGGGCCGTGATTTACATCCCCCTGATTGCTCTGGCCAGGAGGTGCAGGCTGTGCTCCTCTCCTTGCCCAGGCTCCTGGGAACTCACCGCTTTTCCACTGTGGCACTGGACTCCTGGAGCATCATGTGCATCGTCATTTCCTGGCGGGAGATGGGGCAGATCTCTTCCACATCAAAATGAGAGATTTCCCCCCTGACCTCCTCATCCTTCACCTCGGAGGCGAAGATCTTCTCGGCGAAGGAGCGCAGGGACTCGTCCATCTCTGCAAAGAGGATTTCAGTGTCCCACAGGGGGCTGATTCCCAGCCACTGGAACAGGCAGGTGCCCCTTGCAGGCAGCTCCGTGCTCAGCTGCCATTTCCTCGTGGCCCCCACACCCTAGAGAAGACTCTGAGCCACCTCCCAAATTTGCAGCGAGGCTGGGCCACACCTGGTGGGCTGGAGACACACCTTGATACCCCAGCAGAGCAGGGAAAGTACATACAGCCCAAGAGTGCTGCCAAAAGGCCCAGAGAGAAGCGGGTCCTTGGGAAGGGCAGTTATGGGAGCATGCACTGGGTGGAAGAGGGGAAAGTTGGCAGAGCCCTTACAGCCCCAGGGAGCCTGAAATGCTCTTGCTGCAGCAGTCAGGGGGAAGACAGAGGTACGGATGGGGCAGAGCTGGCAGCCCGAGCACTCAGCTCCCAGCCCACCGCGTGCAAAGGTGCCAGAGCCACCACTGGCACTGCACTGGCACAAAGCTGGAGCTTTATGGAGGAGGACAAGGAAAGCTGAAAGCCCTTCCACTGCCAACAAAACACCATAAAACAAGAAACCAAGGGTTTCCCAGAAGCAGATGTTTGCGTGGCAGCACAGGGGCGCTGACAGCAGGTTTTGGCAGCTCGACACGAAGCAAGGTGAGGATCAGCACCCAAGATGGACCTCAGCATCCAGTGACAGAACATGGTCACAGGTGAGGACCAAAGCAGAACAGACAGAGGATTCTCAACAGCATTCAGGGTGCCAGAATGATATTTAACAAATTGCATATTTTGGTGCTGTATCAAAGGACCAAAATGTGGGATCATTCCGTGTAACGCCAATGGGCAGAGCTGGCACTGCCAGGAAATAGCATTTCCCCAGCTGCTGAAGGATCACCATGATCTACATGATCTACATGATCATGTAACTGCTGCTTGATTCCAGTGATCATGTCTAAGAAGTAACACAGAGAGCATAGAGAAAACCAGCAATACTCACGTTTGTGTTCTGCTGTTTGAGATAAAACAGAGACAAAATAAAAGCTGTTGTGATCAGCTCCCCAAAATCTGAGCCTTTTTGCCTCATCACCTCATCAGTCTTTAAAAAGGGATTAGCAAAATAAGAGTTTAGCCAAAGCCTTCCACACCTGCCACTTATAAAAGAACCATAGGATCCTGGGATGGTTTGGGTGTGAAGGGACCTTAAAGCTCATCTGATGGGCAGGGACACCCTCCACTATTCCAGGCTGCTGCCAGTCCCATCCAGCCTGGCCTTGGACACTTCCAGAGATCCAGGGGCAGCCACAGCTTCTCTCGGCAGCCTGTGCCAGGGCCTGCCCACCCTCACAGGGAGGAATTCCTTCCCAATATCCCATCCAAACCCACCCTCTTCTGGCTTAAAACCATTCCCCCTTGTCCTGTCATGCCCTGCCCTTGTGAGAAGTCCCTCCAGCCTTCTTGTAGCCCCTTTAGGTACTGGAAGGAAAAGGCAGAGAAGGAGTTGCCACTTTGAGGAACACAAGGAAGTTCTACATCGTCTGTCCCACGACAAAGCCCCGGTGATGCCTCAGTGTGGGAACAAACCCCACTGCAGGTCCGTCCCACCCATCCACCCCAGTGTGGCTCTGGCCCAGCTGCTGCCTGGCACAGCCCCTGCTCTCCCTGCAGTGCCCAAGGTGGAGCGTTCTCTGGAGCCCAGATCCCTTCACTGGTGCCACCAGAGCCTGAGAGGTGCCAGTCCTGTGCTGAGGCTGAGCTGGGGTGCAGCAGGGACGCAGCAGGGACACAGGCAGGGCAGCACAGCCTCCTCCTGCTGACCAGGCCAGCAGATATTGCAGAGACTCAAGTAGCTTTGCTAATTTTTGCCCTTGACTCGCCCTCCTTTGTGGCCCTCAGGATGCGTGGTCATTTCAGAGATGCCGAGTTCCATCCCCCTGTGGTCACAGCTCCCCTTATCCCCCCACAGGATGAGACAGCTGAGACACTGCACCCCCAGAGATCCTCACTGCTGCTCAGACAGGGTGGCAGCAGCTTTCTGAGGGTGCAGCCCCTGCCCTTTCCCTCCGAGGCAGCAGTTCAGGCTGCAGCTCTGGCATCACAGCTGCTGACTTCCCAAAGCCCAGCCTGCGGAACACACGCTCCGGAATCCCGACCCCACGTATTCATTTGCCGACAAAGCAGCCCAGAAATGTTTCTTTTGACCTTTCATTTCTTCAGTGGACGCAAATTACACTCGGGAAAGTTCACAACCTCGCACCGACGGTGCAGGGCCGGGCTTTAACACCGGCTCTGTGCGCTGGGAGAGCGTCTCTCACAGCACGGCGATTCCAAACACGCTCCTCTCGGGGCTGTTTGGTGCTGTTATCACTCGGGGCTCTGCAGTCTCCTGTCACATGTCCCACACGTCCTGAGAGCCTGGCTGGCCCTGCTCCTGCTGCCCAGCTCCTGCTCCCACCCCCTCGGGGCTGCAGCTCCCCACAGCTGAGCTTCACCAGAGGTTCCTGAAGTCCCTCCGAGCCCTTCCACAGGGATTTCATGATGTCAGTACAGGGCCCATTACACTGCAGGTGAGACAACACCTTCCTTCAGTACAAGCAGAGCAAGATTCAAACAATAGCACGAATTCTTTACTGCTCTATCCAAAAAACGGCTCCAAGCAGGAAAAAAAATGCCCGAAGGCCCCGGTGAGGTCCCCTGGACACCACACATCCAAATCTCCCAGGCTGTGGGCCTGGAACCTTCCCTGTGGCTCCTTGGCTCACACTTGGCTTTCAGACCTACCTGGAATTCTCACCCGGGACATTGCAGCAGCGTTTGCAGAGCCTCAGTAACACCCCAGAGTCCCCAGGCACGAGGGGCCAAGTGACTGCCCGTCAGCCCAACACTAATTTTACTGCTTTCCCTTCCCTGTAACCAGACCCTCCCACTCCAAAAGGAGAGTGGAGATTAACTGTGGGACTATTTAAAGTGCAGCCACAAGCACTCGCACCGAAACAGGTGAAAGCGGGGCTCAGATTTAATGAATCTTTTTCTTCAGGTCACGGTTGCATTTTCCATTTTGTGGAGCGTCAGCTGGTGTCTGGCCAGATTTCTGCTTTCCAGGGCAGCTGCACCTTTCTAATGTGGAATTCAGTCTTTTAAGAGTGACTGAACCCGATGCCTTCTGTGCTGAACCAAAGGTTTAAAGGAAATTCCCAGTCAGAACAGGGGCTGTGGATAGGGACAAACCACGTGCTCTCACCTGAGCTGTTCAGAGGTTTTTGCTGAGGGAGGGATCTGTGTGAAAGCCTGGATTTTGCCATCAGGGCTGCCCAGATGTCCTCACTTCTTCCCAGGTGAATCCAATAAATAAAAGGAAAGTGCAAGGAGGTCACAGTTTGTTCCTGAGCTTTTCAGGAGCTGCCTTTTCCGAGCTTTGTGTCGTGATGTTGATCTGATAATCAGTTCTGCATGTGGTGAGCCACAACCAAGGTGTATCCGACAGAGAGCAGCCCTCAGCCAAGCCCAGGGTGGGTCAGGGAGCTCCTGCCTCCAGCTCGGGTCTGGCAGAGCAGCTCCCAGCTTGGGAGGCACCTGTGGCTTCATTTGAAGCAGGTTCTTTCCAGCAGATTGGCTTTGAGAGCTCTACCCTCCTTTAGGGTGTCCTCAAACCTTCTTCAGATCTCACCTGAGCTGGAAAAAGCCTCCTGTGGGAAGGGAAAGGCCGGAGTTTGCTGTGCCCTGAGTGTTGCCAGGATAACTCTGAGCTTCTGATTCAGATTCCTGGTGGGAAGTGGTGAAACTGAACAGGTCAGGAGGATAAAAGAGTTTTGATGTGAAGCAGAGTCTTCTGTTTGTTTGTGCTTCAGTTCTTGATTCTTGATGGCATTGGAAAACTGCCCTGGAATAGGACAGAACATTTGGGCACAGTCTGGCTGTGGTTTAAAGGGTGGCTTTGGCCAGAGCATTGAAGGGAACAGAAAAACCCCTGGAACAGACACCGTTATTTGGAATTCCATCATTCCAAGGAATTCCTGCGCCATGCTTTTCAGGAACAGCTATGGAAAGGCCTTGCCCAAGAAGAAGGCTGGAATAGGTGAGAGAGTCACTTGCACAAATAAAACAAAATAAAATAAAATACAGAGCTGGAACTAACAAGGCATGGACTTTGTCCTTAGGAGCACAGGAATCTTGTGGCACAGCCAGTGGAGTGGGTTGAGCTGAGACCTGGCACAGCTTCTCCAGCTGAGGTAATTTCCACAGCATCCAGAACCTCTCTGGAAGAGATGTGCCCACTGTTTGATGGGCACAACTTCAAAACAAGCTGGATGGCAATTGAGAAATTCTCCAGAATTTAGGGAATTTTAGCCCCACTTCCCTGTCATTCCCCAAGAATATAAATCTCCCTCCCTCCAACCTGCAGAGGTGCAGCACCAGGGCAAAGCCGGGATGCTGCTACAGCGTTGGTCTCCCTCTCAAGCTGATAAAATCTTCAGGTTCTGAATTCTTTTTGCCCTCACCCATCCCCAAATTTGAGTCTCCACACCACATTACTGTTCATCTGTTTCATTCAAGGTCCGTGAAATCTGTCTCCTGCTTGTTTGCTCTCCCACAAGGACTGTATCTGCCTTTAACCCTCCTTGGGAATCTTGGGATTCACATCTGAAACCAAAAATAACCTTTAGGATACAGAGGTCGTCTTCCTCAAGAGAAGAATCTTGATCATCTCTTGATCCCTCAGCTTTTTTAATCACGGGGTCATCTTGGGTGGGCTCATGGTGGAAATCTGAGTAAAGCCTGGGCACGCTGAGCTAAAGTTAGATCCAGGGCCGGTGCAAACTCAAGGGCTGACACAAACAGCCTGTCTTCTCACTCTTTTCCAGCTGCAAAGGGACTGATCCACACCCAGAGGCTTTGGAGCGCCTCTAAACCCTCACACTTCTACCCCTGAGCCGCCCTCGTTCCGCCCAGGCCCAGCCCAGGGAGAAGGGTTGGACGTGGCAGGAATTGGGCAGCTCGTGTCCCTGAGCAGCATCTTCCTCCAGCCTGCCCGGCCTTGTGGGGCGAGCTCTGCTGCAAAACGGCTTCAGTTCCTGAAGAGGAGGAGCATGAACAGAGAGGGGGCTCACCAGAGCGCTCCTGGCTGCGCTGATCAGCTCACCCAGGGCTGGGGAAGCCCTCAGCGAATTCTCCTCTCCCCGCCCTGCTCTCGGTCATCCCCTGCGCGGATCCCCTGGGGCTGCCGCCCTCTGCTCCAGGGCACAGCCAAAAGCGGCTCCTCAGCAGGGAGATGCTTTGTAGGACCAGGGAACAACCCCACAGCAGGGAAACTGTTGGAGCCCAGGGCATTCCTTTGGCTGCCCTGGAGGGTCAGGGACCTGGGCAGGGGGATCTGGGACCCCAGCCCAGAGCCCAGAGCTCAGAGAGACACTGGATTTGATTTCAGTCCATGGGAGAGGCTTCTTGCACTGCAGGAAGCATTGCAGGCCACAAGAGTGTAAAAATAGTAGTTTAGAATATCACGGGGTGAAAAAACAGTGGGTTTGGGATTTTTGGCATTGGAGTGAATGGGGCAAGATGGAGAATTTGGGGCGTTGTCTCCTTCTTCTTCTTTCTTCTTCCCTCACTCCATTTCTGCAGTGACGTTGGCACAAAGTAGTCAGTGAGAATTGGGTCAGAGTAAAGATGACCTTTTTAGTAATAGTGATAGACATTGGTAATAAATAGTAAATAAAGAATACATAACAATTAGTATAAAAGATAAGGACAGCCCAGAGACAGGAGGAGTCACCAGATGTCCGAGCCGCGGCAAACATCTTTTGGACACTGAGAAAATTGTAAGATAAGAACTAATAAACGAAGCACGTAACCTTGAAGACTCCGTCTTTCCCTGCGTTTGGCACAGAGCTTTGCAGAGGGCCAGGACTCTAAAACCACCTGAATGCCGGGGAATTTAAACTCCTGCAAAGGAGCCCCGACAGAGAACCTTCCCAAGAAAGCAAGAACCCCTTGGGTTACCCCCACCTGCAGTCAGGGTGGGACTCCCCTGGGGACAGGGGGTGACTCCGCGGCGGCAGGAGCTGTGTGCCCCTCTTCCTGGGGCTCTGCTTTTAAACCCCTGGCACCAAACCCAGCCTGGGCTCCAGGTTTCAGATGCCAGCCACAAGGTTTGAGGAGAAATACCCTCGAAGCACATTTGCTGTGTGGCCTGACACAATTTGCCTTCTTTGCAGGAGGGAAGGCAACAGGGAAGTATTTTAGAAGAATCAAGCAATTTAAAAGCCTAACAGAGCACGGTTTGGGCACAGCAGTAACTTAATAGCTGGTTTTGCCATTGGAATATCAAACAAAGAAGCTTCCCTCTCCATTTTTTTTGTGTAAGTCAGCATGAGGGACCCCCACTGCAAACAGGAATTCAGCGGCAGCAAAATGCAGAATGGTGAAGTCATTAAAACCGGACTCTGGACCAAGCCTGTGGCAGGTCTCAAGGCCACTCTCACTGCTCACTGATGCTCTAGGGCACGTCTGTGATGGAGCTGACCCTGCCCCAGGACAGAATGGAGTAAATCCCACCCCACAGATACCCCACAGGCACGGGGAGAAACCTCCCGTAACCCACTCGTGGAGCCCGTGCCCAGAACCCAAAGAGAACAACCAAAGAATTCCAAGTTTATTCTTTAAAAAAGTTATTTAAAGAAGCAAAATAATTTACTTCAATTCAAACCAAAAGAGATGCATTATTGAAAGCAAACAATTAAACAAAGTAACAACAAATTAGCCCTTGGGTTAAAAGTCCAGATCCCAACATTTCCCGACCATCCTGAGGGTTACACACTCAAAGGTTTGGGGTTTTTGAGGAGCACAGACAGGTCAGAACGTGATTCAAACTTCCCCTGCTCTCCTTCCCCCACAGGCCTGAGGCTGCTTGAAATCCAATTCTAAGTCTGAGCTGTACTAAAAGTGAGGGCAGCTTAAACATCCTGGTTAAAATCCAAAGTCCTGGCAAGGACAAGGACATAATCTGAGCAGTTTGAACAAGACCGAGGCTTGGGGCACAGGGAGGAACAGCCAGAGCTCCAGCGGCTCCTTGCAGAGCTGTGCTCAGCCACAGCAACAGAAACATCTCTTACAGTCATTGGCACCTGGAGGTTCTGAACAGGAGCTTTACCCTTTTTTAACATTTTACCTCAAGAGTTGTTCGTGCCCTGCCCAGCCAGGGCAGTGCAATCAGCTCGGCACTAGTGCAGCGTTGTGCAGTTCTAAATAACAATATTTGGACCAAATCTCCTAAACCACCTTTTCCAGGGACCTGTCTTGTGCAAAACCTTCTGTGCTTATCTTCTAAATCGTTTTTCCAAAAGTTCACAGGGTTTTGTCCTTCCAGTTCCTGGCTGCCACCAAACCCAGAGTTCTCTGTGAGACAGCTGGAAACAAATTGCAACCATTCAGTTCACACTCCTGACGAGCACAACGCCCTGACTTTGTGTTTTTTGCTGGATTTGGAACTACACTGATGGAGCTGAAAGTATCACCTGTGCAGGTTAGCTCTGCAGCATCCTAAAAACTGAAAAAAAACCTCCTAAAAACCTTTCTGAAGGTTCCAAAGGTGACACTAATGCAGACCTATCCTCACCAGGGCGTTTTCCCTTTTCAGGTTTTATGGAGCCCAAGAGAAAGGGAACAGCAAAGAGAAGCAGATGAATTTTCCAGTCAGTTCCCACACATTTCTGAGAATTCCCACTTTTGGAGCTCCAGCTGGTACATTTTAATGCCGACCAGAGCACACTGAGCATTGCTATGATGAACCTCATCCAAACAATTCTCCAGGCTGACCACACAGCCTTTGAACATCAAATGCCAGAGGCTTCCCATGGCCACAGGCAGCCGTGCTCTGAGCAATCCTGCTGGCCAGGAAACCAATTCCTGCACTTCCCAAGAAATCAAACCCCACCCAGGGAGCTGGAGGACGGAACGTCACCGCTCAGCGTCCTCACCAACTGCGCGCTGCCCCTTCCTGCTGGCTCTGTGTCACCAGATGTGCATCCCAAAAGCTTTTCCTCATTTTCCCAGGGTGTTTTTATGAACTGGCTGCCCCAGTGCCACACACCTCTTCAGAGCAGACCCTCATCTCCAGCCACAGGGAAGGTTTTGGCACAAAACTCCTCCTGACAAAGCTTTCTGAGCCCTGGCAGCTCTGTCACGTTTAACTGCAGCATGAGATCGCTCCTGGAGTGGTTTGGGCTGGAAGGGGCCCTAAAGCTCATCCCATGGGCACAGACACCTTCCACTGTCCCAGGCTGCTCCATCCTGGCCTTGAACAATTCCAGGGATGGGGCAGCCACAGCTGCTCTGGGCAACATCACACAAACTGAGCTCGAGCCACGGCCAACGGTCCCCACAATTCTGCCCAACATCGTGTGCACCTTGCTGGAAAAGAATACTTTACATTAATTTTCTTGGTGGGTTTAGTTCGTATCAGTCACGTCAGACAAAGTTAAAATAAATTGAAAAAAAAAGAAGTATTTTATAAGGATTATCACGGATAAAGGAAATGTGATGCAAATTGATCCTCTTCATTCCCAGAGGAGAATTAAGTCTGTAAGTAGTGAAGGAAGCAACATTAACAGGAGAGAATTCTTCTCTCTCTGTTTACTGATTTCTAACGCCCGTTTGAAATTGAGCACTCCAAATTAAGACGTGTGACTGACACCAGGCACCTGAAACTGAGCCTCCTGCAATTCCCTGCTGCCGGCTCTGACCGAATGCTCCCTCTGTTGGCCGAGGGCTCCTTCCTCCTCCTCCCCAGAGCCGGAACGGAGCTCCCAGAGCTGGGCACTCGGCTCCCCTGCGCCAGCACAGCAGCAGAACGCAGTGCCAGCAGCACAGGACCAGGGCAGGAGCGGCACTGCAGGCAGCGTGCCAGCAGTGACCACTCCTGAGCACCCAGGTGAGGAGGGGAGGGTGTTTTGTTCCGGGAAGAACTCACCCAGCTCACAATTCCCTCAGCTGGAGGCTGCCAGAGCGAGCTCAGGATTCCCACCAGTCTGTCCCACACCTTCTGTGAAGCCATCACTGAACTCATCTCCTTCCTCATCCTGCAAGGATGCTGCAGCCAGGAGCTGGCTCAGGTGTGGCTGCTCTCCCCTTCATCACAGAATCCCAGAGTGGTTTGGGGTGGAAAGGACCTGAAAACTCATCTCAAATCTCATCCCATCTCACCCCAGCCCTGCCCCGGGCAGGGACACCTCCCACTGTCCCAGACTGCTCCAGGGATGGAGCAGCCACTTTCTGCAGCCCTGACAGAGTCAACCCCAAACCCCCACACTCCTTCCCTGACAAGGAAACTCCAACTACATTTTACAGTCTATAGAGACATTTTGAAGAGACTCTTTACAGTCTGTGGTAAGAAAATAATTCAGGAAAAAAAAAAAAAAAAAACCCAAAAAACAATTTGCAAGTTACAGAGAGAGCTGAATAGCAGCTGTCCAAAGCAACCTCCAGTTCCCAGATTTATTAGTGAGGAGCTGCCCAGAAATGCTGGCAGTTCATGTTAAAAATGAACAGCTGACAGGTTTGGTCCAACTTGGAAGAGATCTGAATGCTGCAGGAAAACAATACAGAATACAAAAACTGTTCCACCCACAAAGAAAGCAAAGCACAGACGCAGCGTGTCCCCTCCCTCGTCCAGGAGTCTCACAAGCGCCTGCTGAACCTTCCAGCCTCCAAATTCCTGCTGGAGGATCCTGCCAGGCACAGATCACCCACACCACACTTGCCTGCTTGAGACAACGAGCTCCCAAGAAATTCCAGTTCCTTGGGGTTTTCCTCAACCCAAGGGACAACTTCAAATCTTCTTAGCAAACAGGCACTTAGTTAGGAAAGGCTTTCCTTTTTATTACAGGAATGGAGGATCGGGTAGGTGGCACTCCTGGCACTGGAGGTGTTTCACTTTTGCTGCACAGGTGTCACCCAGCTGAGAGGGGACAGGGGCACTCCTGGTGGCACCACGCCCTGTGACATCACCCTGTGCCACTCCTCTGACAGCACTGCACGGAATCCAACAGACAGGGGACACACAGCACTTCTAGCTTTTACTCTAGAGGTAAAGTGTCATCTTTTTCACAGCATTTAGTCTCTACAGTTCACTTCTGTGACTGGTTTCCTTCTTGAACAAAGCCAGGTAACACAGTGAGGAAAGAATCCCAGCACATCCAGAGGTGCTGCTGCTCCGTGAGCTGAGCAGGGAGGTAGATGCCATGGATGTTCTCTTCAGATGGAGCACGGAGAAGGACCTTGTGCCAAGGAACTCTGGTGCCCAGAGTCTGTCGGTGGCACCAAAACACTGCAGGGATCAGCAGGAGAGGCAGCACAGGAGATCCAGGCTCGTCCAGCAGCTGCACCTGAACCGCGTTTTCTTGGCATCTGGAACAGAAAGGCACCTCCAATTAGCACTAATTAGCTCTGTCCCGCTCTGGGGGGGGTGTGCAGTGCAGCACAGCAAGTCCTGAGCTGGTCTGTGTTCTCACAGTCACGAGCAACAGCGTTCAGGGAGTCGCTGAAAGGAACTGCCCTCAGCTGGGAACTCGGATTTCATTGTTTGATTTGGTCAATCCCGGAATCAGCAGGTTCCAGAGGAACACGGCTGGAGGGAGGCAGTGCAGGAGTCGATCACTCAGGGGCACAGCTGTGCACACCCCTCTTTCAAGGTGTCCCTTCAGAAATTACACGTTCTCCAAACAGTCCAAATGGTTTCCCAAAGGAAGGGGACGGAAGGAATGACACAGAGGGTCACACCATGGAAATCGGTGGAAATCATGGAATGTTTCGGGCTGGAAGCAGCCTTAGAGATCATCTTGTTCCATCCAGCCATCAGCCAAAGGGGTGACGTGAATGAAAATTCCTTTTCTTAAGCTCTGTCGCCAACTTAAGAGGGGACTTTTTCTTTTTTTGAGCATTAAAACCTCATAGGAACCAAATCTCCTGGAACCAACAGGTTCTAGAAAAGAGGAAAACCCCTCCTAGAGCAACCAGCATTTCTAAGCCACACTTCTCAAGTGCTGGGAGGCGAAGAGGCCAGTGAGAAGTGGAGCCCCAGCTCACCTTTCACATGACAAGGCAGGACAATCCCATGCAGCCCTGGTTCCCATCCTCGCTGCTGTTCAGCTTCTTCATCCGGTACTGCCGGATCTCTCTCACCAGGGTGTAAAAAGCATCTTCCACACCCTGAATGCAAACACAAGGCCCGGTGTTTTCTTCCCTGGAGCTTTCAAAACCACTGATCTGCCCATCCCAGAACCCCTTCATGGATGTGAAAGACACAGTTCTGCAGGAAGAGCAGCACCCAGCTCATCCCGTGGCTCCTAAGAGGAAGAAACCCACGTGGATGTCCCAAACCCTCCTGACTCCTCCTGGGGTAACAACCACTAAAAGAAACATGGAAACCTCAGGGAGGTTCCATGCAGGAAACAAACTGCTCCTTGCCTAATTTTAGAACTCTCAGAATTCAGCTCTTCGGGATTTTCTGGCTGCTGCCAGATGAGTTGCACCTTCCCTGCTCCGTTCCCCTGCTGCAGGCAGAGCAGGGCTGCACAGCCCCACGCGGCCAAGGCGCCTCTGCAGCAGCCCATTAGTCCAGTCTGGGGAATTCTGTCTGCAATCATAATCTGCTAATTGGCATTCACTAACGAGCCAAGAGGACCAGGCAGCTCTGGGGTGAGCGAGCTCAGCCTCTGACACTCCCCAGGGCGAGCAGCTGGAACTCTGCTGCTCCTCCTGCCAACGCCGCTGCAATTGGCTGCGATCAAAATTTTTAACATCATTTGAAGCAGCAGAAAGTAGCTGGGTTTCTTTTCCTTCCGTGTGTTTTGTGAGGCTTTATAAGAAGGTATTTATTTATTACAATGAAAATGTGGGTTTTGTTTGAGACGTAAGAATTGTGTTTTAGGAATTGTTTTGCAGGCATTTGTTTCTTACTGGGAGGTATTTTTATGATTTTGGAGGTTTATTAAAAGGGGGTTTTGGTGGTTGTATTTATTGAACGCTTTGATAGTAAAGGTGAATTTTTTTTTGTGTTATTTTTTTTCTTGTTACATAATTTTCCACAAACCCACTGTAGATCTCTTTCTCTCTGTGTTTACTGGTTTCAGTTATGTTTATTATTTTGAGTATATTTTTTTCCCTAGTTACTTTTTAAGTTTTATTTAGTAACTTCAGGGGAGTTGAAATTTTTTTATCCTCTATGTTATTTATCAACACTTGAAATGAAGTCAGGACGAATCTGAAGTGATTCCTGTACTTGAAAGAGCCCAGAACTCTTTCAATCTAAGAGTGAGCGGGGAAATAAAAGCTAAAAACTGTAAAGGGATTGAAAAAAATGCTTTTCCTGTAAATAAGGCAAAAGCACATGGGCAAATGTCATTCCTGCATTTCCCAGGAAGAAGTCAGGCCCTGGGAGAGCCCCTCACCTGTCTCGTTTTTGCAGAGGTCTCTATGAAGGGGATTCCGTAGCTTTTTGCCAATTCTTGGGCCTGTTTTGTGTCCACTGTTCTCGTGGGCAGATCACACTTGTTCCCCACCAGCACCATGGGCACGTCATCCGAGTCCTTCACTCTCTTGATCTGTTCTCTTCAGGAAGATAAATTAAAAAAAAAAAAAATAATAGGAACTGTTTTCTAAACATAAAACCTGGTTTTAGTTCAGTATTCAAACAACCTTGTGCCACAAAAAACATATTAAAGGTGAGCAGGGCCTCAGGGATCAGCAGGATGGCAAAGCACTTTGTACACCTCCTCTTCTGCCCACGGATAACTCCACGCTGGATTTCTCACCCATTTTCTTAGGGATGACATGCTGCAGCTGTAAATGGCAGCTGATTCACAGGATCCCAGAGCAGCTGGGGTTGGAAGGACCCAGCCCAAGCCCTCTGCCTGTCGGGGGCTTACCCCAACATTGAGGTGGTTTCAGGGTCCTTGCTCCCCTGCGCAGCTCTGAGCTGAGCCGAAGGAAGAGACGGAGTTCTCAGGTTTAGATTTTTCAATGTTGCACACTTCGTTTATTGTTTCTTATCTTACAATTTTCTCGGAGTCCGACAAGATGTTCGCAGCTGCATGGATTCCTCACGTCTCCCCCCGAGCTGGGCTGTCCTTATCTTTTATACTAATTACTACGTATTTCTTATTTACTATTTCTTACCAATGTCTATCACTATTACTAAAAAGGTCATCTTTACTTTGACCCAATCCTCACTAACTACTTTGTGCCACGTCAATGCAGCAATGGAGTGAGGGAAGGAGAAGGAGAAGAAGAAGGACTCAACGCCCCAGATTCTCCATCTTGTCCCCATTCACTTCAATGCTAGGAACCTAAAACTACTATTTTTTCATTCTGTGATAAGCTAAACTACTATTTCTCACATTCTTGTGGCCTGTAAACCTTCTCTCAGTGTAGGAAGTTTTTCCCATGGACTGAAATCAAAGCCAGTGTCTCTCTGAGCTCTGGGCTGGGGTCCCAGACCCCCCTGCCCAGGTCCCTGACTCTCCAGGGCAGCCAAAGGAATGCCTTGGACTCCAACATCTGCCAAGGCAGGGTCACCTGGAACAGGTGACCACATCCTGGTGGGTTTTGGATGTGTCTGGAGAGGGAAACTCCACAGCTCCCTGAGCAGCTGTTTCAGGGCTCTGCTACTCTCACAGAAAGAAATCCTTCCTCATGTTGAGGTGGAATTCTTGTGGTTTAATTTATGGCCACTGCTCCTCGTCCTGGGCACCATGGAAAAGTCTGACCCTGTTCTCTTGGCACCCCCTGGAAACATTTACACAGATTGATGATATGATTAACACAAAAAACCCTAAAAACCATCCCAACCTTAACTGACTAAAGGTGGTGGTGCAGCCCTGGCACAGGTGCCCAGAGCAGCTGTGGCTGCCCCTGGATCCCTGGGAGTGCCCAAGGCCAGGTTGGACACTGGGGCTTGGAGCAGCCTGGGACAGTGGGAGGTGTCCCTGCCCATGGCAGGGGTGGCACCGGATGAGCTCTAAATTCCCTTCCAACCCACCCCTGTCTGTGATTCTGTGCATTCCCTATGTTATTTATCAACATGACCCACTTGAAAGGAAGTCAGGACGAGTCTGAAATGATTCCTGTACCGGCCCAGCCCAGAACCCTTTCAAGCTAAGAGTGAGCGGGGGAAACAAAAGCTAAAAACTGTAAAGGGATTGAAAAAAAAAAAAAAAGCTTCTCCTGCAAATAAGGCAAAAAGCACAGTGACAAAACCTTCTGAAAGAAACGGGAAATGTCACATTACTGAGCCTTCACCGAGGCCCTGCAGCGCTTCTCTCTGCAGCGTCCCTGCCCCGTCCCCGTGTCCCCCGCTGGCGTGGCAGCCCCAGCCCTACCTGTAGAGGTTGATGTCGGCGAAGGATTTGCTGTTGTTGATGGCGAACACGCAGAGGAATCCCTCGCCCGTCCTCATGTACTGGTCCCTCATGGCGCTGTACTCCTCCTGCCCCGCCGTGTCCAGGATGTCCAGCAGACACGTCTCGCCATCGATCACCACCTGCTTGCGGTACGAGTCCTGCAACACACGGGCACCGCCGGGTCAGCCCTGCCCTGCCCTGCCCTGCCCTGCCCTGCCCTGCCCTGCCCTGCCCGCCCCAGCGTACGCAGCAAAAACAAAAACAGTGATGATACTAAAAACACGGAGAGGAGCTTTTCCAGCTGTTTCACAGAAGCTCTGGATGCACCTGGATCCCTGCAGGTGTCCAAGGCCAGGTTGCAGCCTGGGACAGTGGGAGGTGTTTCTGCCCATGGCAAGGGGTGGAACGAGATGAGGTTTAAGCTCCCTTCCAACCCAAAGCAGTCTGGATTTTGCGATTCTCATCCGTCTCTGATGAAAAACTACCAGTATCTAAAACTACGGTATTTTAAATATTACCCAGACTATCACATCTTACACCATACCCCAAATGCCCCGCTTTAAATGAGCCTCTAAACCCTCTCATCCTTTGTTACAAAACACAGAACTCCTGTCACTTTAAAGAAATTCCTCAACGGGAGAACGAAAAAAAAAAAAAAAAAAGGAAAAGAGTACCGCAGACACCCTCCCCGTGAGCAGAACCCACGCCCTGCACAGAGCCGTGGTGGCCTTTCTGGTTGCCTTTTCGGTTGCCTTTTCGGAAGCCCCGGGGCAGAACGGGGCAGGAGCCGCTCCCAGAGCCCTGCGCTGCGCCGCCGGGACCTCGCGGCGGCTCCGCCCTGGGCTCGCCAGAGCTTCCCCCGCGTCCCGCACCCGCGGCCCCGCGCACCTCGATGGTGGGGTCGTACTCGTCCACGAAGTGGTTCTGGATGAGCTGGATGGTCAGCGCGCTCTTGCCCACGCCGCCGGCGCCCACCACGACCAGCTTGTACTCGGTCATGGCCCCGCGGCCTCGCCGGGCCCGGCCCGGCCCCGCCGCCGCCGCCCCGCGATCGCCCCGCGCCGCTTCCGCCTCCCGCCCGCGCGTCACCGCCCGCGCCGCTTCCGCACACGCGACACGGGCGCGACACGGGACACGGGACACGGGACACGGGATACGGGGGGACACGGGATACGGGACACGGGACACGGGATACGGGACACGGGGGGATACGGGATACGGGGGGACACGGGGGGGACACGGAAGGGACACGGGATACAGCGGGACACGGGGGGGATACGGGATATGGGATACGGGGGGACACGGGATGCAGCGGGACACGGCACACGGGCGCGACACGGGACACGACGGGACACGGGATATGGGACACGGGGGGACACGGGGGGGGACACGGAAGGGACACGGGATATGGGGGGACACAGGGGGACACGGGATATGGGACACGGGATACGGGACACGGGAGGACACGGGATACGGGACACGGGGGGACACAGAACACGGGATACGGAACACGGGATACGGGGGGACACGGGGGGACACGGGATACGGGATACGGGATACGGGGGGACACGGGATACGGGACACGGGGGGACACGGCGGGACACGGGGGGGGGACACGGAAGCGACACGGCGGGACACGGGATACCGGACATGGGATATGGGACACGGCGGCACCGGCACCGCGGCTCCGAAGCGGCAGCGGCACCGAGCCCGGATCACGGCGTTCTAAACGGGGAACGGCGCCGGCCCCGCATTCCCGGAGCTTTCAAGGGGGAACCGCACCGAGCCCGCGCCCGGGGATGTGGAGGGGAAACGACACCAAACCAGAACCACGGGGCTTTAAAGGGGGAAAGGGACACCGAACCCGCAGCCTGTGGTTTTTAAACTAGCACTGACACCGAGCCTCGCGGGATTTTAAGTCAGATTTCGTGCTTTTTAAAAGCTGTTAATGAGTAGCTGGAGCTGGGCGGTTCCTGGTAATTAACTGCAGGGTGAGTGAGCATCGTGCATTTGGCTCATCTCTTAAGGACAGGAGCCCACAAGCCCAAGAGGAAGGGGCGGTCTGGCTCAGAGGCCCCAGGAGGGAGCAGGAACTGGGGAAAGAGAATTCCAGCACTGGGGCTCACAGGCAGGGACCGCTGACCCCTGCCTCAAATGAAGAGACCTGAACGGGAAGGGAGACACAGAACTCAGAAATAGGGGGTGGGTGCTGATCAGCACTGCTGGGATTTGAAACCCTGAATGTTGCTGTTCTTTATAATGTATAAATACAGCGTAGTGTGATGGGGCCTTTGGCGGGAAGTTCCCTGCTTCGTGCAAACGAATAAAACACAGAAATCCCTCGGGGTGGTGTGAAAATTGAAGGCACCAGGACCAGCCCGTGATGGGAACAACACAGGTCTAACACAGCCCCCGGGGAGGAAAGAAGAGGCTGAGCAGAGTGAGGCTTTTTTCAAAATCAGTAAAACTTTATTCTATTTCCATTCTTTGCCATTAACAGAAAAAAAAAAATTGGAGAAAGCAATGTTTTGTTTTACAAAGATAATGCATCTCCCAGAGAAGAAAACCCTAAATTGAGAATAGAGGTAACATGAAAAAAAAAAAAAACCAAAAAAAAAAAAAGGGGGGGGGGGGGGGGGGGGGGGAAATGAACCAAAGGAAAAAAAAACAAACCAAACCAAACCAAAAAAAAAAAAAAAAAAAAAAAAAGACCAAAAAAACGAAAAGCCAAACCACAGTACTGCCCTCTATTCCGAAAAGTAACTCCTGATCTTTTTGGTTAAAGTAATACTTAGACCAATCATTCAGTTTTCTTGCTAGATAAAGTGTGACTGAGGAAATGGAGGAGGGGGGGCAGGGGAGGGGGAAAAAAAAAAAAAACCACAGAAAAACGCAAAACAAAACAAAAACCAAAAACAAAAAAAAAAAAGAAAAAAAAACCAAAAAAAAAAGCACACAGACATCAACTATTCACCTTGATGAAAGTCTCAATACAGCTATGGAAAGCCTAAGTATTTATTCTCTTACAGTACACTGGGTGCCGGCTGCAAAAAGAACAAAAAAAAAATGTATCCACTTCAGGCACAACTTCTTTCTTTTTAAATTTAAATCAGTAAAAGAAACTGGGTTTAGAAGCTGCAGTGTTCTAAGCAGCAGCAGATTTGTGCATTGTTTTAAATATATTTAAATTACCACACTGATGGCACACCTCAGCCTTATGAAATTCTGCACTGTCTGTTCCAGAACACTACAAAATCCACCGACCCTGGGAGAGACTTGCACCGAGCTCTAAGGGCTGGCTAAAGGAGTCAAGTTAAATGAACTAGGAAAACACTGTAACATTTGGCCATCAACTCCAGGTATCCGAATGTCTGCGGAGATCTGATAGAAACTGAACTTATTCCACCCTCACATGGTCCTCAGAATTTGAGCAGAGTGAGCTGAAGTGAGTCTTTCCTTCCACTTGGGAAGGAAGATAATGCAACTGAGCACTAAGGCATAATAAACCTTGGCCAAAAACAAGGATAAAGCATAATAACTGTAGTGCAGAATTCCACAAGGTCTGCCCGAGCAGAGCTGTCTATGTTTACTCACAGAGGCAATGGAGATTGCAGTTACCAGTTGCGTTAAATGCACCATTCAAAACAAGCTTCTAAAATGTGATACTATAAGGCGCCACCTTAAAGTTCTCCAGAATGCAACTGTGCAGAAATTTAAAATGGTTTCGTAAATTTAATTTTAAACATAACATGAGAAGGTGTTAAAACTGGTGGAATAGCTTCTGAGAATTTGGAGGAAGGGGTGAACAGGGAGATATTCAGTACCCTTCGCCAGCCCCACCGCGCGGCCCAACGTCGCCGTGGGGTTGGGATCAGTCTATAACACCAGCCTGGCGGATCTTTCTCTCTGCACCAAATCCCTGCAAGGAAAACAGAACAAACTCTGAGCTCCAGCATCGCACAGTCATGCAATCATTTCCACTGGAAAAGGGCTTGAAGATCATCAAGTCCAACCGTGAACCTGGCACTGCCACTGGGCTTTGAGGCAGAGCCTGGGCTGTTCCACCCAAGCAGCACCTTTCTAATTAGTCATGTTTGTCTTCAGAAACAGAGACAAAAACAAAACAGGTTCTGTGGGGTGTTCTTTGTAGTCCAAAACACCGCAGAGATCCCAGACACTTTTCTCCTGCTTATCAAGAAGTGGCAGAACGTTGTGTGAAAGTCACATCTAGGTAAATGGACTTCACTTGCTACCTCTGAGGTTTATAACTGAAGAGCAAACTAAGACAGCCAAGACAAACCACGACAGAAGGGCTCCAACACAGGCAGCAGTGGGTTGCTTCTCTCCTGTGTGCTCCTCTGAAAGCACAGCGTGACACAGGGCACAGCACTGTGCACAAACACAACCCACCCTGACACGGCAGAGCACGCTGCACAACAGGCACCAGGTGCCGACAGAGGCAGCAGCGCTGTGCTCCTGAGAGAGGCAGCAGTGCTGTGCTGTGCTGTGCTCCTGAGAGAGGCAGCAGCGCTGTGCTGTGCTCCTCAGAGAGGCAGCAGCGCTGTGCTGTGCTCCTCAGAGAGGCAGCAGCGCTGTGCTGTGCTCCTCAGAGAGGCAGCAGCGCTGTGCTGTGCTCCTCAGAGAGGCAGCAGTGCTGTGCTGCGCTGCTCAGAGAGGCAGCAGCGCTGTGCTGTGCTCCTCAGAGAGGCAGCAGCGCTG
This sequence comes from Hirundo rustica, assembly GCF_015227805.2. Classification (NCBI taxonomy): domain Eukaryota; kingdom Metazoa; phylum Chordata; class Aves; order Passeriformes; family Hirundinidae; genus Hirundo; species Hirundo rustica. The sequence continues at coordinate 2,782,325 of NC_053473.1, read as the reverse complement.
TGCTGTGCTCCTCAGAGAGGCAGCAGCGCTGTGCTGTGCTCCTCAGAGAGGCAGCAGCGCTGTGCTGTGCTCCTCAGAGGCAGCAGCGCTGTGCTGTGCTCCTCAGAGAGGCAGCAGCGCTGTGCTGTGCTCCTCAGAGAGGCAGCAGCGCTGTGCTGTGCTCTTCAGAGAGGCAGCAGCGCTGTGCTGTGCTCCTCAGAGAGGCAGCAGCGCTGTGCTGTGCTCCTCAGAGAGGCAGCAGCGCTGTGCTGTGCTCCTCAGAGAGGCAGCAGCGCTGTGCTGTGCTCCTCAGAGAGGCAGCAGCGCTGTGCTGTGCTGCTCAGAGAGGCAGCAGCGCTGTGCTGTGCTCCTCAGAGAGGCAGCAGCGCTGTGCTGTGCTCCTCAGAGAGGCAGCAGTGCTGTGCTGCGCTGCGCTGCTCAGAGAGGCAGCAGCGCTGTGCTGCGCTCCTCAGAGAGGCAGCAGCGCTGTGCTGTGCTCCTGTGAGGCAGCAGCGCTGTGCTGTGCTCCTCAGAGAGGCAGCAGCGCTGTGCTGTGCTCCTCAGAGAGGCAGCAGCGCTGTGCTGTGCTCCTCAGAGAGGCAGCAGCGCTGTGCTGTGCTCCTGTGAGGCAGCAGCGCTGTGCTGTGCTCCTCAGAGAGGCAGCAGCGCTGTGCTGTGCTCCTCAGAGAGGCAGCAGCGCTGTGCTGTGCTCCTCAGAGAGGCAGCAGCGCTGTGCTGTGCTCCTCAGAGAGGCAGCAGCGCTGTGCTGTGCTCCTCAGAGAGGCAGCAGCGCTGTTCCCAGCCCTGCAGTGCTGCTGCCCCGCTGTCAGTACCTTTGAGTTGTCGGGGCCGCGGGGCTGGCGGAGCACCGTGAGCCGCGGGGCGTTGGCATCGTCCAGGTTGATGCTCTTTAAACGGTTCACGAGTCTATCGGGACGCGGAGCAGCCACGGCCTTGGCGCCTTCGCTGCAAGAGAGCACACGCAGGGCAGGGTCAGCCCCGGGCTGGGCAAGGCGGCCCAGGCCTTCACAGGCCTTGAGCATGGTCACCCACCGCAGTTCCAGGCTGCAGAACGGGTGCTGTGTGACAGCAGGCACGGCTGGTGGCCTGGCCCTGCCCCAAACCTTGCTGTCCACACTGCACTAGCAGGAGCTCAGTGCTCTCCAGAGGGTGTTCTTTAGGGAGCAGAGGTCTTGTATTTACTCTCATGCACACCTAACCAGTGTTTCCTGCATTTCTACTGCCCAGAGAAGCTGTGGCTGCCCCTGGATCCCTGGAAGTGTCCAAGGCCAGGCAGGAATTGAGACTTGGAGCAACCTGGGATAGTGGAAGGTGTTCCTGCCCAGGGCAGGGGTGGAACGAGATGGTTTTTTAAGTTCCCTTCCAACCCAACCCATTCTGTGACTCTGTAATTTAACTGAAATAATGAAGGCTTGCAAGTTGCCAGCATATCATGGCAGAGCATTAACATCTCTGAAGATGATGGCGACACAGAATTTTGAGACAAGAACATTAGCTTTCTCTTACTGCTAAAGTGCTATCCCAAGCTTAAACAAAATACAAATTATGCAGTTTTCAAGTGTATATATATTTCAAGTTTTCAAGTGTATATATAGTTAAAAAAAGACCTCAAACCCATCTCTTGTAAGAAATGCCATGCCAAAAAGAAGAGGCTCTGAAACACAAGTTTTCTATTTAAAAATTAAAGCTGCTCCTCAAGAAAGAGGTGGCAGCACTGTGGAGTGTGCTGCACCCACACAGGAAAGCATCGGTTTCCTTATCATTAACTTCCACTTGCAAGGCTGTATCCAAATTCCTGCTACAGGGGGAGTTTAAGAATAGGTTCAGAAGAGAACAAGGCATCTGTAATTAGGAAGAGCTGGGAGTGCTGCTGCTGCCTGCACTGGATCCCCTGGAAGAGCTGGGAGCGCTCAGGTGCGGCTCTCCCTGCAGGCAGCTGCAACCCAGAGCTCCTGTTCCAGGAACATGCAGCTGAGGCAGGCCCAGCCTGCAGGGCTCTGCTGGGATGCAGACACCGTGCCAGGGTCAATCCCTTCAACCCCAAAGGCTCACCAGACACGCCACACGTTACAGGCACTGCATTTTCCTGTGCGCTGGTTCAGGATTACGGAGAACTCCACTTCATCCCCAGCCTGGAGCTCCACACCATCCTGGACTTCTTTGACGTGGAAGAAGAGCTTTTTGCTGTCACCAACTTCATAGTTAATGAAACCAAACTGAAAAGCAACACATCACAAGGTTATTGATTTGCTCTGCATCCGGACAGATGCAGTAATTTACTTGACACTGGAGTTTAACTACCTTTAAATAAAACTTCAAAACTTTGGTGCCTAATGGAAGCGGAAATGCAATTTCTGCAGTAATCAAAACATTCTGTCTGGAAACAACACTTCTGGAAATCCAGGCATTCTTCCTGGCATTGTAAAGTCACATTTAAATCCTGAAGTCTATAGAACAAGTTCTGAAAATTGCCCCCAAGTCCTGGCAGCTGTATTAAACACAGAACAGCAGTGCCCCGAGCTCTGAGACTCCATCCTGAAGTTACAAATCAGCAACCACTCCGACCTGTCACTGGGGTAAGAAGCCATTTATTTCTATTTTCCATCCTACTCATGTATAAACCAGGAATACTCATCCAGCCTCTCCATTAATGACTGGAGATTAGTGCTGTATGGTATCTGTGAAAACAGAAAGTGTTTGCAGTATTTAACTTTTTAATCATTCCAAAATGCAATGAGGGCACAGATCAGCATTTCCATTTCAGGTGAGCTGTAATCACTGGCTGCTTAATGCTGTCAAGAAGCTTCTTCCAGAAGCAACGTACGTGCATGTTTTGTTTGTTTTTCTGAACGTTTTTTAAATACTCTGTGCAGCAGAAATCAGTCAGAGTAATTTCTAGGACATCTCAACCCCAAATCTTCAGAATTATCTGCTACCTAGCAGCTCTGATGGTTCAGCACCAAACCAGGCTCTGAGCTCACCTTTACTCAAGTCACACCAATTGCATAACCTGGGTTACCACACCTGCTCCCTAGAGCTGGAGTCCAGAGCGATCTGTTTGGGCACAACTCCCTGAATTCCAGTGCTGAAGTGCTTCTCAGCTGCTCAGTGCCAGCTGGGGCAGTTATTTCCCATCCCCTGGTGCTCACAGTGCCTCACCTGGTCCTTGACGCACTCCACGGTGGCCCTGCGGAACGGGGTGATGTTCACAGCCATCGTCTGCCCGTTCTGACCCAGCACACACAGCTGGAACTTTACTGTCTCCCCCTTCTGCAGGCAGTCACCTTTGTTTGCCATGCCAACAATTCCAAAGGGATAGACCTCTCCTTTCATCTCACCTAAGGGGGAAAGTAGGAGACAGAACTGAGAGGCCTTTGCCACCTGATTTCAGATTTCCAGTATTATAAATGCTGCTTTTACAGTCAGCTTAGCAGTGTGGATGCATTCTGTACCGTGAATAAAATCATCAACAGCTCTATTTACAGTGCATTCAACTCGTGCACTTGTGAAAAGAACACTTAATTAAAAGGAATCAATCTTACCATCCTCCATGACTTCAATCATGCCCTGGTACTCTGTCTGTGTGGGATCTACACTCCTCAAGGGACGAATTACTTTACCAGAGTAAACAGTTGGATCAGCTTCTTCAGTGATACCATTCACTGAAAAGAGACAGAATAGAAGAATAGAATGTTTTAATCATAATTTGTTTTAAAACTGATTTAACTAAGTGATTCAGACTGACCAAAAATCAACATTTTGCACTGCATGACACCAAATCAAAATCACACTGACATTTCATATGTGGAGTAGAAAATTTTTTCTCAAGAAACTTAAGGTCAGGAAGCTTGAAAAGCAATTAAAAGTGTTTCACTTCTCTTCCACTGCCTTCCCTACTCATATTAATCATCAATAATCTTGAAGTATGCATTCCTCCCACCCCCAAATCCTTAATACCCTCCCTCACCTGCCCTGCTCCTGCCACCTTTCCCCTGAGAGGTACAGCACAGTGCAGGTACTGATCTGGCCAGTGCTGCCTCTCCTGTAACCCCCAAGCGAGGAGGGCTGAGGACACTAAAGGTCCACAGAACTGCTGCTGTGCACAGAACTGTTGGTCTGTGCTTGTCTGTTCTCTGCAAACACAGGCAGCAGCTTTCAGGGAACCAATGACCACCCCACACTGAGCATCTTCTGCTCTCAGCTCCAATTGTAAATGGATCATTAACAAACTTTACCCCTCAGCACACGCCAAGAGCCCTGCAGGCAGAAAGCACCAGGTACAGCCTTACCTGCATGTGTTTTGTTTACTTTCTCTGCACTAACTTTGTTTCCTTTGCCTTTTGACAAGCTGTATTCCACAGTGTCTCCAAGTTCCAGGCTATCGATATCACCACAATATTCACTACAGGAACAGAATGATAAACAGTTCTCTTTTATTTACATGACAGTAGAGATGCTCACCCAACATCCACGTCAGTTATTGGAAATTATTTCAATCCCTCATCACTTCACAAGGAATCTCCATTGAGGAAAGTGAGCATTTACAAATATGTAACACAACTGGATTTCTTGGCCTGGGAATTAGAGGCACAGAACACCAGCACTGCTGACTAACAGAAAAGCCTGAACCAGTCCAGCAGAGATGACAAAACTGGAGATACCTAAGCATATATATATATATATATATATATATTCTACGTGTGTGTGTAAAGTGCAAATGGATTCAACCCTCAACCCAACAGAACTCCACACCCTCCCACTCCCCCCAGACAGACACACAGTCAAATAATGAAACTGCCATTCACCTGTAGTGGAAGAAGATCTCCTTATCATGATTGGCTGTTTCAATAAACCCAAAGTTATCTTTCAGGGCTGCCACGTATCCCAAGAGCCTCTTGGAGCTGTAGTTACGTCCCAGCATCCTGACAGAAACAGCCGTCTGCAGCCCGGTTCTCTTCACTTCACACACACAGAACTCAACCTGGTAGAGAGATGGGGATCAATACCAGACAGAAAAATGCAAATCAAACCACGACCATCAACAAAAAAACCCCACCCAAACTAATTTTGAAGCAGTGCAGCTCTGCAGCAGCACCAGGGCTCTCCAGGAAAGCCATTTCCTTGTCACTGTGTTCCCAAAACCACGTCAGTCGTTGACATTTCCTACATTCCAGGGAGCAGCACCACACCTGGGATACCTGCAAGGCAAGCCAGCCCCCAGCACTCAGCTTTTCACCCCTCAAACACGAGAGCCTTTCTCTCCCTAGAGATCACCTCCTTTCCCTACACTGCTCACCAGGGGCCCACAGTGGGATGTGCCTCACTTCACACATTCTGGTTTTTAGAGACAATAACCAGTAACTAGAATGGCTCCTGAGGGTTTTGCTGCTCTTCCCAATCTCCAAGCTTTTCCCCTTTCCATTGTCTCTCAGGCTAATATGCTCAGGAGGGAATATTCTCCCTCTTCAATATCCATCTTGGTCTCTATGCTAATTAACTTCCTCTTGACAAGGAGTGCTCACTTAGTGATAAAAATTCTTTGTTTAAAAAGCATCATTTACACAGTAAGACACTATTTCCATCTATATACCACCAGCTTGGAGGGTATTTTTCACTTACAGAAGATTGACTCCTTTAAACACAACATTCCAGGTGGTATCACAGAGATGCCTTGTCCTCAGTTTGTTCCAAGTAAAGGCAAAGAGGAGCTCACATCCCCACAATGCCCAGAACAGCATTTCCCAAGAGTACACTTAATTCTCTTACCTTATCTCCTATCTGGGGATTAGTAGATCCTTCCACATCCTTGGCCTGGTAAGGAATGGTCAGTTTTACTCCACAGTCATCATACACAATTATTCCATCCTCAGCTTCCTGAAAACAAGAGGTCAGAATTCAGCAATCAGTGTCTCTTTATGAAGAGTTTCCTACACACAGTTCAAGCACAGCTCATTGGATTCTCAGTGGTTTTGCAATAACTGCTCAAAACCAAACCAAACTCTGGGGAAGGAGCTTGAAATTGTAACAGACAGTATTTTAAAAGGCAATGAAAGTATTGCCACCAGTTCCAGGAAGCTTTTATTGGAACTTTGAAGTACTCTGGCATTGATTCAAAACAGCAGAACAAAATAATAAGAGATTCCCCTCATGAAACTTAATCTTAAATAATTCTATCTAAAATCTTACGTAGTGGGACTCTCCATCAAGTTCCTGGAAATTATCCTCAACAATATGATCATTAATGACTATTAACAATACTTTTATTATCTTGTTCAGAGCAGCTGGTTTTCACTGACTGCTCACATCAGCTGTAGTTCACATCGATACAGAGTGAACAGTGCTCCAAACCCAGCTGAATTAGAGATTTTAAGGAAGCAGCCTCAGTCTGCAATGGCAGGAATGCAGAAGGGAGATTCACAAGCAGAAGAGCAGCATTACCTTCTCTTTGCCTTTATTTGGGCTAGTGGCTTTGGCTGGAGTGGCTTCTTTGTCTATAGTGCCCACAAAGCGATGTTCTGACTGGGTGTGGAAGGAAACCGTGCCCTTGGGAAGCTTTTTAATCCTTATGGCGTGGTTCCTTTGGGCAGACAGCATATCCTGGGAAAGAAATCCATCAGGTTACAGACAGACTGTGCATCATTTCTTTAAATGCTGAGATTTTATAGGAGTTTTAACCCCACTTACAGGAACGACGGTGAACTCTACTTCATCAGAAATATGGAGCTGATTTCCATCCATGATCTCACTGAAGTGGAAGAACATCCGAGCATCCCTGTCCACACACTTAATGAAGCCAAAGCCATCCCTCATTGCTGCAATCACACCCTGGAACAGCCAAACCAACAATTACAGTTTAATCCCTGGTGGGTGACAGCTGTCTGCAGCTGCTCCACGTGTCAGGACTGGGCAGGAGGGCCTGAATCCTGGGAAAACACTTGGTTTAAGCAATGTCCTTCCTTGCAAACCCTGGTCAACCTGAAATGCAGACAAGTTCTTCCCACCTCATTCCTAAAGTTAACTCGTGATGAAGAGTGAAGGATATTAATTTAAGCCACTACCAAGGACTGAAGTTAAAGAACCTGCCAGTACCACAACACAAAGAACACAGTGGGGCAGCTCTACAAACATTTATCATCTACAGGAGCGTATAAAACATATAAACACACACTAAATGTACAACCATCTAGAAAAACAGGAAATAAAATCAGTGTTCAGAGGAAAGTTTTAGAGAATAACCATCAGATTTCCAGTCACAAACTAAGGAATTATAAAGAAGCTGTTAAACAAGACTCCCATGCCCGTGGGTGTGTGTTATGGGAACACACTCCCATGTGACAGGAGTTTAGTGGCCTTCCTGATAACCACTAGAAATGGAATGCTGAGTGATAAACAGAACATACTGACAAAAACCCAAACCCTAGTGCCAGATCCTGCCAGAACTAAGGCACAATTCATCAACATACTGCCTTCAACCCAGTTAATACAGAGTGTAGCAAGTCTCAGGACAAGCTCAGAGGATCTGAATGACAGTGCAAAGGTACCTTCCACCTTTAGGAACATTCTTCTGTTAAACAGCTTCCACAAACCCCAGCAATCCAACCAACTTTCCTAGAAGCTGCCAGCACTTATCACGCCCATGACAGCTCAACTCAGGCAGGTGTACGTAGCCAGAGCAGAAATACAAGAAGTCTATAGGATAGGAACCCAACATCTCAAAGGATGAAATCAAAACTCAGGGTTTTTTAAAGCCAAGGGACAATAATCCACAGCACACTGATGTGACAAGACTGTAACTGCACCCCAAATTGCAAAGCAAAGCTACAGTCTAGTTGGAACAGAATCAACATTCCAAGTTCCAGGAATGAAAGATATTCTGTAATACTCGTTAGCACATCCATCTTAGTCCCTGTAATCCACAAAGAGTTTCTTGTACTGAGAGAACTCTGCTCTTTACCATCATTCTGCTTGACCCTCAGATAGAGATTGGCCAAAAAACTGGAAATACAAAAGTTGCTCACAGTCTCTCCTCCAATTATTTACACTTTTCACTACCTGAACCAGGGTAGTGCCAGGATCTTTCAGTTTTCCTAAGGCAGATGAGTAGTTACATCTTTAGACTCCAGTATGTGAATTTAAAACTGGCAATTCAAGACTACATTACTTCTGTCTCCTACAACCAGCCAGCAATCCCATCTAAGAGGGCCAGTTAAGGTGTAATTTCCTAATATAATTTCATTTAAATGTTAAAAAAAGCTAGGATTTTATTCTTTTAAGGCAAAGATGCAGAGCATTAATTCTGAATTTTCTACTTTCCTTGCACCCCAGGCCCGAGAGCAGGATTTCAGAGCAGGCAACGGAAGACACGAGTGATTTTTCTATCTATTGTAGACAGCCCCCAACTCATGCTTTAGTTTCACTTCCCCTCAAGAATTAGAAATGTTTAGAGACAGATACTTGCCATTTCTCTGGTTTCATTAGTAAACTGGAAAGTGTTGGGGAGAACCTCAATGTTGGTGGCGCGCTCCAGTTTGTCGCGCCTGTCCGTGGAAATGTTGAACCGAACGTGGTCACTCTCCAGCAAGGTCACCTTGGATTTTGTATCCTTGTCTCCAAAGGGAAGCTCTTTAGGAATCACGAAGTCCACTTTGATGCGGCCGGGTAACGGATCGCTCTGGGGACACAAAAGCCAGGGGAAAGCTGAGTTCACCTGCAAGCTCAGCACAGCTGCCAACGGCTCCCGCCAAATCCTGCTGGACTCAGGCTCTGCTCCACTTCCACCACTCCTCATCTGCAATTTGCCCAATGCAAGGTGGCTTTTGGGGCTGTTGGTCAGCCTGGAAGTTTTTTAAGTCCCAGCCATGTCCTGCCAATGGAATTCTCTCTATTTTAAGAACGAAATTTATAACCGTATTTTAACACTCCTAAAAGGGAAGTTCTTTCTTATTAAGTCTTCGAAACACCCCAAACCTTCCCACACTAACAGAGACTCACCTAAATCCTTAGTGGAAGTGCTCAAGAACACTCCTTCAAGTCAAACATTACAGCCCAAAAGCCTCATTAATTGTTAATGCTCACAAGAATCCATAGATCTGGCTTATCCCAGCAAATATTTTTCCCTTTTTCCTGTGTCTTTCACTTTAAGGGTATGTCCTAACCCCACAAAAACTTATAGCAAGCATTTGAAACATTAAAGAAAACAGACTCCATCATGTACCACTACCCTAACTCTTTCCCTTTGGATTTGAAATGAAGAAAAAAAGAGTAAATCTTTAGTGTGACATGATGCTTATTCAGCAAACAGGTACTGGGAAATGGGAACCACCATTTGACCAGAATGCAATACAATCAAACCAGGATTACACAAAGTTATTTAACTACTGAAACTCACCTGGTTTTTGCTGGGTACTTTTGGAATTACTTTGGTTACAGTTCCTTCAAAATGTTCAATGCTGATATCTTCAAAAATGACAGTTCCTTGAGGCAGCAGTCTAACATCTGTTGCAACTTCTTTACCCTAAGAGCACAAAATCAGTCAAACACCCAAAGAGAAGAGAGAAAGTAACAGACATTTCCCAATGAACCGCAAGGAACCTCCTCCCCCCTTTTTTGAAGCTGGGGAAAGCAGAGAGCTGTGCAGTTATTCCCCAGGACCTTGGCTTCCGTTTTACTGGATTTCGTCTTACATTTCTGTCTTTGATTGTAAACTCCACATCATCACCAGGCTGTAAGGTTTCTAGGTCACCTTTAAATTCACTATAATGAAAGAATATCTCCTTCACGACATCACCTCTCTCAATAAATCCAAAGGCTTCCTGTGAACAGAATAAAAAAGGTATTTAATTGTCCATTATTGGAACATAACAATAAAACATTTGACAGGTTCTGTTAAACACAAAACAGACTCTGAATTCCAGCATAGCACTTACAGGTGTACACAGCTGACTGCCACAAGAAATAAAGAAACAGAAATAAATGGAACTTTCTTTGTTAAGAAGAGCAACAGTATCAAAGACGTGTTTAAACCAGTTCACACAATTTACACCCACAGCCCAAGCTGTTAACAGCTTTAACATTAGTTTGAACAGCACTCTACAAAACAGCATTTCATTTTCAAAGTAAAGTTAAAATCACTTACTTTCATGGCACAGACTACTCCTTGACAGCGGGCTTGTTTCTTTTTTAATAGCATAATGTTACGAGCACTTACAGCACCAGTACTAGAGAAAAATAAAAACAAAGTGTAAACTCAAAACTGAAACAAAAATTAAGATTGTATTTCATATAACAGTTCTTGGAATAGGTATAAATTCTGCTTAACTACTAAATTAAAATACGAAGCCAGAAAAGCAGTACCAACTTACTGTTTATTTGTATCAATTATAAAGTTTATTTTATCTCCTGTTTCCAGCTGTACATTTCCTTCAACATCCTCTGGGGTGTAAGTCAGGTAAAATACTTCCTGTAAATTAACATTAACTAAAGTTACTCTATTTGTAGAATAGTTGTTCCAAAGAAAGATGAGCACAATTTTAATAACAGTATCTGTTTAATTTAGTGAGAAAAACAAAAAGAACAAACATGGCATGCAAAACATTCTTTTTCCATCGTGCTGTTTTGGAGAGTATGTAACAAGCAGATTAACTTGTAAGGTTTTGTACATGACGACCTTTAAAGGCCAATTTCTAAATGTTAAAATTCAAGCTAAAGATACATGAACTTCATCAAGTTTAGAAGAGAACATCTATCTGGCTCTAGGAAGTTCTCCACAGATACAAGCAAGCAAACTGTCTAAATAACATTATTTTTTGTAGCAATTACCAAAGCATGCTCTTTTTTTGGCCAAAAACTGCACAGTTCAGTGCAGCGTCAATTGTCTACATTAAACTGCTTTTTTTGTTGTTGTTTTTTTTTTTTTTTTTCTAATAGACCACAGTGATGGATCAGTGAAGAGTTCAAGTAAAATACACAAGCTTTACCCCATTACGTTCGTAGCAAACACTCCCTGTTGGACTTTGACCCGGGGCAGCTGGAGATTTACTCTCTAAATTGTGAGGAACAGCACACACAACCTACCAGTCAAAAAAAAAAAAAAAAAAAATCCATTGCTAGTCATTTCAGGAGTGGCATTGTTGTACACAAAATGAATCTCAGTATCCTCCACTATACACTCAGCAGGGAATGCCACACTGCAACTTTTCAATCTCACAGAACCCCTCTTGGCTCTAAGGAGTGTTTGGAGCCAAGTAAGAGGCTGAATTGAGCCAGAGTAAAGTGAAACTCTGAATTTTTACCAGAGCACACTGAAATATATTTCAGTGTAATTATACTGAAGGTAGTTAATATCCATGCTAAATTAACCCAGTTTTCTGTACTGGAGTAAAGGATGGGAATGATGCAGGTATAGAAAATAGGCACTAACTTGTCCATTTATTCGTTCTTCAGGTAATATTTCTGGTTTTATCTTCACCAGTTTAATAGCAATGGGTTTTCCAGTTCGGCGATCAGAAGACACTTCAAACTCAACATCATCTGCAAGACAACCAAACATTGCAACGCTGTCAGAGTTCTGGCTGGGACTGGGGTTTTTTACATTAATCACTAAATGGATGAGTTTAATTCACTGCTTGTAGCCAAACACAATCACGTACAACGCAGGTCCTTTTGTTACCAAGGAAGAACAAACGATTTGCAAAACTTTTCTGGTTATTCTGCTTATTATCTCCTGTTGCCCATGAACTAGTCTGGTGTAATTCCACAGCAATTCCCTCCCCCTGCCTTGTTTGCTGTACAGCAGACTCCACACTGAAGTTCAGACAACACAACAAAGGCCAGGAAACAGTTTAGAAACTTCACTCTCACGGTAGTTATCAGCATGAAGCTGCAGCCTCCTCATGCCGAAAAAAACTTGGCTAAAAATCCTCAAACTAATTCAAAACAAAGAAATAGGGAGCACAAGAGGCAAATTCTCCCACAGTCTGTGTACTTGCCTCCATCTCAGCTAGCCAAGTTTGACCTAACACTGCACCTTCTCCTTTTCCACAAGTTTGTACCACAGGCCGCACAAAGCGCTGGGAAGGGCTCCCTCCAGGAGCAGCGAATCATTCACTGCTTTAGCCCCAGAAGCAGCAGAGGGTATTTCCTGACAAGTGAGACACTGGTGCCAAAGCTCAGGTACCTCCTACTTTGAGCTCCTGCAGGTTGCCGTTGTACTGGGAGCAGTGGAAGAAGAGCCGGGCCTGCCGCTCCGAGCACTGGATGAAGCCGTACGAGGTCAGCAGCTTCTCGATGACCCCGGTCTCGCGCAGCGCTGCCGAAGTACCGTTGGGGTACCCGTTGTGTCCATTGTTGTGGAGCAGGTTTGGATCAAAGCTCATCTGGGCCGCACAAAGCACAGGCAAAGAACAGCACTGAGCGACAGCTTCCTCCCTTCGCGTCCCCGCAACGCAGTAACACGAAGAGCTTGTGTGAGTTACTGACCCTTAAGTTCGTTTTTAGGTTTTACTCTGTTCTTAAAGCAGAGTTAAAACCAGCAAAAGAGCTGAGCTTTTTTAACACGGTAATTCTTAATATTTATACAGGCAACGTATTTATAAAACAAGCCAGATTTGTAGCACCAAAACAAAGCTTGCTCAGAACAAAACAGAGTTCTGGCATTTTTCAAGTATTACACCTCAAAGTACTCCCACATTCACTGTTTCACACCAGAGCCTGAAAACATCTGAAGTATCTGCTCTTCCAAATTAAACAGGCGATTAGGAAAATGCAACAGTTCTGAATCGACACAATTAAGTTCAAATCCCTGCATAGTTTCTCCCTAGTTCATGAGTCCAGTCTTTCATACTAAAAAGTGGTATTAAGTAATTAAACAGTTTTGCACAGTTATGGAATTAATAACCGGAATTTAACATTCCTGTGGCATAGAAGCTCAAGAGCTAGAAAGACATAGAAAATTTGAAAATAGCACTAAAGGTGTAATGAACTGCTCAACTAACTGACATCTCTTAAAATATTTTATTTTACGGGGTGTTTTTTCTTTTCAAGTCACAGATTCACCCTTGAAACATTCTCAATTCCTTTATCAACTCATTGGCTTTTTTGATGTACAAGTCTCCTTTTTAAAGCAGGGCATTTGGACTTAAAGGTTAGCAATTAAATCAGATGAAATGTATTACACCTCACTAAACACTGCAATTCAAGAGAGACAACTGAAGCGACCCTCTTCCCTCCAGTCAATATGCATCTTAAAATATACAGGATTATTTGTTAGTTTCCAGAGGTTTTAATTTGGAAACAGAATGAGATCGTATCGGTTCTCTGCTTTCTTGCTGCAACAAGCAGAGAGATTAAAAATTACTCAGCAACGTGTTTAGTGGAGATAAAAAGACACCTGAGCAACTTGTAAAAGGGTCATGTTTCTCATTTTAACACAGCCAGTGAGTTACTCAATGTATTAGAAGGCACAGCATTCTTATTCTGGTGTTTGGAAATCAGTTTAAAAGTGATCAAAGAGCACCAAAAACCACCTGCTGTGAAGTTCTTGGGCAGAAATCTTTGGTCTTGGAGACCGACATTAAAAAAATAAATTGGAAACAAGCACACAGAGTAAAGATTGACAGTATTTTACCTCCAAGAGGAGGAGGTCTTGTCCCCTCTTCTGGTTCAGACCCACATGGGGTAGATGCAGATGAAGAAAAACACAAATAACAGAAGGTGGGGGAGTGATTTGAGGGGGCAAAAGGATCCCAGGACACTGTGTAATGGTCTCCATCCCAGAGCACTGGTCAGCACTTCCACAGCACAGTGGTACCGCCCAAAGCTCTCTAAGAATTCACTGAACTGCTAAATCTGCTGTGATATCACTTCTGGAACACGCATTGCTTATTTCCTTGCTCTACATCTCACTTTTCTTTCCCTTAAAAAATTAGTAACAATCTCTTAAGTTCAATCAATGCTGCTCTCTTATTCTTAACCAACCAATCTGCAATAAGTGGCACGGAACAATCTCTTTAACATGCTCAAGACATGAAATACTGCCATGCCAGAAAATAATGAATCAGAAACAATTAGAGACCCCATTAGAGACACACAGAGAACTCCAGCCCATCCCTCCTCAAAAGCCTCTTGCCAACAAAGGCAGCCATGGCTTTGTCCAGTCCTGGACACCTCCAAGCACTGAGGTTCCACCACCTTTCTGGGGTACCTGCTGCCTCAACAAAGATCTCTTTCTCCTCCTGTCCAGCCTAAGATGCTCGAAGGACAAAAGCCACAACAGTCACATCTTTTTTATGCACTGGATTATGTTTAAAGGACGCAATTTCCGAGGATTTAACAAAAAGCACTTGATAAAGCTGCTAAGTATATTGACTAGCTCCTGTCAGCATCATCCCAAGATAACAATCCTCATCTTTTGTGGAAGGCAACCCCAGGACACTCCACACAAGAAAATGTCCTTGTGGGAACACAACAACTAAAGTGTTTTAAGCTATCCTAGAGTTTGAAATACTTTTCAAAAATAAACTGGTCCTGCAAGTAGGGTGGCTGGGGGAAGAGAAAATGATATGTTATTATACCTTCTCCCAGGAGAATTACAGGCCAGAGCATTAACCCGTTCTGGAAGCTGGAATGAGCCTGCCAAAGGCTTCTGTGAGTCACCAAATGGCCACCTCACCTCCGATAAAGGGGAACAACAAACAGACATCCTGCCTCAAACATGAGCTAAAGGTACACCAGAGAGAGAAAATGACAAAAATCTAGCTTAAAACTCAGCTCAGAATAGCCTCTCTTAGGGTTAGAAAGCCACAGAGCTTCACCCCCTGCTCAGACCACCACTGCATGACGTGGTTTGAACAGTCTGAGTTTAAAGGAGCATTAGCAGCACAGCACAAAGAACTCCTCATCAATCCTCTAAAGCCTGACAACTTCAGTTCAAACAAAGATCCCTCAGGTGGCACTAAAATTTGCTGAACAAAGATACTATAAAGTATCAGCAGCTTTTCCAGATAATTGTCAAATTCCTACATCTTCTAACTGGAATATGAAATATTAACCCCACCAAAAAAAAAACCATTTAGAGGAAGGGAAAAAAAAAAACAACCCTGTGCTGTAAGATTAACAGACTAAAGATAGGTTATTTGAGGAAAGAGATTGGAACCAGAAACTTACTGCTACTAGAAGAAAGAAACACCAATAATCAGCTCTCGAGGGTTATAAATATTGTGTAATAGAACTACATTGCTGGTACTATGAATTCACCATACTAAATTAACATAACAGCAAAGAGTCATGGAACCACTGAATGGTTTGGGTGGGAAGGGGCCTAAAGATCAGTGTGTTCCACCTCCTGCCATGGGCAGCGACAGCTTCCACCATCCCAGGTTGCTCCAAGCCCTTTCCAGCCCAGCCTTGGGCACTTCCAGGGATCCAGGGGCAGTCACAGCTGCTCTGGGCACCCTGTGCCAGGGCCTCACTATTAAATGAATTTATTATTAAGAAAAAAAACCCTAACCAACCCAACCCCTTTCTGTTAAAAACTTAGTAAGAACCAAGTTCAAAAAATACACATATAACTTTCTCCACCATGTGCACCAACCTCGCAGTGATATTCAAATATTGCACTTTCAGTAGTATTTGCCGATTCTTCTGTTTCAGCACAAGTTTCTAAGGATGAAGACTGCTATTATTTTAAAAAAGGGAACAAAAGGAAGAGAGACAAAAAAGAGAAAGAAAAAGATAGCAAAAGAAGGTGATCTATCAAGCTCTAGAGAATACAAGTGCTGCTGCCCTGGGCAGTTTCACTACAGCACTGGAGAAAACAAAGACTACTATAGCAGCGTCGGGACGTGCTCTTTTGAAGCTGTTGAGTAGGCACAAACTTCTTGTTTCAGATCAAGCCTTGTATCTTCTTCAGTGTAAGTTGCCTCTTCTTTGGTCTTGAGTTGTTACAATGTGGTATACTTATATTCTTTTCCTGATCTGAACTTGAAGCAGCAGTTTCAGGTGGTAAATTCTGTTCTGTTCCACTTCATACTGGAGAAAGGAGAAAGACACACACACTAAGTATCACTTTGAAGGAAATTCTCATCAAATCACAGAACGGATTGGTTTGCAAGGGACAATAAAGACCATCTACTTCCAAACGCCCTCACACATCAGTTCGAGGTCTTACTAGCAACAGGTGCATTTCCTCTACCTTAATACAGTAGGTTTAATCCACGAAAAGCAGGTTTACAGACATATTTGGCATTCCCACTTCCAGTTTTATTTTCCAAAAGACTGGTAGACTCCAAGCCAGTGGGTTGGCATTTCCAATTTTGAACTCTTCAGACACATTTAGGCATCTCAGGGAAGGTCCCCGTGTGTACCATTAAAACACAACTTCATTTTGATCCTTAGGATTTGACCCATTAGCAAGCCTTAGTCCTGCTATCAATAACTTTGTAGGGGTGCTTATTAAATGATGCCATAATTTATATAAGTGCTCACACACAACCTCAGAGGGGCAACAGGATGTATATACACATGGGATTAAAATTTCCTGATTACTTCTGTTCCAAAGATTAAGTTAAAGACTAGTGATACTTGAAACACGTTTAGAATTGTAAAAATATTAACAAACTACTCAAGGGTACAGACGCTGCATGTAAAATAACACAGAGCCATTCTCTCGACTTCTGAAATGGCTTTTGCAAAATGTTGATTACATGAGATGATATTTGTGTAGCTAACACCAGGGAGAAGCCTTTCTTCACCAGCAACTGGTTAGGAGCTAATTCCCTCCTAAAGTTTTCCAGTGCCACTTTGTCTTTTCATGAAAAAAGCAGTTTCAGCAAACTGCCACCTACCACACAAAACCTTACTGAAATAGAAGCCTTCCTTGAGAAGAAAGCAAGTTTTGAGTTTGTTGCTTATCCAGTAGGTAGGGGGAAAAAAAAAGGGGAGGATATTTTTGTGGACAAAAGCGGGTGAGAAGCAACACAGCTCTGACCTCACAGATACACTGGCAGTCCTGCAGTAATCTAATGGTATGAAGCATCAGAAAACAACTCTCCCCCAAATCATTCCAGAAGATCCACGCCAAAAGAGAAAAAATATGGACAAAGCCTATTTCTCCAGTGTAGCAGGAAAGTGAATTTCACAACTTATACTGAGCTTTGAGTACCCTCTGGTGATTTGAGTCAGTCTAAGTGACTGAAACCTGAATACAAAGACACTTCAAACTCTCACCCTCACCCCAGTGAAAATGCTGAGTGAAGGCAGCTATTGCAAGAAGCCCAAGCATGCAAACTCATCTCCAGTTTTACAGAAGTTTGTATTTCAGTGATTTCCCCCAGCTGAAGCACCTCCTTCAGCCACCACTGAGAATTTCCAGCTGAAATGAGTTTTGCTGTCAGACCATTAAACACATGTGAAATAGATTGACTAAACTGGGTGAAGGCTGGTCACCCAGTTTGTGAATCTGGTGTGAAAGATTTGCCCTGAAAGATTCGATTATAAAATAACATAAATCAGAAAACACAAAGCTATGGCAAAGATAACAGTATCACTGCTTTTCCCTCACCCCAGCATTACACTGGGGCAACTGTTACCACAATCTCTTTCAGGACAGTGTTATTTTGGGGCAGCATTTCAGCTCTCAAATGAGCACACTGCATCCCAGGAACTGCACAGACACACTTGGAATCCTCTCACGTACTTCTCTCTCATTTAATTAGACTGATATTATTAGAGCTCTCCTAGAGATGTAACTCATATCATATTACATTTATCATTTTTCTGGCCATAAAATATATCACTTTTTCATTCAATAATCAAAACACTTCATCTGATCAAGTAAGACTAAAGCTGATTTTATCAGTCATGGGAGTAAAGGCATAAACCTTTCCATTAAAACCCAATCTGATTAGATAAGAAGATGGGTTTACTACACTTAAGTTCTTAGGAAAAAAAAAAAAGCTCTTCAAGAAAACATAACTCAAGCAAAAAGAAATCTCACTGTGCTCATCTGCCTCAAATTCTTTACTTTTTAATTCAGCTACTATAAATACTCCTCCAAATGGTAAACACCCTGAGCAGCTGCCCAGCTCCCAAGTCTCACTGCCTCCTGCATTTGTGTGTTTACAGCTGAAAGGTTTAATGCAAAGACAGGGAAGAGCTGGGCCCTGCTCTTGAGGTTTTTCATGTGCAGATCTTGCTAAATGACAGCAGGTCACATGAAGCTGTTCAGAGCCAGCAAGCACCTACAGAGCCCCACATGGAACCTGCCCGATGACAGCATTGTTCTGCTTCCCATTTTCTTCACAAAAAGAGGCAACTGCAAGGACATGCATTCTGTGGATCAGAGCACGTGTTTCCAGAAACAGCCCTCTATGACGTGACCAAGGTACAATTTAATAAAGATTAAACTTCGTCTTTTTAGTGGGCACGTACGACACAGATCCGTGGAGATCGGGCTCCTCCATCTCTTTTCAGATGGATTTTGGAAAGCAGCGCTGAGCACCGGCTCTTGGGCACCCCAGCCAGCACGTGACAGCTATGAGACGAGCCACCACCACAGCAGTGAAGTCCTTTTCATGTCAGGAAAATATATATGTATGGGGGGAAAAAAGCATTAAAGAACCACCAAGGACATCTGTAAAGAACGTGTGGAGAAAACCCCCCAAAAAGTCGTTAAAAGAAAAATCGGGATTTTTTAATTGTTGTGTAGTGCGGAGACGAGCCCCGCGCTGGATATCGGTGCGGACAGCAGAGAACCGGCCCCGGACCGACGGAGCCGCCCAGGCCCGGTCCCTCCCGCGGCCCCGCTCGCTGCGCTGCACCAAGATGGAGGCGGCGGAGCGAGGGGCGGCCGCGCCGAGGGGCGGCGCCGGGGCCGCCGCCAGCGGGGCCGCCGTGCGCGGGGGCGGGCGGCTCCGGCCGGTGACAGCGCCAGGGCCGCGCGGGCAGGACGGGCCGGGGGGAGCGCCCGGCCCGCACACAAAGGGGGGCGATGGCGGCCGCTCCCCGCACACAAAGGGCCGCGGCCGCGCTGCGCCGGGCGGGGCCGCGCGCGGCACGCCGGGAGCCGCCGCCGCCCCTCCGCCCGCACGGCCCCGCCGCCCGCCGGGGCCCGGAGCCCCCGCGGCGCCGCCCCCTCCCGGCGCGGCCCGTAAGCCCCGGCGGCTCCCATCCCGGACGGCCGGTCCCAGCGCGGTCTCGTCCGCCGCGGCCCCCGGAGCCCCGCGGAGCGCACCCCGCGCCCCGCGGCCGCCGCTCCATCCCCGCACCGCCGGCCTAGTAGGCCGCAGCCCCCCCAACCACCCCCCCCACAACGCCGCGCGCAACCCCGGCGGGGCTCCCGGCGCTGCGCCCCGGTGCGGGCGGAGATGCACGGGCGCGGGTCCCGCGGCGCCCGGAGCCCGCCGGGGCGGGCGAGGGTGGCGGCGGCGCCCGGCCCGCACTCACCCCAACAGCTCAGCGCCCCCGCTCCAGCGCCGCCATGAGCAGCACGGCACGGCACGTAGGAGAGAAATCACGGCGCTCTCGCGAGAGCCGCCCGCGGACGGGGGGGGGCGGGGGAGAAGGGGCGGGGCCGCGCGTGCGCGCCCGGAGCCCGGCGGGTGGCGCTCGCGGGCACGCGCCAGAGGGCATTGGGGGGGCGCAGAGGGTGGCAGCGCCCCCTTGCGGCCCCGGGAGGGAGAAACGGCTGAGGGGAGACACGAAACCCTGGGAGGGGAGAGGGGGAACCTCGAAAAAGGGGAGAGAAGCACAGGGAGGAGAGAGAGAACCCCGGCTGATGGCACAGAGCCCCGGCCGAAGGGCAGAGAACCCCGACTGAGGGAGGGAGAGCTTGGCCAGGGCAGCGGGCGCTCCAGGCCCTCAGTGCTGGGCAGGCAGAGCTCGAGGGAAGGACTCGAGCGTCGCACTCGCTGAGGCTCCCACTGAGCTGAAGGATCGAAGGATCAGGGGTAGACGCTTTGCGGACAAGACAGAGCATTTCCAGCCCTGAAGCTCCAGTCCAGTTTCCACACAAGTGGATCAAGTTCTGAAAATGCCCAGCAGCCCTCGGGAACCACGTACAACCGGCCATTCACAATCACAGATTCCAGCTCCAGAATGGGACAGGAGCAAAAGGAACACGGAGCTGTAGCAGAGGTGTTTAGGGTGGATATCGGGGAAAGGTTCCTCCCCAGAGGGTGCTGGGCACTGCCCAGGCTCCCCAGGGAATGGGCACAGCCCTGAGGCTGCCAGAGCTCCAGGAGAGTTTGGACACCGCTCCAGGGATTGTTGGGGTCGGATTGTTGGGGTCGGATTGTTGGGGTGTCTGTGCAGGGACAGGGGTTGGACAGGGGTGGGTCCCTTCCAACACAGGATATTCTGTGAACATATTTGAACTTCCCTTGCCAATTTTCTCCTGCTACTAATTAACAACAAACTCATTCAAAGCAACTGCACTTTAGTTTCTGGTTTTTTCTGGCTGCCCAGCAAGGACCCAGTCGGAGGGATGTTACTCTGCACTGAGAGAGTGAAGATAAAAATGCATCAGGCATTCCAGATGATGTCAATTTAAAAAAGAGAAAATCCAACATTTTGGTCATTGTAGTATTTCACTCAGGTGCAAAAAGGTTGGGAATATATAGAATACATGGAATTCCCCCAGCGCTCACAAAACAGAAAACACTTGAGAAAGTATTTCCCATTGGGCTTTTTTATTCCCTCCTGAACAATTTCTAATAGAAAAGGATTGTATACAAGAGCACTCCTGTACAGAAATCCCTTATATGTACCAGTCTTGATGGGTATTCCAAATGTTCACAACGTCTCCAGCGTTCACTGTCTCTCAGTAAGCACAGCAACTAGTCACCTTCTGCATCTATCAGAAGTCTCACTTGGGAAAAAGTGGCATTAAAAATTTAAGCTAATAGTGGAAATGAGATGTTTACCATTCTTGGAAGATTATTCTTTGATCACAGGTAGGACAGAAATCTTTTATATAAAAGTGTAATTAAAAATACCACCCTACTGAGAAACTCCACTGCATCTCTAATTCCACTCAACACAGGACCTGCAGTAACTATGGAACACGTGTCACCAGACTCACCTGTGACATTAAAATTCTGTGTGTATGGGGGTGGTTTGGTTTGGTTTTGAGGCAGACCTGAACTCCCTCTGCCCGAACCCAAACCTGTGGGAGGCCAAAGAGCTTTCTTTGATCCGCAGGTGCTGCGCTCTGGCAGGCTCTGAGCACACCAACAGAGCAGGGCTGACTGGGAACTGGGAGCACTGGGAAGGCTGGGACAGATCTCTTTATCAAAAACGATTAATCCTTCAAAAATGTGCACGTCAGGAAGGGTCGTTAACTTCAACCTTCACCCCTAAAACAAGGTAAAGTTTGCTCTGAACAGGAGTGACTCCTTCAAGTGCTCTGCTGTTCTCTCAGCCGCTCTCAGCAGCGGCCAGGTGACAAAGTCAGGCCAGGCAGCCACTCTGTCACCCACTCTGCAGAGCCCAGCTGCCCTGTGCAGCCAGAGCAAACCACATCCCTGCCTCTCACACTCTGCTTTCTCAATCATCTCCTATTCCTTCTATCAAGCACAATAATCACAACCCGCATTATGGTCTCTAGCTACAGACAAGGTGGATTTCAGAGCCACCTGCACAGCTGGAATTATTAACTAAAGCTCATAAAAAATAACAAAGGGAGAGGAAACGAACCATCACAAGGGAGGACACATCAAATACTTCAGTGTTAAGCATCCGAGTGCTGCGGGTACTAAGACAGGGAAGGCTGCAAGTTTTTGCCATCAACACTTCAGAAAAATGCAGAGAAAACAGCCCACACATTTCAAAAGATAAAACAAATATACAAGGAAACACCTGAAACAACAAATCCTTGTCAGGTAGTTTCGTAACAGTCTCTGAAGGCTTGGATATGAGGTTTTTGTAGCCTAGGCTTCACAGTCTGGCAGATCTTCTCTCCCCACCTCGAAGGACTCTTTGCTAATCGACAGCAGCTCACGCAGCTCCTTGTTTTCAAGCTGCAAAATCAACATTTTTGCTGAAACAGAAATGAGCTAATTCACAACTAAAGGACTATCACAGAAAGGTGCTAATTTGTAGTTAAAAGATGCTAATCTTTAAACAGTCCAACTACATCACAGATACATAAAGTCTGTACATTACAGTTTGTAATGGAAGCATTAATACAGTGCTGGCAAACCGGAACCACATAATTTAAAGCTTATCTTCTTCTGGCTTTATTTATTTATATAGCTAGATATATAAACAATACATGAAGGGCTTGAAAATAAACAATCATGTTCTGCATTTCCTGACCCCATCCCCTAATTTTAAGTGTTGTAAGTCCTTGACACAAACACAGAAAATCCAGAGGAAGTCTAGAAACCCCCAAAGCTCGATTTATCTTCAGCAACTGGCTCTGTTCTTACCTCCAACTGAGCCAGTTTCTCCTGAACTTTAAAGAACTGCTCATCATCCACTTGAACAGCTTTTCTCATCACCGCGCCCATCTCACATATTCTGTCTATTTGACTTTCAATTTCCTGAAAGACATAAAATTAATACAATCATTAAGTTCAGGCAAAAGCAACAGTCATAAAATTTATCCCTTCTAAATCACTTACTTCCATTTTGCTGATTTTGGATTCTCTTTCTGTTTTGAATTTTAATCCTTTCCTCCCAAGCACTTGCAAGCCTTTCTACCTTGTATACTTAAGGATAACAACTTGTACCTTTTATCCTTTATCAGCAGTCCTTTATCAGTAAAAACAGTGAATAGAGACAGCAGCCAGCAAGATAAGGAAACCTGACTTAAAGGGAAATCATTTCAAGTGTGGCAAAGTCTGAGATAGCAGATTCAGGTTCATGTGAACATGATTAGTAGGCAGCAAATTTTATATTGCTTTATTAGAAAAGCCTGACTGAATTTATAAAGACACCAAAAATAAAAGCAGAGAAGATTTCAAGTGTGGAGTAAACACCCTAATCTCAGAAAGACATCACACAATAAAACTAAAGCAAGTAAGACCAGAGCCTCCTGAGGCAGAATTTACAGAATCTGTCTAGACACAGCAATAATCCTCGGGAAGATGCATTTTGCTGAAGCTCAAGAAATCACATGGAGTAAACACTGACAAATTCCAATATGGTGCAACAGCTCCTGCTTGAAGAGCAACACAGCAAATAACATGACAGGGTGGAGTCTCTTTAAATGCTCCTACTTGTTCTAGTGCCTCTGGAAGACAAATGTTTCACAAAGCAGAAAATTCAGTTTGGAACTCCATTATTCAGAAAGTATGTTAACAAATCAGAGCATCCAGAAGAGAGCTGGAGAACACAAAAGACTTCTGGGAATAAAGAATATTATTTTTCTGAACTATTATTTTTATAAACAGGAAGCTGGTTATACTAAGAATATAACTCTTTTAAAGACATTAAAAGTTTGTTACCGTTCTCCAAATGGTGGGGACGAAAAAAACTCAAGGACTTAATCTGAAGTACAGAAGACTTTGCCTAGGGATTTCCCTCACAGGGTTCCTTCAGAGCCTTTTTGGCTTCGCATTGTCAAGTTTTGTTCAAATGCAAAACCTTGATAAACAGCAATTCATGCACTCAGGGAGGCACTGGAAACCAAACGTAGCTACACCACTTACCTTCAGAGGAGTTAAGCAACCCAGAAAAGAGAACCAGTGAGCTGCCACATATCAGTGCAAAGAAACACATGAGAAGAGCTAGGCTGGCTCCACTTCCAATGAAAAAACTACAAGATCTGAGATGGCACCAGGCTGAACCAGCCTGCTGTTTTCTTATCAGATAAAAATGCATTTTAAAAAATGCTTAACACAATTCCTAGATTTTAAATGGAAATTTAACGTTATTCTATTGTTAATAGATACCAAAATATTAAACAGGCAGCAGCTAGCAGCAGCCACATCTCAGAGTTCTGAAGCCACTGAGCCCAATGTGTACAAAGGGACCCTTTAAACCACAGAGTATCTGGATTTAAAAACACTAAGGAGAGAAATATCTTAAGAACTAAACATGTACAGCTCACAGAGTTTAGGAGGCTTTTTTGCCCTTTGTTACAGCTACTGAACACGAATGACAACAACTTGGACATCTTTGATTTTACTACAGGGGATCAGATACACTAAATTTAACCCAGGGAAGTCACCACCTGGTTGAAAGAAAAAGCTGTGAAGGGGTTGTGCCTTTCAGTGCCCTCTGGGACAGCTGTTACAACCTGGGTGCTCTGAAAGGAACAGAGGGGAAAACACCAGCAAAGAGAGTCAGGATTTGGGAAAAAAAAAATGTATTTTGGAACACAGACATTGCAGGAACAGAAACAAAGATTGCATGACAGCGAGCAGGGGACAAGCGGTCTTGAGCACTCTCCTGTCCCCATCCCATCTTACCCCAGAATTAGCCTGATGCACTTTCAAGACTGGTTCTGCCTCTTCACGTTTTCTCCCTTCCAGCAGCTGTAACATCTGCTTCCTGTACTTGCTCATGATGAGTTCTAGCGCATCCTGGTGCTCCTCCAGTGAGACCCAGAGCTCTGCAGAACACGGCACGTCACGGCCACGACCGGCAGCCGGAGCGGGAGCCCCGAGGGCTGGCTGGGTACCAGCGGCCCCATCGCTCCCCGCTCCTGGCGCTGCGGCGGGGCTGCCTGGATCCCCTCGGCCGAGGAGACTCCCGGACCCGGGGCCCCTCGGCACATCCCCCGCCAGGATCCGCCCCCGACTCCCAGCACCGCCCCCGGCTGCTCTCACCCCTGTTCTCCTGCTGCAGGTCGCGGATCTGCGTGTTCTCCTGCGCCAGCACCACGTGCGGCCGCAGCCGGGACGGGTCGGGTGGCTCCGCCGCGGGGCCCGGGCCCTGCGAGGAGACGCGGGGGTCGGTGCGGCCGCCTCGGGCCTACCGAGACACGGGGGTCGGTCCGTCCGCCCCGCCCGGGCCCTGCCGAGACGCGGGGGTCGGTGCGGCCGCGCTCACCTGGTCGGCGCAGCCCGCGCCCGCCTCCCGCATGGCGGCCACGCGCCGGTGCAGCACGGCCGACTGGTCGATGAGCGACTCGGCCGCCGTGTCGTGCTCCTTCAGCCGTTCCAGCAGCGTCCGCGCGTCCGTCAGGATCTTATCGATGGTGCAGCTCATGGCGGGCGGCGCTGCTCAGCCCCGCGGCGGGCCCATGCCCCTCGCGGCCCCGCCGCCGCTCTCCCCTCTCGGCCCCGCTCCGGCCCCGCCGCCGGGCGCGGGCGGACGCGAACCCGCGGGGCCGGGACGCCGCTTCCGCCCGCGGCCACAGCGCCGCCAGTGCGCAGGCGCGGGCCGGCGCGAGCCCGCCGAGCTGCCAAGGGCTCGCCTGGCGGCGCCAGAGCGCCACGGCCGGGCCGGGGGGCGTGGCCCGGGGCGTGGCTGAAGGGCAAGCGGGCGGGGCCAGGGGCGGGGCCAGGGCTGCCCCAGCGGTGCCGCGGGGAGCTCGGAGCCCTGGGGCCGTCGCTGGTTTGGGGGGTTTGTTTGGGGCGAGGGGACACCGGGGTCCTCCGGAACACAGCGTCCCAAAGCCGCCTGCCCCAGGTGGATGTGCCCCCCACCACGAGCCGCCCACGCCGCGGTCCCGCGTGTCCGAGCCCCCCGTGCCCCGAGAGCCCGGGCGCGGCCGCAGCGGCCCGGCCCCAGCACGGTCGGGGGAGCCCGGGACAAGGCCGGCTCCGAGCGGGCGCTGCTCGGCACGGGCTGTTTGCGGAGGGCCCGCGGCCCTGACCCCGGGTCCCGCTTATCTCTGCGGCTGCTCCCTCCCAGCGCGATCAATCCCGGCTGGGATCTGCGGGGCTCCCATCTTATCTGATCCTGCTGTTTGTCCCTTTCAACAGTAAACATCCGCCACTCAAAATAACAAGCTGTGCAATGCTGACTCGCTGCTTTGATTCTTATTTGCTAACTGAAGCTCCTGTGGGTGATCCGCACTGTCCTTGAGGCTTTCTGCCACAAAGCTTTGTTCAGTAGCAGCATTAACTTCATTAACACTTTACATAACACTTCATTAACAATGTTTTCAACAATAATATTTTAGCAGGACTGCCTTTGATTTGAATCATCTTTCAAGTTTAAATCCCTACTCGCACAGACACATGAGAAAACTCCAGGATGCTTTATTAGATGAAGGTTCTTTATGATCCCAGAGATAATCAAGCCTGATGGAGAAGTGCTGAACGAGATAATTTTATAAAAGCAACAGCCTCAAAATATGTGCACAATGCAAAAGAGAACAGGATGCGCAGCTGCAGTTGGAATATTTCATCAGAATCAGATTAATTAGTAAAGTATGAGAGCTATTCTGCAAATCTGGGAAATGTAATCCTTCGACTAGTTTGGAAACAAAAGTCCAGACCATGGTTATAGCATACTTCACCTTCTGGTCCTTCCCTATTTTTCATCTTATTAGAGAATACTAGGAAGTTAAGATAATTTATCAGAATTCCTTTTTCCTAATAGGCAAGTCATGAACACTTGGAAAACTGATAAATATTGCTGTGTGGACAATCCTGGTTTTGGAACAAGCTGGATAAAGATTGTCCTGTCCCAAAATGGACGCATCATCTTTAAGCCATAGGCAGTGCTGGTTTCCCCTGTCCCACTCTCACATCCTCACATGACCCCTCGTGCAGCTCAGCACCTGCTGCTGCCTCCCTCTGCTCCCATTCCCAGCTCTGTGCCTGCCTCCAAAGCCTCTCCCAGAGCAGCCGTTTCCACAGAGCCTCTGGCCAGGCTCACAGAGCAGGCCTGACAGCTCCATGGAATGAGCTCTGGGTGCCAGAGCCATCTTTCCCTTTTTCACTTTATCCAACATTTCTGTGAAACCAAACTTGCAGTCCCTCAGGTTCCACTTAATTCAGGCACTCAACGAGCCATTAAGAGATATGGCACTGGGAATTCCAGTTGACATCGGTAGGAGATGAGCTGAGGGAGCCCATGGTCTGGGCAGGGTGAAGGATCATTTCACCTCTGCAGGAGCTACACTGGGATGTGTCTGAACTGCGGGTCTGTTCTGCTCTTGTGTTTATAATTACGATTTAACACTCACTTCTCCCTGGTGTCAGAGGTGCCATCCTGGCCTTCCCTGCTAATAGGGACAAGCAGGGGTAGGTGAGGGCCAGCACTGCTGTACCAGACTGTCATTTCAAGATCAATTTATTTCCTCTGTGGCTTTCTGGCTTCCAGGAATAAAATTCCAGGATGAGGGAGATGAGAGTCTACGACACCACTGCCACACTGCACTGAGCCCATGCTCCCACTTGGGGGTGGGGCTCAGCCCCTCTCCAGCAGATCTGGACATGGAATCATTTGTCCAGCTCCAAGGGACAGCAGAGTGAGTTTCTGTGGCGCCAGGACACTGAGCGGATCCCAGCAGGACAAAGCTCCTTGGTTTAAATCCTGGGAATGCTTTTCACCAAAACTTCGAGTGTGTAGCAACAGAGCTTAAACAAATCAACAGATGAGCATTTCTGAGTAGGGGTGCCTTGTAATTCCTTTGGCTTATCGCATCAATTCTGTGTAAACTAAATAGAATGTATAAATTTGGCCTCTCAAACTTTTTAGTGTTTAACTTCGATTTGATTAAACACTTATGTGTGTGTACAAAGTGAAAAATGGGGTTACAAGAGGTTAATGTTTTAATGCTTTTAATAACTCTTAACCACATGGCTGTATTTTGTCAAACAGAACACAGGGTTGTTGTAGCAGAAGTGAAGGCTGGATAGCAGAGTACTGGGACACTCAGAACAACAACGCTGCTGCAGAGCCCAAACTGCTTCCAGGCCATCTTTGGAAAATCAGAAATAGTATTTCTGTGGTGGGATAAACGCATAACAGTTCTGAGTGCAGCTGAGGAGGCTCTTGCTAACAGCAGGAAAATCACAAGGAAAGAAATCTGGATGGACCAAAAGTGAACAAAATTGCCCAGAGGACAGGAACACCTCCCCTATGGATACAGGCTGAGAGAGCAGGGGCTGTTCATCCAGGAGAGGACAAAGTTGTGTGGAGACCTCACAGCCCTTTCCAGGGTCTGAAGGGGCTACAGAGAAGCTGGAGAGGGACCCCTCATCAGGAACTGGAGGGACATGACAAGGGGAAATGGGTTCAAGCTGAAAGAGCCGAAATTCAAGTTATATATTGGTAAGGAATTCTTCTCTGTGAGGGTGGTGAGGCCCTGGCACAGGGTGCCCAGAGAAGCTGTGGCTGCCCCTGGATCCCTGGAAGTGTCCAAGGCCAGGCTGGGCAGGGCTTGGAGCAGCCTGGGATAGTGGGAAGTGCCCCTGCCATGACAGGGGGTGGAACAGGATGGGATTTAAGGTCTCTTCACACCCAAACCATTCTGGGATTCTATGAACAGACTGGTATCAAATGGCAACCTCTGTGACAGATGGAGTGACATCTAGATATTGGAAGTAGAGAAGAGAATAAAAGGCAAATTTCTAGGAAACTTCTTGGATTTTCAGTAAAATTATATTAATTTTAAGTGTGATCAGCACAGATAGAAACATTGTGGCTAAATGTCTGAAAGCTTAAGTCTCTCATGGTGATGAAGCGGGGCACAAGCTTTTTAAAAATGGAATGTCACAATTCTCATTTCCATTACAAGCCCTTCCTTCAAACCCAACTATTTCAGCAGCTATAGCTGTTTAAAAAGCAAACCAGCCCCATGTCTTACCACACACCCCAACACTTTCTGACTGCTTACTTTTAAAATTAAGTGGTAGTGTTCAGACAGCTCTCAGCTACTGTCACAGTTTCACTGGTATGGCCTTCAACAAAAGTGTAGCTCAGAGACTCACAGGCCAGGAGCCCAAAGGAATCCTGCTCTTGCACTTCCCAGCCCATACTTCAAGGTAGATTAACGTGGCATAATGCAGAGTTGTCCTGTGGCAAAAATTACTACCAAGAAACTCAGTCTTATTGTTCATCCTAATTATCTTGCTTTGATAAATCTTGAGGAGTCACCCACTGCACTGCAGCACTCACATTTATGAGTCTAATATTCTTTCTACTGTTAAAACAAATGTCCTCAAGATGGAATCCAGGCTGGAAAAAAGGAAAAACATTATCATTGATAAATGAATACATCCAGTTAGTTCAGTCTCTCAGCAGCAAGACCACTTCTGACAAAATGCTGAGCAAGGGATTCCACAATAATTATTTTATAATGCTTAATACTGAGTGTCAAGATGTGCTTTATGGAAATCAGGTCTTGGCTTCCCTTTGCTGTACCTACAAACAAAGGTCACTGCAGTGCCTGTAGTTGAGTATTCTCTGTGAACGACCAACTCTTGAGATTGTAATCAGACTTGATTGATAGCTTTGCTTTCTTCCACATTGTGCCTTGCTGGAGCATTTTATTAGCAAATCTTGGTTTTCCAGCCAAGGGGAAACAGATTTGGCAGAGGGTACTGAAAGGGGGAGGTGTCAGGGTACCCAGGAACTTTGTGAAGGTTGAATGGATAGGTTTATTGTACCTACTCTACCTTCAGGCGCTGCAGATTAATCTCAAGAGAATAAAAAGGAGAAACAGCAACACTTTGTGGGCTGTCCTGAGGTTTTCAGGTGAGTTTAAGGCAGCGTGGCTCTTGGACTGAAATTTGACATAATGTTTAGTTTTTCAAGATTGGCCTTACCAAGCCTGTAAGAAAATGCAAGGTGAAACTATCCAACAACTTCATGATTAAGAAAAAAATCAGTCTTAAAAAGATCAAACCTGTTCTTCCTCTCTGGTCTGATACTTCATCATTTAATCCCATGAAAGCATGTAAGAACTTAACAAGAACTTCCATCTTCTGAGTTATTTCTCGTCCAATTTGATCGTGAGGATTTATCTGATACATTTGATGCAAAACAAAGAGTGTTTCTGTTATCTCACACCAATGAACACTTCTCTGCAGTGCTAAATGGGAGCTGTTCACTGTGCCAGGTAACACCAACAGGCAAAATCGGTACTCACCAGGCTTTGTACTGCTTCCCACCCGGGACTGAGAGGTTCATCCTCACCCATGAAGAACAATCCCAACAGTGTCAGCATTCCCAAATCTTTGGGAGATCTATAAATAACAGAAGAGAGGGGGAACAGAAAACTGGTGTTTTTTTCATGAGTTCCTCAACAAATTGGACAGGAAATCCGTGGTCTCAGATCACAAAACATTTGGCATGAATGTGTCTGCCAGTGTATTTTATGCCTCTGAACCATTTTATTTCTCTGATACAAAAATAGGTAAAGATTAGATTAGATAATTTTGATATATGGTCTGTATTGTTAACGTTCATCTTTCTTTAATGTTGCTCAGAGCAGTTTACCAACAAGAGAGGTTTAATCCATTAATTAAATAATCATTATTTTAATATAACCTTTAACTCACATAGAACAACAATTACTGTAATTAGCAATTAGTTTTCTGAGGGCTTTAGTCGTTTAGTATTTGACTCTTGCTTTCATCATTTAATGATTTACAGTAATGAGCTGGAACATCAGTATTTTGTACTGAAATGGCCAAAATAGTTGTCCAGGCATCCTTGCCCTCATGTGACAGATCTCAGATGCCTTGGGGAGAAGTTAGCCAAGAGCAATAGACAATGCCATCACTTCTGCTTCAGTTCTACTGAAAAACAACAACAAAGTGGCTGCTGTGCCTTGCAGTCAGGGCTCAGTAGCTCTTGGAGGACTTACTTTGCTGAGATTCTGCCCTTTGTTTGAGTTTTGTTTGACAAATGCTTTATAAATGAACAGAAGAGGTGGTTTATGTTTCATTAATGAGGCTGATAGTGGTTAATTACTGAAGTTACGTAAACAATCCAATACCAGATCAAGCCAAACGGGTCATTTATGTAGAGAAGATCCAGCTGGAGTAGATGCGATTTCCTTTAACTATTCAGATACCAAAGGAGTCACAGACATCTGAAATCTCCAGTCCAGTTGAACAAAGAATTGTGCTGAACTTGAAAACGGGTTCTCTCAGCAGGTATGGACCCAGGGAAGCTCTTCCTTCAGCTTCCTCACCCACCAGACTCTTGGAGGCAGCTGCCCAATCTCCACGGGGATTCTGCTGCCCACAACTCCCAGTTTGCGGTGGTGGCAGTGAGGCTGCACAAGTGCTGCAGCAGTGTCCAGGTCAGCCTGCTGTCACCAGATCTGCTTGTTTTCTGTGGAAAACGTGTATCCCTTATTCCCCACTTCAGTGCCACTTCTGGATGTCGGCTCATGGCATGAACTCCTTCAGCTCCTATTTTCAGGCTGTATCTACGAGTGACACTTTGTTTACTTACCGCTAAGAAAACAAGCTCGGAGTCTGGCATAATTTCCTTTGCCACTGAAGTGGCTCTGGGCATGTTGCTGACCAGAGACTTCAGCAGTGTTTTAAAATATTGATGCATGTATAGAAAAATAACAGAAAACAAAGCTGGAAGAAAGCTTAAAAGTCCTTTACAAGAAGTCCTCTTTACAAATCGACTCAGAGAAAACAATTTTTGAATTCAATCTGGTTGCCCAAACTGGTCTTCAAAACAGCCAGCGGAGACTGTACAAGGAACTCACTCCAGTGCTATTTTTACTACAGTAATTGTTTTCTCTAGTTTGTAATTTAAATCTCCCTTACTCCTAAATAACCTTTCTGGGTTTTGATTATTTATAAGCATGGAAGAGAGTTTATTTTCCTCATCTTTGCAGCAGTATTTTAGGTGACTCAAGTGTGCCCTCCAGTCTCTCATTTTTGTCATGCTAAGTTTTGAATAGGAACAGTGATTTCTTAAAATAATGTAAATATCTGTATTTACATAAATATATGTATTTAGCCAGTCACCTGGTCTGAATCGCTTCATGATTATGCAAAATAGTTTCATTACTACAGTGTGGGAGTTAATTAACCTTGGGCTAATACTTAATTACTGCAATTCATTTCTACTACAACTATGTTTTATATAGTTATTTTATGAACTTATTAATATACTGATTTTAGAAACTGAATTTACCCTGAATCCAGCAAGCTTTATAAACTGAGTAGAATGGGGATCTTATGCTTTTTAAAAACATGGGCTCCAGGCTTAAGTCCCCTGGAGTCAACAGGCTCTAAATATGCACATCCTACAGCTAATTTGAACAGCTTATCAGTAAGGTTCCTTCTATCAGAAAAAATGCTAAAAATAAAAGTCAGTAGCATTTAAAAGCCAGCCACAATATTTCACAGACCTCTGCTTGTTTTTCCAACTTTCATGAGAAGGCTGGATGAAAAAGTCAATGGGATATTGTGAAAGAGATACTTCTGGGAAAAAAATAAATTGTTTTTATCAATTGTAAAACCTTCAGTTTTACTATTCAAGTTTTTTTTGACAATTTGGCAAGTTTCTGTATGAGGCTGCTATTACCAGAAAGATAAGTGCTGATGATAATTAAACTTAGAACATCATTATCTTCATCTCTGCCGCATAATCGCTGTGCTCCAGCCCCCGATCACCACACACGATCAATGCAGGACATCTGAAAACTTAAAAAACCCGTAATGTGCTCAAATAACATTTATCAGTCAATGCTGTTTGTTCTTGAACGACTCAACCATTCCACTCCACAGACAGATTACTAAATGGCACATGGAAATTAGCAGCCTTAGGGCTGCTCGTCTCTGGAGCCCGTGGAATATAAATGTGTCCCTCCTTCGAAGGGGGATGGCAGTGTATCCATGAAAACCTACTGTCCCAAAAGAGTATTTTAAGTGACTTTGCTGTAAGTTACCCAACAGGAAATTGTATTTTCCTTTTCCCATCTCATTCCACGCAGCATCCAACAGAAGCAGTTTTTCCTGAGCTGAATGGATAATCAGTCTTACACAGAAGGCAGGTGAGCTCCTCCTGGAATGATATTTGCAACCTGCTGGGAGCACTGGAACAGCATGATACCGAACAAGGAAATTCCCTATCCAAGAGGTCATATCTACCCAGGAAACAAAGAAAACATCAAATTGCAATATTAATTCATTAGAAGGTACTAGTAATGGAAATGCTCGGGGTTTTAAGAAGGAAATTTTGCTGAGTTACTGGCAACATGAACTTAAGTTCATTGAGGTTGCCAATGAACTGAACGTGAGCCTGGTGTGTGCTGCATCACCACAGGGGTGTCTGGATCAGAACACGGAGGACAAGGTAAGTGTTTGGTGTTTGGAGGTCCTGGCCTGATCCACCCTTTCCAAATCAAATTACTATGTCACGTAAAAATCTCCAAATAACACTACTGCAACATTTTCCCCGCTTGGGAATTGAACGTTTTCCATCACCGCCCCGACATGTCACCGTGGAGCAATCAAAATGGGAGAATTTCAAATTCTAGCAAGAAAGCAGAATCTTTCTGCCGGGCAGGGAGGACTCTGGGAAGCAGTGACGTGAGGGTCCCCATGGCCTCTGTCCCTGATGACCCAGTTCTGCTGTGATTTATGTGGGCTCGCAGCTGCCCTTGCTCCGACCCCAGAGGAGCTGTGTGGGAAGTTGGTGTCTCGGAGCCGCAGCGTGGCTCTGCCGAGTGTCTGGAGCCCGGGGTGTGCACACAGCTGATAAATAGGGAAAGGCCTGCTTGGCTCCAGCTGGAGCAGAGCTGGGACCGGCGCTGCAGCCCCACGGACCCCGTGGAGAGGAGAGGAGCTCCCTGCAGCCACCGTGAGTATTTAATTCCCTTCTCTGCATGCTCTGCGGTTATAACTTGCTGCTCAAGGCAGACATCAAGGTGCTGTGTGAAAGTGTTCCAGGTGTTGGGCTTTTTTCTTCTTTTTCGCCTTTTCTTCTTTCTTTTTAAACATCCGACTAAATGAAAACGGCAAGCATGCGCTTTTAAATCTGGGATTCTGCTGCCAAGGGTTTGTTCCAACAGTACTTCATTTGACACACAGAGTGAAGAAAAACAA
The DNA here is from genome assembly GCF_015227805.2 of Hirundo rustica. Lineage (NCBI taxonomy): Eukaryota > Metazoa > Chordata > Aves > Passeriformes > Hirundinidae > Hirundo > Hirundo rustica. The sequence goes on along the minus strand of NC_053473.1, from coordinate 2,748,399 downwards.
CTTTTAAATTCAATTATTTGTTTCCCTTCCCGAAAGTACCCGGAAAACTGTGAGTTTCAAACAATCTCTAACCTCTTATTTTTCATTGTATAAAAATTATGCCTTTGAAATAATTATTGATGGAATAACAATTCCAAAGGAAAATTTTAAGATACTTGCAATGCAGTTCATTGGTGAAATAAGCCAGTTCCTATTATGGTTATCATATGACCAGAAAGGAACACATTTAATAAGAAGAAAAGTGGAATTTCTTCAAAGAGCAACTTTGAGGAACTTCTTGGCACATTAAAATGAGGAGGAGCAGAAAAACCTTTAATAATGCATGTAAGCTGCATACAGGATCAATCAAGTGATCCTACAATTTCCCCTGCAAAGTCATTCTTTAATTAAGCAGAGATTACTGAATTGCTTGAGTGAAATTGAATAGATCAGCTGGCATCACACCCACTTGGCACTGATTATGCTCAGTTTTTTGGTGTTTTTTTCAGGTTTTGGTTAAATTTTCAAATTAAAAAAAAAAAAAAAAAAACAAGCTTTGCCTTCCAGCTGCAAGCAAAGTACAGTGATTAAACCCAAGCCTGAAACATGCTGAGTTCCCCTACGTGACCACTAACGTGCCCCAAGGTGTGCTAAGTAGATGGTGAAGACATTCAGCCAGAGTTCCTAAAATTCCCTGTAAACAAGAAATTTCCCCATGACTCAACTGTCAAAATATTTACGATAGCAGCTAAAGCACTGTCAGTACCGACCTCTGAAAGGGCTCCCTGTGGCCCTGCTCCATGAGGGATGTTTTGCATCCCAATAAATTTGATAAGTTGATGATATGTTGCTTTATGATATGGGGTTTTATAGCAATAAAAATGATAAACCCCACATCTTTCACCATAAATAGAAATAAATACATGTACAGTTCAGATGCTAATCTGAATGTGTACATTCTATTTATGGTTCTACATTATTTTATCAATCAATGGCTTTTTCTTTTCTTTTTTTCTTTAGTGGATTCCATTTTTGATAAATGGTCAAGTCCTTCGGTTGGGACTAAGAACTAAATTTCTGCGTGAGGTGGATAACCAAGCCCTTGAATCAACATGATCTGGTTTATACTGAATGTTTGTAGTTCAGAAGATGAGCACTGGCAAAACTGAGCCTGTAAAAGCACAACATTTTCAAATGTGCTTAAGCCACCTTGAGTGTAGGTCAGCTCTTCCAAAAAACACCTGGTCAGGACTTCACACATGAAAATGCCCAGTAGAAGAATGAAAAGCAGGAACAGCGCCCGCTTTATGCAGATGGCGTTTTCTGTCAGCTCAGTCTGTGTGACTGAGGACTGAGCTTGTGATGCTACAAAATATGTTTTAACAAATTCATCTTTTGTTCCCAGTTATTTCCACTTTTCAGGCTAAAGATCTTTCTGCATTCTCTCTGGGAATGTATTTAGGTTTTTGCTTCCTCTGAAAGCACTCATGCACAAACATGAGGTTATGCTGGGAATACACGGAAAAGAGAAAAAAGGGCCCAAAACATTTTGTTTTGGGAAAGGTGCAGCTGCAACTGCCCCAAACATCCAAATCCATTGCTCCATTCTTATTTCAACTTTGTTCCAGTTACTGCTTTGGACATTACACCTGGGCATGTCTGGTACCCTCTGTCAGGAGCTTCACCGTGCTGGGCACGTGCAGAATTCCCGTGCCTGGCGAAGGGTTAACGAGTGTCTGTGTGGGCTGGGGAAGAACCCCGAAGGTCATGGCTCAGTCCCATGAGGTGTGAGGGGTCTGGGATGGTCACAGAGCCTTGGGGAGAGCAGCACATGGATCACGGAATCCCTGGGACTGCTGCAGTTTGGAGGAGGCCTCCTGGCTGCTGCCTCACTCACCAAGGGGGAGGCAAAGGTTGGAAAACACGATTCCCACAGTCACTCATAAATAATCCAAACTTGCCTGGCCTAGGAAATGAAGTTCCTTCCTTACATATCTTATTCTCTTTTTTTTTTTTTTTTTCTTTTTTTGCTTTAAAAAGCCCGGTGCTTTGTTTGATCAGAAGAACAAGCTGCTTGTCAACTCTAAATTCTCAAATGTCAGAAAATGAAACTCTTAATGTTTATGCATGTCTCATTCTAAGACAGTAGAGCATTCCTCAGATAACCATTGGATTTACTATTCCCACTGTTCTAACATCCTCCTAAATTAAGATTTCAGTTTACAAAGTCTCAGTCTAAGCTGGAAATTTTGTAGGTGCAAGTAGTTACTGTTATTAGCCATAAAAATCAATAAGAAGGGCTGAATCCTTTCTCCTACAATACCTAAGCTGAGGAAACTTTGCCTAAGGAAAATCTGCTTCCAAGACTTAGAACGTTTAAGCAATCGACCACCTTACATTTGGTACTTCCTACTCCCAATATACTGTTTTTATTAGACTGGATCGTTGTAAAATTTTTATCTACTATTCCATTATGACTTTTATTTAAAGAAACCACGGGAATTCAGAAACACATTTCTTCAGCAAACACACATTTTTGGGAAAAAATGTAGACTTTGCTCAGGCCAAATTGATCTAACTGATAAGACCTCATGATTCAGTGACTTATTTTGCTCTCAAACAAATATTTACTAGCAGAGATAACAAACCCCCAGCATTCCAGCCTCACTGCATCCTTTCACCTTCTGCTGACAACACAAAGCGAAAGTGGTCAGCCCCAAAGCTCTGTCCTGTTTGGGGGAAGGGATGTGTGTTTTTCCAGTCAGGACTTCAGATTCCCTGGGGTCATCCATTCATTGTCTCAGCTGCAGCAAGGTTCAGGTATAGCCCAAACCCCTTCCTTCAGGGAAGGTCTTTAAACCCAACTTGCTGTAAATTCAGCAGAGAATCCTGTTGCAGGAGTTGGATTTGCTGTATTTTCCAAATCCTTCCGTGCCTTTTTCATCTTTTCTATCCCTCCTGTCTGCTCAGGGAAAGCCTGTGAGTAGTTCATGGGCAAGTTTTCTCTTACAGCCCTTGCTCAGTGGGCATCAGGCTCAGCAAAGGTTTAACCTGTGGCCACATCCCACTCATGCAAGGAGACAAGGGTGCAAAAAAAATATTCCTACTTACTCCTCTAATGGCTACTCTGTTAGCTCTCAGTTCTGAGCAATACCAGAGGTTTGCTGTAGATGCGTAAACTCAAACCCAGCTCGTGCCCCTGTCCATACACTTTTTTTTTCTAAAACTTTTTAAAGAGCTTTTAGAGCACACTTTTTCAGAACCTCTCTCTAAATTTGAATTTTTAAGTCAAATGACTGAAAAATGAGGTAAGTTTTGAACTCCAAGCACAGCAGCTCTCAGTGCACTTTCTTACTGGGAATGTCAGTGAAACCAGCCAGGAGCCCAGGCTCCCTCAATGACCAAGGGACAGTGGAAAGCTCTTTAGAGGCAGCACATCCTATAGAAAATCGATATTTTGGTCTTCACTGAAAGCTTTACACCATTAAAGGAACACAGGAAGTGTAATTCAGGCAGTGCTTAAGCAAGGCAAAGTTGAGTTTTACTGCATAAACGAGTACTTACATGTCCAAGAACAGATATTCCATGCTGGCCCTTCTGTGTTATTTTCCTTGCTTCAACTCTGCACAAAAAGTGAATGAAACAAACTCATTAAAAGCCCATCTTTGTGCACAAGCCCCACGTCTACACTAGAGCAAATGCTCCAATTCATGCCCAAAGCAAGTTAATTCTATCCAGCGAAGCTACTTTTAACCTTTTCTGTACTAGAGACTTTACCAGTGATTAATCCAATTCCCCAACGTGGTTTTGCGTAAAACTCAGAGCAAAACATTTCTAACTATAACTCAGAAATTTAGGAAAGAGTTTTACCCTGAATCTGTAATATCACAACACTCTAACATTTTGTAGCCTCATTGAGGGTGCTGTGTGACTTCACACAGACATCTGATTTTCTTATGATCTGAAAACTCTGCCGTATTCTGGAGTTTTCTGGCTCTGTGTCTAACCTTACCCCGCAATTCTTTCCCATGGGATGTTTTCCTTCCTTTCCCCATTCCCCAGGTTGCTGTTTAAAGGCTGACCTCAGGGCAGAGTGGATGAAGCAGTGCAGCTGGGAGCAGAGCATGGCCAACACGTTTGTCACCGTCCCTGACGGGTACGGCCTTCCCGAGCCCATCCAGTACTACGGTGAGTAAAGCAAGTTTTATACTCTGGAAATACGGCAAAATGAACTCCTGTGGGAATTTATTTTTTCCCTTCATTTTAATTTATCTTTAAAACACTCGAAAGCTTTTACCAAGCTCATACTGAAAGTCTATTGAAATCTATTATTGTGTGCTCATACAGACTTTTGAGCACAATGTGATTATTTTGACTGAGCATTCCATATGAACATCCCCAGTACTCTCTCTCTTTGACCTGCATGGAGAAGACACATGTTTTATTACAGTATTCCAGATATATTATAAATCGATAATGCCTGTTCTATATCTTATGTAACTATAATTGCAATAACTAATTTGATTCTGGAAGACTAAAGGCAGGACCCAAAGCCCACTAAAAGGAAAAAAAAAAACAACCCTCCAAACTGTTTTAAAAAATCTTTCCAATTTGTTTTTATAGAGATTTTAATAATCTCAAAGGAAGAATGAAACACGATGCATGTTGCACAGGCTTTCTTCGGTATAGCTGTGTGTATTTAAGGGAGGCCAGATAAAATTAAAACTCAACAGACAGAAAGGCAGGAAGAAACACTCTTTTTAATTCTGTACCTACCTTTTACTAAACTAAAATCTCATAACTGTAAAGACATGTGGGAAAATACTAAACAAAACAAATCTCTGCTTTTTACTCATCCGAAGTTCAATTTTAAGACTCTTGTCACAGTAATTTTTAGCCCATAATTTCTACGCAATTTTTCTTCGACCCTTGTGCAACATTTTCTAAATGACGCCTGAGATATGTATCAGTGACAAACATTTCATTCGTTAAAAAATTCATTTCTGGGAAATATTTGACTGTAGTGTGGACAACTAATAAAAACAACCTCTAAGTGTAAGATCTGAAGGCAGCTGTGCCAACAGTTGGCAAGCGATATTCAATTATCTACTAACACTAATCCAGTGGTACTTACATGATATTGCCCAAACCATTACTGAGCCATTTTTGCTACATTTAATATTTCACCTAAGAACATTACAGGTTTAAATTTAAATAGAATGCATCAGATTGCCCCTCTGAAAATGTGTTCCTCGAATATTTATGCTACTATATTTATAAAATATTTTTAAACTTTGGAGCAGCTGATTCCGAGATATTCTCCAGGCTTTTATTCCACTTTCGGTTTCCCCCGGAACAGATGTTTTACCAGAGCACATCAACTACCAGCTGCAGGAGGCGGATTTCCAGGCTGCCCCGTACTGCCAGTACTCAGCAGTGCCAGTGCCAGCCCTGCAGCCCCAGCCTGCCCCGAGCCCCTACGGCTCCTACAGCCTGGACCCCCCGTACGGCGACGGGCCCTGCGTTGGCAGCAGCTGCGAGCTCAGCAAGGGCCCCTTCCTGGCTCCCCACGTGGAGGACGGGGGGTACCAGGGGCTCAAGAGGCCCAGGTTGAACCACTCGGTGAGGCTGAAGGGGCAGGAGGAGCTGTGCGTGGTGTGTGGGGACAAGGCCTCGGGATACCACTACAACGCACTGACCTGCGAGGGCTGCAAAGGTGAGCGAGGACACGGGGCCTCGGTGCAACCGGCCACAGCTGGCATTGAGGCAAAGGGATTTGGCTGGGCTTTGAGCTGCTGTTACTACAGTGGCTTTGAATTTATCTAATGAACCCCCTATCTAACATGCTTCACTTACTCCAAATTCACATTTTTACAACATTCTTTGAGGAAATATTTTCATAGTCTGTATTTAATACGAGCACTTCAGGCATCTCATTTTTGCACTGATGACTTGCTAGAATAGCGTCAGCGTAGGCAGGTGCTGGTTTGCTCATGAACATTCCTTAGATATTTACTTCAGTGTTATTAATTTCACTTACTATTAAAATTGAATAAAAGCAAGTAGTAATTACTTGCCAATTGTATTTTAACTTGTTGGTACGGGAGCTGTTTCAGAGAGGCAGCTCTGACCTGTGCTCCCTGTGACCAGGCACAGGACTTGAGGGAAGGGCTGGAGCTGTGTCAGGGAGTTTAGGTCGGAGACCAAGGAAGTTTCTTCCCCCAGAGGGTGCTGGGGCACTGCCCAGGCTCCCCAGGGAATGGGCAGGGCCCCAAGGAGCGTTTGAACACTGCTCTCAGGGATGCACAGGGTGGGATTGTTGGGGTGCATGTGCAGGGCCAGGGGATGGACTTGGTGATTTTTGTGGGTCCCTTCCAAATCAGCATATTCTGTGATTCTACATATGGAAAATGTCAGTTTATATCAGTCAGAAAGAACCAGACATAACTTTTTTAAAAAGAGATTTAAAATCAAGGTAAAGCTTCCATTTAAAAAACCCAACCATTCAAACCCAGAGGACACTTTTAAATCCCTGTGAGAAAAAGCTCCTTAGACTGCTCCAGCCATCACCTGGTGCTCGTTCCCAGGCTTCTTCCGGCGCAGCATCACCAAGAACGCCGTGTACCGCTGCAAGAGCGGGGGGCACTGCGAGATGGACATGTACATGAGGAGAAAGTGCCAGGAGTGCCGCCTCAAGAAGTGCAGAGCTGTGGGAATGCTGGCAGAATGTAAGTGCTGGATTCTTTACTAATCACCGCAGATAAAACCTTCTCCAAAGTCAATCCCTTCCCAGTGATACTGGTCTAAGCTTCATTTGGCTGTAGGAAAATTAACTTTGGGGATGGTGGCACCATCTTGGTGTGCAGAAGCCAGCAATGCTGGGGAAGTTTCCCCTCACCTTAAGGGAACTGTTGCTCAAAGACAGTACAAGGAAAAAAAAAGGAAGTACTAACAGAAGCTAAATATCCTGAGCCTTGTCAAGACAGCAGTGAGCAGATCATATGAGCTTTAGGGCTTGAGGGAAAAAAAAAAAAATGGCATGATGGGCTTTGATGAAAAATTCTGATGCCTGTGTGTCACAGAGCCACAAGGACAAAGATGATTTCAGACCCTCAGGCCTTTGGTGGCTACTGAACATCAGCTCACCTGATAGGAAACACACGGCCATATTCTCTAGGAAACACAGTTCATTATAGGCAATAGCTTCTGTGGTGCAAGACTGGAGTTATCTCTAATAAAAGTGATGACTTCATGCTGTAATTAATTTAAAATACAAGCATTGATGGCCACTTCACACCTCACAGGTTTGCTGACTGAAGTCCAGTGCAAGTCAAAGCGACTCAGGAAGAATTTCAAGCAGAAGAGCAGTTTCCTTTGCAACATAAAGCTGGAAGATGAGGGACTGAATAGTAAGCAAGTATCATCTACAACAAGATCCGGAAAAGTGGTATATTTTTCTATTTAAAATATCTCTTTTTATCACTTATTTGTACTACAAGTCATTGTGACTTCACTGGTTTCTTTTTTTTAGCAGATCCCAGAGAAGATGGAACTTACTCCAGGAGAACATCAGCTTCTTGACCACATTGTAGCAGCACACCAAAAATACACAATTCCCCTTGAGGAAGCCAAGAAGTTTGTAGGTATCCAGCACACCCAGCCTGCATTGCTAAGTCATTGCTGTCAGGTATCTTGGCTACATCCAATGTCCAAACGCTCTTTTGTGCAGCTACACGAAACTGCAAGTCCCGAGGAAAGTTTCCTCCACCTGTCTGAGACAGCCGTTGTCCATGTCCAGGTGTTGGTGGATTTCACAAAAAGACTCCCAGGTGAGTTTCTTCCTTTGGGGAACATTAGAGCAACCAAATCAAACCGATGGCATGAACCAGAGAAAAATACAGGATTTTAAGAAAATGCTTTAAACTGATTATTTCGTTACTTCTAACTTGCCATTTACGTGTCATGGGAACAACCTAGAAGCTTTCAGTTCAAAACTTTGCTATGATTAGATTTCTTCTCCATTTCTGAGATGGAGACATTTTCTGGAAGCACATGGACCTCAAAATACCACCTTGAGGGAATTACTATCTCACCACATTCTCTGAGATCCAGTTGAGTCTGCAATTTATCATAATCACCAAAGGAAAAAGCAGATGTTCCTTCAAAGGAAAAGGCAGCACAGAAGGGACTAACCAGGTGTTCTTATTCATATTTTCCTTTGATAAAGAACAAGGGAACAAGCACTTAAATTCACTGCATTTCAGCGTAAAGTTGACAAAGTAACATTTGACAGGGAGGGTGGTAACTTTTCTTTGTAAAACTCACTGACAAAGGTCAATCACCATATCTAAAGCAGGTATTTGATGTAATTTAGCATCTCTGTGGGGCAGAGCTGAAGGAAGGGGTGAGCTGTCTGTTTTCTTGTCTTAGATATCCTGCTTTGATCAGGTTTAAGGAAAGAAATCACTGAAATATTTTTGCTCTTGTATTACAAGTGCAGACAATGAGCTTGTCAAAAGATGGATACAACTTCTAAAAAGAAAATAATATAATAATGAAAGTAGTATCCACAGTAACTAAACAATGCAGCAAATTTTTCACGTGTTAGGCCATGTGATATTTATCAGATATTAGGAAGAATGTTTTGATAACATCTTGCTTAATCCCCAAATTTTTACTTGTATCTTCCTGCGAATCTTTTAACACAGAAAACTGCTCCCTCCTTTTTTTTTTTTTTTTTTTTTTTTTTTTTTTTTTTTTTTTTTTTTTTTTTTTTTTTTTTTGATTGTCTAACCTGCAAACTAGCAAGAAAGATCTCAAGACTTTAGCACACGCATCATAAATTATGGTTCCTCCTTTCCAGTAAAGGCACTTATTAAAAAAAAAAATATATTTTTTCCATGTCATGTTGGGGGCTTAAAGGGAGCCCCAGTCTTCCCTGATTCTGAACATGCACCTTTCTCTGCAGGGTTTGAGAGTTTAGCCAGTGAGGACCAGATTGCTCTGCTGAAAGGGTCCACAGTGGAGGCGATGTTCTTGAGATCAGCCCAAATTTACAACCAAAGAATGAGTGAGTGCCAGCCATCAACCAGTGAAAGTAGGTCTGAAATACCTGACTTGCATCATTGTGGGGTTGGGTGGATAATATCAGCTATATTAATTACATTTTATATGTTGTGTCAAATTTAACACAAGAGACTTTGACCAATAAAAATGCTACCAAAGAACTTGGAGCCAGATGCCAAAAAGGATTTTATACCTTCATGGGTCTGTGAAAAATTCACACATTTTCAGCAATGACACAGACAGTTATTTAAGATCACTCTAAGCTTGACTGGGAACTGTCATCTCCCTTGTTCCAGGTCATGTAAGACTTTCTGATCACGGGACATGTTGTCATGTTCAAAACCTTGATAAAAACAGTATTTATTCCATGGAAATGTGTCATAATAAAGACAGGCCAACTTCTACTACTTCCACAGGTAATGAAGGTCTCAGAATCTAAATACTGTGAATCTTTTGCTTTACTGGCTCTGTTTTTATTGCACCGAGCTACACAGTCCCTATGGCCATTGCTCCAGCTCCTTTCCTCTCTTCCTCTCTTCTCCTCTCCCTTTCCTTCTCCTCTCCCTCTCCCTTGAGCTGCTCTGGCATTACCTCCTCAGGCACTACACACTGGCATTACATCCTCATGGCAGGAAGAGATGTGTTCAGGACTTCTTATATCCCTTGAGTTATATATACATTCAAAGCTCCACAGTACAACTGCCATAAAACTTTCGTTATTATTTTAGCAATTAACATTCTTTTCACAAAGTTAGTTAACTATTTCATGCAATGGAACAGCCCTGAGCCTTAAAAGATTCACTGAATCACAGAATCATGGAAGGGATGATGTTGGAAGGGGTAACAGTGGGTCACCTGGTGTCACCCTCCAGCAGGGTCACCCCAGAGCACATGGCACCGGCTCGTGTCCAAATGGGTCTGGAATATCCCCAGTGTGGGAGACTCCACTCCCTTTCTGGGCAATCTGTTCCCTCACAGGACGGAACCCCTTCCTCATGTTCAGGTGGAACTTCCTGAGCATCAGTCCCTGCCAGTTCCTCTGGTGCCATTGCTGATCCCTGCTCAGAGCCCATCCCTGCAGACAGGGCTAAAGGCCCCTCTCACCCGGGGCTCCTCTCAAGGCTGAACAGCTCCAGCTCCCTCAGCCTTTCACAGAATCATGGAATCACTTAGCTCGGAAAAGTCCTCTAAGATCACGGGGTCCAACCATTCACCATTTCCTCATAAGAGAGCTGCCCCAGTCCCCTCATGACCTCCACAGCCTTGGCTGGATCTGCTCCAGGAGCTCCATGTCCCCTGTCCTGGGGTGCCCAGAGGTGGACACCGTGATCCAGGTGGATCCAGGGAGGGTCACCTCACACACCTCATGCAAAGATGATTTGCAACTGTTTCAGCACTGAAATAACATCCTCATCATTCTGCCTTTTTTTTTTTTTTTTTTTTTTTAACCAAAAAATGTTGCTTTTTTTCCCACTTTCAAGGCATAACTGAGGAGTTCATCACCGCCCTGTTCTACTTCTACAGAACCATGGGGGAACTCAAAGTGACCGAGACCGAATACGCTCTGCTCGTAGCAACAACAGTGTTCTTTTCAGGTAAGTTGGGAAGGTGACGACGAGCTGTCACTTGCCCCGGGGGACCTCCCGTTTGTCCCCTCAGGGGCCGCGGCGCCGACCGGACCCTGAGGGGCGGCGGCGCCCAGAGCATCCCGCTCACCCCGCTCTCCGTTCCGCCGCTCTCCCGCAGACCGCCCGCTGCTGAGGGACAAGCGCCACGTGGAGGAGCTGCAGGAGCCGCTGCTGGGGATCCTGTACAAGCACTCGAAGCTGCAGCACCCACGGGATCCGCAGCGCTTCGCGCGGCTGCTGGGCCGCCTCACGGAGCTGCGCTCGCTCCGCCACGCCCACGCGGGGGCGCTGCGCGCGCGGGACCCGCGCCTGGCCGCGCCGCTGCGCGACCTGTGGGACCTCCACTAGGCGGCGCCAACGCCGCCGGCCCGCGCGCCCCTTCCCACCTCGGGCGCGCGCCGTCGTTTCCCGCCCTTTTCGCCCTCCCTCAGCGGCCGTGCTGAGGTGTCGGTGCCGGTGTCAGTACAAGCCTTGGCGTCGGTACCAAGTGTCAGGGCCGGTGCTGGCATCGGTTTGGGTGCTACGCTCAGTGCCGGTGTAGGGGGTAGCGGCGATGTCGGTACGAGCGTTGATGTCGGTACCGGTGTCGGTGCTGGTATCGGTTTGGTGCCACGCTCAGTGCCGGCATCACTGGTGGCATCGATGGCGGTGCCAGTGCTGGTGCTGGTTGTCGCTGCTGGTGTCATTGTTGGTGCCGGTACCGGTACCGGTGCTGGTGTCGGTACCGGCGTTGGTGCTGGTGTTGGTTTCGGTGCCGGTACCCGTACTGGCAGCGATGTCGGTGCTAGTGCCAAGTGTTGGTGTCGCCGCTTTTCTCTGGGCCCACCGAGAAAAAACCCGCTCACGCTGCTCGTGCGGCTGCTCGCAGGGCCTGCAGCCAAAGCCCGGCGAGCGCTGGGGCCGCTCAATGTCAATGTCATCCTGTCAATGGTGCCACTGGCTGCCCCCGCGCTGGGGCTCGGAGACACCGACAGGAACACGGGGACAGAGCTGGGAGCCCCCAGGCAGAGTCTCCTGAACCGAGCACACACATCCCGCCCCATCCCTGGAAGTGTCCAAGGCCAGGCTGGACAAGACCTGCAGCAAGCTGGGATAGAGGAAAGTGTCCCTGTCCATGGCAGGGGGTGGATGAGCTTCAAGGTCCCTTCCAACACAACCCATTCCATGGGTCTGTGGGTGTGTGAAATTCACTGAACTCATCTCTCTGCAGACTGCCAAGATTGGTGCTGGAGAGAACACCTTTGACTTTGATTTCGAAGACTTCTGTTGTTATTCTCCATCAAGACTGAAGGAAATCATCATCTTGATCATCTGCTCTGTGTTGTAACTGCACATCACTGATGATAAATCCACGTTTGATGTGGGTGAATCAGCAGTGAGCAGTGCCCCACTTGGATGCTTGCACTGGCTTTGAAGTCCTGCTTACACCAGACCAAATGTGCAGTGAAAACGTTCTGTCACCACACTGAGTTATGTGAATTAACCAAATTATTGTTTCATGTTGAGGTTCCTTATGCAGTATGTTTAGATTCAAATGTGATATTCTGACGGGAGATGAGTTACACTATTTATCCTATTTTTTGTGACTTGAAAACTGTGTAAAATGGCATTTTCATACTAAAACATAGTCAGATGTGGTGTTTAGAACTACCCACGAGAGTAAAGAAAAAAATAAATATCAACTACTGGACTTTAAAGAAATCGTTTTGCTTCCTGAATCCTTTATCATGCACCTGTGCACAGACAGGCAGCAGCCAATGAGTTCTCCTCATGAGAACCTTCCACTCTGGCCACAGCCTATAAAGCAAACTACAAAACACCAGGGGCGTGAAAAGCCACTGTGAAGTACGAAATAAGTGAGTTCCAAAGCCATTACCAATTTTGGTAATTTTGAAAATTGCAGGCAGTTGATTTATTAATTAAAAATCCTATTTTCACGTTAGCTGTCATTTTTTTTTTCCTTATGGATTTTATAACCCTTCTTTACAAATCTACCCATAGGAAATCTAACTCTTAAGTTTGTGCAGGGGTTAACAAATGCCCAGGTGAGGATTTAAATTTTCCATTCACTCCCTGTACTGTGGCAAAATCACTGATTCACATAAAATGAAAGTAAATTTTACCTTGCACATTCTTTAATATTTTTTAATATTGTCATCTTTCATTTCTTATTGTCATGAGTAGTCTAACATTTTCATAGTTGTAAATGTTAAATAGAGTTTCACTGTTTTTTAAAAAATACGTTGATCACAATCACTTCATAGTTCAGATATGATTTCACAGCAAGTAAAACTTTGCTCTGAAGCAGATGAAGAAGTCAGCTATGCATAAACTCTGCTTATCTAAAATCTTAGGGCCTCTTAATTTGTTCACAAACAGTTCCTGAAGCATTATTCAATGGATATTTCAAGGCTTAATAAGAAGGCAAAGGGGAATAATAATTCTCTGTTTCCTGTTTACAGCTGAATCACTTAGAGGAGATATTTGTGATTCAGGGAACAGACAAACCTTTAAAAATGAAGGGGTTTTTTTGTGTGTATGTGTGTGGTTTTTTGTTTCTTTTTTTAAGTGCCTGGGAAGTCTGTAAATTTTAATCAGAATAAGATTTAGGCACTTAAATATCTTTGTGAAACTGGCTCTGAATAGTCTGTTGAAAGGTAGAAGGATTGAAGTCCAAGTATTCTTTGGAAAAATGAAATAGATTATCCCAATTGCACTGTCTGGCTTTATTTTATCTATAAAACATTATTTTAGTGGAGCGGTTTCCTCAAGAATTTAATTCTTCTCACATTGTCTTCACCAACATTTTCCTGCCTCAGTACAACTCAGCAAAGCTCTTTTTTTTCAGTAGCTTCTGTGCTTCCCAGATACAAAATGTTGTTTGCTGCCACAAAATGGAACTTATTTCTTGCCATTCTCCTACTGATTTTCACGACCCTGAGGACAGAATTTCTCCTCCTTGTCCTGCAACGTCTGTTCATGCAGACACAGCAGGTGCACAAAGATTTAAACTTTGGCTCCTAATCATGTACGTAAGCTTGCGTCTGTGGAAAAGAATTTATTCCTGTGATGTTTCTAAGAGATAAATAGGTATTTATAACTTTATTAATTAAATAGCATTTGAGGTTAAATGTTGGGATTTGTTTTAATAGAATATAGAAACAATGAATGGGTTGTACTCAAAACTCTACAAAGAGCCTGAGAAGATCAAGCAGTGGAAATTGACTGTGGAATCAGAACTAAACCAGAAAGAAACTGCAAGAAAATAGAAAGGTTATTGAAGCACAGCATAAAGCTATTCAAGAACTGCAGGCCAGGATTGTACAGCATACATTGAATAGATAAAGAGAAAATGCTTCTTGATTTAGCACGACAATATTACTAATACAACTAAATATTAAAGAATGTTGCAAGTTTATTTTTGCATTGAGAAAATGATTATTCTGAGCAGAGGTGTGCACCTGTCCTGTGTGAATGTGTGGATGAAGAACCTGCAAGTGTTTCAGTTGCTGGTAAATTATTGTTTATTTCCTGCAAAAGATGACTTGGCATGGAATACCAGATAAAACAGACTTCTGATGAACGAAATTACTTTTCCATGCGAGATTTGAAAAACAAAAGTGTACTTCTAGTATATTTTTCAATAATGATGTGGTTTCCTATTTGTTCCCTGTGAAATTAGTTTGAAAACAAAAAACTCGGTTTGACTGGAAGATGAGATATGTGAAAAGAGAGATCTCTTGAAAGAGTAAGTAATACAGACAAACTTTTTTTTTTGTGAAACATTTTTTGTGCTGTGAACTGTGCTGGTGTAAACAGGTATGTTCTAACTGTTAAATTGTAAAGGTCATTACATTGTTAATCTTCAGGCCCATGAAGTTTGTGCATTCCTGTGACACATTTTATGGGGGTTTTCTCTCTTTTAGAAGCAACACTTTGAGATTTCAAGGAAACCTGTAGTCACTTCACAGAGAAGTCCAGCAAATGTAAATGCTCTTTAATTCTGCTTTTAATTCTGTTGGAATTTGTGTATTGGTTTTGGGAAACTTTCCCAAAACTTAATCAATATTTGCCTAGGACCAACCACCTTATTCAACTCGAATGTCTGGTCATCAGACACAGGGAAAAATGAAAGTAGAATCTGTCCTTTTCCCTTCATTATCATATTATTCTCATTCTGTTAGATTTCAGCTCTGACCATAAAGAGTGATGAAAAAGATGATTAAATGAGCCATCAAGGCCCAGCTGCAGGACTCACAATATCAGTTTGCTGACTTAATAGAATCAAAAAGTAAGAGCTCACATTGCTATAGTAAAATGTAATTGTTTATAGAGGTATAGAAAACAGGATCATGATAATTTTACTCTGTTACTAGTCAGCAGCAGAATTTCGGGGATTGCAGGCCCTGTTTTTGTCTGGAACAGACAAATGATGTTGGGTTCAGGACTGGCAGGGTAATTTTTAGGAGAAGTCAAGCAGTGAGAACTTTTGAAGCTTACAAGAGGAAAAGACATTACTTGACATTACAAGACATTGCACATTTACAGTCGGGTGCCGCTGAGGAAATTTACTTTTCAGAACCTGATTTTCAATATTTTAAGCAATTTATATGACAAAGAATTATAGAATATAATGCAAGTACATTTGATCTTTGTTAAAATCTATGCATATATATAATATTACATTTTAGTAGCATTTTTTAGTAAATATCCTATTTTTCTTAAACATACATATGAAGTTGAAAATTCAGTTCTGAAAAGACAGATATTGAGCATTTGCCTCTCCTATTCTAATGCTTGTCTTGGTGCTCATAAAATACTCAAATGACAAGTTGGCATCATTTGTCCATCGTGGTTTTATTGAGCACAGGAAATTTCAAAATTTTCAGCCTTTTATTTCATTAGTACACAGTGTTGGGGGGTTTTACTCTGAAGGTGAACTTTTAAAATTAAGGTTCCAATCCCTGTTAACACCCAGTACTTTAGAGTTAACGTCTGTACTGCATAATCCTGAGAGATTCAGCAAGAGTCTCAAACTCTGTGGCAGCCCTGTGCGAAGAGAGGCCTTTCCCCAGCAAGGGAGCCCAAATCCCTCTCTTTGGTCTGTTTTCTTTGCTGTTAAATGCACAGCACCTTCTAGTGACAGTGTGGGTTGGAACCTGCTCTGTCTGGGATGCAATTCTGGAAGGGTGACAAAACTTGATGCCATATTACAGGTTATTTCCACTCAAGCTTATTTTGACAACTCGAGAAAACTCACATGTTCTATCTTAGCTGAATGGGAAGAATGTAACCACAGCCAGAATTTAAAACTCCCCTACAGGGAACACATGTACAGGCATTCCCAGGGACATGTAATTGCCACTCCACACCACTGAAAGTATTTTCCCAGCGGTGTTTACAAATCTGTGTTGTCTAAAGCTGCAAAGACAGAGCGTGCAAAATAGAACGTGGAAAATAAGAACAAATCTGCAGAAATCTCACTGTAAGGACTCACCCAGGAGTGACAAGTTGGATGCAGTGTGCCTTGCTTCTACCGGAGCATCTTGGTGAGGAAGAGTTCCTGAGGAAAACCAGCTTTCTCTTTTCCTTCCTTACAGCCATTTTAACTTTGAGTTGGAATCTGAGAGTGGTTCTCCGCTGGGAGGAATTCACCAGGCAGGTCCTAGGTCACACCTGGGGCAGAGTTTTACCTTTAGCACTCTTATGATGCTGGGTTGGTACCGTTCATCCTTGACAATACTGCCCGAGGCTCTGGGTTGTCTTTGGTGATGGTTTGTTGCTGCTTTTTTTTTTTTTTGGTTTGGCTTTGCCCTCAGTGCAGTGATTGTGTATCTCAGGCTAGCAGAAATATCTAGCACTTTCCAAAGAAATGAAACCAAATCCAAAGGGCCCTATTGTCTCCGAGCCGAACAGCAAATAGGATTATGAAGTATTTTCAGACCATAAATGGAGATTGCTGGCATATGATATGCAACAAAGAGATTTGCTGTTTTAATCTGGGCTTGATAGGAAATGCTGCAGCTAATCCTAGGAAAGAAAAAGAAGAGCAGACTGTGAATCTATACATTTCAGAGATGAGAGCTGTGTTTTGGGCTGTTACAGAGACTGGAAATAGGCAGATTAGCTTTGAAAATTCAGCAGCCACAGGCTGTTTAAATGCAAAACCTGGCAAAAACACTTGTTTCTATGGCAGCATATCAGGATCTTATTTCCTTTTATCAGTGGAGGGCTGCAACTGGATGGAGTTGGAAATAATTCCTCTACCAGAATACTCATCTTTCAGAACCTGATTGATTTTGCCTATTTTTCATCAGCAGAGCTTCCAATTATTGGTTGTTTGCAAGTGTGGACATGTTTTTACTTTACTATCTACAGTTGCATATTTCATGGAAATAAGAGTGACCCTGCTCTGTAAGTAACCTGCTCATGAGATCACAATGTTTTCTTTGTGTTGTACCACTACCAGGGGCAGAGTGAGTAGGAATCACATCTGATAACTTCTCATTGTTCCTTCTTTTATTTTAGGCATTAGTCAGTGACAGAGAATCCTATTAAATTAGCTACATATGAGCTTCTGGTATGCACAGAATTTCTGTAGCCCATTACGGAGACTCCTGGGGAATGAACCCAGGGTTTTTATAATTACTAAATTCTATTTACAGATATCACTTGAAGCACTTCCTGTATAACATCAGCACACCATCGTTCACTTAATGAAAGAGTAAAATCACTGATGTCAGGGAATGGATTGGTTTGGTTAACAGAAAGGTTAAAGATAAATAATTAACAGTGTAACTGGCTGTTCCAGAACAGGGCTGCAAAGCTGGGCTATAAAAGCACATTAAAAATTTCTATCACTGTGTCTCTGCAGGTCAGCAGGAGGGCAACCAAAGAAACGGATCCATAAGCATCAGACTGTGGATGATGGATTTTAGGAAACTGTATGGAAGAAGCCTCAGGCACTCACAAATTGTGACACTGGACTTCGTTGTCCTGCCACAGTCTTTTGTCTTGCTGCTCCCTGTAGCTTGTGGGATCTCACTCCCATCAGAGAGGTCAGTAGTGAATGAGGTCCATGGTCATATCCAGGACAATTCAGAATGTTTTTTACCAGCTTGATAGTTTGTGTAAATTACTGAGGATACGTGAATACCACCCTTTCGATGGGCAGGATAACGGTGCCAGCAAGGGAAAGGCAGCAGTCACATTGGTCCCAAGCTCCACCCAGAGTGATTCCTTGCCCTTCCAGATAAATGAATTTTCATCCTTAATACCTGGTCAGGTATTTCTCCCGTGCACTGGGGTGTTCAGAGGCTGGGTAAAAACATTGCAGTGAAAAAAGGCAACGCTGACATTAAACTGACTGCTCCAGAGGCTGATAGTTGCCATCACTCAGTATCCCCACACTGGGCTCTGCCTGACAGCTCTAAACCTTCCTGACAGGAGGGCTCTGCACAGGTGGAACCAAAGACATTGCATCTGTGCAACTGCCTTACTAACCGAATATGTAATCACTGCAAACAATGAAATTGGGTTTGTGTGGCATGACCTATTTTATGTATTATCAGTAATTATGTTTACATCCATTAATTCTTTATTGCTCAAATCCTGTATCAACTTTCTGTTATTTTACCTGGCTGGTGGAGAGTTACCTGGGTCAACACTCTCCTTAAATATTGCCATAGTATTAGAAATTTCTTTTAATGTTTTGAATTTTCCTCAGTATTCCAGGCTTGTTGAAATAAGCATTAGCTAGCTAATCATGGGAAGTTAAAATATTTATTCCTTATATGATTTATTTAATAATTTTTTTGCAAATCTCTGTGTGATTGTTCAGTCACTATGTTTTCAAAAGCACAAATTCTTGCCGAAGCCTTTGCACTTACTCTGCATTAACAGCTTCTCTTTTTCTTGGGATGTTTCCTGACTTTATTATTGGCCTTTAGCCTGACAAAAGTTTATTTCCTACTCTTCAGCTTCCTGTACAAGTTTTCTGCATTTTCTCACCTCTAACAGTTATTGTTGTTGGTTTACCTCTATTTTTATTGCTATAGTTTTTATCGTTGCACTGTTTTTAATCTTCATTATGATTTCAAGCCTTGTTACAATTTGCTCCTGATGTTTTCAGACATTTCCCTAAATCTTGTTAAAGCATATTCTTAAACCTTTTTTTTTAAACTCTAATCCCACCCTCCCACCTCCCCCCCCCCCCCACCCCCTTACTCCCAGTTTTCTCAGCTCCGAGAAATTGGCACTCTGAGGCAGTAAAGAGTACATGAGCTCACACTCTGACCTGTTCTCTGCCTGTGTTCTTATAGGGGGTGTTGAGACACCTTAAACCTGGCTGTGGTGGTCTCCAGGGTGCACAAATGCAGCTCCAACTGCCTAAAGCTGTCAATCTTTAGAGGAAAGAATCAGCTGTGCATGCAAGGACCACATGTGATATTTTTAAGGATGATGGGTTTTAATTCTTATTTTGAGCGGTTTTTGTCCTCGGCAGGTTTTAGTGTTATGGATTGTATTCTTTTTCTTTCAGGTTGTTTGTGTCCTTTGAAACACTCTTTTCTCAAGAACAAACATTATTTTCTGTGGTTAAAGCTTCAAACAGCCAAGCCCATACACGTGTATGTAGTGTCTGTGTATGTGCAGTGTATATATAGACATTTACATTATCTGTGTATGGGTTGTGTAGTGTATACTGAGAGAACCTGAGTGTTTGTATTCCAAATATATCAGAAAAATACAGAGCTAAATAACACACTGGAGTAGTAGCAAAGTGAGTATTACACTCCTGTTGCCAAGTGAGATGGACAGATGTTACAAAGAGTACAATTAATACTCTGCTCATGTCCCTAAGCCAGAAAGAGGTTCAAATATAATTAAATTATTTTTAATTCCTGAGAAATTATATGGTAGAAATTAACCCAGAATTAAAGACTCCATGAAAACAGAAAGCATTTGGCTAGTCTTAATAGAACAAAGCCTCTATTATGTCATCCAAAAAATGCTTGAAAAATTAGCCCAGGACACAGACCTGTGTGGAGCAGTCTGAAACCACAGGAAAAGGAGACACCATTACTCAGGAATTAGCTGAACACCAAGTGGGACCGACTGAATCACTCCTCCATCAGCTTAAAGTGACCACATTTACCACCTCAAACTCCTGTTTTCCATGTTTCTTATGGCTACATAAATGTGATTGACTTGCATAAGACATGCATCAGATCAGATTCCAAATGGGAGTTAGGTGACCAGACCTGCAGGCAGGGAGTTCAGGGAGGGGCTGACAGGGAATAGTGGCTTTATTGACCTCTTCTCCCTCTTGCTCCCCCAAATGTGAGTATTTTCCCCATCTGGGGACACTTTTTCATTAGTACTGATGCAATATTTTGTTTCTTACTCTGCTGTGAGGAGTGGTTTTATTAAGTTTTTTTCCCTATCAATCAGGATTGAGTGAATTGCTTGTTGCTTCAATATTTGCTGAGTAGGTCCCAGGCCAGCCAATTTCTGAGTGTGTTCTGCTTGAGCAGGTCAGTCAGGCTGTGCAGAGCAGGGGGTTTGATTCAGATTTGTTGTTTCATGGGCGTTGCACAGACTTAGGGAACCCCAGAATGATTTGAGTCGGAAGGAACCATCCCATCCCCTGCCATGGGCAAGGGACACCTTCACTATCCCAGGCTGCTCCAACCTGGAACACTTCCAGTGCTGGGACAGCCACAGGTCCCCTGGGCACCCTGTGCCAACATCTCCCAGCTGTGTCTGGTGAGGAGCAAGCAGAGGGAACCAGGCCTCGTTAAACCTTAGCAAAACACAGGTGTAAAACTCATCATTTGTGGTTGCAGCCTTCCTGCCATGGACTTGCTGTCCTGTGGAGCAAATAAATTAATCAATAATAACTTTTTAAAAGCACTGCTTAGTTTAAAAGCCTGAGGAGAGAATGACTGCTAATATAATTAGATTTCCAGCTCCAGTTTCCAGGTTAGGATATTATGGACACGTTTGTTCCTGTCACATTTGCTTTGTGGTTCAGTATGAATTTTCAATAGATGACTTTGTGATAAGAAAGCAGCAATTGAGATGCAATTATATAAACAGTAAGATCAGCCTGGAATTAGCCTGGAGAGTATAAAGCACACACAGTGCTTGTGCTGGGTCACTGCCTCTCCCAGCTCAAGGCAGAATCACGTTCCTGTAATAGGGAAGAATTCTGCTGACAAGAGGTTGGTCTTTGCAGACTGGTGTTGTTGCAGCTACAGGGTAAACCAGCCTGTGTAATGGATGGCTTTTCTATGGGAAACTGGCAGCTGGGAGAGACTAGGGGGTGATGTCCAGATGCTGGTAGACACTGTCATTTAAAGTTTATCATTTAGAGGCTCTAGAGTAGTTCCTGAAATTGTCTTTGAGCTAATCAAGGCTTTGTTCTCAGGATCCCTGCCACAGGTTTGAGAAACCAGATCAGCACAACAGGCAGATAAAGCAGGATTCATTGAGTTGAACTCTTTGTTGATGTTTTTTATTGTAATTTGCTTGAATCTACTATTTAATTCTTGGCTGCGTTCCCATCTCATCACGCCTCTAAGCCACTGGAAATTGAAAAATCCAGTTTTATACCTGATATGCACAGCCTTGTCTTTTTGTCTCTTTAGCATTTTATAAGATGCTTTCTTTAGAAAATTGTTTTAAAGCAGTGAGATTATTGTAATATCTCTGCTTAATTCTAGAGCTCATGTTTTCTTACATGTCACACTTTCAAACTTTCAGCTCCTCTTATTTGTTCTGTCAGGATTTTATCACTGAAAAGTTCCATGTAATATGCTTAAGTTAGGGGTTAAGGGGGGAAAGTAATTTGTTCTATGCTGTTAACAGCCTCTTTGCCCTTGTTCTCTGTTTAACAGTGGGTATTATTTCAATAAGGACTGAGATTGGAAAGAAACTGTCAGGCTGCATTACTCCAGGTCTGTGACTGTCCTGGCTGTTCCTGTCCAATGCCGAGGACAGCGCTGGAAAGCACATCCCATTTTAGCTGTGGTTTGCTCTGTTTGTTCTTCCCCATCCAGCATGAGTCCCTTCTTTGTGATGTCTCTCCTCTTTGGCCTGATTTTCGGACAAACAGCATCACTCTGTGCTCCTTCTGAGTACACAATCCGTGTGGAGAAACGGGAGTGTGCCTATTGCCTGGCCATCAACACCACCATCTGCGCTGGATTCTGCATGACTCGGGTACGGGTTACAGATGTCTCTGCAACAGCCACCACTGCAAACCAAGGCTCTGTTCTCCCAGAAAATAGCGTGCAAATGATTTAATTGTAATAGAGTTTATCACAGGCAAAACAGGAAAAACTGCACCGTCACCATGTTTTCAAGTTAGCTTTTTGCAAATGCCAAGCCTCTGGAACCATGGAGTTGATAACACCAGTGGCACAGCAGAGACCTGAGTGCTGCTGCCACTGCAAAGCCTCTGTGAGCAGTTTGTGAGGGCAGGATGGAACAGGTGAGGGGCAGATTATATTGGGTCACTCTTAATTAATGTAAATAACTCAGGTAACTTCTGCTCTCACTGCTGCTATCTCAGCTGGCTGTGGGCACAGCTGTGCAGCAGCCACACCACTCCACACAACTTCACCGTTCAACACAGCACTTTGAGTTCCAGCTTGGTCAGCAGGGAGCCAGAAGGGATCACAATGCTCAGGGAACACTCTGAGCCATGTGGAATAGTTAAACCACAAAAACAAGGGGAATATGTCTGTGTGGGGAGGGAGCTCCAGTCACAACGAGAGCTCTGAACTCAGTAGTACCACAGCTGGGCTCAGGTATGAGTTTTGGTCTCTGCACCTCACAGGATGTTTCTGACACTTGTGTGCTTCAGTGAAACAACACATTTCTCTTCTCTTTGTAGGACAGCAACAGCAAGAAGCTGCTCCTCAAGAGCGCTCTGTCCCAGAACGTGTGCACATACAAAGAGATGCAGTACCGGACAGCGCTGATCCCGGGCTGCCCTCACCACACCACCCCCTACTACTCCTACCCCGTGGCTGTGAGCTGCCAGTGTGGCAAGTGCAACACTGACTACAGTGACTGTGTCCGTGAGAGGGTCAGGACAAACTACTGCACTAAGCCACAGAAGCTCTGTAACCTGTAAAGCTTTCAATGGGATGCGGTGAAATGTACAGCTCTGCTCGCACCTGAACTGAAATAAAAGTGTATTTCATATTCAGTTTGCAAACTGCTGTGCAAAAAGATTTATTCTGATGGTGCATCATTAGTTGTTTCAATTAGCTGGGTGTTCTGAGACAGGCAGAAAAGAATCACAAGGGCTGCGTGTTTGTATTGAGAACCCACATGAATTTACTTTGGGGAAGGAGACTGTGTGGATGTGTCAGCCTCTGCTCACAAATCCCAGATATTTTGTGAAGAGATGCTCAGAGATTCAATATATTGGCATATTTCAGAATTTGATATTGATTTATTTCAGAGTTCACATACTTGACTTGATGTATTCCAGAGTTAAAAAAGAGACCACACACACTCTTGGTATTGAACATTTTAAATAGATTTTGACAGATAGTTAGAGCCTTCAAATGAGCAGCAGTATTTTTCCATCTATGTAATATTAGTTTAGACTCTGCAGATCTGTGCCCTCCCCGCTGTTGTCCAGACCTGTGTTTATTGGGAATGCTTCTCTACATTAAAATCTCTACGTGAATGGCACAACCCCCCCTTCCCTGCTGAAGTACAGTTTGAAATACACCTGTCTCTGTGAGCACTGAGGAATCACTGCAGCTGCAAAGCTGGCTGCTCTGCTCTCCACAAGGGGACTGTGGTGCCATCAAACTGAAAGCAAAACTCAAAAAAAATTCCCATTTTTCCCAACAGATCCCCTAAGAGTGGAAGGAGAGCTGAGCCCACCCTGTGTGATGAACATGCACAGGTGAGAAGTGCAGAGCCAGGAATAAAGAAAAGTAATGCATGTAATTAATGTAAACAAACAACTGCTTCCTTTCCACTGAGATTGTAGCTCCCAAGAAATTACAGGTACTCCATTGACACATTGCTTGAAATAGTAAATAAAGGAACCAGAATTCACAGGATACAAACATGAAATTTAACATTCTTAGAAAAATCTTCCTTTCAGGATTGCAGTTTTCATGTCTGTTCCTAGAATCTGATTCTCTGTTCCAAATACTTTTATTTTATTTCATCTGCAGCAAAACCTATGAGAAAGCCCAAGGGAAACTGTTGGTGCCCCACTGGAGCAGGGGTTTGGGCAGGATGAGCTCCAAGTTCCCTTCCAACCTCAACCAATCCATGATAATTTGAATATGTCACAGATTCTACACAAACATATGTACTGCAATCATCATGTGCATAATTTGGTGATAAAGAAATACCTTCACAAGCAAGGTTTGAAAATTTAAATTCTCCAAAAACACGTTTGAAATTTACAGAAAATCCAGAGCATCTGCAGGAGCAGCCCTACCTCTGTAAAACTGATTCCTTACACCCATAGTTTAAACAACCCAGTTAATTTTGTACAGGACTATTTCTAAAACTCTTTGGAGCAGGACAGGTTACTGTCTGGCAGTTGAAGAGATGGGGCCGCCATGGTTTGCATCACGAAGCCAATTTCTTGAGCTTTATATACCTTTCAAGCACAACAACAGTATCCATGTTCCTGAGTAACATTGCTAAATTTGGGGTTAGTACAGACTTGTACAGGCCAGTACTGTCTTACACACAGAGATGGACACACACACCTCCATCTCTTACTTCTCAAGGGTCTTACCTCAGCTTGCCAGGGCTTGTAGACCTCTAGTACATCTGCTTCTGTAATGAGTTCAGCAGCACTTTAAGGCCTGCTTCCGAGCTGTATTCCCACAGTATCCAACAAAAAACGCTCTCTGTTCGTGTCTAAGGCCTTTTGCCTGGCACAGGGCTTCTGCCCGCCAGAGTTCTGCACTGATGAGGATTTCTCTCAGATCCAAGCTGCCCCAACTTGAAAACCTGGCTGCCCTCAGAGTGTCAAACACCTCCTACAAACTGACATCAGGAACCTGGGGGTGAGTTTAGTTTCCCATCAGGCGATAGAACATGGTTTGCCTCATGAAGCCAATTTTTTGAGCGCTCTTCTGGTTTATAGACACCTTTCAAGCACAGTAACAGTATCTATGTTTCTTAGTAACACTGGTTAACTATGTCCTAGTACAGACTTGTGCAGGCCTGGACAGTCTTGCACACAAACATGTGTACACACTCCTTGATCTCTTCCTTCTTCAGATTGCCTGTGCTTGTATCCCTCTAGCACATCTAGCTCTGTAATGAGTTCCGCAGTACTTTGATACTGCTTCCAAGCTGTATTCCCACAAGTCACAATTAAGCTACAAATACTTTCTGCTGGTGAGAATCTGGTATTCCCAGCCCTTTCTGTGTATTCCACAGAGCAGCTGTGGTCTCCCAAGCTCTCCAAGAAAGAGCTGCAACGCGAACTGCTCCTCTCTAGCTGGTGAAGAGCACAGGAATGGCAGAAAAAAACTTGCGAAATAGGTATTTTTTGAACAAAGCAGCTCTTATGGTATCTGGTAAATGCCAGAGAAACAAAGAGTTTGGCTTTAAGATTAGCCAGATTTTACTCAAGGTGTTGGGAGTGTTAAAAATGTTACTTAGACCAGGAAAATATAATTCTGTTTACTAATAAGCAGCACTTGTACTTAGCAAAACAAACAAAAAAAGGCCTATTTACAGTATCAGCAGCACTGCTAAGTTATTGTAATGTCCTTTATGGCCTGACAGATTCGTCTGCAGTACAAACACAAACCAAGTCTACTTTTATGGTTAATGCCTATGCAAAATCGTTGAGAGAAAAGTAACTAATGTGCCTCCTTTTACACTTCAGAAAACCCTAAACTGAGACATCTGCGTTGTTCTAACATATCTATTTAACCATACCTCTCCATGCCCTCCGAGGACCGTGTGCCTCTGACCTTTAAGTAGTTTTCATGTTTAAATTTAAGACCCCCAGGTGCAGTGATAAATCCCTGTTCGGGTGATGATTCCTTACAGACGTGTGTTTGTTACTTTCCATTTATCCTAAGACCGTTCCCACATAACTGAGCGATGGATTTGCAGGCGATCCAAACATTCTCACCTTTTGTCCGTATCTCAGGCCGGGTGGGGAGAGCACAGAACGGGCTGGAGCCGCGACTGCTCCCGGTGCTCCGCGGCAGATGCTCGGAGAAGCCGAGACCCGAATGCACGGAGAAGGAAAAGAAAGGAAAAGAAGGAGAAGGAAACGTTCCCCTCCAGCTGCCGGTGGGGGAAGGAGCAGCGGCTGGAAGTGTCCAAGGCCAGGCTGGGAGCAGCCCGTGTGAACGGAACCCGCCTTAAGCTCCCTTCCCGCCCAAACCGGCCTGGGATCGTGGCGCCGCCCGCCCTCAGCGCGAGCGGCCAATGGGGAGCGAGCACCGCCCCCCGCCCCGCCCACAGCGCGCGGGGCCTCCCCGGCACGTGGGCGCCTGAGGGGAATTCGGGTGGACACGGGTTCGAATCCCGGCGGGTCCCGATCCCGATCGGCATCCCCATCCCCATCCCGATCCCGATCCCCGTCCCCGTCCCCAGCCCGGGCCCCTGCCTGCCTCGCTGCCCGAGGGCTGCTCCATCACCCGGGGCCCACCCAGTGTCCTGGATGCAGCGGGCGAAGCGGACGCAGCCCCGCCGTGCCCTCAGGGCCCGGGCGGGGAGAGGAGTGCTCTGGCCGCGCGGATCGAGTTCTCTCCGGGAGTCGTTTATTCCAGGTTATTTTTATTAGGAAGTTGTTTCAAATTTCAAGACACAAAGCCGATAAAACGCCACTTCGGAACACATGATAGGGAAGTGAAAGCTAATTTCAGCCACAGAGTTAAGTTTGTTTGCCTTCAAAGCAAGAGGTAATTCTGCCACAGATTTGGCAGCGTGAACCGAAACACCAGTTCTGTACAAAATCGGAATTTATGCTGTACCTTACACATTATCCTGGAAGTGGTTTGTGTTTTGGAGAACCTCGTGGCTGGAGCACCAATAGAGAGGAAAAAGATTGAAAAGCTTTTTTAATGTACATTTTCTATGAACAGCATCTCATGCTGTTAATCTGTAGCCTGCAAAGGCTGTACAATACAGCATTTGAGGGCTTAAGACAACTCAGTTGCTTTTTCAAGACACATGAAACATGTTTTGTTATAAAACTATCAGTATCAAGACAAGTGAAACAAGACTTTTCACTGTAGGGATGTCACAGGGCTCAGCTTCACCAGCTGCTGTGTGATCTCTGAGATACCAAAACTGGCTGGGGTTTCCCTGTGACAAAGGCAGCTCACACTGAAATCAGTTACTTAGAAAAATTAGACAAGGGAAATGTGAATAAGGATGTTTAGAGACACAATAAGGGCATCAGCAACTTACATCTTTATGCTTTAGAACAAACTGTTTGACAGGAGAACAAGAAAATGTGTGTGATGTGCTTTCAGAATTATATCACCTGGAGGGATCTGATCTTTTGTCACTTTCCTCTGACACAGGTGCAAAGGACGGTATAAATGGGTATTTTTGCTGCCTTATGTGGCAGTAACTCTCAAAAAATACCTCCAGTTACTAAGATGCAGAGAAAACTGCAATTATATTAAGCACCTCACAACAGCAGGAAACTACAAAAGACCTTTATCCCTGGATTCTGTTAAAGGCACTAGTACATGAATAACAAGTTGATTTCCAGCTTAATTTATACCAATAACTTAGAGAACTAAACCAGTAACAGGTATTTTCCTGTTCCTGGTATGCAGTGCAAGTATCCCCTAGACCTAAATAACAGTAACCCTGGAGCTTATGCAGGAACGCTCAGAAAATTAATGCCCTCTTTAGAGGAAGAAAAAAAAAATAAATCACAAACCCAAAACACTTCAGCAGAAAGTTTGGTGGCTCGAGTCTGAATTTACAGAAGGTTTTTTCCTACCACTTTTTCCCGTTTTCCTAAGGCACTGGGGTGGTTTTGTACTTCTGGGGGAGTGAAGGGCTGGGGAAGCAACAGCAGGTTCTGCAAGCTGCCTTGGCTTTCAGTGCATCTCAAAGCAGGAGTGGGCATCTTCCAACTTACTCAAGCAATAATAAATAAAGAGATAAATTCTGGTCCTGTCATTACATTCTGGTGCTACGAATTTGAGGAATGAAACCCAATAATGTGAAGATGTGTTTAAAATGACTAGAATACTGTCATTATGAAGGGGAACGTAACACAAGGAAATTGCTTTATTTGCAATCAGTTTCTTTCCCTGTAAGGCAACAATCCTGGAACCTGAAGCACTGGCTGTGATGCTATTTTTACTGATTTTCTTGGAAAACTGGCTTGCCCTGAGTGGCAAAAATGACGATCTACAAGCGTTTCTTCTTTCTGCCAGTACTACCTTGGGACAACACACCCCAGCTGGGCACTACCCCGTCATCTCTTCAGAGCACAACCGTTGTAGTGACAGTGAGGTGCACCTGGGAGCCAGGAAATTGCTTTGCTGGCTGCTGTCTTAAACTGATTTCTAAGTTTCAGCTTGAGAGCCTCATGATTTGCTGCCACTGCTGAGCCCGTTTCAGGAGCAAGCAGCAGATCAGGGCCCTGTTTCCTGTTCTGGTTCCTGCAGAATGAGGTCCCAGGCCCTGTTTTTAATTAAAATCCTTTGCTAATCAGCTATGACGGAGTGAGACAAGCCTGACTCTTTTCTGATGTGTGATCTCATGTGTCCCTGCCAGCCTAAAGCTCAGCCTGGACACAGCTCAGTCAGCAGTGCCTGCCCAGCAGTGCCCAGCCCTTAGTGCAGTGCCACAGCTCGTGGCTGGACAATTGGAAAAGGGAAATCCATGTAAAAGGCAGCAAGATGTGTCAACTAAACCAGAGACTTGCAGCAGCAGCACTACCCCAAGTCCTGAAGTAACAGAAAACTGTTGGAAGTTTGAGTTTCTTTGAGGAATAAGAGATAAAAAAATAAATAATAGATAAAAGGTGGTGTATCTCACACAAACGTGCACTAGAATACACATATTTCCTGAAATCCCATTTTGTGCCACTGTGTTTCATGGAACAAGGACCCCATGACTTGTAAATTCCAAGGCCTCTTGGACAATGGTCTGTTGGAATGTGTAGCTTAACTGAACTTCTCCCCATCATGTGTGGAACAACTGCATCAGGAATCTGAACTAGTGATCACCAGATCTGCTGCTATGGGGGCATAGTTAGCAAAAAGCTGTTCTCTGAAACCGTGAGTTATCTCAAGTAAGCCAAAAATTAGGAGATCCTGGGCTTTTGATGCAATTTACTTTTCTGGGGACAGCCTTTCTCCCTTCTAGGTTGGTTCAAAAGGAACATTCTTTTATGAATAAATATGACAAATAGAAAAAATAAAATATAGAAACAAACTATGTAAACGCAAGCCCTGAGGTATTTCAAGCACACAGTGTAATTTTTATACCTGACATGCAATCTAAAGGTGCCAGTAAGAAAACTTACTTCATGGCTCTGTAAAAATGTCCCATCTTTCCTTCCTGCCTTCCGCCCCCAGGAAGGGGCGAGAGGTTGAGGTAAGAGCCCCGTGGAAGCTGTGATAGTCACAGAAGCAGAAACTGAGGATATTAAAGTGCTGTGTGTCTTTTTCTGACCGCTTTCACTCTTTGTTTGGCTTCCACAGGCCAGTTGGATTCTCCAGAGATGTGACAAAGGGGCTGCTGTTCTGGACCTAGGCTCCACTCCTGCACAGTCTGTAGCCACAGCGAGGCTTTTGGGGCAAAGGGGCTGCTGAATGTGGATTTTAGTGGCCCCTTGAACTCACGGTTGGGTTTTTGGTGTATCTCAGCCTAGCTTGGGAAGCTTAAGAGCACTTTGCACTGCAATTAGTCCCAAATGACTGGTCTTGCCAGCTTCCCACCTCTTTCCCCCCCTCTTCCTTTAGCCTGGATCTCCCTGGATGTGTTTTCTCCCCCAGAGCTTTCTGCATTTGCATGAAGGGTCCAGTCCTACAAAAAATAAATACCCAGTCTCTGTATAAAAATGAAGTCAGTAGGTCTACTCACATGAATTCAAGTTTGCTGGAGCAGGCCCTTAGGCATTAATTATTTTTTAAAATAAAGTCCAATTTTATTAGTTCTACTCTGTTTGGGTGTTGGAAAATAAAGTTACTAAATGGATCACAGGTCTTACTTTTCACAACGGCATTTCTTCTCCCTCTGCTAATTCTTGGCAAACAGGGGCTCAGTGTGAGGGGTTTCGGAGCACTGTGTCCCTGTGGGGTGTGCACATCCTGCACGGGGACACTCTGGATGCACACACAACATGTTCCACCTGCAGATATTTACCTAGACAGGTGCTGCACATCCAGGGACCTGCTCACATCCAGATGTGTTTGGAAGGAGAGAGATACATGTGCTTACACAAAGTCTATACATGTGTAAACCCTTAACTGCACATATACAAACATTAAAAATCAAATTAGTCTTAGATGCACCTTTGCTTTTTTTTTTTTCATTAAAAAGGACATTTTAAACCCCTTTTTTTTGTTCACTTTAGTTTTACTGTAACTAATACAATTCACCTGATCACCTAATGGGATATTTTCCTCTCAGTATGTTAAAACACTGATTAAGATGCATTACAATTATTAAATTGGGTAGAAGAGCACTTCTTGTAAGCTTAGTCTGGAACTCCTGGGGCATAGTTGTGCAGTGACAGTTTTAGATCATTTCTCTCATGTTACGGATCGTACAGCACAGAACCATGCTGAATATCATGCCAAAGATCTAGAAGAGAAGGGATGTGATTTAGGGATCCACTTACAAAACAGTTATAAAACAATTTGCATAACAGACAATCTGAAGGTCCCTATGGCAGAGCAGTGACTGCCTCCACCTACAAACCCCAAAACATCAGACAGCAAACACGGAAGAAGTTTCACTGATTTTATCAGCTCACACTGGTTTCACGGTTCTTTGTTCTAAATGTCCAGGCAAGCACAGCTGCCCCAAACATTAATGTCATTAACATCAATTTAAGTCACCCAATAACTGACTATTGGCAGTATCCTGGTATTGCACCGGAGCGTTCTGAGTTTCAGAGTGCTTCTACGTGGAATATGACACACATTGGAGTACGAGCAGAGGGTGATTCCAGAGCCCCTGGAGCTGGTGCTGAGCTCTGAACGGTTCCTGTGCTCAAGAGCAAGGCTACACATTAAATCCAAACCTCCACTCGTGTCAGGGAACTTGCTCACTAGAGGGAATGACAGAAGCAGAGAACAGTGGGTGTTGCCAGAGGCTCTGCCTCCGTGCCACACGTCAGCTCTCCAAAGCAGCTGCCTCCAGAGGCTGCAGTGCTCCGGGTGGGAGATGGGCACTTAAAGCCCTGGGTTCATGTCCCCTCCCCACACATCTCCCTAGGGACGGGCACAGCTGAGTCCCACAGCCCAGCAAGCGGCACAAACAGGCACAGAAAAAGGTGCAGGTGCATCTCTCTTGCTGAAGAGCTTGTGGTCACTTCAGGACCTTTGCTGTGTCTGAGGTGGGGATCCAGGGGAGATGATCCCCGTTCTGGTGTGTCCTTGATGCTATTGATCTCTGTCCACCTCTGCTGCCTGGCTGTATTTTTGAGTCCCTTCATGTTTCATACAAAGCCCAGGACTGTTTAATATGCACACCATGGTTTCTATTACCTGCAGAAACCCTTCAGCTGCTTTTCAGTGTCCACATAAATCTGTGAACATGCTGCTCTTCCCAACAGCTAAAGGAGCGTTTCTTTACTAATATCCTCATGCTGCTGGTGTCTGAGTCTGAGAGTGCTGGAAAAAGCTTTGTGCTAAAGCCCGGTGAGCCCCAGGCTGCTGGTGCTGCCGTGTCCTTGGGACAGGGTGACATCTATTGGTCACAGCTCTAGTGGGTACTCTCCATTCCTCATGGAAGCTAAGGAATGCATCCTAAAGGATTTAAAGCATCAGACTGCCGTTCTTTTGGCATACATTAAGTACTGCTACAGCCTTTTGCTTTTCAGTTTGGTTCATGTGCACTCTGCTCTCCTACTCTTACAACAAAAGAAGATTACTATTACTTTGGACCCTGTCTAAGGACACAAAACGAACTTGAAAAGCGCAGTCACACAGCTCTGCTTGCACTGATGGGGCCAGTTCCCAGGGAGAAGACACACTGGAAGCAATAAGAATTGAGGAATCTCACCAGCTGCTGCGAAACACTTTCCACAAAGCTTTGAGTAAGGGACAGGGTACTGGGCTCAAGGAGAGATTGGAGAACATGGATTTACTCACTGTGATGCTAGCAATTGCAATTCCAACAATTCCAACTAAGTGCAGATGAGTATCAATTACATTCTGAATTTCAACCAGGCAGTTCTGTTAAAAAAAAAAATAAAATAAAATGAGATTTATGCCTGGAAACCTGTATTTCAATCAATTCTATCAGCTGTTTGCACTGAACAACAGATAAACACAAAAATATTAGTGCAGTCACCATCCTAATTCCTGCATCTAAACCTTGGGTTTTGCTGGATAATTTTCCCAGCATCTTCCCTTTTCTGGTGAGGCATCTGTACCTTTTGCCTGAAAAGGCTGACATATGCAAGCAATTTTCTTACACTTAGCTTTTTCCCCTAAATTTAAACTCCTTTATATAACAAGCCATGCTATATCAGGAGGTTTGGTGCTTCGTTTTGACATTGAACTCACAAGCAGATTCCAGAAAAGACAAAAATTACAGAAATATCTTTCTTAACATCAATGAAGTTTCTAGTCAGGAGGCTCCATGCAAGACTAAGGTGGGCATTTGCCAAAATTTATCCTCCATGGGGAATCTGGGGTCCAGTTCTGTTCCCTCCTTCTCCCTTTTCCTTTCACGTGATGCAATATTGTCTCAGCTACCATGGGATGCCACAGACAGGTGTCAGGACTGAGGGCAAGATCACCTCCAGCTTAATTCTGCCTCCACTCTGCTCCATTCCATAAGGAATTTCACGCTGGAATTTGCAAGGTAAAAACAAACTTCTTCCTTTCTTTTACTTACAGATGTAAAGTCTCCAATTTTACTAAAGAACTGACATGAAGAAGTGATTAGAACAAGCAGGACAGAGGACACTTGCCTTTGGCAGCTGGATGTTCTCTGGACAGGGTAATCCTGTTTGTTCCACATTACCTTTACCACAGCACTGGAGCTGAAGGAGAGAGAGAGACGAAGGATCAAAGAGGGGGAAACCACAGACATTTTCATACTGAAAGTCAGTTATTACTTTCATACTGAAAGTGAGACAAAAAATAACTAAAAAGAAAAGAATCAAGATCAAGAAATAACCTTAAATTACCAAGAATTACAGATCAAGTAATAACTTTATTTTCTATATTGAAACTGCTGCTTCTGGTAGAGTTCCAACTGCAGGGGACAAAATTCACAAAAATTAGTTTCAATTGTCTGAGGCCACAGCAAACAGCCACATTTGTATTTACAAAAATGTCCAGAAGAGACTTTTATTACAGTATTTCATAAAAAAGCAAACAAGTGGATTTGGGAAAAGCACATTCCTGGCTTACAAGAAAACAGGAGCTGTTAAAGGGAGAGTGCAGAAAGTTCAAATATCACATACAGAATTATGGGCAATGCACAAAAGCTACAGCAGAGAATGCTGGAATTTTATTTCTGACACAACATTGTGCTGGGTTTGGAGACAGTAATAAATCAGTTTCAGAGGGTTTGTTTTTCCTGTTTGCCTATCTCCCACAAAATGCTTGGAATTCCTCCTTGGGTCAGAAATAAGAGCTATGGGAGAAGGACAAAAGGGTCTGAGGTTGTGAAATGTTTTCTCTAAAGAACGTGGGAATTGCTGTAAGAAGCAACAAAGCTTGGGCTCGCTCTCCATGGGAGGCAGTGTAGATCCAGGATGGACACAAAGAGGATTAAAGAAGTCCCAGGTTGTAACTCTGATTCAGACATTCACTTTTTGGGTGGCCTGAACTGTGTCACACACGTGCTTTTGGCCTTTCACCGACTTGGTTCAGCCACACTGCATGTCCCGGGACACAGGTCACGTCAATGCAGAGGGATGCAGGCATTTCTCCCTCTCTCTGCATTTGTGAGTATTTGTCTGTGGATTTCAGTATCCAGAAGGGCCATAACACTCATTTCTTCTGCACACAAAGAACACCATAAGCATCGGAAATTTCAAAGCCTGGCTAATTGCACTCTCAAACGTAGAGATCCAAAACCCAGAATTCTGACAGAGCTCTCAGGAAACTCTCAGGGTTGTGAGCCTCTGACTGGATTTTAAGTCCCTTCAGTTCTCTTTTGCTGTACGTCAGAGGGAGGAATTCTGGATTGCAATGGGCAGGGTGCCAGTGGAGCAGTGGATGGGGTGTGAAGGTGGAGGGGTACTCACAGCCACGTGGAAGCGGTAGATGGTACTGTTGACCTTCCCCACTGGGTTTTTCATGTAGTCCTCATAAGCATCTTCGTAGATTTTCTGGGCTTCCTGTATTGCCTGCAGAAATCAGACTAAGTGAGCTGCCAATCAGTCTCACCCCCAATCCAAGACTTTCACCTTGTGTCCTCAGCCTCCAGGGCAAAAAGCTGTGCCAGGTAAACAGGTGTGGTGACTCAAAAGCCAGGAGGGTTTGTGGCCTGTGTCAGAATGTTCATAGGCTCTATTCTGTGCTTTGGTTAAACACTGAGCTGGGGAAGGTCGGTGCCTAAATTTGTTTGCCCTTCTCCCAGGCAATATCCTCTTTTCATACAGTTCCCCTTGATGTTCCTTTGAGGCTGAACCACACCTCCACATTTTCTTGAACAGAGAAAGCAAAAACTTCATCCTATTCCAAACTTGTGATAACACAAGCTGTCATTGGTTCCAGATAAGAATGTCAGAGAGTCTTCCAAGGAAAAGTTTCTTGGAAAGCTTTCCTCTGGAAGAGCCAGGTCAGTGTGCACTGGAATTCCATAACTACCCCATCAGTACATCAGAGGCTGTTTGCTACTTACCACTTTCTTGCCTATGAAGGCAA
The DNA here is from genome assembly GCF_015227805.2 of Hirundo rustica. Classification (NCBI taxonomy): domain Eukaryota; kingdom Metazoa; phylum Chordata; class Aves; order Passeriformes; family Hirundinidae; genus Hirundo; species Hirundo rustica. Next base: position 2,713,673 of record NC_053473.1, on the reverse strand, counting down.
AGACTCCAGCAGTGACCTCACCTGCAAATATCACCAACAGGCAAGCAAAGAACTGCAGAGGAAGGAGAGAATCTCACATGAGTGTAGCTTGTTCATGGGCACTGCCAGCCAGCCCCTCGTCCTCCCCAAACCTCAAGAGCCCACCCTGAACCAAAGCTCCTGAGGCGGCTCTGCACAGGGCTGCCAAGGCGGATTTCTTGTCACATTCAAACCAAGGGGAAATGGCAAAGATGTGGCTCAGAGGGAGTTTCAGGGAAATCAGAGGGAAAACCCTGGGAATCCATCACAAGGGACAAGCCAGGGCACCTCTACACGTACGCCAGCCCTGCAGTAGCACGGTGGCTGCTGAGTCCAGACAAACTGGATCAGCCGGTAAAAGGACATAAGGGGTGTTGGACTGTAAAGATCTTTCCATTGATGACACCAAGCACTGAAGGCTTTGGATGGTTTTCCTGCACAGCCCAGGCCCTGGAAACCTTTTACTCACTGTTCCAATTAAGCACTGGGACTCCCGTGCTGCTCCACAGCACCCGAAAAATCCAACTGCTGACATGATGGCCCCTGCTCCCACCAGTACATAGAGTCCTGTGGAAATCAGAGCCAGGCAACAATTTCAGAAGGTTTCTCTTCCTAAAGCCAGGCAACAATTTCAGAAAGTTTCTCTTCCTAAAGCCTGCTACCTGTTTCATCAGCCTCACCCATTTACAGATACAACAAGGTCTCTGGCTCTCACAAAACTGGTTACACCGAGAAGGTTCTCTGATCACGGCAGGAGAGCAAAGCTTTCTTCAGAATTCTTGGAGAGTTAAATAAGACAATTTGAGATTAACTCAGCTGGTTAGAGCATGGTGCTAAAAACCTTTGCAGGTTTGATTCCTGGATGGGCCATTCACCTGATGATCCTTGTTGGTCCATCCCTTCCAACTGAGAATATTCTGTGATGAGAACCTGTGACGTCCCCCTGCCAAGTTTGCTGTCCCAGGGACAGCTCAGTGCAGGAAGAACAAGCCTGGGAGCATCCAGAACCCCCTTACACCTCTGCAATAAGCGATGTAAGGCAAAAAACCCCCCAGCTTTGCTAGAGGGGTTATTTCTGGGAAGCCTGGGGCTGGAAATGTGCTGTCCTGTTCTGCAGGGGGGGAATGGAAAGGAACCTGGGAGATGGCAGCACAGCCCCATACAGATCCAGGACCCCAGCTGTGGGCTGACACTTAGAAATACTCTTACTCAACAGGTGTTTTGGGTTTTTTAATTTTTTTTTTTTTTTTAAATGGGCTTTATCTAGGAAGGAAATCGGAGCGCAGAATTTTTCTTTCCTCACTTGTGAACGTACATTTTTTTTTATTCTGTGCTTAGGCAACACACGGATTCCTATGGGGGTCAGCTCCCAGCAGACCACAACCACGGGGCTGTGCCTTGGCTCTGGTACCGTGCTGGTGTAATTCCAGTCCTTGCCCTGTGCAGAACGCACAGAAATCTGCCGTGCTTCATCTTCCTTCTCCTCGCGTCCCGGCGAGGGACAGCGGAGCTGCAGGCGGAGCGCACTAGAGGGCACAGCGAGCCTTGCTCCCAGCCTGGACTTCCCAAGCTCCCAATGAGAGCCTTTAGTGTGCTCAGTACCCAGTGTAAACATTATTATAAAATCCGAGCCGGGGTTAGCAGAGCTGCTGGAATTTGCTGTTAGCAGGCCTTGTGTAACCTGGACTAGAAAATCCTACAGATGACAATTTGCAATTGCTAGGAAGATGTGAAACCAGTCAACGTTTGAGTGCAGAGCTTCCACGCAGCTGCTCTGCCTCGCTGGTGCAGCCTGCTCCGGGAAGAAAAACTCCTTCCTGCTGCCCTTTCTGTGCCACATCACCCTCCAGCGTCTGTGTCTATCCCAGTTCTTGTGATGCTTCTCCCCTCCCTCCCTCCTTCTGTCCCAGCTCCTGCTGAGAGGTACATTCTGCTAAATAGCAATAAAGCAATTACAATGGCTTTGCCCTGTTAATAGTAACACACACGGTGCTGGGGGGATGCTGTTTGCTGTCTCTGTTGGCAGTTCTTATTCCATGTTTTCTGGATTTTTAGTACTCAGCCACCTGGGACTTACTGGGACAGAGCATTCTCCAGGCTATACTTGTACACACATTCACAGCACTGGTTTTTACTGAGGTATAAATATATTTATGGCTCAGGGGAGAAAGGTCAGCCAGCCCTGATGGAAGATGAATTGGAAAAGACAAAAAAAACCCCTCGCTCAGGTGCAGAACCTGGTGCTCAACAGCCAAACACCAACACTGCCATTTCCTGGGATCTCCATGGTAACAAACACAGCGTAATTACAAAGAAGTTTCCTGGACGTATTCAGTGTGTCACTCCCTGCTCCCGTCCCGGTGCTCATCAGGCCACTTAGCAAAGATAAATTTGAGCAAGGAGACAGGAAAGGAGTCTTCCCATTTCTTTTTGTTATTTGCAGCTAGGAAAGACAAAGCTCGGTGAGTCTCGGGGCTGGGACCACTTTCAGGAATTCGGATTTGCATTTGTCAGAGAAACAGCCTGAGCATTTCACTCGCATGACTCAGAGCTAAACCACTACCTCAATGAGAACTTCCCTTTTAAGGCGTGTTACAGGAAGAGCTCACACCACTCACTAAACAAAGCTGAGCCCCACAGCTGAGCCAGCCAAGAGTTAAAATCCACCTTCTTCCATCTTCTGCTCAGGAGAGTTCATCCCACTCCGTCCTTTCTCAGCCTGGGACTACCACTAGCTAATACCCAGCTATTTCTAGATGGAAAATAATGTTGGCACTTAAAATTTCCACGAAAATAAATCTATTTTTACTTTTCTACTATATATATATACACACACGTGTAATCTTTCGCACGGGGATGAAACTTGTGATTTTGGGGTTGTCCTGAGGCCAGGACTTGGCCTCGATGATCCTTGTGGATCTCTTCTGATTCTGAATATTCCATGATGTAGAAATATGCCTCTTGCTGCTGAGGACTCCAGGACGGTGTAGATGGATGTAGACGAGAGATCTCTGAAGTTGGGTTTTAGAAGAAGGGGTTTATTGTATAAGATGGGAGGCCTTGCTCAGAGCCGCCAGGCGCAGCTGAAGCATGGCCTTGGAAGGTGGGGGTAATGAGAGATAAGGAAATTCCAAGAGCAAGATGCAAGAGGTAAACAAAGAGATAAGAGGAGAGAAGAAACAGAAGAGACAGAAGAAACAGAAGAAGGAAGGCCCACTCTCACAGCCCCCTGATAAGGGGTCTCAAGGTGGGCTGTAACAGGGTTGTGCCAATGGGGTTACAGATACTTGATACTTCAGGGGGGTGTTACAAGTGTGGGATAAATCATACACTGGGGGTTGTTTTCCTAGGCATCCAGCAGCTAGGACATCTCAAACATCAAAACTTACTTTCAATTCTATCTCAGTTACAGGTTTCACATTCTCAGAATCTAAGCAATCATATTTATAGGGCTTTCTGGCTTCGTCCTTCCCAACACCATGAGACACATGAAGATTTTCAAGGGGGCCAAGTGACTTCTCAGCTTGCACTGAGAGCTTTCCCAGCACCCACGACCAGGGATGCCCAGTGGAGGATGACTTCCAGGAAGGATGGAAATGTTATAATTTATGGCTTAAACATCTCCATGAAGGACTTTTGCCTATTGTAGCAGAATTATATTCCAAAAGCTGCGGAAAAGACCACCACGCCCTGACTGAGGCCCTGCTCACTGCTGGAGATAAGAGGCTCAGTTCAGGTTTGGGGACACATTCACAGAGGGATCGAGCTTTGCCACCCCCGGGGTGGAGACCGCAGCCCCGGGCTATCAGCGGCCAGGCTGGCACAGCCCCTGGCACCACAGGGAGGGAGGAAGAGAGGTTTTGGATGTGTGGTGAAAATAAACCTCTGCTCAGAGGCGGTGGGACAGCAGAGTCAGAGCCCATCAAAAGCCCCCCAAAAAGGGTCCCCAGACCGTGCACCAGAGCACCGCACACGGTGCAACAGCTCCAGAGCCTTGCAAGGGACAGTGGCAAACCCAACCTTCCCTCAGGGGGCACGGGGGCGTTCCCACCTGCCCAAAAAATGTTTATTAATCCACTGGATTCTACACTTGGCGGCGGAGGACCCTCACCACGCAGAAGAGCAGGTGGAGGGGGTGTCACTGAGACACACAAAGCAGTCACACACGGACAAGAGATTTTCGCAGAGGTCCTTCCGATCCAGCTCCCAGCTGAGAGAGCGGAGAGAAGAAGAGAAACCCCTTTGTTTATTTTTACTTTTTATGCATTTGTGGGTCTAGCAGAAGATTGGCTTTTTGGGGTTTCCACCCCTCAGCCTCAGTGGCCAGACCAATTGTCAGTAACAATTGTTTTCAGGTTAGAAATATGCAAACAAAGGACAGAGAATGAAAAACAAAGGATTTGTTTATATTACTTCTGTGGGAAAGGTAGAAAACTGCTCTTAATATTGTACAATAACTAAAATGATCTGACTCCATTGATGAAAATCAAAAGGCTAATAAAGAAACTCAGAAAAACCAGGGTAACAAGGGGAGACATCGTTGGGACCCTGGGATGGGGGATAATGCTTCCACCTAACCCCTGTCACTCTCTCCATGTCTGCACCTCCCCTCCCCTTTTCTTTTGCTATTTCTTTCTTTTCTCTTTGCCTCTTTTACTATTAAATAAAATATATCCATTTTTTTTTGGCGCCAACATCTAACCTCGTTTGGTTTTAATAATGTTTTTTGGGTAGATTTTGAACCTTTCTGGGTTCCATCCATTTTATTCGCGGACTGGGTTTTCTTTGTTCTCCTGTGTTCAAGCCGGTTTGTAACAGTGTCAAAGCTGTAGCTGCAGAAATATCCTGGATGGTGTAAGAATGTAAGATAAGGATCTGGCATTTCTTTTCTTAGTGGGCTGTACACAACAATTTAGGCAGGATCACCTCAAATTCTTGATAATAATAAACCTAAATTTAAGTGAGACTCTCCAGAGAGAAAAAAAAAAAAAGAGCAAAGGGTGGCAATATCTGGCACAGAGCCCTTGGAATCCCAACCTCACCTAAAGCCATCAAGCACTGAGAGCTGTCAGTGTCAGCACTGCAAATCCTGACGTTAGGGTATTAATATCACACCTCTCCTTGCAAGAGTATCTAGTGTCACAAGTGCCTCAGCTTCAGGAAAACCCATTCCTTCCCAAAAAGCAGGATGGAAAGCTTTAATCAGCTTCTATTCATCAGCACTTCCATTGTAAAATACAAAGCCTTGGCATGGCCTCCAACTTGGCATCTACAGCACAGCGGGGAAACAACAAAAAAGTCAGTTTATAGCTGCAAAATGGAACAAGTTTGAGAGCTACAAACTGACAGCAAAAAATTCACCACAAAGCTCAACATGGCAAAAAGAAGTGTGTGAGTCAGGTCAGGGTAGAGAGCTTGTTTCGGTGAGTGGAAAATGATGAGAAGACTGTCCAGCTGCAGCTTTTTGTGCAGCAGAAGGAAAAAAAAAAAGGTTGAAAGGAAGCAAAGGTTTGTGGCCTTTGTGAATTTTTTCCTCTCACCTCTGTTCACGTCCTGTAATTCTGCTCTTTGGTCTGTGTTTGCTCATGAAGAGAGAAGGTTTGGCACCTAAACAGAGAGCAGGAACGCTGCTGTGGCATCGAGGAGAGCCGAAGTGGCCCCGGTGACAAGAGCTCTGCCATCTGTGATTGCCCATACCTGGAATATTTATTCCACCTGCATTTAGGACCCACAAACAGGTCATGCAAAGGGATGAAGAGGCACATCCCAAAGATTAAAATCCATGTGCAAATCTGTCAGAAAATTGATTGATTTAGGCAGACACAGCCAGTGCACTGATTACTGAGGGGCTTCTGGAGTCTGGAGGAAAAAGGGGCTTCTTTATAATCACAAGAGGATGAAAAACAACGTGTCACAGGACTGGGGATTTTTGGACAGAGCCTATTCTCTTCAAATTTTTTTTTTTTTTTTTTTTTTTTTAGATGAGGAAATATTGAGGTTTTGGGGTGTGGTGTTTTGCTGTACTGACACCCTCCCACCCCCCAGTTTTTTATAGATGTGAAGAGAAATGGAGACTTCTCCTTTTAGCAGTGAGTCAAGTGATAGAACACCTGATAACAAAATGATTTCCCTTCCAGCTGTAACGTAGTGAGTGTAAAGGGGAAAGCCCTTTCTGCCATTGTTTTATTTTGCAAAGGCAAATTTGGAAAGCCATAAAGCAGCAGCTTTTCTGTATATTTGATTTTTTGATTCATCCCATGGGGAAAATCTTTCTTTCCTGAAAGGAAATTGTCAAATGGGGGTATTCCCTGTGAAAATTCCAACGGGAGGGATTCCCATTTTCTAGCAGACTCTGCTTTGCAATTACAAGGAGAATGAAAATGTTATCTGGCAGTCTCAGAGCATCCTGAGGCTCCCAGCGGTGAAGAATGGCAAATCCACAACCCAGCAGATCTCTGGATCAGCCTCAGTGCTCGTGGCACAGAGCTCTTCCCTAAGATACTGGATAGAAGGACACATCCCTTCTTGGGTTGCACTTGGAGACAGGAGATCTGCAAGTCTGAAAAAGCACCTTAAAAAGGATCAAGGGATTCTGTGTGTTACTTCTGAGTGAACAAAACCTCTGTGATTAGCAATGATACAGAATTCCATCTCTTTAGACCAGGTAGAAGAGGAGGATGGAATTTTATAGCTGCTGGCTGCAATATATTTTTTATGTATATCAAGAGTGAGGGAAGGATCAGCCGGGGCTGGAAGAGGTGTAATTTCAGACTCTGGAAGAGAACCCACTCCCAGAGCTACTTTTGTTTGTTTGTTTGTTTTTCCCCAAGTCTTACGGAAGGTTTGAGGCACAAATCCCTGCCTGGAGCCTACTGCAAGGAGCAGGAGCAGACAAACACACCCTTGTGTCTGTCTGGCTTTATTTCACATGGGTTTCTTGTTTACCTGGCTGCTATGGGCACTTTCCATTTGAAATAATTCTCCTTTTTTTTTTTTTTTTTTTCCCTTCTCTTTTGGGCTGAGTAAATAACACTGAACAAACCCCCAACTGTTCCTACTCCACGGAGAGAACAAGCAGCTCTGTTCTGGGGGTGAGGGACCCAGCAGCAGCAACAGCAGAGCCCGGGACCCAGACAGGGCTTGAAGGCATTTTCCTGGGGTTGTTTGTTCCTTGCAGCCCAGGAGGCAGATGTCCTCCTCCACGGAAGGACTGAGGCTCTCCAGCCCTTAGGAGAGCACCAAGGAACCTCTAGTGCAGACACACTCCTGGAAAATATGAGAAACACACGTAGGAGTTGGGAAAAAAAGCAGCCAGACAGGGACAGTTGTGTGTGTGGCACCAGAGTCCTGAAACAGGCTTGTTACTAGAAATTTCCATTGTATATTTATTTATAAAATACATTTACAGAACTGGAGAAAAGCTGCAGAGGCCTCTAAAGTGACATGAATTTCTGGAGAAGGGGAACATACCCTTAATTTGAGCATAATGGATGTAACTGATTAAGTGTCTTGTGTGAATTCAGCAGGGATTTCGTGGTTAATCTTCCTGGAACCACAAAAGCTCTACAGACACCAGCCAGTTTGGAGGCTTCTGCCAATGCACAAATCCTGCATTTCAATTTAAAAGCAGCCTCGCTCTAATGTAACATCCCAGTCCAGTTCCTCCCTTTCCCCCAGAACACCAGCCCTTGTCACATATCTTGCTCACGTGCATCCCAGAACCCTAAAGAATTATGGCCCAGATTGCCTGGAGGCAGCGTGTTCCCAAAGCTGCTCCCAAAGGCTCTGGCAGTGTCTGTCACCCCCACAGACCGCTCTGAACTCAGGTGTCACCAACACCTGTGCCAGCTGGAGCTGCTCTACCCTGGCTGAACTTCGCACACGCCGTGGCAATGGATTCCACAATTTAATGATGTGAATAGCGTGGGAAAGCTTCCTCCCATGGGAGCTGCTCAGAGCACACACTCTGGTCAGAACCATATGGCCAAATGTCTTGGTTTTTTCTAGTTTTGTTGCATTCTTTTTGGCTAGAACCACGGAGAGTTCAGGACGCTGAGTGCACTGGAAATGTACACAATGACGTAAAGATTTTTCAGTTGGGTTCCCATTTCCTTTCTTCATAATTCCTGACATTTATATGCCTGTTTGACTGCAGTGAGCAAAGCACTTTGTTGTCAAGAGCAACTGATAGTGAGTCTAAGATCATGTTCATGTGTAGTTGTAGGTAATTTAAAGTCTGTCAGTGTTTGTACTGCTTACATTATCTGTTCCTACTTGCATCACTTTGTTGATACTGTATTTCTTCTGCCTTTGTAATACTCAGTCATCTGGTATTCTGAAATCCTCTTGTGATTCTCTGCAATCCCCTCTAGATTAGGACACTCTGGATAATCCTGTGTGTGCACGAGCCAGCTCAATCCAAACCCTCCTGAAGATGTTTTCGAACTGGCACACCCCAAAAAGGATCCTGGGGGCTTTTTGGTTGCTGGTTTGTTTGTTGGTTCTTTGGTTTTTTTTTCCAGCAGACAAAACACTTTCCTCTTAATATCTTCAAAGTGAACAGTCCAAATGTATTTACAGCTGTGTCAGAGTGAAACACAGCACAAGACATTTCCTTTATGGGAGTTATAATGGGTTATACTGGTTTGCTTGTTATGAAGAAACTGCTTCAGAGCATTTAGAGCTCCTTTTAAAGAGACTGTATGAAAAAGGAGCCTGAGCAACCCTGGAGTGTGAGGTGCTGCTCCAACAAGAGGAATCATGGAACCATGGAAGGGTCTGGGTTGGAAGGGCCCTTAAAGATGATGTAGTTCCAGCTCCCTGCCATGGCAGGGACACCTTCCACTGTCCCAGGCTGCTCCAAGCCCTGTCCAACCTGGCCTTGGAAACTTCCAGGGGCAGCCACAGCTTCTCTAGGCACCCTGTGCCAGGGCTTCACCACCCTGTGAGGTTAATAAATGAATGTACCCAGTCCTGGGGGCATCCAGGGATGGGAAGCACCTTGATGCCCTTTTACTCCCCGCAGGACCAGGGCAGGTTTATCCCCAGCCACCTCCTGCAGGTGGCTCTTTCCAGAGAGCTCCGAGTGTGGCTGTGGTGAGCTCTGGGCTGGCCCTGGGCAGCCTGACCAGAACAGGGATTTCTGGAGCCCTCCCGGGGCTCAGGGCACCCTGGGCACTCGGTGCTGCCAGGGCTCAGCGGTCACAGCAGTGAGCAGGAACCAGGGTGCAGAAGGAAATGGGGTAACTGTGGGTTCGGCTGCTGCTGTGAGCTGGGACTGGTCGGCTTTTACACAGCTCCAGCAGGGACAGGAGGGTGGGAGAAGTCACCCAGGAGGACAATTTAATGGGCAAAAAGCATAAAGTGCATTATCATGCTTAAGTGATTACAGGAAAAAAAGCCTCCTGAACCTCAGCAGCTTGTAAATATACAGCAGTCACCCTGAGGCAGATGGACAGATTGTTCCATTAGACTAAATTAACTTGCTTGGTCAGAATTGCCTTTATTCTTGTCTTTATTCTTGCCTTTATTCTGTCAGGGGGAATACTGACTCTTAGGAACTGCTGCAAGGTTTTGTGATCAGAGACTGAGGCCTTCAGAACAACTTTCATTTCAAGCAAGGTTTTCTCAGGGGGTGGCAGTGGTGGTGGCATATTTTTAAAGCCAATTTCCAGTGCAGCAGGAAAGGGCCACTATCAGCTTTTTCTAAAACACCCTTCCTGAGTGGCAGAAAATGAACGCTGTACACAAGATGATAGGAAGAAAGACAAATTCATTGCTTAAGTCTTAACTACAGACTAAAAGCCTCTCCAATACATGATGGCAGGATCATTTAATGCTCTTCTTGTGGTTTCACATCTCTACACAAGGGCTGCTTTGCCAGCAGCTCTCATTTTAAAGGCTGGTAGAGTTTGAGAGGTGGTGGATTTAGGAGAGAAAATCCTGTTGACTAAGGGCATAGTGCTTGACTCCAAAATACATGAGTAGAACTTGAACGAAGTGAGGCACAGGAGCAGAGCACTGCAGTTCACATGGACGGAACTCCAGCCAACTCCTGCTTGTACGGGCATCCACTGCTACGGAGAAAAACTACTAATATCCTTCAGCTGCAGACATGACTTCATATCCTAAGGCACGCTCCATCTAACTGTACCTTTCAAAGCCAGCAGTATCACTCCTGCTCTCACTGACCCCAAGAAAAAGCCACAGTCACCCTAAAACTTTTGAGCACAGCTCTTTTGGCCCTGATGGATCCACAGATTGGATCATGGGACTGAAACAAAGAGAACAGAGCAGGAGGGTTGTGAAGCTCTGGCTATGAAGAGGAAGCAACATTTCAGGGCTGAGAAAGAGCCACCCAGACTGATTTGTTTGCATTCATCGGGTTTTGTTACCATTCCTGAGAGGGTTTGTTGAGTACATACACTTCACTTTTATTGGTGCTGGCAGGGATGGGACCCTCTGCACTTCATTCCTGAGGAATACAGAGTTTGTTCTGCTTGTTGCCCTTTGTCCACCAAAAGCAGAGATGGAGAATGGGAGTCTTAAGAAGTCCCCGTGTCAGTTTTTGCTTCACAAGCGCTCTACTTGCACTCAGCAGCACTTGGTCTGTACTACTGTGCTTTAGTTATTCTTAAAATTAAGAACAGCACTACTGCAAGGAATTAATTAAGGACCAATTAATTGTGAGACAGCAGTGCTGACACCTTGAGTTCCCACAAGCATTTTATTTCCTTCTGACTGCTGCAGACCTTCCTGCCCAGTAAAAAATTTCCCAGTCTTGCTACAGGAGTCTCCATAAGGATGAGCAATCCGAGGGAATTCCCTTCATTCTACAGGTCTTTCCTCCATTTGATCGGTGCAGTGTCACAGACAACTCAGATAAAAAGGCATCTGCCAGCTATGGACCTTTGCTGAAATTATCCTTTTTTCTTTCATTTTTTCTCTCTCAAGTGCAGCTAAGAGAGGGATCTGTGAATTCCACCAGAGCTGAACTGCAGCTGAACAGGGAAGCCACAGTTTTGCTTCACCACTTGAAGCACAGGCACAAAAACTGTACTGTGAGATGGAATAACATAAAAATATATCCCATTGTAGAGGGAACTCCAAAAGCTGTGGAGCTGCAGGGAGAGGATGTCCAGTTTTAGGAGCCTGCTCCAGTGTAAGATATGTCTGGTAAAATGGTTGGAGCCTGCGTGGGTCAAAGAGTTCCGATTCCAACCTTTCCTGTTTCAGGCTTTTCACTGCAAACTGCAGTGGGGAATATGGATCACCAAACACAAAACCACAAGCAGCAGAAAGCTAGGAACACATATGTGCTTGCCCACAGCACTGCTGCCTGTAAGCTGTTCTCCAACCAACAAAAACATCTCAGTGGCTGGAAAAGATGAACAGGCCTGGTTGCCAAGTCATGGCCCGAACTATTCCAGGGGCAGGACAGACAGCTGGACTGCTGGTAAAGAACAGGGCTATTTAAGGAGACTCACTCTGGCCTAATGGAAAATGCAAGGATAGAATTATCAATTATTTTACACTAACCCGACATTTCGGATCCAGGAAAAAAACAATCACAAGGAAGCAGAAGAGAGAAGCTGGTTAGATTCGGCTGGCAGCTCAGTCCAGGTACAGAAAGAGCAGAATGTGCTGCCCTTTAGAAGAAAGAAAATTAACTGTTTTTCAGAAGATGGTGATTCTGGAGCGTTTCAACCCACAAAGCAAACTCCAAGTGCACCTGCACTGTTGTTCCAGGCACTGACACAAAGCTGATGTGATGACAGGGCCTTGGGTTATCACAGGAGCCACAAAAGCCATCAGTGTCACAGAGATAAAGAAATTATTTTTGGATGTATAGCTATATGCTGATATCTTAAGTCTTACTGCTGATCTGCTTTCTCTTTCAGCCCTCAGGGCAGCTGCTCCTGGTGTGCTGCACAGTGTTCCATATTAAGAATTCCTATGCAAAACCCTGGCTGCCACCCAGAAGGCATGTTAGAGAGCAAACACACAGAGCCAAATAAACAACAGCCCCAGAGACTCTGAGAAAGGCCCAATACACAACCTCCAAGGGGGACTCTGAGCTGAAATCTCCTAGAGAGGGAAAGCTCTTCAGCATGACTCAAACACAGCTCTGTCTGCTGCAAACCCCACTGTAACTGAACTTCTCACAGCCCTTTTACCACGGCCCTGGTCCCAGACTGTTGAGAGCCTCAGCACGGCTGTGCCATCAGATGCTCAGGAGTCACAACAGCGTTCAGCAGGATTTGTAATGAGGGAGGGAGGGAGGGCAGCAGAAAACTCGTTGGTTTTCTTTCACAGGAATGCTCTGTTCAGTGCTTATTACAAAAAAGGGCAAAACCTTTGCTTTAGAATTCAGTCCAAAGTGCGAGTTTAAACGATTTCTGAACATCTCTGTGCCCTGTTCATCAGCACTTCCTCTCACAGTTACATATTTCAACAGGCAGCTCTATAAATACGTGTGGCAGCCCAAGAGCTGAATGTCATGGTGTCTGATGAAACTTTTACAAGAACGTTCCCTAGGACTTCCCAAAATTAACAACTCTGAACAACTTTTGTAATTTCTATACAGGGCAGAAGCAGACTACATCTTTTGGAGATTTAAATACGCATGCACCAAAGAATATCTTGTTTACACTGCGTGTTCCAGCTGTACTGGGGCTGTGGTGCTTATTCACAGCACAGGATGTAGCACTTTCTGCCTTCCAATAAACCAGCAGAACTTGATTTTGAAGGCCAGAACATCCTTCTGCCTTGTTTGCTCTCCTGGGACAAACATAAGTGGATCAGGCAAGGAAGCATTCCAATCTACAGCACGGGGAATTCAGCAGGTATAAACTGGATCTGGAAATGAAGTTGGTGATCTAATGTGCTGCTGTCATAGCGGCTCAAATGTAAGAGAAAAAGTAAATCATACTTCCTGGCTCTCTGTGGAGGTGCTGCAGGGTGTTTTACAATAACCCTCAGGTCCCAAACAATGGTTTTATTCAGCCTCACAAAACCCCATGGAAACATTGCTGGACATAACATTCCCCCCATCTATTCCCACAGCCAGTTCTGTGCCTCTAGCCTGGCTGCAGATGTTAAAAAAACCCGGGCCTGAGGTAGATCTGAGTCAAAGTCTCCGCTGAGAGAACTGGGGTATTTAAGGTAACTGCACAGTCTTGGAGCGATGGTTAACTGCTGCAGGACACCTCTGGTCAACTCCCAGTCCTTCCACCCTGTCACACTGGCTTGATGGCCAGGGCAGGAGCGGGTATTCACTCACACTTGACATTTGTAGATGGCAAAAATGTTTGCACCAATGGGGTTTTTTTTTTGGGTCCATCTCCAGGGGTAATATAATAAACAGAAAAAAATCCGACTTTTTCTGGTGTAAAGGTATGTTACAGTTGCCAGTAACAGAGAGCTACAGTTGCTGGCAATCCCAGACAGCTGCTGTTTAACGGTATCTGTAGATATGAAATTCAGGTGGCATTTCCCAAAAAACCCACCTGGAAATCCCAGGGAGAAAAAAGTTATCTTAAATTCTAAAATTAGACATGACTAATCCTAGTTCTGTGGGCACAGGAACTATCTGATTCCTGCCCAGGTTGGACAAACAGCTCCTGAGATGACTGAACACCAGGTAGGTTCACGTTTCAGCTGTGGAAGGATTTGCTCTGACACTTTGGTCCCACTGAAGCCTCCACAGGGAGAACTGCTGAGCAGAATTTTGCTGCTGTCCGGGTTCTGGGAACATTCTGAAAGGACGCTTGTTTTGTTGGCTGGCAGCTGCACAGAAAACTCTGGAGGGATATATTGGTGAGCCTCACAAGTCTCTGACCTGTCTTACCTTCTATTCTGAGAGTATTAGCACAATTCACTTAGGATATGTGGGGACTGGATCTAATCCAGGAGAAGAGATTAGTTAGGTCTAAGGAAGTGGATGCCAAGCTGAGAAAGGTCAAAAGCCATCACACCCATGGCACACAGCACCAGAATATCCAGTTTTGTGTAGGTCAGCCCAGGAACTGTTGACCTTCCTATAATACAATGTGTAAGGTGTGTCACCTGCCCCAGGATGCAACCAAGGCTGGAGGCTGCTGCCCTCCCAGCACTGGAACTTACCCATGAAGAAAAGCTCCGGGGATTTTTTGTCTGTAGCAAACTCTGCCATGGGCCCACCAAACCGCAGCCACAGCCCAAAGGCAACGACAGCCAGTCCAGCCAGCTGCAACACAAACAGAGCAGTCAGGGCTGCAGTGACAAACGGATGGAGAGCATCACAGGGCTGTCTTGGCACCTTGTGCTTTCTTGAAATCCCACAGCTCAGAGTTGCACTGTCAGAAAATTCATGCAGCACTTGTCAGGGTCTGATAGCAATAAATTCCTATTGCAGTGCAATGTACTTCTTTCTTTCAGCTCTTCAGTGTAGTAGTGCTTCTAAACTTACCAGTGACTCTCAAACCTTGTCAGTCATTTGATCATCAAAACTGAGCCTGAATTGTCATGAGACACGGAGTGGGGCAGGGGACCCCCACCAAAACTAGGACGTACAAGGATTGTTACTGGGTAGATGTCTTGGATCACAGAAATTACACACCAATCATAAATGCTGTCAAGTGCAAGGAAAAATTCCCTTGAATGTGAACAAGATTAGGTCACAAAGGAGTGTCACAGCATGTTGTTTGAGGGGAAAGATCTACAGCTCTTTCCTCAGGTCTCGGCCTCACCACGTGCCAGACGGATCATCAGCCTGCCAGGCAGTGCTGTGTGTCCTGCAGGCAGCTCCAGCATCCCACAGGAGCAGGCACAGTGTCCTGCTGCTGCCCAGGTCCAGAGCTCTCAGTGGCACCTGCAGAACCTGGACAAGGCTCACAAACACCTGCTGCTTCCCATGTGGGTGCCAGCCTGGCACGGTGCTCCCCTAACTTGTCCTGCATTCCTTGGCACTTGATCCATTGGCACAGCTCCACAAGCCGAGAGAGAAGGCAATTGTGCAGCTGGCGAGCTCGGGATCCCGGCTTTCCTCACAGATGTGTCCTAGCAGAGGGTGAGGGTCCCCTGCCACCCTGTCACAGCATGGGGACCTCCCTGCTGGCAGCCTTGGGCTGCCAGGGCCTCTCCAGGCTGTGGAGTGCCCCTGGCAGTTGGGGGTGAATGTCCCAGCCAGCTGAGGAGATGGTTCCTTCCATCTCAGCAAGAAGGCAGATAACAAAACACAGTAGCTGTCACTTTTGAGAAACAAATAACACAAAGCTTTGTCCTTCTGCTGCCTTGCAGCTGCAGCTGGGCAGCATCACTCTGCCCCTCCAGCTTGAGCACAGCAGCACTGTGTCCCCGGAGCGCGCTGCGCTGTCACCGCGAGGGAACAGCCTTTGGTTTAACTGTGCTTCAAGCATAAAGGAGACAAAAGCCCAAAACTGCTTGGTCCAGAGAGGCTGAACAGGATGACTTTGTGACTTCTTTTAAAAAGACTCCAGTGAATCAGAAGGAAAGAAAAAGACATTTAAGAAGATAACATTGCTGATTGTTTTCTGGAAAGCTGAAGGGAGAACAGAGCACGAGGGAAAGTGAGAGAAGAGAAAGAAGTGAATTCAGCTGCGTGGAACTGTGAGACTATTGAAAAGGTGCAATGAGGGAAGAATGGACACAGCATCATCTAACTCTCTTGGGGGTGGTGCAAGGACTTTGTCTTAGGATGAACTTGTAGCAGCTGTTGGCTCCCTATTTGCAATGACATTAGTAAAAAGCACCGTGATGCTGTGAAATGTTCTGCTCACTGCATTGCACTGGGGGAACCTCTCCCAGCCTCCTCCTGCAGCAGCGTGGTTGCCGGGGAAATGATCGCTACTTTAAATCAGTAGATCGCTACTCAGATCAGTTTCGACAGAAGCTGTCTCTGCTCAGCAATGTCATCTTACACCGAGCCGGTGCTTTCCCAGGCAGAGCTGCATCTCCCTAGGAGCGAGCCGGGAGCTCCGGCAGCTCGGGCAGGCGATCCCGCAGGGCTGCCCGGAGGGAGCCGCGCCCGTGCCACCCCCCCGACCCCTGGCACTCCGGGCACCCCCCGCACCCCGCACCCGCAGCAGGTGCCCCTGCCCCGCCCGGCCCCGCTCCGCCCGGCGCGGCGCTCACCCAGAAGGTCAGGTTGAAGATGAAGAGCAGGATCTTGATGCAGCGCATCCCCCCATAGCCCACGCCCATGGCGGGCGCCGGCTCCAGCAGCAGCTCCCGCGGCGGCTCGGCCCGACTCCGGCGGGGCGGCCCCGGGGGCAGGTGCGGGGCCGGGCGGGGCCGGCGCTGCCCGGGCGGATCCGCCGACCTGCTCCCGCCCCGGGGCGGACTTTGTGCCCGGCGCCGTGCCCGGGGCTTCCCGCGGCCGCGGCTGCCGGGCGGGGCGCGGGCGGCGCCGGGTGCCCCCTTTGCGCTGGACGAAATCCCTCTCGGCGCCCCGCGTGTCTCTAAAAGACTCTCGGATCTTGCGGATGCTGCCCACAAACTTGCAGCAGGATCAAGAGTGAGATGTCGTTAAACTTGTCTTGGGTTCACAGCCATAGCTAAGAGCCCCTGAAGTTCATTTTCCAGTCATTAATTTGTTCTCTAATTTGAGCCAAAATGCTGGCTCTGCTATCAAAGTCTTACAGCTTTCTCATCTTAGGATTTTTTTTTTTTTTTAGCTGCTCTTTCGAGGTCTCCGGGAACTCTGAGTCCAAAGTTCCCTGTGGAGCTTTGACAGGGGAGCACGAGGCAAGGCTGTGTCTGTGGAAAAGTGGGATTTCTACGTTAAACATTTCTTCTCCTTATTTAACGAATAAAGGACTTTTTTCTTAATTAATTAATTATTATTATTATTATTTTCTCTAGTCATAACTGTAGAGTCTTACCAATTCAGATTTTTTTTCAGGTTTTGAATAAATTTTCCCTGAGGTAAATGTTTGGTGTTGTTATTTCAAATGTTTGGTGTTGTTATTTCAAATCACACTCATCTAATGATGCTATAAGACCAAAGCGTGTTGGAGGTGGTTTCCTTTTTCACCCACTTTGCTCTTCATTTTCAGTTTCGTTAAAGCCTGGCTGCATTTTGGAAAAAGAATCCCAAACAGTCTATTTGAATTGCAATGACAGAGTTTAATTAGGAACATTTTATTCCATTTGCAATGAAATACACTTTATTGGTTTCGTTGTTTGGGTTTTTTTTTTAAGAAACATTGAGTCTACCTTATAACTTCAAGTAAAAGCCCACAATTTCCCTTTTTTTTTTTTTTTTTTTCTTCTGTGATGCTCTGCTAGATGGTGTTGACCAGGTCCACTGTATTCCCTCTAAAATAACAAAAGCATGATTGCATTTGAATAATCAAAATAACTTCATGACAATGAGATGCATCAAACAGTAACAAAAGTCTTCATTATCCTCTGATACATTTGAAGCAGAGTAAAAACAAGGGAGCGATTTTGCCTTGGATTGTGATGGCAACATAAATTTTTTTTAAAAAAAATCCTTTATTAGGCTTCTCTATTTCTCTAGTAATTTTCATGCTGATTTTCTCTGAAAGTGCAGGAATGGAGCATTCGGCCTTCATAAGTAGTAGGTCTCCTTCCCACATAATTCTTGAATTAATCCCAAGGTGCTGCTTTTCAGCACGTGGTTCTTGGCATCTCCAGGAGGCACCTCACAGCTTCCCCTGGCACTGCTCAGGGCTCACACAGGTGCTGGTACCCGGGGCTTTAGGCAGGGTTTGGGGGCACAGGGGCTACGGGAGGTGGCAAAAAGTCACCCGTGGGGCTCTGCTGGGCTCGGTTTTAGGGCTGCAATGTCTTCATAAACGACTCGGATCAGGACTTGAAAGGATACTGAGGAGTTTTGCTGACAACATGAAACTGGGAGGAGCTGTTGGCTCCCTCGGAGGCAGAGAGATCTTGATAAATGCGCGGGTTAGGCAGTCACCAACCATGTGGAGTTTAACGAGGGCAAGTGCTGAATTCTGCACCTGAAGAGCCGCAGGACCTGGTAACCCTGGATGTACGGACAGACAGGGGAATGAGAGTCTGGAAGGCGGTGGAAAGGCACCTGGGGGTCCCGGCGATGGCAGGTTGGATGTGGGTCGGTGTGCCCTGGAGCCAGGAGGGACATCCCTGTCCTGGGGGCACCAGGCACGGCATCGCAGCCTGCTGAGGGAGGGCTTGTGCCGCTCTGCTCTGCGCTGGGGCTGCCTCGCCTCCAGGGCTGCGGTCAGTTTTGAGTGTCACAGCATGAGAAGGATCTAGAGTTGTCGGAGAGTGTTCAAAAGAGGGGCAGGAGGATGGTGAAGGGTCTGGAGAGGCCACACGAGGAGCGGCTGAGGGCTCTTGGTTTGTTCAGCATGAACGAGCCTGAGGTCTGAGCTCATCGCGGGCTGCAGCTCCTCCCGAGGGGCAGCGGAGGGACAGCTCCGATCTCTGCGACAAGGACAGGACCCAGGGAAGGGCTGGAGCTGGGTCAGGGCAGAGTTAGGTTGGATATCAGGGAAAGGTTCCTTCACCCTGAAGATGTTGGGCACTGCCCAGACTCCTCAGGGAACGGGCACAGCCCCGAGGCTGCCAGAGCTTCAGCAGCGTTTGGACAGGGATGCCCAGGGTGGGATGTGGGCTGTCCGTGCTGTCGCTGGCCCTCACGGCCCTCAGGACGCTCCGCAGCCCCGCGAAGGTTCCGCCATTCCCGCTCGGGCCCTCACGGCCCTCAGGACGCTCCGCAGCCCCGCGAAGGTTCCGCCATTCCCGCTCGGGCCCTCACGGCCCGGCCGTGCCGCGGGCGGCAGCGCCCCCTGCCGGCCGGGCGCGCCCGTGCTGCCGTCTCCATGGTGAGGGCGGCTCCGATGGCCGCCAGGCCGGCCTGGGGCCGGGGCCTCTGGGGAAAGGACAAACCGGAGTTTGGGCATGCCCGGCTGGAATTTCGGGACTCGCAGCCGGGATTTCGGGATTTCCAGCCGGGATTTCGGGATTTCCAGCCGGAATTTTGGGGTGTTCCAGCCGGAATTTTGGGGTATCCCAGCTGGAATTTTGGGGTATCCCAGCCGGAATTTTGGTACTCCCGGCTGGAATTGAGCTCCTGGAGAAATCTGGCGTTCCTGACTGTGTTTCGGGGCTCCCAGCTGGAATTTTGGGGCTCTCAGCTGGAATTTTGGGGCTCACCGGCAGCAAAGAGGTTGAGGTTGGGATGCGCTGCCAGCACCCAGGATCGGTTGTGGTCGTGCCGGAGTGTTTGGACACTGGTCCTGACAAAGGTCATCATCAGTGTTTTTGTTTCATAGTCTGTTTGGAACAAATCAATACCGTTAAAGGAAGAAGAGAGGCATTGGATCTTTGTCAGTAGGATTACCAGATTGTGAAGGAGGCACCTGCTTTTAGACGATTCACAGTATTATTCCATGAGCTTCTGTGGTTAGTCCTGTTTGTTGGGAAGAGTGATAGTCCCACCTTGAACATGTCCAGCTTCAAAATCCATGGATTTTATTGCTTTTTATATTAAAGACCCTTCTGTTATCAAAGTGTCCTTTCCCCCTGACATTCTTAGATGAAACAAGCATGTGGATATTTGTAACAGGCTTCAAAACTGGAAATGTCTTTGCAGTTAGATATAAATTATGCAGATCCTGGGGCAAAGACTGTTTGGGTTTGGTTATTTACGGATTGCAGACCATGCTAGGAAACTTTTCAGGGAAGTGTTATCTAGCTGTGGCACTAGGTGTTCAGATACTGCTAAACACATGGATTTACTTGTACTTCTAGGGACAGATGGATAAGAAACTGTTCCTGCTAGAGCAAGTGCTGTTTAGTTTCAACTACAAGAAGAAAGCCTGAGTTTTTATTCCCATAAATTTCACCCTGACTTGAGAATTAAAATATTTAAAAATGTATTTGTGTGAGGGAGTGGTGAATTTTACCATTTTCCTTCCCTGTCTGACCTACCCTTCCTCTGTTTTTCAGTGTTCCAAATGGTTCTCTGGTAACCCATTAACCTTTCAGATATCAGGAGAGCACAATATTTTTTTTTCCTTTCCGGTGTTTGACTGTTTCTTAAGTGGTTTACAATTCCAGTTTTATACTTTATGAACAGCAAAACTCCTATGAGTATTTCTTAGCTCTGCAGAGGATTGTTCAGTTTTCACAGAACGAAAGAATAAAATTATAGAAGGGTTTGGATTGGAAGGGACCTTAAAGCCCTCCCAGCAGCACCTCCTGCCATGGCAGGGACACCTTCCACTGTCCCAGGCTGCTCCAAGCCCTGTCCAACCTGACCTTGGAAACTTCCAGGGGCAGCCACAGCTTCTCTGGGTACGTGTGCCAGGGCCTCCCCACCCTCACAGGGAAGGATTTATCCCCAATATCCCATCTAACCCTGCCTTCTGGCAGTTTAAAGCCATTCCCCCTTGTCCTAGCTGTTTCCTGTTTCTCAGCTGCTTCTGTGCATGATAAGCTCAAATTCCCTGTTCAGGATCCAAAACAGCCCTTCAGAGAAACATCATCCAGGGAGCGAGGAGGAGCTTCCTCAATAAAAATAATCTTATTCCCTGACTTAAATATTTAATTTATGTGGAACTACAACTGATTTTAAATTCCAAGCAAACAGCCCCAAACCCATACTGGACTCCCATTCTTCCAGGGACAATGAAGCTTGCATCATACCTTTGGCATCTCTGTTGCTGTTTCCATTTCCACTGAGTAATTGCCGGAATTCTGGGCCTGGCAACTCTGTCTCTGTCTCTGAATGCAGCTCAGGAGTTGCTCCCTGGAATACAAAGGAGGTCAGAAGGGACTGCACTTCTCCAAGTGTCTGGGCAAATCATCTGCTGCTTTGTTTCCTTCCACGCTTTTAAAATTTTTTTTCAATATATTTACTTCTTTGTATCAGGCACTTGCGTGCTGGGTCAGTCTGCAAAGTTCATACAGGGCTGCTGAGAACTGGTTGGATGCCCTGGCAAATGCACTGGCCTTGTTTGCTTTTTTCAGGAGTGTTGAGAATACGCTGTGCTTCAAATCCCGGCCTGTCTCTGAATGCTGCTTCTCAGAAAATGCATTGCAAGGGTGTAAAATCCCAGAATCCTGTCATTTCTACAGCAAGCATGACCTGGATATTATTTCTAGCGTCACCCCTTAAAGGCCAAAGTGGGAAGGAAGATAGAACACCACGTTTTCTTTTCTGTTGTGTTCCAGCAAGCCTTTCCCAGTCCCACCTTGGCATTTTGAGTCCTCTCACAGCTTTCCACTAAACAAATGAGAGGGGTTCATCCAATTACCAGTTATATTCTCTCATTTCTTATTCCTTTTGCTCTTAGGCCTGGTTTCTCTCTTCTCAGGTAAACGTGAGCCGCACAATCCCACTTGGATTCAGCAGCTCTTCCTGCTGAGTCCCTCTGCAAGGTGCAGGTGAGTGGTGCCTGACACACCCGGATGATCACTGTGTGTGTGGTTTTGGTGGGCAGGAGCAGAGGATGACCTGGTTTGCAGGCTCTTGTAACAGGCACAGCTGTGAGTGTTCCGAAGGAACGTTCCCATTAAATCTTCCCTTGCCAAGGGAAAGAAGCTTTGATATCACAGTTCAGCATCTGTGCCCCGCTCAGGTGAGAGCTGCCTCCAGCCCTGGGGCCCAGCACAGGAGGGACCTGGAGCTGCTGGAGCCACTCCAGAGGAGGCACCAGGATGATCAGAAGGATGGAGCAGCTCTGCTGAGGGGAAAGGCTGAGATTTGGGATTGTTCAGGCTGGGTAAGAGAAGATTTGGGGTGACCTCATTGTGGCCTTCCAGGCCCTGAAGGGCTGGAGAAGAAAGGTGGAGAGAGACAAAGTCCTGGAGGGATGAGACAAGGTCCTGGAGGGATGAGACAAGGTCATGGATGGACAAGACAAGGGGAATGGCTTCCCACTGCCAGAGGGCAGGGATGGATAGGATATTGGGAAGGAATTCCTCCCTGTGAGGGTGGTGAGGCCCTGGCACAGGGTGCCCAGAGCAGCTGTGGCTGTTCCATCCCTGGGAGTGTCCGAGGCCAGGCTGAACAAGGCTTGGAGCAGCCTGGGCTAGTGGAAGGTGTCCCTGCCCGTGTCAGGGGTTGAAGGGGAATGACATTAAGGTCCTTTCCCACCCAAACCATTCTGGGATTCTGTGATGTGGTGGGAGCTGGAGTTGGTGTCCATAGGAAGAGCCCCTTTCACACATTTTTGCTGTAGCAACTTCCCACGCTCAGCAGTGGAGTTTCCTTGACCAAAACACAGAACTGCCAGAGAGGAACTTTTGTCCCTGGTTGCCTCTGGACATGAAGTGGACTTTGAAAAAGCAAGCTTAGTTGTTTCTGCTCCCCATTAATCAGTAGCACATTCTGGGCAGTTGATGCTGATTTATCCATGAACCATCTCTGACAAAATGTAATGAATGCTCATGAAATGTTTTAATTTGGCATCATTTCCCTGGAAGGATCAGAAAAGTAAGAAGATGCTTTGTTTCCCAGGAAACCTGGCCTAGAAGATAATAACATGATCTGTCAAACTGTGAAAAACCCTAAGGAAAAACAGGTTATCAGAACTGTTGCTCAAGTTTAATTAGAAGGAATTCTTCTGTTATGTGTGATGGCTGAGGTCCTTTTGAGCCAATCTGGCTGTTTGGGTCAGCATGGAAAATGAGGTATGGAACTGATTCCATGATGAGTCACAGGGGGTCTGGGACAGCTGGACAGGGATTAATTTATTTTGCCCAGGCCAAAGAGTCTCTGCTGTGGATTACAGTGGGAGCAGTTCCCAGGAGAGGGGGGGTCCCTACTTGCACATGGATATTTCTCCTGTATTTACAGCCTTCCCAGTGAGAAGGATTGACACTCTAATCCTCGTTCTTACAGACTGAACACCTTGAGACACTGCCTGCTCTCAAAGCCCAGTGAAAGAAGAAAAGGCTGTTTTTCCAGAACCTCAGTGTGTTTATTGCCTCTGGGCTCAGGAGGCTTCCACAGGTCCAGGGGACATATATCACAACCAGTGTGGAGTTGAGATTTTCTGCAGAGATTGGGCTGCTGGAGAGATCCCAGAACTACGAGTTCTTGAGTCTTGTCCTAGCTCAGCCTTGTGGTTTACTCCCATATAATCTGTCGTTCTCTTTAGGGAATTAAAATCTAATACATATAAAAGGGTCTAAGAGTGACTTATTTCATAGTGCTCTAGGACTGTTTATTACAGAAAGCCTATTAAAAAGCTCTGCTAATCTCTGAGCTGTATTCCATCATCTTTTCCAACCTTAATGATTCTAGGAGCTAGAGGAGGGTGTGCAGCTCTGCCCTTAGCCTGGAAATTAGCAACAGCAGAAGGCCGGGGTTTGCTGCACAGAGCTCCAAACATTGTCAGCCATTCCAGGAATACCCCTGGGGCAATCCCCTGGGGGCACGTGGAATTTCATGCAGTCAGCACGGAGGTCCCAAAGGCCCTGACTCACAATCTGCATCACAGGAGGGAACAAGCTGTTGCTGCTGTCGCTGCTGTCTTGACTTGAAAATTGTTCGAGCCAAGTAGGAAAAGGAAACGGCTCCAAAGGGCAGTGGAAAAAAAGAAAGTTACTCAAATTCAAAGCTTATGCCTCAGGATCAAGGAAGTTTACTAGACAGGTTTTAAACTGCACATTTCTGTGGTCCTCCAAAAATGCATCACGGCTGGAATGTGAAATCAGAGAAGTGAGTGGTGAAACGTGCCACGTCCTCTCTGCTTTCGCTTGACTGCCATCGGGGACTGGGCTGATTTGCAACACCATGAGAAATACCAGTTCCACCAGTGAGGTCTGGGAGCTGGGTCAGCTCCCGGGGAGGGAGGGATGCCTTGCTGGGTGTGCTCCCTCCAGCAGAGCCTGGCTGCAGTTCAGAGCTGCCTCCAGCTGGCAGGAGATGAAGATCTCACTGACAGCAGGGGCTGAGTGGCACTTGCAGGGTTTGCAGCCCGTAGTGGTGGTGCAGAGGGTACCCAGCAGACAGCGGAAATCCTTACAGAGAATTGTCTGCTTCCACAAAACCACTTTATGCTGGGAACTGATGGAGCTTTAGGCATTTTTTTCAAGTTTCAGGGGGAGAGCGGCAGCAGATGATGTATGAACTGTAGCAGGTGCTCGGTATCACAGGGAAATACTCCCTGACACCCAAGGCAAAAGGAAACCTGAACGCGTTTATGGTCTTTGAGGATGTACCTTTGTTTGTTGCTTAAACAGAAGAGAACAAGGGAACTGAAGAAGCCTAGAAAGCCCATTTATTTTCCTGTTTCTGGGAATATTGATGGCTTTCCATCAAGAAGGGCAGCTTTTAAAACAAACTGACAAATAACACTATGGAGTTTAAAAGCTTCATCATTATTAACATTTGGTTATTGTTATATCTGGGGCACTACCATGCTGCCTGCTCTTACTATGAAATGTGATTTTCTCTTGGCACAGAAAAACTCTGCCTGTGTTGTATCAGATGAATATTTGGACACAGCATTCAGTTATCTGGGGGAAGTTTTGGTTTCTGTTCAAAGAAATCATCAGTCCAACATGTTTATGATAAACGCTTTTGTTAATTTTTTGGGAAGATTTCTCTGCTATTTAATTTGTCCTGCAGGCTACAGGATGGCAAGGGCTCCACTCAAGTTAAACTGGCAGCAGCAGTGCCTTTCTCCTGCTCCTCCTCCTCACTCCAGGAGTAAATTTCTTTGCTGGGCTGCCCCTTGAATTCGATGGTTTTAACTCAGCTCCTTCACATCCGCCATCAGAGTTGGGAGGATTTTGGGGTCCAGAGCCTCAGCACTGATTAAATGTAAAATTATCCCTGCAGGATGAGCTGCTGCTCAGGACAAAATCTCAGTCAATGACTGAGGAGTACAAAGAGCTTTTTTTGAATTTTACCCCGAGTTACTCCTTTGCAAGGACAAAACAGGAGGGAAAATGAACTTTGTTGTGTGAATGGTTGCTTCTCAAATAAACAGAAATGCTGCTGAGTTTTCGACCTTCCATGGAAATTTGCTAGAAAGCAGAGGAGCTGAGGAGAGGGGGAACTTTTAAAAATTATGTATCCAAAGCTATTCTTGTGCTATTTATACAAAGCCTTTGCATCTGTAACTGCATGTCAGAGAGGTACAAAATGTCCTTCCAGAGCAAATGTACTCAGACTAATTCAGACATATTTGGCAACTCATAAAGGTGTTTAACTGTTTGTGAATCTGGGTAGAAAAGTCAAGGGCTTTTGACTTTAAGACTGAAATCAGATGCTAATAGTGACCGATGTTTATCTCAAGAACCTGCCACTAAGACCAAAATGTCCATTTTCATGCTAAGTCAAATCACCCCATGTCTAAAATCACTATTTATTGCTTGTTAACTACAGAAAATTTCACTGAGTTTTATAGCTCTCCGCCCCTTCCTCAGTTCCTATTAACCCCTGTGAGAAACACTCATCAGGACTGTTAAAATATTTGCAGTGTGGAAAAATATTTGCAAGTGTGGAAAGCAAAATCATGGCAGTACGAGGACATAATTCCTTTTTCACACGGATCCCTATGTCAATCATGAGATAATCTCATTTTCTGTCCCATTCACATGAGTGCTTCTTTTCTGCTTCTGGCTGGAACACTTGAAGGAAATACATTGATGTGATCGTGGTGTGATGATGTTTGGGTACAAGAAGAGAAAATTTCCATCAGGGAGAGCTGATCTGAGCACAGCTGCTGCTGCTGCTGCTTGGAAAGTCGCCAATGATTTAAATAGACTTCTCCATTTTCCCAGGTCTAAGAAGTCATAGAAAAGGCTGTTAAAAGTGGAGTAGGATTAAGTGTTTAGGAAAAATTAGGGGAAAGGTATTGGAGTCTTCGTGCCTGGCTGTGAAGTGCAGAGGGGAATTGGAGAGACCCATTTGCAGTGCTCCAATCTGTGTGACCACGAGCCAAGGGACAGGACTCTTCCTTTGAAATCATCCCACAGCTCAGCCTGCCCTTATTTCCATTATTCTTACTCTAAATTTTCTTCTGATCTTAAAACAAACACCACTGAATTCCAGCAGGTCAAACTGGGACTGTGCTCCTCCTATTCCTACCCTTTCATTCCCAAGCTGTTTCCTTTAGCATTTACTGGCAGCTGCCCATCAAGAGGACAGGCCCTCGGTGCCACCAGAACATACATTTATTTCTCCGGCATTTCTTTCAAGTCAGCTCTGAGAATTTCACCGCTATGCAAGATGTCTGAAACAATATCAGTCCCCAGCCTGTGCTCTTCCCATTTCCACCTTCAGCCTGGAAAAAAACAAACCCATTTGGTGCCTGAGTCTGTTCGCTCACATGGTGCGCACACGACTGGAGCTAAATCAGAATTAGCTAAAACAGGAAGCTTATTTCAAAGCCTGTGCAGCCCAGCCAGGAAAGCTTCCAGAAACATGTGCTCTGAGATGATCTCAGCACGTTCATTATTCAGACTGTGAATAGCTTAAAAAGGGCCAAATTTCTTCGGGTTGAATCAGCTAGGAAAGTAATTCAAATGGAGCAGCAAGGATCGCTTGAGCAGTTCAGGAGATGTTTGTTGGCGCCACTAAAAATGCAGGAGGTAGAAAAATAAAATCGGCTTTGATAAATACGTATTAAAAATTTGGGCTTGTAAGAAACTGGAAAAGTAAATAGAAGTACCTTTTTTTTTTTTTTTTTGGTAGAATGCTCTAAAGCCTTTCATATCAGGAAAAACAATCCAAAAACAGCAGCACTCCACAAGCAGATATAATGGTCATTAAAATATCAGACATGTCGAGTAAGTTTTGCTGTTTTGGGGATAAAGTGAAAGTAGCCATAACTATCATTCAGCAATTTTATTAAAAAATCACCATCACCATCAATTTTGCAGTCAACCTGTTTTTCACGGTCATGAAATTCTACGGATCTACAGAAATGCTTCAAACCAAAGACAAACCCTCTCATTTCATACCAAAAACTTGGGAAAAGCATGGACTGGATGTTCTGAAACCACACTAGAGGGCACTTGAGCTGCTTCTTCCTGAGTGGATAAAGGTCAGAGCAGTAGGATGCTTATCCAGGAGCAGCAGTGGACTGAACTGAACATGAGAATTATCTGAATTTCCCTGTGTAAATTTTGCTTGTAGGTACTGTAAGCAATTAGGAGGGAATAATGTAAAAATTGCTGATTGCTTGCAGTAGTGTTTTGTCTTTGTACGTGGATCAGCCACAGAAACGTGGGATATTTTGGGAGTTTCAAGGAAAATCTAGATTCGAACAGAGCAAATGCCTGGAGAGCTGAGCTGCTCCTTGCTCCCACTGTAATGGTTTTGCTCCTGTCCCTTCCCCATTTGGAATGTGAGGCCCTAAAATGATTGATTTTGTGGGAATGGAACCAACAGCACTTGACAGCCTTTCTGCGAAGTATCCACAATAAATACTGAGGGCTAGGAAGGTAGGGAAGACCCCACTGCTTATAACCCACTTTCAGAGGTTTGGTTAAAGAAAAAAAGAGTATGTTGTTCTGGTTCCCAATGTGGAAAACACCCACAGAAGTTTGAGTGTGTTTAGCTGGAGAAAAGGAGGCTCAGGGGGAATTTCTGTCTCAGCACAACTCCCTGATAGGAGGGGACAGCCAGGGGATGGGAGTCTGGGAACAGGGAACAGGGACAGGAGGAGAGGGAACGGCCTCAGACTGTGCCAGGGGAGGTTTAGTTTGGATATTGAGGAACGTTTTTTCACTGAAAGAGTGATCAGACACTGGCACAGCTGCCCAAGGCAGTGGTGGAATCACCATCCCTGGAAGCGTTCCAAAGCCACGTGGATGTGGCACCTGGGGACAGGGGTTGGTGATGAGCACAGCAGTGCTGGGGGAACGGCTGGACTTGATAATCATAAAAGGCTTTTCCAGCTCAATGATTCCATGATTCTCTGATCTCTCAGGGATTAAGGCCTCCCCACCTTCGGTGCTGGACCCCACATTTCAAGGTCCTGGAGCTCCTGAGAACCTTCTCTGCCTTTGCAGAGCTCAGGTGCTGCTGCACAGCCCCGCTGACAATTCATTTCCTGCAGATGACCACGATGTGTTTGTAAAACAAACTCTGCTCGAGAACTGGCTGCCTCTGAAGCAGGAGGCACTGGAATGGCTGAGTTTCAAACAATTCTCCTTTTGCCCTGACAGGCACAACCAAACTCCAGCTCTCTGCAGCTTCAGTCTGTCATCGCTGAATTAGATTTCTGGGTAATTTCTGGTAAGTCAGGTTTCTGATGAAGGACGTGGACTCTTTGTAGGTACTGTGGAACTCCCATTTTTTGTGGATCACACTCCCCCAGTCACAGGGAATTGCTGGCCAGTTTTGTGACCTTTCTGTCCGTGTTTGCTGTTCCTCAGCCTCTCATTTTCCCCTTCCCGTGCCCTCGTGAGACCCCACCTGCAGCAACTCCTATAAAAACGACAGTTGGATTGCTCTCCTACCAATTCTGCCTTTCAGTACATGTTTCCTCATGAGAATCCAGGCACAGTTGGAGTTTTCCTGCTCCCAGCAGTGAGGTGAGGACACGTTTGTTGACGGGCTGACACGTGCAGCACGTCCTTGCAGCGAGGACAAGCTCTGCGCAGAGGAAAAACCCTTGGGAGAGCTGGACAAGCCCTCACAGGATCCAGGAGCCATCTCAGACCTCTCTGCATTCCATTCGGATGCCAGGTGCGCTCTTTTGATCTGGCTCCAGGAGCAAGGAGGCACGGAGCGAGGCGGGAGCACCTCCATCCGTGTTCCATGGGTGGGGAGAGGAGCAGGATGCCTCGTGGCAGATGCTGGCTTCGCTCCTTGGGAGCACTGCTGGGTTACGTTTGGAACCCGTTAATGAGATTAATGCAAAAGCTGAGTGGGATGGAGTGGATGGAGACACAGATCTGGTTTTTACTGCTGATATATTGATCTAATCCTTCCGTGCTTTCCATGTATATCCTGGGTATTTATGGCGTAGGAACACACCGCTGGAAACGCTGAGCACCCAGATCCTCCAGTTTTTATCACTTTGTAAAGCTCCTCTTTGAAGTATCTTGAAGGGGATTTTTTGCAGTTTAGTAATAATCAGAATTTGGAGCACATGGGTAATAAAAGGAGTTATTCTGTAATAACCTTCCTGAATGGAAACAGTGCTGTGTACAGGGGAACTTGCCTGTCTAAAAGGAGCATATCCTTTAAAACTGAATAAATTTTATCTCCCTAGGAGGAGCTTTCTATGCCTGGAATAAGAAGAAATTACCTTCCTTCTGCTGAGGTTTTGAAAATATCTTTTGTTGTTGTTGGGTTTTTAAATTAATTTTATGTTTGTTTGTTTTTTTTTTAAGTAAATACCATGACTTGAAGTTTTTGGTGAACTCCCTTCCTGAGTATTTTTGGGTGGAATAGAGAACAGAAATGAAAGTTTAGTGAAATTCTGAGGCTAATGACTTTGCTCTTTAGCTTAAATTAAATTGTTTCCATGACAATCCTTCAGTTAATTGCACTTAAGCCACGCAATACCACAGTTTCTTCTGGGCTTCCTGCGCTGCTGCATGTGTGGCCTGACAGGAGCTTTCTTAGCAAAACAGCTGAAATTGCATCAGAGAGGACTCAGAATACGGAAAGGAAAAGAGAAGTGAGGAAGAACAACAGAACAATGGACAATAAGTGTGAGTCTGACCCAAACTGCTGGGATGCACATGGAGCTGGAGGTTGATTGAGGCAGAAAGGAAAGAATGAGAACAAAACCTTCTCCCCTGGGTTCAAAGTTCTTGGTAAAAGCAGAGGAGCCCCTCCAGTTGCTGAGGTCAAACACGGAGGGCACGACTGTGTGGAGATTTAGGGCGTCTGGAACTGTCAACTTTCCAATTAAATTGCAAAACAGTGCTCTGAACATAGAAAAATATGCAGGAAGAAAGCCTGTGTGATGCCATATGACTTGATTTGGACAAGAGGTAAATTTTAAAAATAGTGCATGGGCAGAGTTGGCAACAGAGCTGGACTCAGAATTTTGACCTGTTACTGAAAAAGCAGCATTTCAGATTTTAGATATGGAGTTGTTTCTCCGAGATGTGTGGCTGAATAAATCACGATAAATGTGAGTAAAAGGTCTGTGAGACTCTTCTGGAAGTCAGTCCTTTTCCATGGATGTTTTTGGTAATGTAACCTGCACCACTTCCCTGTGCTTCTTAGGGCCTATCAAGTGAAGCTGGGTGATGCCGTGTTGGCCAATATTTTCCTTTGCAGAACCTGGGTAATGTCATGGGAACTCTGTCAGGAATTTCTGAATGACAACAAAGCTGTAAAATGCTGCCAGCATGGGGGAGGGCAGAACTCAAATTATAAATGACAGATTGAGGAAAACCCCTAAAAGAGTAGTTATAACCTAATCATTCGGAAGATCATGGATTTGTGCAGGAATAATCATCACAGGGGCAGCACTGGGAGCGAATGGCCAGGTAAGGTCTGCAGTGAGGAATTTGGGAGATGCTGTGAGCTGAGCAGAAAATGCTGCAGGGAAGGAGGTGAACGTGGACAGGTCTCAGTTTGGGGGTGACCGTGACAATCAGCACTCAGAGCCCCTGCAGGGTTCTGCTCCCCAGGAGGGGTGGGGACCACTAGGGGACAACCCAGACCAACTTTCAGCTCTCTGATCCCTCTCGAGCTGTAAACATGAGATCATTCCAGGATATCTCCTGCATATGTCCTACATATGTCTCAAGTCTTCACTGTGAACTCTGCAAATGCTGCAAAGAATAATGTAAAAGCACATCCCAGATGAGGTGGTACCAGAATATAGGGAAAAAAAAAAGCTTGGAATGTAGGGAAAAGAAAATCCAAGTGACGAAAGCTGGATGAATCTGGAACCTTGCTGCTTCGTAGCTTTGTGATTAGAATCCTGCTTTCTGTTTTTCTTTGGGCTGTCCTGTTTGAATGCTCAGAAACGGGGGAAGTCTGAACCCATTGCCTTGATTCTCTCAGTCAGTAGCTGAGTGTCATTCTCCCAGCCCTCCCCTGCACTTGCAGGCCAGGTAGGGAACTTCTCACGGATGCTTGTGGTCATTAAGGACACCTTGCAAAGTTGCTGGTGCTGCCCAAAAGCTGTTGGGAATCACAGGATTTCTGGTGCCTCTGATGTTGGCTTATATCTGGCTTTCTTCTGTGACTTTTCACAGGTCCTTGAGAATTAAGCACTTCTGCTGGAGTTGAGGTGATGTGGGAGGGTCACCATGCCCAGATCTTTTTTTCTTTCCACCCACACCTCTTGGGTTTTTCTGTGTCACAGTCGTGCCCTGTTGCAAACACTTGGGGAGACAGAGATTTGTTCTGCCTCAGGATGTTTTAATGCTTTATATATATATATATACATATATTTAGTGTAAAAATGGGACCATCCACAAACCTTTCCTGCCATGATGACTGCCAGCTTCTCCTGATCCTGCAGAGGGAGGGACACAGATAGGGTGTGTTTAGACCAGAGGTTAGGAAGGAATTGTTCCCTGGGAGGGTGGTGAAGCCCTGGCACAGGTGCCCAGAGAAGCTGTGGCTGCCCCTGGATCCCTGGAAATGCCCAAGGCCAGTTTGGGCAGGGCTTGGAGCACCCTGGGATAGGGAAGGTGTCCCTGCCACGGCAGGGGTGGCACTGGATGGGCTTTAAGGTCCCTTCCAGCCCAAACCATTCTGTGGTTCTACAATTTTGCGACCCCATCAAAACAATACTTATTATTGAAGATTTCATTTATTTTTTTTTTTTCTCTGAGCATTAACTTCCCCGTCATTTTTTTGTGGATGAAGTGAATTCTGGGCTGAACTCAGATATCAGGGTGCTCTTGGTCCTGTATTCCTGGTGAGATGTCGACCAACTTGTAGATGTGTATTGAGTCCTGTCTGATAAACCTGACAATTTGCAGCTTCCCTATAAATGCCACTTTGCATCGCAAATACTTTTCAATCGGTATCATCTGTCTTGCAGGTTTTGTTTCTTCCAGGATAACAAACCCCTCCTCTGTTTGCAAGGGTTTTTTTGCTCTTTCCAAGAGTTGCAAACTATTTACTGAGGACACAGCCTCGGTAAAAAGAACCATACGGCCGAGTTAAGATCCTCCAAGGAGGAATATGGCTGGAAGCAGCTCAGGTCTCTGCACTGAGCTGTTAAGGCTGAGCTTCCAAGTTTCTAATCAAAAGCTGAAACCAGATGGAAGTAAAATGTGAGCAATAATATGAAAAATATGTTGCTGAGGAGATCAAATGGAAGAAAGAAAATGAAAATGTTCTCAATTGACTGCAGGGTCCCTTCAGAAGCAGCTTTGGAGGAGTCACCTCGTTCGTCCTACACCTTTATTTTGTCCCCAGGTGCACCCAGGTGGGGCCAAGTGGAACCTGTGGAGCTGGGGCTTTGTCACAGTGCTCTGCCAGCACCGAGCAGCTCAGGTTTTCTGTGCTACTAAATCAGATTTCGGAACCAAACGGGTTTTCTGTGCTCTCCAAAGGCTCTCCCTGCAGTGCCCAGCTGAAGGGACAATAACTGAAGGTGTGTGCTCTGTTAAACTCTGTTCTTGTTTCTTTATTTGAGGCAGTTAGGATGGCTTCCTCTGAAGAGCAAGATTCAGAAGGACCTGATCTTTAGAAACCTCCTGATCTGAAGATCCAACAATTCAAGAAGGGGAGGGGAAAATAAATAATTAAATCTCTCTGACAAGCAAGATGTGTCCTTATTCAGAGAACAGGAATACCATTCTTTCCTTCTTTGGGGAATACATGAACAGAAAAATGAACCCAGAGACAATAACATAAGAGTGTTGTCAAAGTATTCCAAAAAATAACTGAGACTTGTGCAGATGCCAAGTCTAACTTTGGCTGATTCTCTTTTTTAGGAATGTTGTAGAGCAATTTTCTGAATTCTATTAATATAACAAGCAAACAGACTTGGGATGCTCTGGATCTATGTTGTGGGAAGTAAAGGTGATTTCTTGGAGATTTTATAGAGGCCAAGAGGCTGCATGCTTTTGAAATACGAACTTAAATGTTATTAATAAATTAAAAGTTGGTAAAAAGTTTAGGGAGGGGAAAGAGGGATGCAAGGCCTATGGAATATGCTGGTAATGGTACAGCGTATGTGCAGCCCGTGATGAGGGATGATTACAACAATAAATTCTGTTTATTCCAGCCATGGCAGGGAGGATGGAGAGGGGAGGTCTGTCTGTGGCTCTGAGCTGATTCCTTGCTGTAGTACTTGGCCTACTTTTTTGGCTACTTTTCTGTAGCAGCTTTGTTTGAACGTACATTATGTGTCCTTCTGCAAAATTAGGGTGGGAGCGAACTGCTGAACCTTCCACCACCACTGAAGTGCATTTGTCTTTCCCTGATGTGGTTTCCCAGACTCCTGGTGACACTGGGGTGTCCTCAAGCTCCCTGCAGAGCTGACAGTTTGGGTGCTGAGCTCCAAAACAGGAGGCTGAAATGTTGATTTGATTCCTTGCTCATTCCCAGCTCATTCACATTTATAATGGAAGAGCCTAAGCAGAGGCACAGATACTTCTATAGTAATACCAAAATCCTGTTTAGGTGCTAAAAGCAGCTGGTTTTGACAAGGTTAAGAAGGCTTTGGGGGTTGCTGCTGTTGGCTCAGGGGTCCTGGATTTCCCATCTCTTGTTTTTCTTCCTGTTTTCTTTTTCTACCTTGATAAAATGAACAAAGAGCCCTGAAGTTTTCCCCCTTTTTCGGGGACCAGCCTGTCCCAAAGGCACCACAATTCCCAAGCTGAGAGCAGTGGGCTCAGCTTTCCTCTGTTACTGCTCCCAAACACCCCTCAGCTGGAGCCTGAGCCTCTGTCTGCAGTGTCAGAGCTGTCACAGAGGAGCACCACCACGTTCTGCTGCTTCCATCACACTGGGAAAATAAATAAAAGAAATTTCACTTTGACCTCTGGCTTAGAGAGGAAGGCAATTTAAACACAAAGGATAAACATAAAATGGAGGACGTACAGTTGAAGCACTACCAAGTCACTCCTACATATTCTGTTTATCTTTGGCTGTTGATAGACTCTGCTTGACAAAGGATCTTCTGTCTTCACAGCAAAGATGTGAATGAAAGTAACAGGAATTTAACAACAACGGGGAATTAGTTCTTGCAATGTTACCTGTCAGCAGTGGCAGACAAGAAGCTGTCTCCAGATGATTTCAATTTCTCACATCTTCTATCATCTAAACAGCTTTAGGTGATATTCCAGCAATCAAAGAGGGTAGGAAAAGCTGAGTAACGGTGTCACCTGAGTCAGGAAATGTATTCCTGAGCATGCTGTCACAATATGACTGCAGGAACGCAGGCTCAGTGAGCTTTTAACAGGATGTGTGTCAGATTTCCAGGCATAATTCAACATTTTGGTGTTGTGTGGATGTGTGCAGAAAGTACTCAGAGCAACCTGCTGGAGCAGTGAGGAATGAAAATTAATAAAACTCATTGGAAGGGGCTAAAAAGGCAAGGCAGTGCAGGTTGCACAGTCTTCATTCAAAGGGAAGGCAAAGGCAAAAATGCCTTTGAGAGTAGAAATGTTTTGAATGAGAAGCACAGCCTTGAGTGGAATCTGCAAATTGAACGAGTCCAAACAACTCTCACAGAAGAAGAAAGGGGAAACCAGTAGGGAGAAAAAAAACCCCCGAGCAAGTATTAGGAAATGTTGCCCCAAAGTAGCTGATGGGGAGAAATGAGTAGGGGCTTAAGTTTTTAAGGCCTCAGAGGCTACTGAAGCTCTGGCTGATGAGGCACAGTGGAGGTGCTAAGACCATGCTCCTGCTTCCAATTTCATGCTGCATTTGCACTTTCTAATTCTCAGTCCTGGTGTGCTTATCTCTCCTGCTGGATCACTGAATTAAGAGTAGTCTTCAGCTAAATATTTCCTAAAGCTCTTGAAACCTAATGTCTAGTGGGTCAGGAGAGTGTTTGAAGAGAGGGTTGAGCGATACCTTCCTTTTCTGATCTCCCCATGTTTCTCCTTCTTCTTTCTGGT
Source organism: Hirundo rustica (assembly GCF_015227805.2). Classification (NCBI taxonomy): domain Eukaryota; kingdom Metazoa; phylum Chordata; class Aves; order Passeriformes; family Hirundinidae; genus Hirundo; species Hirundo rustica. Next base: position 2,678,675 of record NC_053473.1, on the reverse strand, counting down.
TTCCATTTCATGATGTTTGAGTCATAGGAGCTGAACCAAAGGGTTGGTATTGCAGATCTTAGAACTCCAAAGTGGTTTAGGTTGGGAGAAACCTTAAAGCTCATCCACTTCCAACCCCAACACCTTCCACTGTCCCAGCTTGCTCCAGCCTGGCCTTGGACACTTCCAGGGATGGAGCAGCCTCAGCTTCTCCGGGCAGCCAGGGCTTCTCCACCCTCCCAGGGAAGAACATGAACGTGGCTGCACTTCTTCCAGATGCTCCAATTTTTTTTTTTTTGCTCCCTATGAACAGGCAGAGCACTCCAAGACACCTCCCTGCAGCATTTCTCCAGGCCTGGCTGTAACCTTGCCTCCTGTCCTAGGCAGACCACATCTCTCAGGAGTGTTCTTTGCTGCAGGACTTTGTCTAAACATTTTCCCACTGGATCTAATCCAGTCTGGGATCGCAACTGTCGTGAGAATGCAACAAATCATTCCGGGAAGTATCTAATTTTGCCCCAATTGGTCAAAGCAATGTTTATGCACAGCCAGAGCCACATGACAGAGGAGGAGAGGGTACTCTTGAACCCTGTTAGCAATGTGTACTAAAAAAATACCAGAGCTCCCAAGTTTTTGTACGAGTAAATGGCAAAACTACTGTTTCCTAGTCTGAACAACCCCTGATTTGAACATCACTGGAAAAAAGCCAGGAAAGGAACTGGAGTCAGCCCAGAAACGTTTTTTTATCCTTGTGGGTGCTTTCTTTAATCAATAAACAAACAAACAAACCAACCCGCTCAATAAATCAACAAAAAAGCATTTTCAAAAATGTACTTTTTCTCTGAAAGCGTGTTTTAGGGCTTTACAATGATGCTTGAGATGTGGTACCCGCACAGAGGCTGCCAGGGAAATGTGAAACATAAAATAAATGCCAAAAGTGCGTGCGGTTTTGCTCATTTTCGGTCCTGCCTCCAATAAATAATCGAATAAATAAAACATTGTTCAGTTCCTCTATGGGAACTTCTTCACATTTCCCAGGTGTCTGCAAGGCCCAGCCTAGCAGAGAGCTCTCTTTATCAGTTTTCCAGTGGAGAGAACTGCAGAGCTCTCACACACCCAGGGCAAATGGCCAAGAAATGGATTATTTCCATGAGTTGCTCTGAATCCCCTGGAGGAGTGGGTTTACCTCCAGCTCCAACTGATGCTTGAGCTGAACAGCAGAGCATTTAATAGGTACCTGAGGGGAAGGTCTGAGTGGCAGAGGCTGTGTCAGGGAAGGGGGAAGCAGCCTGGCAGGAGCACTGGTGCTCTTGCAGTGTGGTCTGCAGGAGCTCTGCAGGGTGAAATGTCTTTGTTCCCACAGCCACCACCTCAACAGAAGCACCGAAAGTGCCCGGGGTGCTCCTGCCTCCAGCTGCCATTTCACTTCAGGCTATTGACAGGGAAGATCCTTTGGGAAGGAATAAAACCTGGTTTGAGGGCTCAGACTGATAGAGCACCCACCTGCTCGGGAGGAGCCACAGCATCTCCTGGGCGACAATTGGAGAAACAGATGAAGGTTTGTGGCACAAGGTGCAAAGCAGGTAAGTGAAATATATTGCAAAAAAAAAAAAAAAAAAGGAAAAACAGAATGAGAGCTGCTGCTGTTGAGGAGCATTTTAAAATAATATTAATAACCAAGATCCTGGGCACAAAAAAAAATGTCCATGAAATAAAAGAGAAACAAGAATGGAATGAAGAAAATTGGCTAAAACAAATCAGAAACTGGGCAACGCTGAGAAAGTGACAGTGTGAAATGTTTGTTGAATCACCTTTGATGCTCAAACACGAGATCCTGTTACAACTGGTTAACACAAACTCAGGGCTGGTTGATGGATGGGATGATAAGTGTTGTACACTCTGTCTGAAGAGTGATGGGTTGTTATGAAAATTAAGAATTAACTATTACAATCAACATCATTATTCAGCCCAGCGCTGATGGAGCCAGAGCTGATCCAGTCTGCAAAAATCTCATTTATTAATTTGATTCTTCCTGTTTGCCCTCTCATGGCTTTGATGTTCCAAAGTCGGTGTTGAAGCCTTGCTGCCGATGGCAGCTGTATTGGGAGTTATTAATCACCAAATGAATCACCTCGCCACTCACATCAGACAATGTTTAAGCAGTTTGATAAAGCTGAAGGAGTTTAGGGAAGATGAGATAAATAATTCTTTTTTTTTTTCTATTTGTCTCAAATCCATTGTAGATAAGGTAATCTGTATCTTAAATTCTCCAAATAAATGTCTGGCTATTTTTAAGCAGATCAAAAAATTAGGACCTGTCTTTAATACATCGGTGAAATAGAAGCAATTTAATATTTCACGTGCAAATTTCAAGGAAGTTTTTGGGTTGGTTATACTTGAGGTGCTGGGGATCCCATCTTGCATTTTCAGAAAGAAAAATCTCGATGTAATTTAGTTGGATGGTTCTAAAGTGACAGAGAGTAGGTTTAGATTAGATGTTAGGAAGGAGTTCTTCCCTGTAAAGGTGGTGTGGGGCTGAAATGAATTTTCCAGAGAAGCTGTGGCTGCTCCTGGATCCCTGGGAGTGCCCAAGGCCAGGATGGGCAGGGCTTGGAGCAGCCTGGGACAGTGGAAGGTGTCCCTGCCATGGCAGGGGTGGGATTGGCCTGAAGGTCCCTTCCCACCCAAACCATTCCATGATTCCATGATCGTATGAAAATGGGGGTTTGTCAGCAGTGCTGAGCTTATACAGGATCTGCTGCTCCTGAAACGTGTGGCCTTAATTTTCACAGTTCCACTCTCCTCCCTGTGCTGGCTGTAGAAATTGCAATCAGAGTAACTGGTTCCACTCAGGGCACAGCAGAAAGCCTTTGGCTTCTCCCAGAAGCTTTATTGCCACCCTTCTCCTGGCTCTGAGCTCTCTCTCACTGCAGCAGCACGGAGGAAGCATGAAAACTCCAACAGAAGGTCATCAACAACAAGTAACCCAAATGTTTGGGGTTTTTTCTTTCCTACGTCAGCAATTAGTCACTAATTGTATCAGTCCCTTCGATGCATAATGAGCTGCATTCTGTGCAGGTCACTGTGCTGATGTGGCCAGGGTGGAGCAAGGAGACGCTGCGAGTTAGACGTGGCTGTTCTGCATCCTGCCTCGTGGCAAAAAGGGTTTCTGCAGTTCAGTGGCAGAGCTGTGCGTGGCAATTCTGAGCCTGCAGCTGGCAGATAACGCTGCAGGAGCTGCCTGGTGCGGATGGGCTTGGGATGGGTTGGGGATGAGTTTGGGGATGGGTTGGGGATGGGCTTGGGATGGGTTGGGGATGGGTTGGGGATGAGTTTGGGATGGGTTGGGGATGGGTTGGGGATGGGTTTGGGGATGGGTTTGGGGATGGGTTGGGGATGAGTTTGGGGATGGGTTTGGGGATGGGTTTGGGGATGAGTTTGGGGATGGGTTTGGGGATGGGTTTGGGATGGGTTTGGGATGGGTTTGTGAACTATACTTCTCTCTTGCCACCCCCCGTCTCTCGCTACCTCAGTTATTCAGGGGTTTTAGGGAAATATATTTCAGAGAGACAGAATAAAGATTTCAAAAGAGTGGCTCTCACCCCCAGCTTCAGTCCAAGCTTTATTCTCGATGTGATGTTCCTGGAGGCCAAGGAGAGAGAGCGAACCAGGAAGAAACAGGGGTATATCTAGTTTTGGGCCAAGGAAAGATATTGGCTCGGAGTCAATAGGGTCAAGAGTAGGTATGATAGGGAAAAAGGGTTGAGCTACATAGCACAGGTTTCAGGGGGACTCTGAGCGGAAAAGCATTCCTCAGAGGAACACAACAGGTTTGGGATGGGTTTGGGATGGGTTGGGGATGGGTTTGGGGATGGATTGGGGATGAGTTTGGGGATGGGTTTGGGGATGGGTTTGGGGATGGGTTTGGGGATGGGTGTGGGATGGCTTTGGGGTGAGTTTGGGGTGCTAGTGGTGCCTGATCTGTCTGGGCTCACAGCTCGCTGCAGTCCCACAGCTGAGGATTTGTTTGCTTCAGCCTGACAATAACCCTGGCCAAGTTTGTTGTCTTTGGCTTCAGGGATCTGCTTTGGGAGCGCACACTGAAAGGGAACTTCAAGAACTCTTGACTTCCTAGAACGAGAGGACTGGGCTTCCATCACTCCCCAGTAAACAGTCCCAGTTTAGAACAGCACTTTCCCATTAGATACTGCTTTTCCTGTGCTACTAATCATCTAAATTTATGGATATGATTCCAAAACCTCTTTTTTGCTCTTGTTGTCTATTCTGATTTATAGTCTTGAGAAGTTAATGGAGGACAAGGGACTTTTCACAAAATTTTTCATTCTGGTCACCTTCACTTCTTCATTTTAGCTCATTACAGCTGTTCTGATTCAGAATATTTTTAACAAAGCCTCCAGTTTTACTGTTTGCTAAATAACATTTGTGGCTAGAAATTTCTTATAATTGTTGTCAGTGACGTAAAAGCTTTTAAAAAAATTGTGCAAAATCTGTCTGCTTGGTTTTTTTTTCTAGCTTAATAGGAAAATGTTTTCCATGACTTTCTGAAAAGTATTCTGGACCTTGTGTGAGAAAACAAAATAAAAACTTGGGGCTTACATTTATGGGTCTGATGTAGTGGACATTGTCTAGCAAGTTGAGCACACTCTCTTGCTATTTCCCTGTTGAGCAGCTCCTTCCTAGGTCCAGCATGTTCCAACCCACTTAAAATGTCAACTCACAGTGTCTAAAGGCTTGGAATGCACAGGTTTTTAGAAATTTGGGTTCCAGTGTCTGTAAAGAACCTAGAACCAAAACAAGCCTTTGCAGCTGGTGACATGAACAGTTTTCCTTTCCCTTTTCTTCCTGTGCATCATCAATCCAAAAAGAAAACAAATAGAGCTTGAGTGTCACTGCAACAGATCAAACTGAATCTTGGAATGAGTGTTCAGATTAGCTCCTAAATCAGACAAGTCCTGTTCTAATTAGAACCTGTAGTAAAAGGCTCATTATTTATTGCTTAATAGACCTGTCACCAGGGAATTGGGGTTGTGCACACTCCTTCCTTCCTGCCACAGCTTAACTTGTTCTCAGACTTGGACTCCGTGCAGTAGGACTGGAATGTAGCCAAATCCAATGATTCAAGAGGAAAAAGGGAAACGGAACAAAATCCCCAGAGGACACATCTGATCAGTAACAACAGCAGATGTGCTTTGCACAGAGGTGCCACGAGCATGTGTGTTCACCCGAGGCTGAAGGTGTCACCTGGGCTGAGGTTGCTGCAGAGCTCTGCAGCCAGGTGAGTCACTCCTGCACCCATCACAGCTTGGACCACGAGCCCGAGGGCAAGATCTCGCTGCATGCCTGACAGGGCCCACTGAGTGTGCTGGATTATGGAAATAGAGGAGATAAAAAAAGAGGCAATCCGTGAGTCAGTGTGCTCAGTACAGGCTTGCCTTTTCCAGGCAGAGGAGCCTTCACACAGGCACTGGAGCCGAGCACCACTTTGCAGAGAGGGTCTGCTGGGGTTTGTGCAGGAACTGCTGGCAACATTCTGTTTAAAAGCCATGTGTGCCTAAGCAGTGCTTCAAAAGAAAAAGCCATTTGCATTTAAAGCAGAAATCCATTTCACTGACTTAGACATTTCACTGACTTAGACATGAGCAGTTTTGGATTGTTTTTCTTTTTCTTTTTCTTTCAAAATGCTTTTACTTTTCCTTGATGTAAAGCAAGAATTTTTTTTCCTCCAGAACGGTTTGTCAGAAACACACCAGAATAACCCCCTACTCCATCCTGGTCTCTTTAATTGTCAGATTGTAATGTCCCCATCGTTCAGACAGCAAAGGTGCACAGCAAAACTTGGCAGCTTCGTTGTTCCTCTTCAGTTCTCGGAGAGTTTAGGGAAACCCTCCAAAAGTTATGAATTTCTGATTCCCTTGGGGAGTATTTGGTGTTTGAAATCCAGAAGGACAAGAAGGAAAACTCAAAGAGCACTGAGGAAGTGCTGACTAGATTGTTGAAGTAAAGACAATTATTGCAGAACAGTTCTCCCTGTGAGGATAAGGTCAATATTTTATCTGGTAATTAGAGGCCTGTGCCTGGGTTCTGCTGTAAAATCGGGCATAAAGGAAAGAGTGGATCATCTGATCCTCTTTAACACCAACCAAACCAAAGAACATCCATTTGTCTAACAAGATATTGGTCCTGTCAGGATTCCCTTCTGCTGTCTAAAACCAATGGATGCTGGCTCCTGGCCAGATTAGAAGCTGGATAATTCTGTCCTGTATTTTCTTAGTTTAGCCCTGTGCCAGGTGTTCTGCTGGAGTGTTTTCTCTATGTATTAAACTGCTATTGAGTGGTAATTCCATATTTTGTTTTGCTTTGGGCTACATTCAGTGTTCCTTAGGTTTTCCTTTTCACTTCCCAAAGCAGCTTGGTGGATCCTGAACATCAACGCACAGTCCTTGATGGTTTTATGACCAAGGGATTCAGGATTCAGACCCAATGATTTACATCGGGCTGGAGGTGCCACATCAGAACAATTTGTAGGCACAGAGACCCCGACTTCTCCAGGCGGAGGATTCCTCAGGAAAACAGGCTGAGAAAAGTGAAAACACACACACACGTGATTCCAAACCCTGCAAGGAAACTCCCCGAGTGGTTGTAATTGCTCTCCTGAAGTGTTGCTTGCTGAGGAAGAGCTGGCAAGGGTGTGGCTGCTCTTTAATCGCATGTTTTAACAAGGGATTAGAGAGTGGAGCAGCAGTGTCATGTAAGGGGTGAAAGGAAACTGGGAGAAAGCACGACTGTTATGTAAGCTCCATCAGTGTCAATATTTCCTGTCTGTATTGCAGCTGAAGTGAAAATAATCACCGGGAAGCAATGAAGCACAGCCCGGTTGCAGGTGTAGGCATTGCAATGGTGGTGTGGGTTAAGTTTAGGTTTTTGGGGTTTTTTTTTTCTTTCTTTCCCTATAGAATTTTTCCCCCCCCCATAAGTTACTAAGAGACTAAATACTGATGCTTAAAGGGTACTTGACCCACACAAAAGAAGTGGCATCACTTAGTTTGGGGGGAGGGAAAGGCTCAGGGGCTCTGGGAGCTGAGGGTGGTTTTCTTCTGCTCTCGGTTTTGGAGAGGACGGCTGGGTGACTGCTGGCTGCATGAGGAGTCCACTGTTAATGGAGGGTCCGGTCCTGAGAATTCTACCACCATCCGTCATCTGCTGGAGCGCCCAGGAATTCACAGCTCCCCACCCGCCCTGCTGGAGCTGGGCCAGCCCTGCCCAACCATCGCAGCTTCTCCAGCACTGCTCACTTTGCCAGGACACCCCCCTCTTTTCCTGCCAGGACACCCCCCTGCCTGCTGGGGACCCTCGCCATTCCAGCCACCAGCCCGGGAGTTTCCACCGTTCCAGCTTGGTGCTCTCGGGGTCCCAAGGGATCAGGCTGCCCCAGGCTTTGTGAAACAAAGCCCCTCGAGATTCCTGGTTCTGTTTATTACTAAGGCTGTAGTTGTTGTTTGTTTGTCCTGTTATATTTACTAGTAAAGAATTGTTGTTCCTTTCCCCATAGCTCTGCCTGAAAAGCCTCTTTAATCTTCTAAATTATAATAACTTGGAGGGAAGGGATTAGAATTCCTCATTCCTAAAGAGGCCCCGCCTCTCCCTAGCAAATACCTGTCTTTCAAACCAAGACAAATGGGCTTTCTGGCATTCCGGGCTTTCTGCCATTCCCGGCTCTGGCATCCCCCCAGCAGCACGAATAACTGAGTAACCTGTGCGGTTTCAGATGTGTTGTTGCTACCCTTCCATACACCCCCTCAAAAAAAGCCCCACCAAGCTAATTACAGCAATGACGAGAGGATGAGTCCCGTGCTGGGTGATGGAAACTGATTATGATCCATCTCTCTAAACATTGATCTGTTTTCCTCCAGGCAAAATTTAACCTTCACTCCTTAGTCAGACCGGCTGAGCAGGAGTGAAATTGTGGGTGTCAGGCGTGTGGCATTTGGCTAAAGGTGAAACTAAATTGATCTGACCTGCTTTTTGAATATAAGGATTTTGCTTTTCTGTCCTCAGATTCTAAAGAGAATTTCAGATTCTTGAATTAGTGACTATGCAGTTCCTCCAATAAAACTGCTTCTTAGCAATCCCTCTAGTTGGTCTTATTTTAGATGAAGTAGCTTTGTTTTTTTCTTAGCCATAGATATTTTCAATCCTTATATTTAGAAGTAGGACTTTAAGAAGAAATGAAGACACTCCATCTTTAGGGAAGCAGTTGGTTATCTTGCTTACATATATAGTTAAAACTGGTAGACTTCTTAAACAGTTGGAAGAGAATTCAGCACACAGTGAGTAGCACTTGTTCCAAGAGCAGTGGAAAAGCTGAGGGTACCAGAGGAACTCCTGGGAAATGCAGAGAGCCGTGAGTGAGCAGTTGATGTTGAACAAAGTTGGTCTGTAGAGACCCTTCCTTGCAGGTTTTGCAGTTGCTGAGCAGGGCAGCTCCATTCTCCACGCTGAGCTAAAGTCATGACCCATGGTACAGATTCTAATGCAGCTATTGCAAGTGAGAGTGATTTATCTGAGTATGGATGGCCCTGCCAGCCCTTGGATACAGCAGAAACAAAGCAGATGAGGCTGATTTGGGTGCCTTTGGCAGCGTTTCAGCAGTTCAGCAGTGTGAGCTGAGCTGTGGTGTCACCTGGCCCTTCCATCCCTCAGCCCTTCTCTTGCAGTCGTGGGCTAGCTTTGGTCACCTGAGATCTCGCTCAGAGCCCAGCAAGTTCTTGCTGAGCAGTTGAATCCTGCTGTTGTTTTCTTCTTTCCCTAAAGTGACATCAACAAACAGATTTCCCCCTCTGCGCTGCTCTGTGGCCTCTTGGTGTGATATGTAATTAGGGATGGCAGCTCCCAAGAGTATCATGGAAAAATTATCATGTAAGTCCAGAATGGTTTGGGCTGGAAGGAACCTTCAGGATCATTTTCTTCCAACCCCTGCCATGGGTAGGGACACCTTCCCCTGTCCCAGGTTGCTCCAAGCCCCATCCAGCCTGGCCTTGGACACTTCCAGGGATCCAGGGGCAGCCACATCTGCTCTGGGCACCCTGTGCCAGGCCCTCCCCACCCTCACAGGGAGGAATTCCTTCCCAATATCCCATCTAAATCTACCCTCCTTCAGTTTAAAGCCATCCTCCCACTGTCACCAAGTGTCCTTGCCAGAAGTCCCTCTCCAGCTTTCCTGAGGAAGAAAGGCATCACTTGCAGGGCTTTTGAAGAAATGCCAGGTCGTACACATGTTTGGAATTACCAAAGGCATTCAGAAGATACTTTCAATTACAATTCTCTTATGTCAGTGGTAAAACAATCTCAGTCTCCATAAACCTAGGAGTCCTGAATGAGCAGCAGCTCCATTCTTCTCTAGTCCCATTGTGTCAGGTCTGGAAAACAGTTCTACAGCAATTTGTTACCGTGGCTTTAAGGTCACTGAGGAGCACGGGTGGAAGCCTGCTCCATTTCCAAGCTTTCCTCTGCCTCAGAACACTGTGTGTCACTGATGTCCCTGCATCTCTCCTGTGATGGTGACAGGGAGGTGGCTGCCCCTGCTCCAGAACAAATATCAGGGCACCTGATACCTGTGAGATTGCACTCGAAGCACCCTGAGCCTTCCTTGGCTCCCCCTGCTCCAGAGCAAGTTGTTATTTGGAGGATCAGGACAGCCAGGAGCCTGCCTCCTCCTCAGCTTTTCAGATGATTCAGGAAAATATTGCAAATGTTGTTCTGGAGAGAGGCATCCATACATTGCTGCCCCACACCATAAAAACTTATCAGAGGGAGGTGAAAAGTGTCTTAGGTTGCAATGCAAGATGTAATCAAAAGTCTGTATTCTATTACCAGCTGTTAAACCAGGTGTGGCAGTGTTCTTTATCTCTTCCAGACCCATCCTCCCCGCAGGGATCTCTGCTGTTCATGGGCCATTGAGGCTCACTGTATGGCTGAGACAATTCCATCATCCATTGGGAGATGCTCCACCCAGGGGAGGAGCCCAGCATTCCTACCTGGATCAAACCTGGGACTCAGAACACCAGCACAGCCTGTGTGCACGGGATTGCCAGAGGAAGATCAGACCCATCTCACCACCACTGGACCTTCAGAGGAAATCTACACCCTTCTCCAGGATCATTGCTTTCAGAACCACGTCTGTCACTGCAGGAGGACTGCAGCCATGATTTAATCGGACTGCCACCAGCACCCTGACCAACAGGGTGTCAGGCTGTGTCTGACTCTGTCAGTGTTCTTTTTGTACCACTGCTTTTTTTTGTTCGTTTAATTTTCCTAGTAAAGAACTGTTATTCCTATTCCCATATCTTTGACTGTGAGCCTGTTAATTTCAACATTGTGATTTGGAGGGAGGGGATTTATCTTTTCCGTTTCAAGGGAGGCTCCTGCCTTCCTTAGCGGACACCTGTCTTTCCAAACCGAGACCAACTGGCAGAGCAGTGATGGCCGGGAGTGGTGTCTGTGCCCTCCACGTCACACAGACTGGCACTGTCCCACCAGGAAGCACCTCTTGCCCGGCCTGGGTTAATTCCTCTGGCACTGTTTTACCCCAGCACATTTCCTCTGGAGATTTGCTGCCCTGCTGTACTGCTTACGTGGAGGAGGCAAAAGGTCAGCTCTGCTTTTTGCATTAAAGCAAGAACCGTGCAGGAGGGGAGGCGAGGGTGGCTGTGCCCTCTAGGATTTGGAAGGGACCACGCTGAAAAACCTTGGTGGTATTTATTTTGAAACAGTTTCTGCAATGGAGAGCAGCTGCTCTTCCAAAGGAAACAACGAGAGGATCTGCAGCTTTTGGAGAGTGCAGTGAAACGCCCAGTACAGGCCTGGGGCTCCGGCGGGTTTTTCTGGAGGTCGATGTCCCCGACACGCAGAAATCTCGAGCACGGGGTTATTTTGGGTCTTTGCTAAAACACAGCCTCGGTGATTTTTTTAATATTTATTTTTGGATTTTATTCTGTCGTGCATGAAAAGACTTGCTCCTATGGCAGGTCCCCGTTACCAGAATGCTGGCTTGAGAAAATTATCAAATTTGGATTATAAGGCACGTGAACGTTTTAAATTTATATAAGTATATTGACAATTGAAATCCCATCACTCTAATATAGCTCTGAAGTAATGAGCTGTAAAATACCATTTTAACACAAAAATACACACTTTGAGATTCTACTCTTGTGCAGACAAATGTTCCAAAATAATTCAGAATGGATTATTTTTGCAATGAAAATACTTTGGCAATTTAAAAATATGCACTAAAGGTCTTACTTAGAAATTGATCTGGCAGCAATGAAGAACTAGTGTTTTTACCAGGACTTCACTAAGATGATTAATTATATATGGTTAATACATTTATGGATAATTTGTAACACTGGAAGCAAATTTTGAAAGTTCTGTTTCGGTCTCTTGGTATTTAGACAAAAAAAATTCAATTGAAAATAAACCTACAATAAACTGGCAGGGAAACTTTCTTGTAGAACAGAGCAGTATGTGTGAAAACTATGTGGAAAATGTTTGCTTTATGCTGAAAACTTGCTCAATAGCCCAGAGTTGTAGAGGTGAATGAGACTAAAAGGAACACTCTTCAAAGAGCACTGCCAGTAAATAACTTACAAGACACCAAAGGTTTCCAAAAGAGTTTAATAAATAATGAGGTTCTTTCTGTACTGTATAAACTATAAATATACCATGCAGTCCTTTATAACTTAAAATAATTTACAGGCTGAGGTAGGGGGGTCGGAGGGCGCGGGCTCAGGGCCTGGCCGCCTTCCTGCTGAGCACGCAGACGCAGGCGGTGTCGATGCGGATGAACCTCCAGGCCGCCTGCTTGCCCTCCATGGTCAGGGCCTTGACGAAGGTGTGGGTGGTGGTGCAGTACGAGTTCCAGTGCTTGGCGTCGATGCCGCGGCACCCGCCCGACACCGGCTTGGGGTCCCTGCACTTGGTCTCGAAAAAGTACTGCTTAAAGACGTTGTTGTTGATGTTGACCTCGCCCAGCACCGTCACCTCCTTGCCCTTGATGTCGGTGGCCGTGGTTTTGTCCCCGACCCACATGCTGACGCTGTCGCATACCGAGAACTCCCCGCGGTGCAGCACGGGGTGCGTGCTCCTCCTGCTCCTGGCAGTCCTGTTGAGAGCCCCCGCGCCGCTGAGAAATCCCAAATTCCGGCCCTGCCCGGCCACCGGCGGGGGTTGCGTGCTGAACAGCACGCGGGGAGACCGGAAACGCCGCTTCCGAAAAATTTTGGGGTCCACGGTGATGTTTACAGCTTCTCTCCTGCCGAGGCTCCACGTGGCGTGGCCGTGGGATGTGTGCGGAGCCGCCTGGGCAATGCGGTGTCGGTCGCTCCGGGTACTGAGCAGGGAGTGTTCCGCAGGATACTCCAGTGGAGCATTGTCCTCTGACTTGGGAGCCGCCTGTGTGCCGATCAAAAAAGCTACAGTCAGAGTGTAGAACAGCATGGGCATTACGCTATGACCTAGAACGAGAGAGAAAGGCACTGTTACTGCAGTCAGAGTGTAGAACAGCATGGGCATTACACTATGACCTAGAACGAGAGAGAAGGGCACTGTTACTGCAGTCAGAGTGTGGAACAGCATGGGCATTACGCTATGACCTAGAACGAGAGAGAAGGGCGCTGTTACTGCCAGCCAGGTGGGCACAAACTGCTGCCGTTCTGGCCATAAATTTGTCAGACACTGGGGATCCTACGGATTTCATCCGGTATTCATGTGAGTGCCAGATGTTGTTCTTCCGGAAGAGCTCATTCAGACAGCATCAGTGTTCTTAATAAAGCGAGAACATTAGAAAATAATAGCTAGATTATTATTAATTCCTCTGGTATTTGTTGTTAGAGCACTGTTTATGAAGCACTTGTTTGGTGTTATTAATGTGGAGACCATATGGTGACAGCATGTTCCCAGGAGTCAGATCTCTAGTGAGTTTTGCAGCAACCTTTTTGGCCAGGGCCTGTGTCTTGGCTGCAGAGGAGTAAAAGCAGAAGCAGTCCCTTGGCCGAAACAGCTGCCCATTCCCTAAATTTGTCTGCAGAGGTGTTCTTGGGCCTATGGTGGGGGCCACCAAGCCAGGACCTCATGTTTTATCTGTCTTAGGTTGCAATGCAAGATGTAATCAAAAGTCTGTATTCTATTACCAGCTGTTAAACCAGGTGTGGCAGTGTTCTTTATCTCTTCCAGGACCCATCCTCCCTGCAGGGATCTCTGCTGTTCATGGGCCATCCAGGCTTGCTGCATGGCTGAGACAATTCCATCATCCACTGGGAGATGCTCCACCCAGGGGAGGAGCGCAGCATTCCCAGCTGGATAAAACCTGGGACTCAGAACACCAGCACAGCCTGTGTGCACGGGATTGCCAGAGGAAGATCAGACCCATCTCACCACCACTGGGCCTTCAGAGGAGATCTACACCCTTCTCCAGGATCATTGCTTCAACAGAACCATGTCTATCACTGCAGGAGGACTGCAGCCATGTTTTAATTGGTCACCCTGACCAACAGGGTGTCAGGTTGTAATCCGACTCTATCAGTGGGGTTTCTTTTGTTCTGTTTTTATTGTTTGTTGGTTTTATACTAATGATTTTTATTTTAATTTTCATAGTAAAGAACTGTTATTCCCATTCCCATATCTCTGCCTGAAAGTCTCTTAATTTCAAAATTATAATAATTCAGAGGGATGGGGTTTACATTCTCCATTCCAAGGGAGGCTCCTTGCCTTCCTTATCAGACACCTGTCTTTCCAAACCAAGACATGATCACACCCTCAGCAGCCACACTCACCTGCCTCGTGGCCAGGCCCCGCTGCTGGCTGGCTCAGCAGCCTCCAGCAGCTGCCAGCTCTCCCACCTGCCCTTTCAGGACACACCACATCACTGAGTTGGGGCAGAAAAAGCCCAGGCTCCTTCCTCAAAGAGCTCAGGTGTCTGTGTCACAAGGACAGATGGGATTTTTCCACATTCAAGGGCAAATATGGGAGCACTGTGGGTGCCAAGCTATCTCTACGTTGGCATCTTCGATACAGCACAGCTAAAGTCATTATGGCCAAAGTACTGGGAATTCTGGACAGGGAAACACCTGGGGATTTTCTTTCAGAATGCCACGAGCAAGAACTCCCCAAAAGTGCCTGCAGAGCAGATGCTGGTCGTCCTTCAATCCAGAGGATAGGCACATCTGTTTGGGCGTGGAAAAGTGCAAACCAAATGTCTAAACCTTTGTTAAGACCCATTTCACGCTGGAAGAGCAGCAGCAGCAATACCTCGTTGGGCAACTACCATTGTGCTGACTAATCCAGCCACATGTTGGGAATGAGAGGCTTTCAGAAACGCTCCGGAATTGCAGTGAAGGGCAGACATTGTATTTCTTCTGTAAAGACTTAATAAGCAGAGACAGGGTATAAACAGAAAAGGCCGGGTGAGGCTCCTCCCCGTCTCTTTGCCTTGTTTTCCTGACATGTCTCAGCTGGCCCCGAGCTCTGCCGTGGCTGGCCAGCAGGCAGGGAGCCCCAAAGCCACTGGACAAACAGGGTTTTGTACCAGAGGAATTGGGCTCTGCAGTTCCACTGTGATTTCCCAGAATGTCCTAATGTTTTTTCTGGGTGTGGGTCAATTATGGTTGCAGTTCCCCCCTCTCTGTGGAGCTTGCTCAGATTAGAATCCCAAGCAGCGCTAAAGGACTCGACCAGGGTGCTTTGCCAGAGCATAATCCTGTGGAAAATGCAGAACAACCCTAGGATGTCCCACAGGACCTGGTGTGTCTTATCTCAGACAGGAGCTGAAATGACATAAACAGCAGGGTTTGTGCAGGGCTGAGCAAACATTTAGGAAACCAGCAGCCAAGTGAAGGTAGTGACTGAGGAGGGTGGAGAAGCAGAGCCTGCCTGGAGGGGAGGAAAGAAGAGAAAGGCCAAAATCCATGTGAGCACTCGTCTGTGCAACTGTTGGGCTGGAGGCGCTGGGGACAAAGTGATGACGAAGAGAGTCAAATGTTTGTCACAGAGCAAATCCTTACTGTCCCAAAGCCACTTTAGTTTGCTTAAAACAAGGCTGAGGGTTGCTGCTTTCCCACGTGCTGCTCGTGCCGGAGCACTCGTCATCCTCTGTATAAGGAAACAGAGCTGGGTGTAGCTCGGAGCTTGGCTGGGCACCCTCCAGAGAGTAACCCCTTGTTCTACCACCAAATTAAAGTCAGATGGTTCATTGCATCTCTCGGGAGTCAGCTTTCCCGACAGAAATGTTAATGGGAAAGGTTTGCAGAATAAAATCCAGGCACAATTTAGCCATGCCAATAGCAGCCTCAGTGTATTGTGTTTATGTATAAACCCCTTTTTTATTATTTCCTTCTATAGGAAAGAGATGCTGCAATGTCAGCAAAGAGCTGGTTCTGGTTTTGTGCTATACCACGTTTGCTGCTCTAAAATGCAGCTACATTTACCTCCCTTCTCTTGTGTTGCCTGCGCTGAGATTTTTGCTTTAAGGCCATTATCACAAAACCAGAAAGGTCTTGCATGCTTGCCTTTTTTCTTTAATTGCTTTGTATTTCCTCTCCTTGTGCTAAATCATGATGTGGAGTGTGCCCCAAACACAGACAGAATGTATTTGGGAGATGAGGTAACTTTTCTGAAAATTCAGAATGGAATATTTTTATCAATTAGTGAGTTAGTGGAGAATTGAAAGTGACACATTGAAAAAGTGAACTCGACTTGATGACAACACAGGCAAGAGAAGTTAACATTAAAGAATAGGCGTGCCCTGGGCTGTGAGGGCTGTGAACTCTTGCTGGCACATAGAGGTATTTTACAGGCTATTTTGGGGGGTTTGGGGTGTCCCTGCCCATGGCAGGGGGTTGAAACAGGATGAGCTCTAAGGTCCCTTCCAACCCGAACCATTTTGGGATTCTATGATTCTCTCTCCCAACTTTTTCACATAATTAGTTATTAGAGCCTCTGCTGGTGCTTTCTGGAGATGTTTGCGGCGGATGCCTCCTGCAGCCACCTGGACTTGCAGGGGATGTGCAGCTGCCAGTTCCAGTGCTGGGGGTCCATGGGTGCCTGGTGGGAGCCCTGGCCACAAAGGTTACCACAGGAATTGTGAGGCCAAAATCACACCACGTGCACTGACCCCACTTGTGTGCTGGTCGTGTCATGAACCCTTCCTCAGGAGCCTGGTGACTGCAGGCTGCTGTGGGCAGGGAGTGCTGCCTTACCTCTGAGCGGACTGCACGAAGAACTGCTCCCCCAGCAAGGTCTTTATTTCATCCAGAGCTGAGCCGGGCTGGGCTGCACCTTGCCATGGGGCCCTGCTGCTCCTGCCAGCTGCCTGTGCCGTGGCTCACTAGGGGCAGAAGGGTTTGTGTCAGTAATTAGCCAGCTAATCAGTATTGGCAGTGCCATTCCCCCCTTGGCAGCAGGAGCACAGGGACAAACCCCTTTGGCTTTCTGAGCTGTGCATTTTCCCTGTCACAGCATCAAGCTTGTCCGAAGCAGTTCCAGACTTCGCAGAGCAGCACGTTTGTAACACAGGGCTGCCTTTACTCAGCACCTTTACAAGGTTGTGGTTATTGATCCACTGCTTCCCACTCCTCTCAGACAGCTTCCAGGCTCAGCAAACCCGGGAGTGATGCCCTGTGGGGCAGCAATACCTGATGGCACTGCGCAGCAGCCAGGCGCAAACCAGGGCTCGCAGCCCCAGCATCTGTTCTGGGATGCAAGTCTGGTTACAATTAAATTCAGGAGGAGAATCACAGATTGCCATTTATTGGCAGACAAGTATCTGGCTGTGGCTGATATTCGAGAAGAATTGAAGATACAGAACTGACGGGCACATAAAAGCACATACTGAGGTGTTTGTTGTGCCGCTGCTGTAAGGGCAGCAATGACTCCGGTCGTGACCACTACACTGTGAATGCTCACACAGACCCCAGCTAAAGGAAAACCATTATTTCCTTCACCAAGTAAATCCAGCACACTGACACCTTCTCAGCAAAACAAAATTTTCTGATTGCAAATTCATGGCACTGAAAGGGAGAGGAGCATTTTATTAATCTTATTATTCGATGGCTTATCTGCTCCATTTTGTAAGGGAAGTAGGGGTTGAATAAGGTAAATAGGGGTTGGATAAGGTGTACTGCAAAAATCCTGCTGCATTCAGGCTGAAGTGCATTTGCTCAGGAGAACAAGCTGCTAATGCCAAAGCTGGATTCACTTTCCACCTGCGCAGCGTCTGCCCGCGGGAGCTCTGGCTGCCAGCAAAGGCGGCCGCTGGGTTTGGCTCCTACCAACACCCAAGCAGAAGTTACTTGATGTTTAAACCTCCAGCTGAAACCTTCCCAGCCTGTTTCCAGCAGTGCAGGGCACAGCAGTCACCCTGTTACCTGCTCCTTGAGCAGCACTTGTGCAGCGCTTTGGCCGCCCAGCCTCTGTCTGGGGCCGTGGCTCAGTTTCCCCCCCGGGTGTTGCAGCATTTGGGATCTGAGCTGGTTACACTCGTATCAGTGTGTCAGAAAGGTCACACAGAGTTCCAGAATCCGGAGCTCAGTGCTACAGATGGAGTATGCTGTGTTTTTGCAGGAATGTACTAGTGAAGTAATAACCCTTTCAGTGAACTCTGGAGAGTTGAGTACCAGTAATGATAGAGCTATAATGTGCCGGCCACTGCCAAAAATAATCCAACAACTTTTCCAACTGTTCTGCCACCCTAAGAAAACACTGTTTCAGTTCCAACTGGCTGTTTTTTAACCACAAAAGCATTTATTTTCAGCAGGACATTTTTTTTTAAAAGTTCTTTTACTGTCTTTTTCCCGGATTCCTGGCTGTGGTGGAATCCAGTAAATGATGCGGTGTTATTCAGCATCCATAGACTATTCCTCTGTTCTACCACTCCCAGACATTCATAAAATATCCTGCTGAAGTGAGTCTTTCTTCAGCATTTACATGCACACAGGATGACAGACCTGGTGGGTAAAAATATCTCACTTCAATCTTATTTCTTAGTCTCAGCACATGTAGAGTAGAATTAAAAAGTCCCAGACCAGTTTGGTGCCCAGCTGTGGCTGCCCCTGGATCCCTGAAGTGTCCAAGGCCAGGTTGGAAATTGGGGCTTGGAGCAACCTGGGACAGTGGAAGGTGTCTCTGCCCATGGCAGGGGCTTTAAGATGAGCTTTAAGGTCTCTTCCAACCCAAACCAGTCTGGGATTCCACAATTCCGTAATTCTGGAGAGTGGGGAAATGGATCACACCAAGAAGCCGATGGTTCTGTGTCTTGAAAAGCTCTTTGCTTGCAGGACCTGCAAGTGCAACAAGGGCCAAACAAAATGTGTTTGGGGAATTCCCTTTTGTTAAAATTACCCACAGAATCCAAGGAAAAATGGACAAACAGGCAATGTTGCCTGGAAAGTTATTAGGAACGAAAATTTAATAAATGTACTAAATTAATTGTTTCCAATCACAACAGCAGTCAGTGCAGCCTTCTCACTGCCCATTGACCAGATGCCATTAAAGCAGCTCCTACACAGGGAAAAGATAAATTAATGCTCATTTGGCTCAGTCAAACACAGCAAGTAAATTATTTTCTAAATAAAAATAAACATAGTCAATAAACATAAGCATAGGATGTTGTAATCTAAGGCACAATACAATTTGGAATGTTGTTTTCTGTCATTCTTGAAGTTGTTGGCGTGTTTTAGGGATATGCAAAAAATAAACAGAGCTGCTTGGCTGTCAGTGCAGCAAGTGGGAGCGTGGAGGTCACCAAAATAAGCAACAAGTAGTGAATTAATTTTGTCTCATTGCTTCTGGTATTGAGAGAGAAATGAGGGAGGCAGTTGCTGCTGAAGTTGCTGGTAAAAAGAAGGTGCCTCTGGCACATCTCTCATGGAAACACTTTCACAGGTATTCAAGTTATATGAATTAAAATTTAGCAGTAGCAGCTCAGGGAAAAGATTTCTGAGCCCTGAGAGGCCTTGAAGGGAATCCTGAAGCCATTATGACTAAGAGCAGTGTCAGAGACAGAGCTTTTCCTTGATCTTAGCTGATGAGCAAGAAAATGGGAATCTCTAATGGACCCAACATTTCATTCCTCCATTATATCTTCAGTGACTCAGCCTGTAAATAAGAGGTTTATGAGTGCTGGAGAGCCAGCTGGAAGCTACCTGCGTCTCGTACACTTCCTTTTTTATTTTTTTTTAATCCTTTTTTTAAAAAATGCCTCCAGCACTGAAATGTTGCTTTGAGGATTTCTAGGGAGAGCAGTAGACTGAGAAAAATGCAGCTGGGAGCATCGTGTCACCATGACCCTCCTCATCATCAGGATGTGCACCCGGCATCTGCCTCCAGAGCTCTGACTCAGCCTAAACCCAGGTGAAGATAATGACAGGGATGGTTCACAGCCCACTGAGCCTCTGGTAATTTGGGGTGCTCAAGGGGGAATTGCACCATGAGTCTCGACCCATCCCTGGAGGTGCCCAAGGCCAGGTTGGGCACTTGGGTTGGGCTTGGAGCAACCTGGTGATGCCTTAAGTTTGAGCTTTCATGTTTTTCAGATTTCAGTGCTGCCTAGGGGTGCAGTTCTGAGCCTCATAACAAGTTGCTAGTAACCTCTCTTCACAGAGCAGGGGGACAAAACAAATCCTTTCCCTGCTGAAGACCAAGGACGAGTACAAGTCTCAGACCCAAAAGCACAAACAGCGGTGGCTGAAGGGAGAAAACAAGAAGGATGAAACCTCACCACCTGGAGCTGTGGTTGGACAATTAAACCCCAATATGCAAATGGACCAAAACCTATAAAAGTGTGAGACCTTGTGACCATTTATCCATTTTGTGACCATTTTGGCTCCACCTTGGGTGTAGCCCTGTCCTGCCCAAGGTTTACCCTTAAAGACCTTTTAATAAATATCTACTTTATTCTCTTAGCTCTGTCCAGTCTCTGTTCCAGGTCAGCCTTCCCAAGGCGTCACTGGGATAGTGGAATATTCCCTGCCTGTGGCAAGGGGTGCAGTCAGACGATCCTTTCCAACCCAAACCATGCTGTGATGCTCTAGGGCGGGGATGCACAAAATCCAAAGCCAGTGAGGCTTTGGAACACACTTCAGGTTTATTCTGTATTTACTGGGGTATAAGTAATGGAAGTGACTTATTTGCAAGGGCCTAATTTTATCCCTTCTTTCATCCTGAACCAGTCCATCAGCATTTCACTTGCTGGTGTCTCTGTGGAGAAGTCCAAAGAGAGGAAGTGTATTTCCCATCACCTCCATTGACACCCCATTCCCTCGGAGCATTTGGGGCTGGGTGAGGACACTGCGGGGAGAAATCCAGCCTGGAGCCACAGCTGGAGGTTCCTGACAGGTCTGGTGACACGGGACAGGCACAGCTCACCTTTTAAAACTCCCGAGAGGTAAAACCAAAACCAAAAACTCCTAAGAATATAATAATTTGTTTGGCTTCTCGAATTTGTTTAATGGCGTTTGGCATCACGATGCTCTCGCATGTAGAACATGCTCATGGCAATTCAGAGGCATCAACAGTCGTCTAAAATGTGATTCCTTTGGGAAAAACGCCGTGATCTTAGGTCAGGGTGGCCACACCAGCAAAGGCTTGTGACAGGACGCAGCCCTTGCTGTGACAGATTGGCTGTTAGTGAGTGTTGAACGTGCACGGAGCCACCCTGACAGAGCAGAAAGCTTCATCCTGCTGCAGATAACAGAACCAAACTGACAGTTATTAAATAAAAGATGAAGAAATTGTCTCTGATAAAGTGAAGGAAAACACGTCACTTGCAAAACTAGTGACAAATCTGAAAATAAATGACAGAAAACAGCTTTTGGAGGAGCATGTGAATCTGATTCTCCTGAAGTCAATGACCTCAATGGCACAAAGCTGGTAAATTAAATGAGCTAGAAATAAAAATCCTGGCTAGGAGTAAGTTATTGGAGCATATATGGGTTGTATATCATCCCTATATTATCACCCAGTGAAGTAAATCCTAAAATCAATGATTGACATGTGATGATTGCTTTGGAACTTTCCGTATCACCTTGAAGCTGGATATATATATTTTATAGGACTCCAGGGTTTCATATATCCTAATTCATAGGCACCAAGGAGTGACTAAAGATCTCAGGCACTAACTGACAGGAAAACTACCGCAGGATAAATGGGATAAATCCATCCATATCAAGTTGGATGCCTCCATCCCCCCGCAGCTGGCAGCCAGCGTGGGACTGCTGCTCCCTACAATTCCTGTCCAAACACAGCGGGACTCATCCCCTACTACTGCTTAAAACAGTAAGTCCAAAGACCTTCCTGAGGCTGGAGCATGGCCTGCCATTCTCCCCTCTGCACCTTTCTCAGATGGATTTAAATTTGGGAATAATTGGCTTGCTATATTTGGCCCCGAGGTTTCCAATACAAAATTACCAGGAATGCAGGAACTGGAATTTCAGACTTCACAACACTACCAAAATCAAACTGGAATTCAGCTGGGAACAGAAAGTATGAGGGCAGTCAGACTGTGATGTTACATCCCCTCTTACAGCCAAGAGTAGTTAAGGCAGAAAAATACAATATCTTGAGGGCCAGTAAACCTTTCCAACTAGTGATCTTATTCCAGCTATTCAGAAGGGAATATAAATCCTGATTCTTTTCCAAACCCTGATTAATAAGAACCAGCTGAATCCCAGCAGCAACGTTAGCATTTCGTTTTTATTCAGGCTCGTATTTTTCATTTATATTCTCCTTTTTCACTTTTCTACAACTGCACAAATAAACATGGACACGGGCGATTTTTAGCCGTTGCACGTGTTGTAGCGTAAGGCATCAATGCAGTGACTCCAAAAATGAGGGAGAAACCAAAAATGAGCTGGGATGTCATGATCAGATTCCCAGAGGTAGACTCCATCATCTTCAATGTTTCTCTGGATCACGGACTTGGAAAAGAACATTATGTAAGGACAAGGAGCAGCCATAAATTATGGCCAGGGCTTTTCAGACTTTCCCGCTCTATTAATTATTTACATCCAAAAGGAATTTTATCTTCTGCAAATCTTCCAGTGTGTTTATAACTCTTTCAAATGACTCAAGGATATTTTAATGGGGCAGGAATTCTGAGAAGTTCCAAAGGGAAGCTGAAGGGTGTCTGCCCTTGGCAAGTCAGAGTACAGAGGGATGCAGCAAAGGATTGAGTTGAGAGAACTTGAAAACCTCTGTTCTACTGAACTGAGGGCCTGGCTGCACCTGATAACAAATTCTGTAGCTGGAGCAATTCAAACTGATGTGTTGGGGTTTTTTTTTCCATTTAAAAAAAACCCAAAAACCTTAAGGATATAGTCAAAAATCTACAAAATTAAATCTTACGACACGGAGGTGCTCTTGTGTTCACTCAGAGTGCTGAGATAGGGGAGAAGCTGTCAGTGCTGGAACGGAATATTGCTTTGCTTTTTGTGTAGGATTTTTCCATCCAGAAATGTCGAGTGGTTTTACAAACACTTAATAAAATGATCCTCCCCACTCACTTATGGTCAGTAGAATTTACTTCTGCAGCATGTGAAGAACCCAAAGAATAACACAGGATTCTTGCCTAGAGGTAGCAATGTTCCTCTTCTCCATTGCCCACCTCCTTTTGATTTTTTTAGGTGTTTTTTTGTTTTTTTTTTTTAATTTCTAGGATATTCTTTCCCACTTTTAAATCTATTTTACTTTCATGAGACCTACAGAATTCAATTGCCTTCTCAGGGATTGAATTCCCTCTCCTATGATTTATTTTACATTACAATAGGAAAACTCATGACAAAGACTCCTCAGTTGACACCTTTAGAAATCAAATTCCTTATTTTTATTGCAGCTGGAAATGGGTATTGACCCCAGAGCAGCCACAGTCATTCTGTGCCCTTCTTAGTGTAACTCACAAGGAAGAGACAAAACACTTTGAACTATTAAAAAATGTTAATATTTTTCCTTAAACCAGCATACCCCAGGGTGAGTTGTGTGCACAAAAGAACTCAATCATTGGCCTGTTGCTCATTAGCTGTAGGATTTCTGTATTCATTGACAAATCCTGTACATTTGAAAAGTATATTTCCATATTTTCTGGACAACTGGACATAAGCTTTGTGCCCTGCTGTACGTGACGTGACCTTCAGGATTTGGGCAGATATTTGTCTCTCTGCCCCTTGCAAAGCCTCAGTTTTTTCTGCAGATTGTAAAGATGTGGTAATGCTCAAACCCTTGTACTCCACCTGCCCTTCCCATTTGCAATTCAGTTCAAAACGATTTCTTTAGAATTCCAAAAGCACTCCACCACAGAGATGTGAAATACAGTGTGTTTTAAACTAAGTAGATCTAAATAAATAGAGATCCAGTAATGTATTATAATAATAAAAAAATATATTAAGTAACAATCTTAATGTTAAATCTAAACTAAGCAAATACTTCAGCTGGGTGCAAGAAAAACTTTCAGCTTTGAAGCATTTTGCTACTTGCTGGTGGCTTAAAAATTTAGCTGCCAAAGAGGTGGAAAAAAGGGTTTTCTTTCCCTGCACAGCAGGAGCCTTTTAGATGTGGTGTAGCTTTGAAATGAGAGGGTAAAACCTCCTAAGAAACAGGGTAGAGATTGCCACAAAAAAATCTGCAAACACCACCAAATAAAACAAAGTAAACCACAGAAACACTGAGTTATCAGATTGCAGTGTCATCTCGTAATGTTCTCGACAAGCACAAGTAGTTCTTGCAGGAGAAACAGGAGTCTCCTGGTATCTAGGGTAGTTTACCAAGAAAAACATGAGGTTTTTACAATTGCTTGGACCTTTCAGATATTCCTGCTAATGCCGTGGCTCATCTGCACACGATCAGAGAAAGGAAACAAGCAAATGGGGTTTCACCTCGCGATTCCAGCACTCCAGACAAGGGTGCTGCATCGTCTTCCATGAAGGGACAGAGCTGGTTTGTACACTGCGGTGCTGCTGGGATTTTTACCCCTGGGCTTTCACACTCTGTATGTCTGTACTCAGCACTTACTGGGGATTAAATCCCGATTTCTGTGGAAGTGTGTTGGCACCATGCAAGATGCTCCATACCTACATTTCCCCCGCTGTGCTTTTTTCTGAGTTCAGCCTGGGAGATCATCTTGATTACTTGGCAGCGGAGTAAACCACTGCAAAGCACAAGCGTTCAGGATGTTTGGGAAACCGATTCTCCTTCTTCACATGCTTTTATTTGCCTCACTGTCCTTATTTGTTCATTGTATTTTAATGTGTGCGTGCCTCAAGTGGTAGGAAAACAAGAGTGGTTTTGCCAGTGTTTGTAATCCATGTGAGTACCAGCTCTTTCTCTCTTTACCAAAACCCTTTTCTGCAACTTCCTTTATGGAGTGGATGGATTAAAAAGCAGCAGGAGAGTGAGATAACCATCCCTAAGAATCTGTTCTCTGGCTCTCTCTCTCCTGCCCCTGGTCATGCTTATGTGTTGACATCTTCTGTTTTGTTTCCTCTCCAGCTCCAAGTGCTGCTCCACGTGCTTTCTGACTCCTTTATCTGCAAGGCTCCTGCCTTCTCCTGTCACACATTGAGTCCAGCTGCCTCAGACCTGCTGCCCCACGCAATCCTCTCTGCAGCACACGTGGGACCTTTTCAGCATCCTGGCTTTCATCTGCTGTGGAAGGTATTCACTGCTTGCTGTGTGATTGTTTTAACTCATTGCTGCATTAACTCACAGCACCAGACAACTGCTGGCAGCCCTAAAAGAGCGATGGTAACGAAATGTGATGGATTCTGTACATTAGCAACAAAGTGTATATTCAGAGAAACTAATCCACGTTGTGTTTCCTTGCCCTGAGTTTGCACAGAGATTGATTTAGGGGTTACCTCACTCCTGTGCCCTGAGAATCTCAGCTCTCCTTCAGCTGCCACCCTGACACCAAACCTGTGAGGCCAGAGAAGCACAGCCCAAACCTCAGCCCTCTCAGCATCCCTGGTGTGTCAGGAAAGGAGACAGACCCCAAATCTCAGCCCTCTCAGCATCCCCAGTGTGTCAGGAGAGGAGACACAACCCAAACCTCAGCCCTCTCAGCATCCCCAGTGTGTCAGGAGAGGAGAACACAGCCCAAATCTCAGCCCTTTCAGCATCCCCAGTGTGTCAGGAGAGGGAAGCACAGCCCAAATCTCAGCCCTCTCAGCATCCCTGGTGGGTCAGGTAAAGGAAGCACAGCCCAAATCTCAGCCCTCTCAGCATCCCTGGTGTGTCAGGAGAGGAGACACAGCCCAAATCTCAGCCCTCTCAGCATCCCTGGTGTGTCAGGAGAGGGAAGCACAGCCCAAACCTCAGCCCTCTCAGCATCCCTGGTGTGTCAGGAGAGGAGACACAGCCCAAATCTCAGCCCTCTCAGCATCCCTGGTGTGTCAGGAGAGGAGACAGACCCCAAACCTCAGCCCTCTCAGCATCCCTGGTGTGTCAGGAGAGGAGACAGACCCCAAACCTCAGCCCTCTCAGCATCCCTGGTGTGTCAGGAGAGGAGACACAGCCCAAATCTCAGCCCTCTCAGCATCCCCGGTGTCAGGCAGCTGCTGCACAAGAAATGTGCTCAGTGCTCCCAGAGAGCAGAGACACTTTGAGCTGGGGCCATATTTCAGCTGGACACTGGGCTGCTGGGCACGGACCCAGCGAGCCGTGGGGAGTAGGAGTTTTCCATCTTTGTGTTATGTCAGACTCTGAGGGGAGGCAGCTGCTGTGGATGTTTCAGGACAGGAGGTTTTTATTCCCCCGCTCAGCTGTTGAAGGTGAAATGAAATTTAAGGTGACACTTCAATGTGGGAAGGGGTTTGTTCGTCTGGATCTTGACCCTCTGGAGGCTGACAGCTCTTCTGGAATATCCTCACCTCACACAAAGCTTGAAGGATGTAACGCGCAGAGAAGTGAACGGTGTTGCAGTGTGTAGGACATCCTCCCTTGCTGGGAGCCTGCAGCTGTCTCTGGGATAAATGTCTGTGTCTTTGAGCAGCTCTCCTGGCCACACAGCCCCTCTGTGCAAAGGACAGTCCGACACAAGAGGGTCTGTAAAGGAAATATCAGGCCCTGTCCTGCGCTGTGGGAATCCTTCAAGCACAGAACGGAGCGCAAAGAAGTTTAAATGAAGTTCAGCAACCTTTGCTTAAGAACAGGAAGCAGGGAGTTGGACTGACCTGGCAGCCTCAGCAGCTCTTATAAATCTGTGTTTGGCAACTCACTTGTGTGAGGAGCAGCTGAAGGGTCTTTACATTTTCTGGCATCCTCTGGTGGTTGAAAGCCTTTTGTTGCTACAGTGCAAATTATAATGGGAAAGATGCTCCTTTTTTTCCTTTAAACTGTGCCCTTGAATGTTTCCACCACTAGAAATGTTCTGTAACTGTTTTCTAGAACTCTCTTTGGCCCTGCCCTGAGTCTGAACAGCTCCGAATCCCTGAACTGCAACAAAATGTTATCACTGATGGCACTGGACATCTTTGGAGTACTGACACTTCAGCTTTCCATGGGGTTCACTGACTTCCCTGGAATCTGGACTTGGAAATTCTTATAGAATTAGGCCAGGATTAGAAGATTACTATTCCTGTGTTCAGCAGCATATTATTTTCCTTGCTACCTTTTGTTATATTAGGTATGAACCCTTTTTTCCCCACTTGCACAGTGAGAACAATCAGTGGATTGAATGTGGGAGCCCTTGGACAGGGAGGACCAAACTGCTGTAATGAGTTTCCTCAGCCTACATTCACCAACACAACCTTGCAGAAGGTGATTAAACAAAGCTGTCTCTTAGTGCTGTCACAGCCTTAGAGAAAACAGGGGGAAGGAGTGAGGGCAGGAGGGGCTTCTGAAAGCTGTGGAGTGGTACCTTGAGACAGCGAGGGGAAGCTACAGAACTAAAAACTTTGTAAATAAAATTTCAAGGCTGCACCTGGTAGGTGAAACACAGCTTGAAGTTCACAGGATCATTAAGGGTGGGAAAGACATTTAAGTTCGTTAGCACAGCACTGTCATGTCCACAATTAACCATGTCTCCAAGCACTACATCTACGTGATTTTTGGATATTTCCAGGTATTCCACTCCAGCAGTGCCCGGGGCAGCCTGGGGCAATGCCTTCAGTGAAAAAACTTTCCATAATACCCAATCTTCCTCTGGCACAGTCTGAGGCTGTTCCCTCTCCTCCTGTCCCTGTTCCCTGCTCCCAGAGCCTGAACCCCCCTGGCTGTCCCTCCTCCTCCTGTCAGGAGTTGTACAGAGCCAGAAATTCCCTCTGAGCCTCCTTTTCTCCAGGCTCAGCCCCTTTCCAGCTCCCTCAGCTGATCCTGGTGCCCCAGACCCTTCCCCAGCCCCGTTCCCTGCCCTGGACACATTCCACTCAGATCATGCTTCTTCCAGCTTCACAAGGCAAAAATGCTGCAGAAAAAACCTTGTGTGCTCCTGACAGGACGAGATTTTGGGAGCCTTTGGTTTCCAGGGACTCCTTCCACTATCCCAGGCTGCTCCAAATCCCAATGTCCAACCTGGCCTTGGGCACTGCCAGGGATCCAGGGGCAGCCACAGCTGCTCTGGGCACCCTGTGCCAGGGCCTGACACCCTCCCAGGATGGAATTCCTTCCCAATATCCCATCCCTGCCCTCTGGCACTGGGAGCCATTCCCCTTGTCCTGGCATTCCAGGCTGTCCAAAGTCTCTCTCAGAGCCCCTTTAGGCACTGGAAGGGGCTCTCAGGTCTCCCTGGACCCTTCTCTTTTCCTGGCTGAGCATTCCCCCCTCTCCCAGCTTTTCCTTGGAGGAGGTGATGTTGATCCCACCACAAAATGGAGCCTGTTATTCAAAGCAGTGTGGATAAAAAGTCATGGCTTGCCTGTAACAGAGCTATCTTAGTGCAAGCTTTGATGTTAAAAAATAGCAACTTGAACTCCCAGATGTACTGATTACCCTGCTAAAAGAAGACGTGGAATCTCTTCTCAGAATTACAGCGTTTTAATTAGAAGAATGTGAGCGAAGCCTTAATCTTGTTAGTAGGGATAGATGGGGATGAGGCAGAAACAAAATGCACAGCAACCTAGTCCAAACACGAGAAGCTGTGTCTTGGAGGTTGGTAACAGCACCAGAACTGCTCCCTGCCACTGCTTTTCCTGCAAGACTAAGCTTGACAGTGACTAAGTTGGAAGAAATAGCTCTTCTGCCTCGTAGCGCTGAGCTACAACACACACAGCTGCTTGAAAAGGAAAAAAAAAAAAATAGCTGAAATGTGGGAAAGGTACCTCAGACTTACAAACCGAATCCACAGATACTTGGTTATTCTCTTTAAAGTTCTTTTGAGCCCTTCTAAATTCTTGTGACATCCAAGGATCAATAAGAATCTCATCTGTAGCTGATCCTGACAGATGTTAATCTTTGCCTTGGCTTTGCAGTCTGCTTGAAATAGTACTTGTTCCTTCATGTCAGGCCTCTGGCAATGCTTACAGAGTCAGGATTACAGTCTCCAGTGAATCCCATTTGTACTGTCATTAACTTTCTAAACTGTTCCCCATAGCTGGCAACCTTTCCATGCTTGGAGATCGACTTAGTGGGAAGCTGGGAGAGTGACGGGTTTTGCCTGTCTGGAGTCATTGTGCCTTTAATTGAGATTTGTTTAATTTTGTCATTAAGTCCATTTACATTGTAGGCATTTCATGACCATGATTACACATTGTGCCTGTACCCTGGCTGTGTTTTGTGCCATTTACCTATTAAAGAAAGAGAAAAAAAAAGCTCTGTGTTTACTTAAGATTTTTACAAGTAGCCATCTTTTTTTTTTTTTTTTTTTCCTTCCATTAACTTGGTTAATAAATTAATCTAATTTTTGGATTGGAAAAAACGGCTCATCTGCAGATTCTGTGCTGTGTTCTGAGGAAGTGATTAGATTTATTTGGCAATATACAGCTGAGGAGTCAGTACCTGCTTGTTTGGAAGGAATTGTCAGAACCCATCAACACGGGAATTACGGCTGATTCCAGATTAGGGACAAATCTCGATCAGAAAGCAACAGGAATGGGGACATTTCTCCTGCAAATGCCAAGGACTTTCTGGTGAACAGCAACCCCTGGGTGCAGCACTGCTGTGCCTGTGCCTCAGCCAGAGGTGTGGGAAGGCTTGGAGCAGCCTGGCCCGGTGCAAAGAGTCCCTGGCCATGGCAGGGGTGGAATGAGATGAGCTTTAAGTTCCTTTCCAGCTCAGACCAGTCTGGAATTCTGTAATTCCACGATTCTCTGACAGATCAGGGGTGCAGGTGACTTTCCTGCTCTCAGAATGTGAGTCAGGGGTGACCGGAGCTGTGTGAGTTACAACACGAGCTCGATAGTGATCACTTCAGCAGCTGGGGAAGCCAAAGTCTTGCCTTTTAATGAGAGAAAAGAAAGCTGATTAATCAGCTGAGTCACCCTGCTCTGCATCAGTGCTGGTATGAGTGGCATTCCCTATGGATCAGTCTATTCCGAGGGAAAAAGCCAAACCATAATCAAGGCTAATTGACTGAGCTCAATCAAATGTTTCAAAATACCACCCATGAGTTAGACATCAAATAAAAAGCAGGGATATTCCCAGTCAGGCAGTTAATTGCTTCCTGAAAACCTGTTTGTTGCAATAATTTGAAGATTTTCACCAGAGCTCCCTTTTATTTCCATTTGCTAGGCTTACAGCAGGTTACAGTGTGATGTACAAATTAACAGGCTGGAACAAGACATTTGCTCTCTCACATTTCCTCCTTCTGAACGATGCTGCAGTGCTGCCTTGTCTCTGCGACAGAAAATTTGGAGCCTCCAGGAGTTAAAACAGCTTTTTTGAAGGTTTTAGAAAGATAAATAATACCAGCTTCTTGCAGCTATTAGTACTGGCAGCAAAAATTGCAGTATTTTAGAGTAAAGCCAGTAGGCTTTTTAGTCATGATGTTTAGAGAATTAATC
This sequence comes from Hirundo rustica, assembly GCF_015227805.2. NCBI lineage: Eukaryota > Metazoa > Chordata > Aves > Passeriformes > Hirundinidae > Hirundo > Hirundo rustica. Next base: position 2,648,703 of record NC_053473.1, on the reverse strand, counting down.
CCAAAAGGATATTTCTATGGGTTCTGTTTCTTGCATCCAGCAGAAATTGTTTCAAAGGGGAGCTGAAATGTCAGACTTTCTGCAAGAGTTTGTCTAGCGGAAAATAACGGCGGTGTTTAAACATTTGTCTGGTTCCTGATGTGCCCCAGGTTGTGTGCAGCGACGAAAAACCCGCGGCACATCTGTAAATGAATCATCTTCTTCCCCGCACGCACATGGTTGCACAAGTTTTATCGGCCGCTTGCTCTGATGAGTGTTTGATACTTGTCATGCGGAGCCATCCCGTCCCGTTGTAATATCAGAAATTCCAAGCACAATTAGCAGCTGAGTTTGATGTCACAGCTAATGAGGCACAGCCCTGCTGTGACCCAGGGCAATGGCGCACAGGCTGAGGCAGCCCTCCGTAGTCGGCAGTGAAACCAAGACTGGAGTTCCAACACGGACCTCTGGCTGCAAACCCTGCGCCTGGGCTGGGCTTTTCCTCCTCTGGCTGAGCGTGCAGGGCAGCTGGGAGCGCCTCAGCACCAGCTTGGGAAAGAATCAAGGTGGAATCCTGGAAGGGTTGGGTTGGAAGGGACCTCAAAGCTCATCCAGCTCCGACCCCGACACCTTCCACCGTCCCAGGTTGCTCCAAGCCCCATCCAAACCTGGCCTTGGGCATTCCCAGGGATCCAGGAGCAGCCACAGCTTCCCTGGGAAATCCATTCCAGCCCCTCCCCGCCCTCGCAGGGAAGAGTTCCTTCCCAATATCCCACCTAAACCTTTCTGTCCAACCCTGGAAGTGTTTGGGTTTCACAGGGAATCTGGGAACACTCAGTGAGAGCTTCCAAACTGCTCCTTCCACTTGTGATCTCCTGGGAACGTCCTGGTGGGACCCCCCAGCTCTGGGATGTGGTTTTGGTCTTTGTTGTGGGGCATTGGTCACAACAGGGGGTGCAAAATGATTTCGTGGGTGTGGTGGGACTTGATATCGGAGGTCTTTTCCAACCTTAATGGTTCTCTAATAAATAAATGATCTTTTTTTCCCCCACATAATCATGATCCTGGTTTGTGTTTCACTTGAAAATCCATCACTTTTCTGCAGCAGGACGTGAGCACAGGTGCCACAGGCTTCACACCTTCTGCAGCTCCACAAAAAAAAAACCATTCAGAAAACTCCCATTCCAAATCTGAATTTCCACGGGGGCTGTGCCAATATTAATTAGTACAAATCACCTGATATATTTCAAATTAGCTGTCATTATAACACTTAACCCCATATGTAACCACGTGTTTTCCCTGTCTGGATGTTTGCTGCGCACCTTGTATCTATTACAGTGTTATTTGTTAATGCCTTTGTGTGGTGAATCAGTTGTCAGGAGGAATGATTGTGGTTACAAAAAAGCAGTTTTATTGTGAACTGGAAGGAAGAGAATATGGATGAGGATGGAGAGGGAGGACGCAGAAAATGACATTTGTAGCCAGATGTGATTTGTAGGATGAAAATATTAAATGCTGTTGAAAAGTGGGACTCCACAGATTACTGACATAATTGTGGCAATAGGAATAGTTTTTTCTTTGGTATTTGCCTATTTTTTTGCTACAATTTTCATCAGATGATGAATACATGACAATTTTACATTGTCTAACACAAAAGAAATTGTCTTTTTATTCTATTTTTTTTTTTTTAAATAACATATGTCTAGCAGATTTCTAACGGAACCATCTTTTTAAAGAAGACTGTTGTGATTGAATTTTGCATCTTTCAACTTTTCTCTGGGGTTTCTTTGCATTAGTGTTAGGTTCAAAGCAATAATCAAGGTCCAAGCCTTACAAGATCATTTTTTGCCTGCTTAAAATGAAAACCAGAGGGGAGTTTTGCTGATTAGGTGTGTACTTCATTTCTGTGCGCAATGCCAGAGTTTAAATACATGCCACTTGGAAATGAGCTTTTGCAAATTCAAAGGGAGAGAGATGAACTTTAAATCTGAACTTTAAACCCCACATCAGTTTTCCTGTGGCACTGGAGATGCGTTATTTCCACAGAAAGTGTTTCCTTTTGCTTTCGAGTGATGGCACAAGCAAAGTGCTGAAGACCGAATTCAAATTACTTGAATTCTTTAAAAAAATTTGAAACACCGAACAAAGGGGAGAAATTCTTCAGGTCATCAAATAGTTCCCTAATTTCTTTGCTTACAGAGAGGGGAAAAGAAATGAGAAGGAAAGGGCCACACACTTCTCTCCTTCAGAGCCACACTGAGAAAAGAAATGGTCTCTAGCACAGCCCTTCCCAGCACCAGGAACGTGCACCCAGGGAGAGCTCCTGGATCAAACTCCCTCTGATGCTTTGGATTCTGGACGCTTTGCCAAAACCAGAAACTCACACTTTTGGCCTAGATAAAGTGTCCTGGAATGTGAAGGCTGAGCAGTGACCCTTTGCACTCTCCTCTTTACTGCTTGTGCCTGAGAGAACGAGGAGAGGAAGGTTTGGCAGGAGGGACTGGGGCAGGGAGTGCTTGGATCCAGGCGGAACGCAAACGTGGATGTCGAATGTTCAGAGCACTGATAACACCAATCACGGGATTCTGGGATGGTTTGGGTGGGAAGGGACCCTAAAGCTCATCCCATTCCGCTCCTGCCTCGGGCAGGGACACCTTCCACTGGACCAGGTTGCTCCCAGTAATGAGGGAAGGGATGGAAAAGGTTTTTGACGTGGAAAATAAACCCACACCTCGCCTCAGTGGCTTGTTCTGTGCTTATTTATTTCTCCTGACACACTTCATGTACTTTCTCCTCCCGGGTAAGAAGTGCAGTTACTGTGATCAGTTTTGCTGAGGGAAATGGATAAAACTGGTAGCACTGAGCAGAAACAAGAATAATCGACTTATTCCTTCCTTGAACTCCTTTAATGTCCTCTCAGCACAGGAAAATGACCAGGTGAAGGGCTTGCTGTCTCTGACAGGGGCAAAGAGAAGATTCTAAGAGCAAGATGAGCGTATCATGGTCCAAATAATTCACATAAACAGATTGTGTGGCTGTGGGAATGCACCCACCTCAAACCCCTTGCTGGTCTGGTGTTGGGACATAGAGAATCCCAAAAGGATCGTGGAATAATGGGCAGGAAATGGTGCATTTGGAAAATGCAGGCTGTGTCATCCACCACAGGGCAAAGCTCTTTGTGAACAAGCACAAGTCTTTTCTCATACCTGACTCATCCAGCACATAAAGTCGTCAAAGAAAAAGAGTAAAAGCGATGTTTCAAAATAGAAAAACACATATTCTGTGAGCCAGAGCTCTTAAATGTATCATAATCAAAGTATTACGTAGCAATGTGGTGCCTGGCAAATCCCCATCACAAAAATTTCTGAAGAGCTCTTTTTTTTTTTTTTTTCCTTAAAGAGCCTGGATCACATATGGTTGTGTCAGGAACAAAATAAAACAGTTTAAGTAAAGCAGTGACCCAGACCAGTAAAAAAATCTGTGTTACCTTCTACCTATACAACGGGGGGAAATACAAAGTGATTAAGAACTGGAAAAAAATTCAAAATATTAGTTTTTCACCTGGCAAAGCCATGCTTGGCAAATAGAAAGTTATCAAACACATAATCTGCTTCCCAGCTGTATTTACACCGGGCCAATTTACTCACTGTAGGTCAGAACTGTCAGAATCCGTGTAATCTTTATAAATTTCCTGGGCGGTTAACAAGTAAATGAGCTAAGGCAATTTTTGCTGGATCTTCTTTAAAGCAGCAACATTTCCCACAAATGTGGCAGTTCAAAAGAAATTACCAGCCCTGAGTTATGAACCAGCATTTCATCCATTCGTCATTCATTTAATTCATTTCTTTGATTTTCTTCTTGGAGGAGCTTCATATTTGCATAACATAAATGGTCATTATGGTTTAGTGGGCATTGTGGTGTACGTCAAAGGTTGCACTTGATGACCTTGGAGGTCTATTCCCAACCTTAATGGTTCCATGATTTTGTCAATAGTACGTAAACCAAGGCCCAAAACAAACCCAAAGAACTTGTTTTACCTCCTGGTTGATTTTTTTCTGTCTTGGTGTTTGAATCTTTTCCCACTGAAGTCAGTGGAGATTTTGATTCCTAGCAAGTCAATGGCAGCAGAATCTGATCTTTTATTAGCACATTGCTGAGGACCCCATGGGGACAGGAAATTGGATTTTGGAGCCAGGAAGATAAACGAGGGAAAGACTTTTTGGAACAAGTTTATGGGCTGTGTTGATGTTCAGTTTTAGAAAACCCCTGAATAAAAGAAGGCTTCAACTCCTTCAAGTGGTCTGGTCAGTGCAGTTGGATTTCTGTCACACTGCAGGGGGATTGTGTCAGGGTTTGGTTGGGAAGTCCAGGCCAGACCACTCCTCACCTTGGTGCACTGTCAGCACCTCTCGGTTCTTCCAGGAAATGCCACTGTGAAATGTGGAAATCGTGTCCATGAGATAGGACAAGGAGGAATGGCTTTGAAGGGAGAGAGAGCAGGGTTAGATGGGTACTGGGGACAAATTCCTCCCTGTGAGGGTGTCAGACCCTGGCACAGGGTGCCCAGAGCAGCTGTGGCTGCCTCTGGATCTGTGGAAATGTCCAAGGCCAGGTTGGACAGGGCTTGGAGCAGCCTGGGACAGTGGAAGGTGTCCTTGCCATGGCAGGGGTAGGATGGGATGAGTTCCCTTCTCACCCAAACCTGTGATTTTAAGTGATGAAACCAACCCCAGCGACAGTGTGTGACGGACACATCGTGATTTGGGTGTCCACCACTGTGCCATAAAATCTCAAAGCATTGTTGGAAATGCAGGAGCCTCGGGGAATAAAGAAGAAAGGTGATAAACAGCTGCCTCCAAGACAAGGAAAAGTATGAGGTGTTTCATTCAGTGAGCAGGGGCCTGAGGCAACCCAAAGGCTGGACAGAAACGTGGCAGAAAAGCCATCAAACCTTATTTCAAGCTACCTGCTGCAGTCATTTGAATTTAGATAATGTGTTTGTGTGTGTGTTTAGGGGCTGGTTTCTCCTTGCACTGGGCAACTTTCAGCTCCAAATACTGAGCAGCACTTTGCTCCTTTTCTCCTGCAGTCCAGCCCTGGTGGGATCTAAATGTCTCTCCCAGGAGCTGTTCAGACTCTGGGTTGCTGTAGCCAGCTCTGGATGTCCTTGGTGATGCCTCAGCTCTCTGCCAATGCGCTCAGGTTCTTGGCATCCAGGTTTCACTGCTGGCATTGCCTTCTCTGCTGCATTTCTCAGGGTGATGCAGCTCTCAGAGTGAAAGGTTGTTGTCAGTGTAATTAATGAGGCATTTCCCTGCTACTTTGTACTTGCGATTTATTTGTGTGTAATATTTTTAGTAGGAGCCGTTAGAAAAGACCTGAGTTCAATAAAAATTTTCAAGTAAGATGCCAGCTCCATATAAAGACCCCACTGAGAGGGGATAAAATGGTATTTCCACATTTCAGTGAATTTCACTGAAATGGCTTCACAGGCTCTTCACTGTCTCATAATCTGCTCAGACACTGATTTGCCTGAAGAGCTGTAAATCTCATCACTGATGTCTTTCTGTAGTGGTAACATCCATGAACACTGGCCTACACCTAATCCTTGAGCAAAACCCAAAACGAGCGATGCTATTTGACTTTTGCATTTTGCCAGAATTGCCATTCTTTCCCATGAACTGGCAACCCACAGTAAATATTACACAGTCACCTTTTGGGGGGTGGGGTAGGCCAAGTATTTGACAGCTGAAGTACGAAGGAGAAGGAACTAGAGCAGAAGAGCATCCAGATCAGGAATTCTGCCTTGTGCAGCCCCTGGGGCTGGCTGGGGAGTGGGGTGCACACAGAGCATCATCTCCTTGGGCTGCTCATGCACTCAGAGCTCGTTCTGGAACCACAGATTTATGGAACCACAGGCAGCAGCCTTGCTCTCAGTGTGCCTGATTGCTCCCTGAACCCTGTGACCCGCAATATCCCGTGGGGAGGAATTCCAGAGCTCCCCTCTCAGCCCAGGGAGAGGAACCACCTCGTTCTGTTCGCCTCCACATTGCCACCTGCCAGCTTTATTTCCTGCTCCTCGATTTTTGACAACAGCCATTTCCTCTCGACATCTTAAGGACAACTGTGGCTATAAATATCTCTCTCACACCCCTGCACAGCCATCTCTTTTCCAGACTTAGAAATCATAATCTCTGTAGTTTCTCTAAATACAGAAAATGTTCCAGGCTTTCATCATCCTGCACCTTTTCTTGTTTTACTTTATGCTTTTATCCTTGTAAACCAGAAGTACAAGCAGTACCCAGGATTTGGGGATGGGATGGGTTTATGTGGAGGGTCTGAGATCTTCTTCCCCCCAAATTCCATGGCTTTAGCATTAGTGGCACAGGGCAGACAGGAGTGCACATAACTCGCAGTGATTGATCCTTGGCAACAGCAAAAATGATCTTGCTTTGCTTGACCACATTGTTTTTGGTATAAATTCACATCCACACGCACACAAATATTGAATGAATTCTGTGGGGCTGCACAAAGAGCATTGTGGGGAGAGAAAAAGCCACAACACATCCCACAGGACATCTGTCCCTGAGCTTTGGTTGGAGAAATGTTCTTAAATGCTTTGGCCTCTGTGACCCTGCTCAGGTCAGACCCAGCACAGGGAGAATTTCCTTCTGGCCAGGGCAGGAATGCAGTTGGAGGAGCGCTGGTGCATGTGCATTTTGCTTCCACAGAATCATGGGATCATTAAGGCTGGAAAAGACCTCTCAGAAGATTGAATCCACACGTTAACACAGCACCAGCGTGCTCACCCCTGAACCACGGCCCCGAGTGCCACACCTGTGCATTTTGGAACACTTTGGGGTGGTGACTCCAGCACTGCTCTCAGCAGCCTGTCCCAATACCTGGCAACCCTTTCAGGGGAGAAATTTCCCATAATATCCAACCTGACCCTCCCCTGGCACAACTTGGGGCCACTTCTTGTCCTGTCCCTGTTCCCTGGGAGCACAGCCTGACCCCCCCTGGCTGTCCCCTCCTGTCAGGGACTAGTGCAGAGCCAGAAATTCCCTCTGAGCCTCCTTTTCTCAAAAGGCTCAGCCCTTTCCCAGCTCCTTCAGCTGCTCCTGGTGCTCCAGACCCTTCCCAGCTCCGCTGCCCTGGGACAACTTTCTCTCTTTTTCTCTTTTTCTCTCTTTCTCTCTTTCTTTCTCTCTCTCTTTCTCTCTCTCTTTCTCTCTCTCTTTCTCTCTCTCTTTCTCTCTCTCTCTCTCTCTCTCTTTCTCTCTTTCTCTCTCTTTCTCTCTTTCTTTCCACGAGATACATTTGGTGGGAAGAGGTTTTGCCCTCTTTTCTCAGGGAATAGAACGAGATTTGATAAATACTTGTGTTTAACAAATCCTTTGCCCGAGCAGCTGCCGGCAGAGGTCACCGTGTTGCTGTAGCTGGGCTGGAAGGGGGTGAGTTTGCCCAGCTTTCATTTGCCTCACATTTGGGATTGACAAATAATTTCTAACCCCACCAATCCAGCCCTGACTGCTGCTGTTAGAGCACTGAATCCTTCAGAATGAAACATGTTAGTAACCGTTTATCTCTTTTTATTATTATTATTATTTTTCTTTATCAGCAGTTTGTTCGTAAAATGCAGATGAAAAAAATCAAAGGTTTCTGTTAACTTCTAAAAATTACCGGTATTTTTTTTCCCAAGTGCCTTTAATTTAAGTCAGTAATGCTAATTAGTATGTATGCAATATCCTGTTAGTCCTAAAAGCATTTTTTAAGGAAACAGAAAACCAGTTAATAGGCACTGTGCTTAAAGGAACATTTATATGGCCAAAGCCATGGAGCAGTAGGGGAATTTATGGGGTTTATTCTATTAATTGAAACAATCTAGTTTTTAATGTGTTCTATTTGACCCTTGTTCTAGACATCCCATTAAATAAAAACATTTTACACCTGATAATGCTAATCTGAGTACATATTTCAGGCATTTTTCTGAACTGATTTTTTAAATTAATATCTGGTGGTTATTTCATAGGCCTCTCAGTTATCCTATGAAGTAATTGCTTATTTAGCATACAAGTTAAAAGGATGCTTGTGCTCACTGTAGCTCTCCACTGAACTTAAATGAAGGCGCCTAAAAAGATAATTTCAGATTTCCATGGGGAAAAGGGGCACTGCTCAGCGAAAGGATGAGGGAGCACAGCCACAGTCACTTTCTTTACCACCTTGTTGGGATCCCTGCAGGGTGAGTGCCTGGGACTGATCAAGCTGTGCCCTCACTGGTACTGCACAGATGTGTCGAGGGGTTCCTCTCCAGACCTCGCTGAGATTTGTTTGAAAATTATTCATGGCTATAATTATAAATCCATTTAAAGGCCAAATCTTTCTTATCATACTTGAGAACTCTCCAATATATTTGATTCTTTGTTCCATCCCTGTAACCTCCCGGGGAAGTGCAAAAGATGTTGCAGCCCTCTGAATTTCAGACAAAACTGCCTGAAATGGCAGTTGGCAGGGGGATTTTAAAAACCTGTTCTCCACAATATCTGAACCAGCTCAAAAGTGCCACAAGCTGGAATGCACAGACAAGTCAGCTCCCTCTCTATCTTATTGCAGATAATTGTCACATTTTAGTTTGGCTTAGCAAAAAAAAAACTGCCCCCAAAAAACTTTATTGTGATACTCTAATGCATGAAAACATCCATAAATTATCCGTCTAACAGTCACAATGCAACTCCCAAACTGTGACAACTTGGAAAACCAGCCTGACAAGCACGCTCACTTCTGGTGTTTTTCTAAAACTTCTTGAGCTTTATAAGGAGAGTTTAAAGTGAAGAAAGAAGCGAAGCACAAACACTTTTTGTTCTCAGCACACAAATTCCTGCTGTCTCCCTGCCTGGGGTCCCCGTTTTTATCTGTGAGCAGTGTCTCGGCTAAAACCGTGTTATCACCAGCTATAAATCAATAAACATTGTCAGCTCCATCCTGTCACTGCACACAGGCAGCAGGGAGGTCGTGAGCTTTTCCAAGTGGACATCCCAGAGGATACACGGTCTCTAGTGAAGTACTGCTCTGTCTGCAGCTCAAAGGATCCTGCCTTGGGTCAGTCACGCTTTGATTTAGCAGAATTCCTATTTATTTATATTAGTAAAGGAAGAAAGGAGTTTTTATCTAGGGTAGAATTATCATGGGGGGAGGGAAGGAAATAAGAAATAAGAAAGCCTCAATATTCAGAACAAAGCCAGCAAAGAATTTTCATAAAGGTGTAACTGCTGTAGAATGCAAATAAAACTAAGTTCCCATATACCTGGATGAAAAGAGTAAGAACACTTGCATTTCCCTGAGATTAAGCTGCTCTCGCTAAGGATGTTTTTCAAGCCTTAAGCTGATCCACAGCTGCCCCACGAACACCTTCCAGATGTGCGTGCAGCCAAACCTGCCTTAAGCAAGATGCGATTTTCGCTTTCACCGAACCAAAGCGAGCGCTCCGCGCCGCACGGATCATCCCATCCCGTGCCATCCCGTGCCATCCCGTGCCATCCCATGCCATCCCGTGCCATCCCATGCCGTGCCACCCGTGCCTCCTTGCAGCGAGCCCCTGGAGCGGCAGCACGGGCGCTGGGCTCCGCAGCCGTGCGGGGCCGTGCGGGGCCGGGCGGGTCACTCACCTCAGAGCCGGAGCGCTGCTGGCCGGGGGCTCGGCGCTGCCCGAGGGGTGTCCAGGCTGCTCTGCTCTCCGTGGCACCCCTGTCCTCGGCCCCTGTGGCCAGCCCGCAGAGCCATTCACATGCCCGCTGCCGTCGCAGCCTCATTCAGCGCTCGGGGCTCCTCTCTGATTCACAGCGATCCGGCTCCCTCTGGGTCCTAGCGCTGTGGACGTGTGGGAGCTGCACGGACTCGCAGGAATTCAGCCCTTGGCTCGCTGCCGAGCGCAGGCAGGGATGCACAGATGTGCAGTGAAAGTTTCAAAGCGCTGCTGGTCGTGTGAGCGCGCTCGCAGAACGCCCGGAGAAGGCTCCGGCTCGGCGGTGCCGCTGGCAGCGACTGAAAGCCCGTGCGAGGGATGTTTTGTCCTCAGCCTTTCCACCCCGCATCCTAATCCTTGCCCTCAATTTAAAGATGAGGGCTCCCAGAGTGAAACTCCCGGCTCCCCGATGAATGGGTCCTTTAGAAAATCATCTCCGAGAGCCCTTTGCTCATCTCAGGAGAGTGGAAAGAAACCTGTAGGAGCGCCGATGGTTAACTGGGGAAGGAGTGGAGCGGGTTCCCTGCGAAAACTGTGCAGTCCCCATTATCAGCTGGCTTTAGCTGGGGTCAGCCAAGCACCGGTTGAGAGCAGCAAAGAAATATTTGACCCTGACTCGAGGCAGGGGAAAAGATTATATAAGAATCCTTCCAATGGAAATATTCAGTGTTTAACACGCTTACCTTCTGCAACAAAGAGATACGGAAATGTTTTCCAGCGCCTTTCAGGAGAGGGATTAAGTAGTTTACAAGGGAACAACAGTGGGATTTAGGTGATGGTAAATATAGGAAAGAAATGTAAAAATTTTAAACTTTGCAATATATATATATATATATATATTTATATAAGGCAATTTGGCTAAGAACTCTACTCTCAGAAAAGTTGGCAGCTCTGTTGAGGATTATGAAGCAGCCCCTCAGAATTTCATAGTTCTTGTTCTGGCACAGTGGAACTTTTGTGATTATACAGATCCAAGGGGAAAAAAAAAAAATTAAAAGCAGATCACTGCATTTTATCTAAGTGGAAATAAACACTTTTTGATTCCATCCAGGAGAGGGCAGCCAGCTGGAGAGACTGGTCCTTAAATCCTTTGGAAAGGGGAAAGATGTGTGGAAGGCACTACGTAAAGGCAAAGAGCAAGGAGGCAGAGAAACCTTGAGATAATCAAGTTGTTTGCCACGGGGATATGCTGCTTTCTGAACCTGGAGCACCCATATCCTTGTGTTTTATTTAGCACCAGCAGAAAAACCTTAAACTCCCCCCACAAAGAACCAAAGTGGTTTCAGTGCTAGATTGATTCTTGGAGGTGATGTGTGTTTAAAATTGCTTGCACTATCCTTTAGGAACTTGCAGCACAAAATGCTGGACGTGAGTGCTGAAATTGCCTTCCCCATTTGCCAGGATTATGCAGATTGCTTTGTTTTTCTCCAAGAAAAAATGCTTCTGCACATGATGGCAGTGACAGGCCAGAGTGTGTCTTCATTTACACAGGGAGAGTTTCTTCAAATGTTGCCTGCAAACCTTGACCTCGGGATTTGGCCATGGCAGAACTGCCAGGCTGGGCTTGGGCTGAGCGTTTGTCCTGCTTCATTAGGACATCCTCAGATTAGGACTTTGTGCTGGAAAACTGGGAAGAGCCTCAGAGCATCAGAGTAGAGCTCTAAAATGATAGGATTTTTTCTTTTCTTTACATAAAAGTTAGTGCACACTTGTGTTGAGCATCTCTAAGAGTATTTCTTGGCAAGAGCTGCCTGTTTTTTCTTAAAAGTCTGTTGCAAAGTCTCGTCTGGGCACAGTAATCAGCAATACATTGTGTTTGTGCTTAATCTGTATCACCAGCACTAATTTCTGTCTTGAAGAAATCCTCCTCGTGTCCCACATTCTCGTCCCTCCTGAGCTCTCCCCAGCAGGGTGATGTTAGTGAGCAGCACAGCTGGGATCCCTGGGAAGAAGCAGGAGCTTTTCTGCTTTTTCTGATGTTCCCATGTCACCCAAACAAACAGCAATTCAGCTTTTGGAGAAGGTGTGGCGGCACGGAGGAATGTCTGATCCCAGGGCACCGCTCTGCTCGAAGGTGAATCCTTCTCCTTCAGCAGTGGTTGGAGGCAGAGTTTTAATGAGGAAACCTTTGCTCAACCCTCCCTGAGCTGGGGGTTCTCTTGCTTTGGCAGGTCGCTGGTGCAAGGTGAGGGATTGGAATGTTAGGCTGAGTAAGGAAAAGATGAGCTCTGGAATCAGAGAGGCAGCTGCATAACGAGTCTTGTGAGCACAGGATGAATGAATCCTGATTCTCTGCTGGGCTGCATCCTCTGCTTCTACTACAATTTAAAGTCTCCCATGATCTCTTGGATGAGCTTCTTCTGTGAGAAGCTGTGGCTGCCCCTGGATCCCTGGAAGTGTCCAAGGCCAGGCTGGGCAGGGCTTGGAGCACCCTGGGACGGTGGAAGTGTCTCTGCCCACGGCAGGGGGTGGAACTGGATGAGCTCTAAAGTCCCTTCCAACCCAAAATGTTACACGATTCCATGGAATCCTCCTGGAATCCGTGTCCTTTGTGCTGCTGAAAGTTTCAGAGAAGGCATTTGGGAAGAAGTGTCTGGGCGCTTTTTGTTTAGAAGAAACAGCCTTCGAGGAAAAATGTTGCTTTTGATGGATCCTCATTTATTTCTGAACTCTTTGTGGGTTTGGAAGCAACATGGGTGAGTACAGCTGCTGTTCATAAAATCTTGGCACTTCAGAGAGGTGTCAGGTCACTGAGAAAGGGACCCACGGAGCATCAAACAGTTTCCAGAGATCCTGTAAAAGTATAAAGGGATGGGATGAGCTTAACAAGTTTTATTTTCTTCAGAGACACTTATGTAAATGCGTGTGTGAATTACATTCAAGACTTCCTTGTCATGCTGAGTCTTTACATGAGAAAAGATGTATCACAAGTAACCCTCTCCCCCTGCCTGTCCTGGGGCTGCTTTGATGTGAGTGTGAGGAAGAGTTACAAGCATCTCAAATGAAACACTCAGAGTGGAAGATGGTGTCTGTTTTACCTGTGAGAATATTTAGCTTCTACATTTTTACATTTGCAGGAAGCAGAACGTTGTTGACTTGTGTAGACTTGTCTGGGAGCTGTTCCCAGGGCTAAAGTGAATGGAAAGAGATCACAGAATCCCAGACTGGTTTGGGTTGGAAGGGACCTTAAAGCTCATCCAGTGCCACCTGTGCCATGGCAGGGACACCTCCCACTGTCCCAGGCTGCTCCAAGCCCTCTCCAGCCTGGCCTTGGACACTGCCAGGGGTCCAGGGGCAGCCGCAGCTGCTCTGGGCACCCTGTGCCAGGGGGTTGCCACCCTCCCAGGGAAAGATTCCTTCCCAATCTCCCATCCATCCCTGCCCTCTGGCACTGGGAGCCACTCCCTGTGTCCTGTCCCTCCAGCCCTTGTCCCCAGCCCCTCTCCAGCTCTCCTGGAGCCTCTTTAGGTCCTGGAAGAGGCTCTCAGGTCTCCCTGAAGCCTTCTCTTGTCCAGGTGAGCGCTCCCAGCTCTCCCAGCCTGGCTCCATAGGAGATATTAAACCTTTAGGACTCTGCTGGAGGAAGCTCACTCATGTTTGGCTGAGTAGAAGTTAATCAAGAGGTTGGAAGTGATGATCACAATGCAAATTCTCTGCTTGTGCTCATTACAGAAAATGACAAAGCTGATAGAGGAGTTGAGGGTCTGTTTTGCCTTTGGGGGTTTGTGCAGCACCACTCTGGGGTTGTGTGTGCGGGGGGAGACGTTTCCAGAAAAAAGCAGAAGCTCACTTATGGGTCATGAATAAATGGGTCAGACAAACAAGTTCATTACTGATTTACTGTAGGACTCAGTCTCCTGTAAATATTTTCTTAACTGTCTCTGCCTCATGGCTTCACAGCTGAGTCGATACCACATAGGGAATGCGGCTTGGGTCGGAAAATCGATGGGAACACGATGCAATTCCAGCAGCCTGCAATCCAAACCGAGCGGGGACACAGCCCGTGCCCAGCCTGTGCTGGATCGCTGAAGTGATTTGCACTAATCCTTTCTTTCTTTTTCACTTGGTTCTCTGCTGCACAGGAGAAAGAGACCCTTTGACTCTAAATGAAAACATCTCAAAAGCCTGAGCTGACTAAAAGCAAAATTTCTGGTGATGGTTCAAGTGCTGTTACAGACAGAACATAATTGTAGTGGCAGTGACACATAGACAGAGCTCTGAGAAAAACCTCACATTCTGCTTCAGAGTGCACAGATTTGGCCTGACAGTTGTTTGAAGAGATAACAACTACTACCATTTCTTTCTGGAATGCACAGGCTTGCAGGCAATACATGCTTTATTTAATAGATGTTTTTATTAATGGCTCTAACCTAAAGAGAGTAGGCTTAGATTAGATGTTAGGGTGAAATTCTCTCTGAGAGTGGTGAGACCTTGGCACAGGGTGCCCAGAGAAGCTGGAGATCCCTGGAAGTGTCCAAGGCCAGGCTGGACAGGGCTTGGAGCAGCCTGGGACAGTGGAAGCTGTCCCTGCCATGGCACAGGTGGAATGGGATGGGATTTGAGGCTCTTTCCAACCCAAACCATTCCATGATTCTGTGATTAATTATCAGCTATTCATTGGCAGAGAGGATCAAATGAGAGCGTATATGCTATTTAAAATATTAGAGGAACTATGGATTTTGGGAATCAGCATTCAATGTTTATTCCATGCTCTTCTGTGAGAGGATAAATATTTTTAAGAAATTCTGCTTAAAACCTGCAAAGTTTTTTCCCAGGACTGAGCTTTTTGCACTTGGCTGAGCCAGACTTGGGTTGAAGTTCTCCTTGAAAACCGTTGCTTGTCAGAGTTTGCTGATGGTGGTGGATTTTGTTTGAGGTCTCTCTCCTTGGACAGAACCTGCTCTGATGAATTTTTAGAAGGAGAGCACCTGCTCTGGTGTACCTTTCACATTCATCTCCTTGACAGAGGCATTTAAAGAGCCAGCAAAACCCATCCCTCCCTGGTGCTGGGGTTGGGTATTTTTGCCTGGTTCTGTGCTGCCAACACTGTGCCAGCATTAATCTTTCAAACACCCACAGTCTGACAGGGGGAATCCTGTTTTGGGGGGTGCCAGCACTGCCAGAGAAGCTCAGCAGCCCAAGGGCTCACTGCCCCAAAGCCAGCATGAAGCGGGACCGTTCTGGGGGAGGTCTGCACGTTCCTCCTGCTGCTGGACCGTGGGGCCACAATCCCAGATTCCCTGAGAATCCTTCAGCGTCACTCCTCTCCTTGCTGCAGAGCGTTTGGAAGCAGAGAGGAGCATCAGCTCTGGCCCAGATGACTCCTCGTGGTGTCTTGGGAAGGACGACCTGGAACTGAGATTGGACAGAGTCGGAGAATAAAGTAGGGATTTATTGAAAGACCTTTAGGATACACCTTGGGCAGGAGAGGGCCTGGCCAAGGCTGCACCCAAGGTGGACCCAAAATGTCACAAAATGAACAAACACTCACGAGATCTTACATTTTTATAAGTTTTGGTCCGTTTGCATGTTGGGGTTCAATTGTCCAATTGCAGCTCCAGGCTGTGAGGTCCCATCCTTCTTGTTCCTCCCTCCAGCCACTGCTGTTTGTGCTTTTGGGCTGAAAGTTGTCCTTGGTCTTCGGCAGAAAAAGGATTTGTTTTGTCTCCCTGCTGTGTGCAGAGATGAATGACCCTGAATGTGAGCTCAGAGCTGCGCCCTGGGCACCACAGAACCCGAAACACATGGAAGATAAAACTTAAGGCATCATTCCCTGCTCTGATGGATGGAATGGGCCTGGTGCCTCCCCTCACTGCTCTCCCAGCCCTCTGTGACAGGAGCTGTGCCTGTCCAGCCTGGCCCCCTCCCAGCCCACGCTGGCACAATCATCTGCCCGTAGGACCCTGCTTTGCCCATGACCTCTGGCACTCGGCAGCTGCTTAAGGGATTTTCTATCTGCAGGGGATGAGCATTAAAATCTGATCCTTTTTGCCCTGTTAGTGGGCAGATGACATCTGATCATGGCACAGTTCCTCCTCCTCTCAGGGCTGGCTCCTCATGTGCAGCAGCACTGCGGCCACAGCTGTGGGATCAGGTTGTGCTTGCTCTCCAGGGATGCTTCCACGGCCCTGAACAGCAAATTCACGTCCACAACACCGCAGGAACTGTGGCCACTGGGCCAAAGATTCTCCCACAGAACTATCTGCTTTTTTCAGAGTGCCCCAAAACATTGCAGGGTGCCCCTTGACCTCCTGCTGGAGAACAGACCACACGAGAGAGCTCGCTGCTCTCAGGGAAAGTTTTGTTGCTTAAATCTTGTGGAGGGGGTGGGACCAACACTTTGGCGTTTGAGTTGCTGGTATATAATTTTTAAAAGGGTAATTTTAAGGGTAAAATTAAAAAGGCTTTTCATGAAGCACCTTTTCGTGCTCTTTGGTCTGAACATGGTCTTTTTCTGTGAACACTCTGCTTAAAGCTTCCTTCTCAGGCGCTGATTTTCCTGGAAGATTTTAAGAAAACTTTTGTGGAAAGGAGACTGAAATAGTAACTCGCCAAATGTCACCAAGCCATGGAATTGGGGTAAAAAAAAAGAGGTAATTTGTCAGAGTTAGCAATTACTGTGCGATAACAGTAATTACCTGGCTGCTCTAAAGTTCATCCAGGATTTGTCCAGGCTCTGCTACCAGGACAGGCTTTACCATAAATCACCCAATGTCTTCAAACATTTCTGCCCTGTAAAAGTTTTCCAGCTACCTGTGCTTTTGCCATAAATCAGCGAACATGAGAGAGGCCACACTTCGGGGAGAGCCCCAGATTGCCCCCCAGTCATTCAAGATTTAATTTCCTTGGGTTGAATTCCAACTTTGAAAAAGAATCCCATCTGCAGGATTCTCCGTGGCCAGCCTTGCTCTGTGTTTCCAAGAAGGAGCACACTTAGGAATTGCTGGAAAACATGGCTCTCTCTTCCTAGCACTGTTGCAGGGCAGTAATTAAAACCAGGACTGTTATTCACTCTTTACATACCAGCGCCTGGAAGCGTGAGCTCTGTGGGTCTGTGTTCTGTGGGAAATGGACTGGTTTGGTTTGGAGTTTTGGTTGGATTTGTATTATTATTATTACATTTTTATTTTTATTTTATTTGTTATTATGATTTTTTTAAACCGTTATTATTTGTTATTATTTATTATTGTTACTACTACTCCTATTTCTTTAGGGACAGAAAAAAGCATTTAGTGACTACAGGAGATTTAAATGAATAAAAAAATGCCCAGAAGTGACAGCTGGAGGTAAGATTTATTCAGTAGTTGCAGGAGGGATGTTGAAGGCACACCCCTCCCCTAATTACATTTATATCTGGATGAACCTGTTGTCCATGAACTTGTCTGCCTGAGGCACTGTATGCTTCCACACCTTTTCTGGCAGCAACATCCACAAGTTCTCCACCATCTCTGCCAAAGTACCTGTGCGTGTTCTGAGCTGCTCTCAGTGAGGGCCCCCAGGTGTCAGCAGTGTCAGGGCTCCTGAGCAGCACTCCCATCCTCACCTCATCCATCACCTTCACCACCCTGAAAACCTTCCCCGTGCCCTGCCCCACCTCCCTCCCCAGGCCCAGCAGACACAGTCTCACCAGGTAGCTGTTTCATCACTTTAATTTCTTTGCACACTTTTCTGTGAGCCTTTCCTCACCCGCCTGTGCCCTTCCAGAGCCTGGAGCTGCGCATGGACTCGGTGGGTGGATGCAGAGAGGTGCCCCAAGGTTTGTGCAGGTGATTTCTGAGCATCACATATCTCCTGAATCATTTGCAAGCAGTGATGCTATCCAATAAAACCATTTTTATGTGCACGGCATCCAGTTGCACTATATCATCTGTTGCACTAAATGTTCTTTAAAAAAACCCGAGGAATCCCTTCTCCATGTGAAGAAATCCTTTTCCATGCTGCAGGAGTATTTCAGCTCGTCGGTGCCTGTTTGCAAGTCCCTACCAGCTGATCACTCCGGCTGCTGTGCTGTCCTCTGTTCTTGTCACAGGCCAATTGTAATCTCAAAATGTTATTTTAATTAAGAAGGAAAATGTGCTTGAAGAGGCCTCCCCTCTGTGGGGACACTCAGATGTGTTTATGCCCATCAAGAGAACCAGCCCAGCGCTGGACACCAGGCTCACCCTCATTTAGTGTGAAATGTCTCTTCTCTGCGCTGGATTTTATTCGTGGATGAGAGCAGTGCTCTTGCTTTGTGAGGCTGATCCCTTGTTTTTCTGGTGCTTTAAACTCTGCAGATGCTGAAAATCTTTTCTGCTTTCACAGTCAGACCTGGCTGCAGTTTTCTTTGGGCACATGAGTCCTGTCCCAGCCTGGACACAAGTCCAGCCTACCAAGACCTGGCTCAGAGAAGCTGGCTCTGTCTCTTTTGGAGGGAGCCCGTTTTTCCTTGGGGTGCTCATCACTGGTGAAACCACCTTTCTCTCGCTAAGGATCAGAATATCAGAGTCAGCAAAGTTGTCCTGGCATTTGTAAACGTTCTCTCACTC
The DNA here is from genome assembly GCF_015227805.2 of Hirundo rustica. Lineage (NCBI taxonomy): Eukaryota > Metazoa > Chordata > Aves > Passeriformes > Hirundinidae > Hirundo > Hirundo rustica. The sequence continues at coordinate 2,630,454 of NC_053473.1, read as the reverse complement.
AGTGTGTGTCTAACCAGGCTCCTGCACTCAGCTCTCATCCTTCCAGAACTCCCTGGGCAGGTACAGGGGATGCAGGAGGGAGTCCTGGCTATGAAATTAGGAATATAAGCTTCACACCAGCCTTGGAGGGGGGTGCACTTGACAATCTGCCCATCCCTGGAAGTGTCCAAGGCCAGGTTGGACAGAGTTTGAAGCGACCTGTGACACGGAAGGTGTGGAACAAGATGAGCTTTAAGGTCCTTTCCAACCCAAACCATTCCATGATTTTATGATTCTGTTGGGGGTGGGACATTTTAAAGTAGCTGAAAAAAAGTGCCCAGTTGGAGGGACCCTGCCCTGACACCAGGGATTCAAAGGATGGACTTGCATCTCTCTGGCCAGTATCTGCTTATCTTTATTGATAAATCTCAAGGAGGCTTTGGGGAAGGTTGAAAAGAAATGCAAATAATCACTTTCAAAGCAAAGCTCTAGAAATATTCAACATCATACTCATCTTCCAGGACCTGAGCTCTGTATTGTATAACAATAGAGATAACGAAAGTGTAAAACATTGGGGCTCCCTGCCAATGTTACAACTTGTTTTTACTACTAAAAAAGGCAGTCAACTGGGAGGGCACAGCCACCAGTGAATTGCTTCGCACTTGCCCGGTTTCTTACACTTGTTTTCTACACCTCCTCTGGGCTCTGCTGGAGGCAGAGCTCCAGGCCAGGACTACCTGGTTGAGCCAGCTTGTGCTCAGTTGTTTTGCAGGAAAAGGAATAGTTCTGTCTGTGAGAATTATTCTGAGTTGAAAACTGAATGAAAACAAAGCTTTTCAGTTTTGCTGTGAGGGAAACTAAGCATGGAGTGAGCCCCTGGTAGGGCTGTCACACTCGTACGCCAGGTTTTATTTCAGCATTACAGACGTTGTCTCATCTTCACCGTGATTTCCACCCCTGGATTGCTGGGTAAAGAGTCTGCAAAAGAAAATCCCTCCATTTTCAGCAGTGAAGTGAAGCTCTCAAGCAATTCACTTTTATGTACCTTGGATTTCCTTGCCCTGTGAGCTGGCATGGGACCACAAGGACTGGGGGAGGCTGGGGAGCAGAAAGCTTTAAGGAGAAATAGTGGGACACCTGGAGCAGAGATGTGGGATGCTACAGAGATGGGGTGAAGTGGTGAGGGGCCAGGTGAGGTGGGGAGGAGGCACAAGGAACCAGCACTAACCTCCTGCACAGATCTGCAGAAATAATCGTGTTTTCAATGCAATAATAGTGTTTTCAATGCAATAATAGTGCTTTCAATGGAATTATAGTGCTTTCCATGGGCTTGTAGGAAAAGGGAGAATTTTGGGATAAGGAAAATAGCTTTCTGTGGTTGTTGCCAAACCATTGTAGTGGATCAAGCCTTGCAAAAAGGAACAGCTTTGCATTTCAGGGACTCTTTGACACAAGAGTCTCTGCGGCACAGTCACCAGACCTGCAATACTGTGACATGAAAGGCCACCTGTGAAAACCAGCCAGCCCCCAATGCAGGTTTAAGACATGCAGCTGCAGCATGAGTTGAAAGTGCCCTTCGCAGGCAGAGAGGGAATCCAAACCAATTTGGGTTTGAGGAGAGCAGGGTTTACTCCAGGACACAACTCAGCGTTTGCAGATCATTGGACAGCTCACTCTCGTACAGATCATGCCTTTTTATGGGGACATTCCAGCTCCAAAGAAAGCAAATTCTTCTCAAACACATTGTCTTAGTTAAACTTTTAATATGTTTTGATATTGCCAGCAGCAGCTTTATATAATGCAGTCGCGTAGCAAACAAAACTCACTCTGTGCTCTTGAGGAATGGAAGCCCGTGGATGGAGGGGATGGATTGGCACCGTGGGATTTGCAGTGGCTCATGCCTGGAATCAATGGGTTAATGACCTTCCAGCATTGCCTCGGGACTGGGAAATACAGAATGTTCTGGAAGCAGGGGGAGAGGGTGAGGTTTTGGCCTGCTCACCTTGAGCCCAGGTTATGGATGGCAGGAAAAGCCCCACTCAGACCAAACCAGTTTTTTGACTGGGCTTCAGATACCCAAACCAAGAGTGGCTGGGGTTCCAATCCTCACACCAGTTAATAATTGGGGTTCTGATCCCCAAAGCAGTTAATGACTGGGGCTCTGATCTCCAAACCAGTTACAGACTGGGGTTCTGATACCCAAACCAGGACAGACTGGGCTTCTGGTCCCCAAACCAGGTACATACTCAGGTTCTGATCCCCAAACCAGTTAGTTACTGGGGTTCTGATCCCCAAACCAGTTAGTTATTGGGGTTCTGATCCCCAAACCAGTTACTAATTGGGGTTCTGTTCCCCCAACCAGGACTGACTGGGGTTCTGATCCCCACACCAGTTACTAATTGGGGTTCTGATCCCCACTCCAGTTACTGCTTCTCACCTGGAGATCAATACTATTCCCTCTTTCGTAAGAGCACCGCACAGGCTGTGCACTTTCCAAACATCAAGAAGATAAGGCTGGAGCAGTCATTGCCATAAAAAGGAGTTTGGATGGTGCCACTGCTCAGTGTTTCTGGAGGCTCTCCCTCGTCTCCGTGTCCCCGAGCTCTGGGAGCCTGGCAGAGCCGTGGGTGACACCGCGGGGACGTGCAGCTCCTCATGGGGAGCATCATGCCTGGCTCCTGCCTGGCTGCCCACAATCTGTGGAAAACTTGGCTCTGCAGGAGCTCCTGCCATGCTGCTGTGTCTTGGCACCCTTCTCCTGGCTGTGCTGGGATTCCTTGGAAGCACAGAACCACCTTACGTCCTGAATTGTTCTTCATAATTGTCTTGGCTCAGAAACACAGGTGTCTGCCAGGGGAAAGTTGGAGCTTCCCTTGGAATAGAGAATGTAAACTGCCCCCCTCTGAATTATTATAATTTTGAAATTAAGGGGTTTTCAAGCAAAGATATGGGAATAGGAATAACAGTTCTTTACTAGTCCTATTAAAAATAAAAATGTAGTAGTACAGAAAAGCAAACAAAAAAGAAATCACTGACAGTCAGAACACAAGCTGACACGCTGTTGGTCAGGGTATTGATAGCAGTCCAATCAAGTCCTCCTGCAGTGACAGATGTGCTTCTGTCGGAGTACAGATGATCCTGTGGAAGGGTCCAGTGGTGGTGAGATGGGTCTGATCTTCCTCTGGCAATCCCGTGCACACAGGCTGTGCTGGTGTTCTGAGTCCCAGGTTTTATCCAGGTGGGAATGCCGGGCTCCTCGCCTGGGTGGAGCATCTCCCAGTGGATGATGGAATTGTCTCAGCCATGCAGTGAGCCTGGATGGCCCATGAACAGCAGAGATCCCTGCAGGGAGGATGGGTCTGGAAGAGACAAAGGAAACACCTCCCCAGCCAGTTTCAACAGATGGAAATAGAATACATCTTGTATTGCAGCCCAAGACAATAATGCACCAAGGGACAGTCGGTGTTTTGGGTTGTTGTCTTCGTACTGCTTTTTTCAGGAAAGCAAAGACAATTTGATGTTGCATTTGTCACTCCACAAGCCTTTCCAAAATCCGGGTCATTCCAAATTCAAGCTGTCACATGGGTAAAGTAAATCTGTTTGGGAATTAACCTGGCAATTTTAAGTGTTATTACATCAAGAGCAGAACTCACCCTTGGAAATCTCGGGTAATACATATACTTTATGTTTTTCTGTAAAGAACAACTGCTCAGGAGTTCTGGAAGTCCAGGAGAACTTACAGGATATTTAAATACTCTCTTATTCTTTGAGTCTAATACTGATTTTATACCCGCAGCTCTTTTGTGGAACCTGAGTCATTTTACAATATCGTGGTCCGTGGGAAAAGCTGTGTTGTGCGTGTGCTTTTCCTCTTTCCATCCTGGATTTTCTGTTTACACGGGGTCTGTTGGTTCCTCTGCCACTTGAGCACGGCACAGAGTCCTTTGGGACTGGAACCAGGCCTTGGGATAGCTCTAACAGGGAAGGGACATCCATTCCCTGCAGTTTGCTTGGGATGCTGGGGAATAAGGAGATGTTGGAATTACCATCCATAATCTTGGCTGTAAGTGATCAAACAAATCATCACCCGTGTTTGTAAACCTTATCTCCTAACTTCTTAAGGGCTTTGTCCAGGTAAAGCAGAAGGAAAGGGGATCCAGGAGTTTTCCTCAAAGTGGTGGAAAACTCTGTGACTTGTCTGAAGCCTGGGGCAGGCAGGGCATGGAAAGACTGCCTGGTGCTGCAGTGGAAGGGAACTGTTCATCTCTATTTTTAAATTACTCCCTTTCTTTTAGAATTATGTGATGCCTCTGGATGTCCAGCAGTTGAATTATTAACACTTAGAGCATTGATGAGAGCCAGCAAACTGAGCTGGAGCATGGCTGGCAAAGGAAGTATTTGTGTAAGAGGTGACTGACAGCAACTTGTCCCCATCTGCTAAGTTTCTTCTGTGACTTCTGTGTCAAAAGTGAGTTCTTCAAAACCTCCAACTCCCTCAATTTTTTAACCTGCTTGCTGGGAACAAGAAAATGTCTCTTTCCCAGCATTCTCCTTTTCACATTGGCCTTGTTGCAAGCAAGAGCTGAGTGAAAAGGAGAAAAACCCAAACCAGAACAACAAAAACCCCCCAACACAACCTTCATTCCAGAGTCCAATTTGCAATGAGAATCTTTGAGTCTATTTTTGTCCAATTCCATTTGGACAAAATTCAAGAATTTGATTTTTCCCATTGCTTTACTTTGTACTCTGGTTGACTCGGAAAGCACGGTCTGAAACCAATGCTGAACCACAGAATTCAATTAAAACACAGGGAGTAAGCAGGGAGGAGAAATCAATGGGTGGATTAGTCTATCAGCTGCTGTTCCCATGATCTTCTTATCTTATCCTGCACTACGAGAAGAACTGTTGGGAAGTGGAGTCGTTCTAAAATCAGCTCAGGCTGCTGTGTCCTCTCAGCACAGAGCAGAAAATTGGATCAATAGCCTGAGCCTATTCCTCTTTGCTTTCCTTCTAAACAGCTGGACTGCCAAATCCAGCCAGAGAATGGAGGCTAATCTGGGGTTTAATCCTCTGCTCTCCCACTATGAAGTTAAACAACAGAGCCTGAAACAAGCAGAAATCAGTACAGATTCCAAGCCAGGCTGCTTCGGGTTTACATATATCTATAATTTTAAAATATTTTTTAACTTATTTTGTCTGCTGTTCTTGCATCTAACAACCACATCAGACATTTGGAACAGAAATGTTTATCAATCCTAGAATTACCTCTGGGTCTATCAAAAAAGAAAAACCTAAGGAAGAAGGGAAATGTTCTAAAATAACAATCTTTAATTTTTAATTTGTTCCTACTTCTACCATATATTTCAATTTTTCTGTAGAACATAATAGCAGCACTTCTGAAGTTTTACATCAAAGGTCCTTGATATGAGGGGAAGAGAACAGAAAGGAAAAAACACACTTTTGACCTTGTATGAGCTGTCTCAAAAACTGCCAATTATTACCTTTTCCAGCCTTAAGGGTTCTCTGATTGATACCTGGACCTCTATTTAAATAGACAAAGGCAAAGAGCAGAATATACTCTTTTTTATTCTTCTCTTTTAGTCACTAGCAATATTAGATTGGTTTGCTGGCGGAAAACTGTGTAAACTTGGATGGGGAGTCCTGACTCATGGAATGGCTGGAAAACAAGAGGGGAGAGGGATTGGTGGTGGTTTCTTTCAGAAAGCACCCCCTCACATGTCTCTGGTGATGAACAAACTGGAACATTTCCCTGCAGGAAAGGCAGCTCAGCACATCCATCCATGTACCTGGAATGTTTGGAACACCCAGTCTGGGGTCACACAGGGCCGGTTCTGATCCCTCAGTCCCTGCTCACAACTCGGCCTCATTGAAAATTTGGTATTTTTGGCTGGGTTCAGGTGGCAGATAGCAATGTTATGGTGTTGATGTGGGAGGTGATGCCTTAAGTTTGAGCTTTCGTGTTTTTCAGATTCTGTGCTGCTCAGGGGTGCAGTTCTGAGCCTCACATTAAGTGCCAGTAAGCTCTTTTCACAGATCAGGTAGACAAAACAAATTCTTTTCCTGCTGAAGACCAAGGACAACTTTCAGGCCCAAAAGCACAAACAACAGTCAACTGAAGAGAGAAACAAGAAGGATGAGATCTCACAATGTGAAGCTGTAATTGGACAATTAAACCCCAATATGCAAATGGACCAAAACTTACAAAAATGTAAGACCTTGTGACCACTCAGCCATTTTGTGACCATTCTTAGTCCACCTTGGGTGTAGCCCTGGCCAGGCCCTGTCCTGCCCAAGGTGTATCCTAAAGGCCTTTCAATAAACCCCTGCTTTATTCTCTGACTCTGTCCAGTCTCAGTTCCAGGTCAGCCTTCCCAAGGCATCAGTCAGGTGATGGAAACACAACAGGATGGGCTTTCAGGTCCCTTCCAAGAGAGACCATTCCATGGCTCCTCCAGCTGTGTCTCTGCCAGAACATTTATCACAGAGGAAAGAGCAGGTTTGGAATGTGCTGTTGAGATAACAGGCACAAGCTTTTGGTGCTGATGTGGGAGTTGATATTTGGGGTGCAGGATGACCTGCAGCCTTGTGTAAGCATGGGCTGCATTCACGCTCTGCTGCGTCCTCACAGGGAATCGCAGAATCATGAAGGTTCCCAGACTGGTTGGGGTTGGAAGGACCCTGAAGTTCTGACTTGTAAAACAGTGGAGTGAAGTGATAATTGGTGCCCCTGGAAAGTGGCTGCTTATGTTGGTGGTTAAAGCCAATGGGTGCCACTGGGAACTGTGTATATATCAGGAATTCCAGCTCTGCACTGATCTCTCAGGCTGTGCTCTCCTGCACCCCAAATCTCACCTGGTCCAGAGGGAGCCATCCCTGCCCAGGGATGGAGCCACTCCAGGGTTCCTCCAGATGTTCCTCTGCTGGAACATTTCTCACCGTGGAAAGAGCAGCTGTTTGGGATGTGGTGCTACAGTTCAGCACGAGAAGCGAAAAGCAGCAAATTTCAGCTACAGACTGGGGTGTTGGAAATAAACCTTATCACAGAATCACAGAGTTCTGGACCGGTCTGGGTTGGGAGGGACATTAATGATCCCCCAGTGCCACCCCTGCCATGGCAGGGACACCTTCCACTATCCCAGGTTGCTCCAAACCCCATCCAGCCTGGTCTTGGACACTTCCAGGGATCCAGGGGCAGCCACATCTTCTCTGGGCACCCTGTGCCAGTGGGAGCAACATCCCTGTCAGCTGCCAGAAATGGACAATCAGCGTTGCTCTGGGTGGTTTGAATGTTTTCCTGAGCATTCCTCCAAGAATATCTTGTCTCTCTCAAGCACCTCCAAGCACCCATAAACACATCATCCTTTCTGCACTTCACTCAGTGTATTTATTTTTGCAGCAGGGAGGGGGAGATGGAAAATCCTCTGAGCAGTAGCCACAGAAGCTGATCCACCACTGAGCAGGCACATGGCCAAGTGGATGCATGGGCATACATGCAGACAGCCCAAAGGACAGATGTATCAAATCAGATTTATGAGGTCAGTTTTCCCAGCCAATAAAGCCCAGATTGCTGTCTGCCCCATTATAACCTTCCTGTGTTTAAATGGATGTGAAACAGATAATCCAGCCTTTGGCGGAAACAGCGCTGATAAAACACAAACATTATTTCTGTAGCCGCATAAGATTATTTTCCCAATTCAGCAGAAAGTATTGGCTTGAAGATTGTTAAAGAGGTCACAGTATTTTTATACCGGTTGTGTGTGAATAAAAATTTTCTCAGTCCAAGAGAAGGACCAGGGGATGTGTATTAATTATTATTATTATAGAGTAGAGTACAGCAGGAAGGGACTCTATATCTTGGTGTGATGAGATCTGTCCTGGGCAAACCTGTGTAACTGATATCTGCTCCTCACATCCCAGATAAAGTGGTCTGAGCTCTGGGCCAGGCTGGTGTTTCCTTCAAGTTGAAGGTTGTACCTGTCAAAGTGTTGGTTCTATGAGTGGGAGAGGATTTTGAGAACATTCCATCCCACCATTTTAATTATTATTGGCCACGTTATTTCCCCAAAACTATAACATGAAATGAAAATGTCCCATTAGGAAGGTGGTCTAATCATTATCTCTAGGACAACTGCCTGAAAATTTTGCATTTTTTCCTTTTATTTTCAGTAAAACAAAGCCATTTTCCACTCTATAAGATCCCTTCTCTCAGCAAACAAACCCAAATTGGTTCAATATTGTTGTTTGAATCTCTATTTACTTATCCTATGGGAAAGAAATGTAAATTAAAATATGAACATTACATGCAAGACACTTCAAGAAGATATTGAAATTGTACAGTAAAAATAGCTTTCTGATGGGAATATATTAAATAACATTGAACATAAAGACTCATTGGCAGTGTCATTTGCCAGCTGCAAAAACAGTATTGGGATGGGAAACATGCTAGGAAGAAGCAGGCACTTGGGAAGAATACATTAGTAAAAGTGCTATTTTTATTTAAAGTTCTATACAGTCAAAGTTCATCTTCCAATGTTTTCCAAGGATTAGGCTTTCAGTGACATTGAAACTTTTGGCCCAAACATTCCTGGAATCACATTGTCCTCTCTAGAACAGCATGAGGAGAGACTAATGCATTATAGTAAAACTTATTGTTGTGAATTTCATAAATTGGTTATTTTCCCCGCCTCAGATTCCGTGTTTTGCCTTGTAAAACAGGAGAATGAAGTGATAATTGGTGCCCCTGGAAAGTGGCTGCTTATGTTGGTGGTTAAAACCAAAAGTCCCACTGGGAACTTTTATAGGAAAGAAACGGCAAAGAGAAGTAATTCAGATTGTGAGTTTCACAAAGCTGACACTGACCTGAGCAGCTCCCTCTGGCACCAGCAGAGTCCAAAGGCATCCTTGGGAGAGTTCTCAGATGGGACTTTCTCCATGTTCTCTGAGGAGAGCTTCTTGGCATCTGGAGTTCTTTTGTACTGGGTAGAGGGGCGCTGAGCTGGGGTGTTCCTCTAACTTCAGGATTAGATGAAAATGTGTTTGTGTCAGGAATTCCAGCTCTGCACTGATCTCTCAGGCTGTGCTCTCCTGCACCCCAAATCTCACCTGGTCCAGAGGGAGCCATCCCTGCCCATGGGTGGAGCCACTCCAGGGTTCCTCCAGATGTTCCTCTGCTGGAACATTTCTCACCGTGGAAAGAGCAGCTGTTTGGGATGTGGTGATACAGTTCAGCACGAGAAGCGAAAAGCAAATTTCAGCTACAGACTGGGGTGTTGGAAATAAACCTTATCACAGAATCACAGAGTTCTGGACCGGTCTGCGTTGGGAGGGACATTAATGATCCCCCAGTGCCACCCCTGCCATGGCAGGGACACATTCCACTATCCCAGGTTGCTCCAAACCCCATCCAACCTGGCCTTGGACACTTCCAGGGATCCAGGGGCAGCCACAGCTTCTCTGGGCACCCTGTGCCAGGCCCTCACCACCCTCACAGGGAAGAATTCCTTCCTAACATCTGATCTAAATCCTCCTCTTTTATTTTAAAGCTCTTCCCCCTTGTTCTGTTAGTGTCTTACGCAGCTGGGAGAGGAATCAGACACAAATTCTGTGTGAGAAGGCGGTTGCACCCCAAAGGTGAGAGAGCTTCTGTCCTTTCACTCTTGGGGCTGCAGTTGCTCCATTAATTTTTGTGATGTAGATGCTAAGCATGTGGTGAAGATCACTTCAGCCATCTGACCTTTTCCACTTTCTTATTCCCCTTCCTCGGCTGAATGGGGGAGGTGGTTATGGAACTGCCAACAAAGCCTGTGAGGACCAGATAACAATGAGGTGATAGCACACAAATGTCAGCCTTCATCAGATTAATCCCAGGACAGCCACCCGGATGCGTTTACAGCAGATAATCTAAACACAAACACAGCGTTCTAATCTCTGCGCTGGTGACTCACCGACAGATGCCTGAACACAGCCCCGCTAACCTCAAGGCAAAGATCAGCATCTGCTCCAGAGCTGTTCAAGGCTCTTTGGAAGGCATTGCTTTTGTTTTCTCCACAGTTGCAATCCCATTTCTTGGTATTCAACTGCCCCTGGAAATTCTTAGAAGTGAGAGCAGTCAGCAGTGGGAAACACGAAGGAGTTCCAGATCCAGCCAGAGCAATTAAGGAATTCTTCCCCCAGAGGGTTCTGGGCACTGCCCAGACTCCCCAGGGAATGGACACGGCCCTGAGGCTGCCAGGAGCATTTGGACACCGCTCCATGGATGCCCAAGGTGGGATTTGGGGGTGTCCTGAGCTGGACTTGATCCTCGTGGGTTCCTTCCAGCTCAGGATATTCTGTGAGTATGAAGTTAAGGATGTAATCCTGGTGTACAGAATTCCCTGGTATTCTTTGGATGTTTTCTCTTGTGAAAAGGAGGAGCCTGTGGTTTACAGTACACCTGTGGCTCTCCAAAACTGTTTAGACTGATGTGTAAATGCCTGGTTATTGTCACAGGAGTCTATTCCTTATCCATCTTTTTATCCTGGGTGAAGCGGTTCCATGGCCTGCAGCCCTCCAGACACACCAAGTGTGGACTTTCCTTCCTTTTTCTGGAGACTCTGAAGTTTGGCTGCTTGTTGGCCCACGGTGCTGAGCAAAGGGAATTCTGCAGGGTCTTCCCAGTAGAGAAACAAAGGCTGTTCACTGCTGGTTAAAGCTGGAATTCAGCGAGGAAAAACCAAGCTGAGTGCCATTTCTGAGGGGTCAGTATCCAGAGGAACAGTGACTTCCCTTGTGCAAAATTAAACTGCAGAGTAGCAGATCACCAGGTTCAACTTTTAACAGGCATGTCTGAAATTATGGTACTGGTATATTATTTGGTATTTTGACATTTTAGCCATCTAGCATTAAAAAATAATTCCATATAGTCAATCCCTGGAAAAGAAAACTAAGATTCATTGACTGTCACTAAGAGATGAGAACAAATTCCTTGTAGCTCCCGAAATACTACCAGATGAATCAATATAATTTTTATTCTCAGATTGTGTCTTTTTTCACCCTTATTTCTCATTGGATTTCAAATTTTAGGCTTTAAATATGCCAGGGCGGTTAATTTGTAGGCTCAGGAAATTAATGTCAGACAATAAGTTCTCCAAAGACGGGTAAAGAAACACAAATTCAGTCCTGGGAGGGGGTAAATGTGACTAAATGATACAAAAAAGGATCTAAATGTTCATTCAAATACCGACCAAAACCACGGCAGAAAGTTCTCAGACCAAGGCTCCCAGAGGACATAGACACAGAACTATAAAATAAATACTGAGGAGTATGGGACATAAAGAAATTATAGAAAAAAAACCAAAAAACCAAAAAACCTTAATGCTGCCCAAAATATCACCTCCCATCCAGCCCAGATAAAAGGTGACATTTGTACACGGCCTCTTGCATTCAAAGACTTCTACAGAGAGCCAGACTCCAAGTGCAGAAATCAGAGGTTGAAGTTTGGTCACCTAAATTTAAACCAGTGATGTGGAAAAACCTCTGCATATCTACTGCACTCCCATCAGCTGTCATCCTGCTCTTTTATTTCTGAGTTAATTAATTCCCTGGAGATGCAGCAGACTTGGGAGGTTCATTGGTGGTGCATCGAGCCACGGGCTCGGAGGGGAAGGGGCACAATCCCTGCTCCGAGGGCCTCATTCCCTGGGTGTTTTGGTATATCCCATCTCCAACACATGGTTCAGAATTCCACAGCTGAGATCAACCACAGAAAACTTCAGTGTTTCCATCTTAAAGTTTTAATTGGAAAGGTTTAAAGCGACGACATACAGGATTTGGTAAACTACGATTATTGACATCAGCTGAGAGACAAAATGTTCTGGAAATTGTTGACAACACTGGTAAATTTTGGTATCGCTGTTTTTTATTAATGGAGTTGTTTAAGGATTTGACTGCCTTATAAAAATATGTGTAAATTTATAGCATAGAATGAAGTTGGTGATTGTTATGTATTTTGTTTTCCTAACAAAATCTAAAAGCAACAAAGGCGGAGGAGCTCCACAATTCCTCCTCATTTTCCTGTCCTGTTCTCCTCTTTTCCCCTTCCCTTCCTCTTCCCCTTCCCCTCTGCCACAGAACATCAACTACAGCCCCAGGCTGTGGGGGAATCCAAGTGGTTTTCTCTGAGGAGATCCTTGCTGACAACTGTAAAATCAGTTACCTTCAGGAAAAATGATTCCTTAGTCTCTCTGACTTGATCAGGACATTCACCATGTGTTCTGGTAGTGACAAAGCAATCTACTGCTAAGGTATGTTTTTGTTTCTTGTTTTAAGGGACCTTCAATGTTTCACTTGCCCTTGCTGTGAGGTCTCCATGAACTGATCTCATTCTGGTGACAGGTGAACTGTACCTGCATAGATATAAATATTTATTGTTCTGTGAGCTCAAACCACAGACAGCAGCCATGTCCCTCCTGTTCAAGTGGCCAAACAGAAGTTCTGTAAGGAACTGTATAAATTGAAGATATAACAAATATGGGTTGAGTGAACACTCCTCTCCTCTCCTCTCCTCTCCTCTCCTCTCCTCTCCTCTCCTCTCCTCTCCTCTCCTCTCCTCTCCTCAGCCTGCTTGGAATTCCCAATTTTCACTAACCCAGCACTGCCAAGGCCACCACTAATCCACGTCCCCAAGTGTCACATCCACATGGCTTTTAAATCCCCCCAGGGATGGGGATTCCACTACTGCCCTGGGCACCTGTGCCAGGGCTGGACAGCCTTTTCAGTGAGGAAATATTCCCCAACATCCATCCTGACCGTCCACTGGCCATTTCCCCTCATCCTGTCCCTGTTCCCTGGGAGCAGAGCCCGACCCCCGCCTGGCTGTCTGCTCCTGTCAGGGACTTGTGCAGAGCCAGAGGGTCCCCGCTGAGCCTCCTTAAATGCTTCCACTCTTTAAGTGGTTTCACTTAAATTGAACCAAATAAAAACATGAAATTGTCCGGTCTGATCAAATCTCAAAATCATAGCCATGCATTTCAGAAAGCCAATTTCTGGTGTTATCCAGGTGGGAATGCCGGGCTCCTCCCCTGGGTGGAGCATCTCCCAGCGGATGATGGAATTGTCTCAGCCATGCAGCGAGCCTGGATGGCCCACGAACAGCAGAGATCCCTGCAGGGAGGATGGGTCTGGAAGAGACAAAGGAAACACCTCCCCAGCCAGTTTCAACAGATGGAAATAGAATACATCTTGTATTGCAGCCCAAGACAATAATGCACCAAGGGACAGTCGGTGTTTTGGGTTGTCGTCTTTGTACTGCTTTTTTCAGGAAAGCAAAGACAATTCGCACACGCCTTTCCAAAATCCAGGGATGTTGTGGGCTGTTGTGGTCCAGGAGAGGAAATTCCTCATGGGACTTTTAGAAGGTAGGAAGAAAGACGGGATTAAAGAGTTGATTTCCAGGAGGTCCTGGGGTCTGAAGCCAGCTGGGCTCGTGGTATTCAGAAGTGATTGGGAATGGGAAAATAGCAAGGAGACTGTTTTCATGGTGGGCTCAGGTCTTCAAACTCCCTGAGAAATTGCAGGAGGATGTGATTACATTACATCTTCTGTCAAATGGAATGAAAGGTAAAGGTCAGCGCAGGTATGTGAAGTGAGCACCATGATTACATTAAAAAAAAAACCAACCTTCAAAAACCTAATTTTGCACTAACAATAATTGGCTCTGAGCTGACTGCACAGAATCAGGAAAAATACCTTTGGATGATTTGTTTTTAATTAGTCTCTAATGTGAGGCGAGCTGCAGAATAAATTCTGTCCCTGTGAAAATTGCCTGGGCGCATGTGCAGTTATTCCACTGCTCCAGGGGGAAGGGAGTGGAGCTGGGAAAGGTTTGAAGAAGGGTGAGAAGTGAAGGGGATGAAGTTGTTTTTCATGCAGAAGGAGAAGAATACACGGAATAATTTAGTCTGGAAAGGAGTAAAATGATGGGGGAAAGGAGTAAAATAGTGGGGAAAAGGAATAAAATGATGTGGAAAATGGGAGGGATTTGATGGAACTGAGTCCTGAGAGCCATGGCAAAGGTGATGCTGTGTGTTTTTACAGCATGGGAAGCAGGGGGCAACAAAATCCACTCTCAGAAAAGAGGATGGATGACTGTTCTTCCAGTTGTTGTAGAATGTTGTGAACGTGGGAAATTTCTGTAAATTCGTGGGGGAAATGAACACATTCCTGGGAAGGAAACCCCAGCAGGACCAATGCTGACTTCTGACTTGAGAAACCCCTAAAATGCAACTTTCTGGAGGAAGACAGAATACTCTGGAGCCCTTTAATACTTGTGTGTCCTAATCTTATACACTTCCATGTCCTTCAGATGATTGTAGGGAAGATATTTAATTAGGAGGTAAGATATTTAATTAAATAGTGTTTGATCTGATCCACTGCTTGTGTGAAGGCAGCTTTTGTTAAATATTTGTTACGTTTACATGGAATTTATTGAGAAAGGAAGCCAGGCTTTGAGTTTTGAAGTTTTTACATTGAGCAAGACCTTTGAAAGTAGATATTTTCTTTCCATTCTTTTTTTTTTTTTATTTTGTCTCTACAGATGGTTGAGTGGAGGAGGGAAGCCTGCTTTTATGTCAGTTATTTACTGTTCTTGGCTTTTATATCTTCAGTTCTGGACAAACACAGCACTTAAAGCACTTGTCTGCCTGAGATACCTTAGACTGTCAGTGTAAACACAAAAATCAGTAAAAGGGTACAGAAAAATAGTGGATAGTTACTGTAATTACAAAGATTTATAAAGGTGAGAGAGCAATTTTTGCATCATGTTGATTCTGGTGATTGCATTTATGTATTCTGTAATCCATTATATACAGAATACAGTATGTTATATATATATTACAATTTATTATTGGCTATGTGAGTTTGTATATATATTTCTATCATTACTTTATTTTTTTTCTGGGTGAGGCTGTTAGTCTTATGGCGTAGTTTTAGGTATTCCTGCATGGAACACAGAGTGGGACACGATGATCCTTAAGAGCCTCTACTAATTTGAGATATTTTATGATTATTTAAGGAAAAATATTGTGACTTGCATGGGGTCAGAGCCCAGAGAAGACTCGTTATGGCCTTGCTGAGCTCTCATCAAGCACTTTGAGCCCAGGCTGCTCCCTCCTGGGATGAGCGGGAGCCACTGGGCACTGTGGGTTTTGTCCTGTGTCTTCTCACGTTCCTGCAGGAAAATCCTGGAATTTCAGATTTCTGTGCACATAACAGAGCCCAAGTCTGGTGAGGAGCAGATGAGGGAGAGGGAAAGGGGCTCAGCCTGGAGAAAAGGAGGCTCAGGGGGAATTTCTGGCTCTGCACAACTCCTGACAGGAGGGGACAGCCGAGGGGGATTGGGCTCTTTCATGGTCTGACCACCGTGACCTCGGGGTCAGGGCTGTGGTGAAATAAAAGATGGGCACAACTGGGTTGTCCAAAAAGCAAAAGTTTTTAAAATAGGAAAATAATAAACTGGGGAAGGCGAACACTCTGCATAGGACTAACATCCGAAGGCGAACTGGGGTAAGAACAGGGATATACAAAAGGTAGGTTTGGGGGAGGATCTGAGGGTAAGGATCTAACCAGAAACTGGGATTTAGAAAATGCAAAACACTGCATCAAACACGGACCAATGGGGGAAAGAGAACTGGGGAATATTCTGGAACTTTGTCCATATAAGATAAAACTTATTAACATGTTAACTTCCCATCAGCCTTTGTGCCCTTAACTTCTGCTCACCGTAGTTTGGGTGTTAGTCCCTTAACCTACAGACTTGGCTGCCAGGACCTCAAGCTGATGCCTTCACAGGAAGGTGGGGCTGCCCCACCATCCACCCCACCCAGCCCTATTCCCACAGGGCTCTGCTCCCACGGAACAGGGACAGGAGGAGAGGGAACGGCCTCAGGCTGGGCCAGGGGAGGCTCAGGGTGGAATCTGGGGAAAATTCCTCCACTGTCAGGGCTGTCAAATGGGCTGGGCTGGGCTGCCCAGAGCGCCACCCCTGCAAGTGCTTGCCAAGAGTGCGTGGCACGCGGGGCCTTGGCAGTGCTGCATTAACGGTTGCGCTCCATGGCCTTGGAGGGCTTTGCCAACCGAAATGATTCCATGATTCCATGGTTCTGCCGTCACTGCCCCCAGCAGCCAGAGGGACAGAGGCTTCTTAAGGCCAAGACCAGCACAGAAGAGCTCTTGGAGCACACAGATGCTCACAGGGTGGAGGCTGGAAAATCTGCTGGAATAGCAGCACCTCTGTGTTTGTGGGGCAGCAGTTGCCAAACCCTCCAGGAATTCTGCGCTGATTCTGTTTTCCCCATCCAAAACACACCTGGAGCTCCCTGGGAGCAGCTGCTCTCCCTCTGGTTGATGCAGGGTCAGGTTCTGCACCAAAATCTCCCCAAACCTCACATCCAAAATCTCCCCAACCCTTGCGTTTTCCCAGAGCAGGACGGGAGTTGGAAGTGGTCACAAAAACTGGACGAACTGTTTGGTAGCTTTCACCTAAAAACTCTAATCATAACCCAACAACTATTGACCTGAACTTAAAAACATTAGTGCAGTGCAGCCGGTTATTTGTAATATCTGATTTTTAGTTTCTTGGAAATACCTGGGGTTTAGTTCATTGGAATATCTGGTTTTTAATTTATTGGACAATTCTCCATAATTATTATTTCACCTTGCTGTGGTGACTTAGGATAAAAACGAGACTATAATAACCAGGGTTTTCTCTAAGAAATTATACAATTATCATAAACCTTCAAAAAGCCTTAAGCAACAGCCGTAAGTCCAAAAATTTTGGGAAAAACCACTCCATTACTGGAGTGCCAGTCAGCTTTGTGTGAGCAGTGGGGATGAGAAGGTCTGGACCCTTGTGAAGTGCTGCTGTTACTCAGCTCAAACATGATTTTCTTGCTCTGTGAATCACAGGCCAGGGCTTGGCTCTGCTCCTACCCCTCGACAGCTCCCTCCCAGCGCTGCCTGAGCGTGTCTGGGCATTCCCACTGTGCTGTGGGAAACCCTCAGAGAGGGACAGACACTCTCTGAACTCACTCTTCCCAGGTTTCCATCCCCCGTTGCACTGAGGAGTGGTTTGGTGTAAGAGAGTAAGAGTGTCCCTGGAGAAGATTTCTAATTTTGCTCCCTGGGTGAGCTGAAGCTTTTCCAGAGCAGGCAGTGGGCTGATCCGGGTGGAGGAGGGCTGGGAAAGGTCAGGGATCCCATCTTGGCTCTTTTTTCAGCAGCTTTGCTGGTAAAACCCCACAGACGTTCTCGTGGGCTCTCTGCTTACAGAGAGACAGATCATTTCCCCCTCTAGATTTATAAGAGTGTTTGAGGTTGTGGCATCCTCAGGACCCGGGAGGCAGCCAGGATCTGTGGAAATAGCTGGGAAAACTGCAGCCGCAGAAAGTGAGTGGATGGTGCTGGGCTGGTCCAAGCAGTGCCAGTCCCAGCTGCTCCCACCAAGCTCCTTGGGCAGAAATCAAGCCTGGCTGTTGCAGGCAGAAGCTTGAACAATCTATACTTGGAAGGCAAAATGCGGGAAATTTCATCCCTCCAACTCCAAAGCATTCCTTTTTTTTTTTTTTTTTTTTTTCTATTTGGTTTTTAAAAATAATATTGTGTCCTTTTTGGGCACACATAAATATAGTGATGCTCCTTCTGTGTCTCATGTACTCCGGCAAACAAGCTGTCAGATTGCCTAAGTGGATGGTATATGTGGCAGGAGATTTATGAAACTGTTCCATCCTGCTTCTAAATAAATTAAAAAAAACCGTCATGGGTTTGGGGAATCAAAGCTTTCAGAGCAGTGTTGTGGTTTTTGTTGCTCTAAATTAGTGAGATGAAGCACTCCATTTGAAGAGTTCCCTCCTCTGACAATTGTCGGGGAGTTCACACGAACGGAGCTTTTCATTTTCGTGGAGAAAACCTAAATTGTGTGAGTGATGTCATCTATTTTCATCCTCTGTTTAGACAGCCCTGCAGACTACAAAGGGCATTTTCTGGACAGTGGATCTGAGTTTTCTGAGGGAAAATATCGGATATCTGTGAGGAAATGTTGGGGTTTTGTGCCCCTCTGCCCAGACACACCCCCAGGGTGTCTGTGAGAATGGAGCACCCAGGAACCCCTTGTTTGCAATGCAAGGTTAAAACACATCAAGTTTAACTTCATATTCCAGCATTTTTTATGGAAAGTGGAAACAGATGGATTAGACAAAGGCACAGTAATGTGTCTAACACTAACCAGAGGGAAGAAACCAGAGCAGCTATTCCCACATTGGTGTTTGCATTTGCTTCTAGAAGATGTTCCTGCACTTCAACATTTGTTTAAAAACCTTAACAAGCCCGTGGATATCTCCTGGCTGCTGGCCTGACAGGGAATTCCAGAGGGATAGCCCTGCAGAAGGGTGAGGGACTGGTATGGGATTAGGAATGGCAGGAGGATTTCTTAGTCTGAAACAAAATCTTTGCTTAAAGCAGGAAAAGGAACCCCAAGTAATTGACTACGAGAGCGAGCAAAAGTCTGGTTAACCAGCAAAAAATAATAATTTTGTCCAAGACTTTTTGTGCTAGAGAGGAAGTTTAGTAGTGCCTTACTTGGTAAATCCAAGGAACAGGTGACACTACTCTTCACAGGTTTCTATTGACACAGAAATATCTGTAAAAAGCTCACAGAGGTGTCAAAAATGGTAATACCAAAATATAGTAAATAATTAAGTAAATATAGTAAAAAACAATAAGACCAAAAGATGTCTGTAGTTGAGAATCAGTGAATGAATTACAGTAATCTTTAAACAGTAAAGCTAAATGACAAAAATTCCAAAACTTGGTCGTTGAAGGAAATACTTCTTTGGCACATGCAAGGCATGCATCATAAATCATTGGTTTTGAAAAAGTCCATCTAGAACATTGTCTTAACCCATCCTATTAAATTCCATTATTCTGTTAATATCTGAGCTTGGGTTTTGTTTCAGAGGATTTCTTTTGCTTTCACCACCTGCTTCTACTGCTCATCCCTGTGCGTGAGACTTTTCCACATCTAAAATATTTCCTGAGAACAGTTCATTCCTTTGTACCAGGTGGGTACTGACACAAGAATTTAATCATTTGTAGTGATTAATTAATTACTAAAATCAAACTCATAAATTAACCAAAGCTTTCCATCCTTCTTTTATTGTCTCTTTTTATCTTTTTCTTAACTGTGCCATATCCTACATCTTATTACTGCTCAGCATTTCCATATATTTGGATTTAATCTGAGCAGGAGTTGTTTGATTTGACAGATTCTGTATTTGAAGCATCAAAATATGTTGCTATGGAAAAAGTTACGAGTTCTAATTAAAAATGCAGAGGTCACAAGTTTCCCAGAACCAGCAGGGCATAGATCCTAGGAGAAAAGAATCACAACATAAAAAATCCAGAGATATGTCACTCTGCAACTTTCCAGATCTGAAAAGGGAACAGCAAGCGTTCAGGACAAAACACGGGGCTGAAATTCATTCAGATGCTAAATTCTCCCTTCCCACTGGCACAGGCTGCTTCTGGAATTCATGCAGAGCGCTGAGATTTGAGATGTCATCCTAATACAACTGAAAGTGAGGAGGGAGAGAAATTACATGTGCATTAGTAAGGAGAAATCAGACCTGCCAGGTCATCCTTTCAACTCCAATATCAACATGGAATTAATTTTCGTGCCGTGGTGCTGAGGTTTTGATGAACTGCCTGTTGAAAGATTGTCGTGTTGGAAAACACCCTCAGGCACAGGGTAGAGCTTTGGGGTTGTCCTGTGTGGGGCCAGGAGCTGGACTGGATCACCCATGTGGGTCCCTTCCAGCCCCGGATATTCTGTAATTCTGTGATTTGAGCTTTGATTTCCCTTCAATACCTTGA
This sequence comes from Hirundo rustica, assembly GCF_015227805.2. Lineage (NCBI taxonomy): Eukaryota > Metazoa > Chordata > Aves > Passeriformes > Hirundinidae > Hirundo > Hirundo rustica. The sequence continues at coordinate 2,610,552 of NC_053473.1, read as the reverse complement.
GCTGTTTAACTGTTCACGTTTTCCCCTCTTATATGCTGTTGTTTCAAAATGATTCTTGTGGGTTTCCTCTCCTTTTGCTCCAGCTCAGCCAAACTAAGAACCACCAGTGCAAGCCTTGGGTCGGAGCTGCCCCGACCTGTGACAAGGTGCACCCACACAATTCCTCAATATCTCAATATCTCAATAGATCAATAGATCGATATCTGCATCAGAGCACAGGATTTCAGATCAGCTCAGCTGTACCAAACCTCTGCTCTGGTATGAACGTACCTGCTCCGTGCTAGGTTGGCCTTTTCTGCAATATTGTGGTAAATGAAACAGTTAAAACATCGAATCATAGAAAATCCTAAATTGGAAGGGACTCATAAGGCTCATCAAAGTCGAAAATTTCTACTCAAATGTATTTAGCTTCTAATCTTTTGACAGTGTTGGAGCTCTCAGGGCTCCCACTGCAGTAATTTTTTATTTTTGAATGACAAATATTGTGTAAATATTTTCCAGTTTGTGTCCCCTGCCCTGCAGTAGCAGAGCACAGAAGCTTTTCTCCGTGAACTCTGCGGTTCAGGGAAGTGGTGCTGCTACACCCAGAGCCAAGAGATCCCCAGCTCCTCTCTGAGAGCTGCTGAGTTTCTGTCTTGGGGAAAAGGGAAGTCTGAGGCTTGATGGCTCCAAGTCAGTTCCACTACTAGATAGAAAAAAAACCCCAAATATTTCCTCACAGAAATTTGATTATTTTCCCACAGAAAACACAGAGCCACGTTCCAGAAAATGGACTTTTCTGAGGGTGCTGAGGCCCTGGTACAGGGTGCCCAGAGCAGCTGTGGCTGCCCCTGGATCCCTGGAAGTGTCCAAGACCAGGCTGGACACTGGGGCTTGGAGCAGCCTGGGGTGGTGGAAGGTGTCCCTGCCCATGGGAAGGGAAGGGATGGGATGGGATGGGATGGGATGGGATGGGATGGGATGGGATGGGATGGGATGGGATGGCCTTTAAGGTCCTTCCAACCCAACCCAGATTCTGGGACTCTGCAATTCTGGGATTCTATAATTACGTGTTTTGATTATCCACATGTGAACCTTGGCTCAAGGTTTCAGTTCTCTGCTAAGGTCCCAGCAAAGGTGCAGCACTAAGGCTCACCCCTGCAGTTCAATGCATTTGCAGATCTAGAATTGTTTCCTCCCCGTTCCTGCGAGAATTCCAGAGTCAGTTTATTGCCAGGGTTATTTATAGTTCTCTATCATGGCTGTGGCCTCAGGCCACATCCCTTAAACTGAGGAGACAGGCAGTCAAGTGCAACACCAGAACATGGAACTGAGTTTGTTGCTGGCACAACTACAGAGACCAGCACTGGATGCTGTGTTTCAAAGCCTGTGTGCACCATTTTACTCTAATTAAAGATGCTATCATTGATAAAACAACAATAGATATCCACCTCACTTTTTGGGGGGAGTTTTAAACCACTATATCTAATTAGGACGAGGGCTAAATGCCTTCCTAAGGGCTCACAAATGCTGATCTGTAGTTTTATAAATGTAGACAATGTAATTCTGCTCTATTTAATGAGTCTTGTTTATAGTTCTGAAGTCTATAAACTGAGCTAATTAGCATGAAAAATTCCAGGCAGCTGCCTTGAAACTGTTTTACCAGTTTTTCCTTTTGCCCTGCGCTGGTTTTTAAGACGGCAAGAAGTTTTCAGATAGTTACAGACAATATTCAGGATTGGGATCCATATTTAATGTTTTTCTGTTGAACTGCAGCAAGGTCAGATCCTTAATTCCTTGCTCTAATTCTAAGCCAAAGCAGATGAGAAACTCTGTAAAATCAGATGGCGGCTCAGGAGGCAACTTTGCTCTGAGAAGGTTCAAACTTTACGCATTTCTACATTATTCATTTTAATAAGTGCATTAATTGAGCTAATCATTAAAAAATATTTCCAATATTATGTATGATACTCTATGATATTATATAAAACAGTTCAATATAATATGATTGGAGTACTTCATATTTTATATTCAATATTTAAAGACAATAATTTATATTTGTTCTAATTTTAATATGTAATATACAGTATGAAATATTTACTATATAACTCATATTTGAGACAGAAAATAGTAAAGGTCCCATTTTTGTGTGCAGACAACACAGCTGCTTTCTGTCATAAACCAAAAAAATTTGCCCCAACATACTACTATTTTATATACTGCTATTTCCATGCTCCCATGTTAATTTGTAGGTATTTTTAGTGCTATCCTGGCCTTCCTATAAATTTATTTTTAAAAAGCCAAGCAAGACTCTCTGAAAGAGCAAAAGGGAAGCTCTGGACATCTTTCCCTGCGTGGAGTCCCCTGAAAAATCTCTCAGCCCTACAAATTTCTAAAAGGCAAGAGGCCAGAGTGAAAGTGTTGGGAAGAGCGTGGAGTAACAGGAAAGGCTCCGTAAACTGATTTTGTACTAAAAATTCTGGTTCAGGGTGTTGCTAAGTGCAAACAGAAATATTTCTCTGTCTGTTGCCAAACAAGCGGAAGGCTTTGGGAGTTTCTTTTCAGCACTTGGAGCTCTGGGTCCCTCACGGGGTTGGGTTTAACCCGTTTGGGTTTCTCCAGGAGGTGTAAAACCAGCTCCAAAGCAGCCCCAAAGCAGCCCCAAACCTGCCCCAAAACCAGCTTTAAACCAGCCCCAAATCCAACCCCAAACCCACCCCAAATCCAACCCCAAACCTGCCCCAAATCCAACCCCGAACCCGCCCCAAATCCAACCCCAAACCAGCCCAAAACCAGCCCCAAATCCAACCCCAAAACCAGTTCCAAATCAGCTCCAAACCAGACCCAAACCAACCCCAAGCCAACCCCAAAACCAACCTGCAAACCAGTCCCAAACCTGCCCCAAACCTGCCCCAAAACCAGCCCCAAACCTGCCCCAAACCAGCCCCAAACCAGCCCCAAATCCAACCCCAAAACCAGCTCCAAATCAGCTCCAAACCAGCCCCAAACCAACCCCAAACCAGCAGCCGCACAATTGGGGCCCATTTTATTCAAGCAGCAGGCCCAGGACATGGTGCGGGGCTGTGCAATTCCTTCTGCCTTCTGAGAGCCACTGGGATACAAACTGGAAATTAAAATAAAATGTAAATTCACTCGGTGAGGATTCCATGGGAAGATTTTCACGGCGGCGTCAGGCCGAGGATTTTTCTCACATGCCCTGATGATTTCACTTAATGAAGACAATTATGTGAAAAAACATTTTGTGTGATTATAGGATGAAAAAAAAAAAAAAAATCCGTGGAGTCATTTAAGGGAAAAAAAAAAAAAAAATTAAGAACAAACCATATAAGGCACAGAGAATTCTGCCCTGCTGACTCGGGCCAGGCTGGGGAGCAGCACTTAAAGGAAAAGGACTTTGGAATATCAGCAGCTCCTTTCCTTTGGGCTTCCCTGACCCAGCTTTGGCACTGATCCTGTCACTGCTCCTTTCATGAGTAATTTTACTGTGTGTTCTAAGGTCTGTTATGGCTTTTTTTTTAAGCCCCTGAAGTTGAGGCGTGTATATGTGTGTATACATACACATATATACACACACACACACACACATGCTCACATATTAAATATAGATATATGCAATTTATAGATATAGACATTCCATATATAATATATACATAATATATACATACAATATGTATACACATTAAATATATATATTAAATATAGACACTTGCATCTTTATATTTTATATATTTGTATTTTTATAGTCACAATTTATATATATTTATATATATATATTTGTATATATTTTTACATAAATATATTTATATTTTTTATATTTTTATATTTACATATTTGTATCTACACACTGTGCTGTCATCTCTCCTCAACCTGCCTATATGGATGAGATAATATTTAAGCCATATGCTCAAAGCCCCTTGCCAGTAGGTTCTGGAGCAGGCACTGCTGGAGGCTCTGCTCTTGGAAAGGGGGCTGGAAAACTCATTTAAGGCTCAGTCAGGACAGCAGGTTGCTCTGAGTGGTGGCTTTGCATCTAGACAAAGGGGCACTGATTCCAGATAGAGACTTTGAAAGGTTATTGATAGCAAGGGTGAGTTTTTAATATTAAACTATTGAGTATTAAAGCTTCCTGGGGTTTATTTTTGACCTTATTAACATCGTGAGGACTTGGGTACCGACTGTGGCCGGGAGATCTCGTGCTCCTCTCCTGAGGAAGGACTCTGGAACATGGGGTTATTTGAAGAGTGTTGTTAAAATGCTGCTGTTCTTCCAGAGCCACGCTGGTTTTGGCCTGGAAAACTGGTTTTTTGGGAGACACTTGGCCTTCCCACTGGAATGTGGGAGGGTGAATTGGGGAGCTCTGAGAGCTCCATCAGCAGCTAGAGAAGGTGCTGGGTGAACTATGAGGAATGCACGGTGAGGAGAATTCTGGGCTTGGGACAACCTGGCTGAGCACGAGAAAGGGAGCGGGGAAGAGCTGGGGTTTGTGGGACTGTGGTGAGGGGAGAGGGGTGTTTAACACCTGTGGGGTCCTGGAATCCTGGAATGGTTTGGGTTGGAAGGGACCTTGAAGCCCATCCTGTTCCACCCTGGCCATGGGCAGGGACAGCTTCCACTGATCCAGGCTGCTCCAAGCCCTGTCCAACCTGGCCTTGGGCACTTCCAGGGATCCAGGGGCAGCCACAGCTGCTCTGGGCACCCTGTGCCAGGGCCTCACCACCCTCACAGGGAATTTCTTCCCAATATCCCATCCATCCCTGCCCACTGGCAGTGGGAAGGCATTCTCAGTGTCCTGTCCCCCTCTCCCTTGTCCTAAATCCCTCTCCAGCTCTCCTGGAGCCCATTTAGGCCCTGGAAGGGGCTCTAAGTTCTCCCTGGAGCTTCTCTTCTCCAGGCTGGACACCCCCAGCTCTCCCAGCCTTTCCTCGTGGGGAGATGTCCATCCCTCTGCTGAGCTCTGGCCGGATGAAGGGACACACACATGAATTTATATTCAGCAGGGAGGTTCCTCCTCTTGCTCTGCTCATTTCCCCCTTCCAGCCATCCCACGGGTGTTCTTCCAGCCTCTCCAGGGCTTTGTCCCTTGCTCAGAGCATGGACCAGCACATGGAATTGGCAGCCAGGGGCAGGGGTTTGTATCGATCCCCACAGGGTGACAGATTGTGCCAGGGGCTACTGCCAGAGCCAGGGCTGGAAATAAAAACTGGGAAGTTCCTTATCCACAGGGGATCCTACAGGAATCCTAGTTAGATATGTTGATATTAAATAAGCCTTTACCAGGCTTTAAACACAAAAACCTGCTGATGCAGAGCTGTAGCCAAACCCCATTTTTGGTTATAATCCATGAGTCGATGCACTATTGTCAGTCTATGGATTGGGCACAGCTTGTCAAAAATAACTATCAAAGCAGGTCACCATGAGAGACTTTTCCAGAGGCTGTGCTGATGCTCTTGTGGCATCCTGTGTTCGTTGTGTGAATTAACAGACTCTAAATTCATCACAATCCGGGGCTAATTAAGCTGTCTTTTCACTGTGCTCCTAAATCCTTTCCCACCTGAGGCAGCTGGTGGCTTTTCCCCTGAGCTGGTGACCACTGCTTTACAAACACTCACTCTTAACAAACTGTGCACTTGCTGGCTCCGTGGGCTATGTTCAGATCAGTTGAGTGGAAAAAGCAATTTAGCTTTGTATTTGCTGTCTGCTGCTCTGGCGTGCTGCAGCCAGGCTGACCTCCTCAAAACCTCCAGCTTGTTTCAATTCGATCGATAATTCGGGATTAACCAGCTCGCTGATCTTTGTGTTCTGAGCTGGGTACCATTTAAATGTGTGTTTTCCACCAAAGAAATGTGATGCAGTGTTTGCATTACAGTGCTCAAGCTTTATTCTGCCAGTGACATTTCCCCTCTGTCATCGTTCCCTATAGGAAATCCTGAATAAATAAGAGTTTACAGGCGCAGTTAACAAAGGACAAAGACCAGTTTACCAGTGCACTCTCCCAGTAACACCAAATTCCCCAAATCCCATTGCTTTCTGTAAGTCTAACACTGACTGAAATAAACACTACATGAAGTAGTTTAGCTGCAGTGTTTCATAAATATGTCAGAGCCAAATCTCATGCACCAAATGTACTCAGTACCTGTGATCCTGGTTTTCATCAGTGCCAGTTCAGCATAATGTCATCATTTACAGCAAGAAACAAGAGATTTGGGGTTGTTGGTTTTGTTGTTGTCGTTGTTGTTGTTGTTGTTGTTTTTTGTTTTTTTTTTTTTTAATGCAACAGCTCCAAAAGCTGCAGGGAGTTACTGCCACAGAAATAATGGGGGAATTTAAATGTCTCCTACAAACACGTCGGACTTGAAAATTGAAACCAAAGGGAAGTTTATTTATTACAGCGAGTCTGTAAAGGAAATTTCTTGTATCTCTTACAGAATTCAACAAGGTTTATTGCAAGGCTTAGCGATGAGGATCCCTACTCCTGTTCCTGAGAGTATTGGGAATATAATATATGTATTTGGGAATAAGAATTGAGGTTCCTTGCACCATGGCCCGGTTGGACAGGTGAATTCCTGTTCCTGCAGGCTTTAGGAGCACATTTATAGCCCAGCTCTCAGTGATGTAAAATCTCCTCTCTGTCTGCTTGATCAGTGTAACAAACAGGAATAGCTCCTTCCCAGGTGAGAAACACTTTTCACACACAGAAATAGTTTTGGACCTAGATCTCCCAAATGTTCATCTCCGTAAGCAATGTGTGTTGTCTGTATGCCTGATACTCGGGAAAAGAAACAAAACCTCACCCCCTTTCAGGCACTTTCACACAATGCATTTTAAATCTAAGGCTCCATTCATGAAGGTCTTTGAAATGAAGAGTGAACTCACTGCTCTGTGCCTGAGGAGCCGCCAGCTCGCTGAGGAGAATGGTATCAGTGAGTGTTCCGAAGTGGATTTGTCACAGATGGAAGGAAGCAAAGCAGTGAGATGTTTCCATGCTCTATGAATTTATCTCCCCGCCGTGTGGGGGTTTTCAGGGGAGGGAAGCACACAGAGCTGCCCCAGAAATAGGCAGGTGCCCCCAAAACCACAGGAATTTCCTGGAGCTGAGGGTACCTGAATTCTTCTTTGCAGCTGTTTGCAACAGCAGCACCCAAGGGGAGGATTGCACAACTCCGTCTGCTCAGTTACAGCCACTTTGATTCATCTCTGTGAAAGACTAAATGCATTATTTAAACACAAACAGTGCCACTCACTCCTACAGAGCAAAGTAAAGATGGAAATATCCTTTGCACCCTTTCAAGTTAACTGGGATTGCTGCAGCGCTGTGTGCGAGTGCCTTGGGCAGCAGAGGATCACACAGCATCCCCCAGGCTGCCACACAAGGCTGCTTTTTGTCTTGGCTTTGAGTCATCCATTGATTTCCAGCGGGGAATCAGCCTCCTGAAACCACACAGCAGAGAAAATGCTGTGTTCTGGGATGTGCAGCTCAGCCTGTGCAGAGGGAAAGAAAATCGCTGGGATTGAGCAGTCGGACTGAGGTATGGGCAGGTGGAATTGATGTTTCTCAGGAATCCCCAGTCTGGGGACTGGGTCCGACAAAACAACACTCCAGGGAATTCCTGAGGTGGGTTCTGCCCTCTGAGGGCCCTGTCCCAGCTGGTTTTGAGCACAAATAATCATGGACTTAAAATATTACAGAGAATCACAGACTGGTTTGGGCTGGAAGGGATCTTAAACACACCAACAGCTTCAAGAATGACAGGAAACAACATTCCAAATTGTATCGTGCCTTATATTACAACATCCTATGCTTGTGCTTATTGACTATGATTGTTTTTATTTAGAAAGTAATTTACTTGCTGTGTTTGACTGAGCCAAATGAGCATTAATTTATCTTTTCCCTGTGTAGGAGCTGCTTTAATGGCATCTGGTCAATGGGCGGTGAGAAGGCTGCACTGACTGCTGTTGTGATTGGAAACAATTAATTTAGTACATTTATTAAATTTTCATTCCTAATAACTTTCCAGGCAACATTGCCAGTTTGTCCATTTTTCCTTGGATTCTGTGGGTAATTTTAACTAAAGGGAATTCCCCAAACACGTTTTGTTTGGCCCTTGTTGCACTTGCAGGTCCTGCAAGCAAAGAGCTTTTCAAGACACAGAACCATCGGCTTCTTGGTGTGATCCATTTCCCCACTCTCCAGATCATGGAATCCCAGACTGGTTTGGGTTGGAAAGGACCTTAAAGCTCATCCTGTTCCATCCCTGCCACAAGCAGGGACCTTCCACCATCCCAGGCTGCTCCAAGCCCCGTCCAAACCTGTCCTGGGACACTTCCCGGGATCCAGGAACAGCCGCAGCTTCTCTGGAAATTCCAGCCCAGCCCCTCCCCACCCTCCCAGGGAACATTTCCTTCCCAATCTCCCACCCATCCCTGCCCTCTGGCAGTGGGAAGCCATTCCCTGTGTCCTGTCCCTCCAGCCCTTGTCCCTCTCCAGCTCTCCTGGATCCCCTGCCAGGGGTTCGGAGCTCTCCCTGGAGCCTTTTCCTTTCCGAGCTGAGCATTCCCAGCTCTCCCAGCCTGGCTGCAGCCCTGGGATGAGCTGAGCTCAGTGCTCCTGCAGGGAATGCTGCTCCTGTCCTGCTCTCAGCCAGCTCTGGAGCTCTGCAGGAGGAACTCTGGAGCTCGCACTGAGCTGAACCCCTTTGTGCCACCTTTGGAACCAAACAGCCCTTGTGAGCCCGGAGAGGGTTTGTGACATCCCCCGTGTGCAGGCAGTGCCCTGGGGGTGTCACCAGCTGGGATCAGGGCTGCTCCAGCTGTGAGCACTCCATGCAGGGAATCCCGTGTGGATAACGTGCTCCAAAGTGCTCCCGTGCCGCCACTCAGCGCGGTCCACGGGCCTGCAAAATGTCATTTCATCTTCTTCCTGACTCCTTCTCCCTGCCCTCATGAATGAGGCACTCTGCCTGTTCCTCTCAATGAAGGCTTTGTCTTGGTCTTCAACATTCAGCACAAGGATTTTGGTGATCAGAATGAAAAACCCTGAGTTTTGTCCTCAGGCTGCCGGCACAGGGATATTGCTGACTGAGAATGGAGCTGAGAGATGGGAAGCACGTGGATAAAACCACTGGATTTTTCCTCCACTTGTGTGTCTCACCAAGAATGCTTTGTAAATGTTATTTGTAATGACTGTTTATCATCTTTGTAAAGATTATTCTGATATTCTGTGCAAGACTTGTGGACTTTTTGGTGTCCTTTTGGGTGCTTGGGACTGTTGTACAAAGTGCATTTAACTGCTCAGCTCTGCCCTTGGTAACTCAGAGAAACTCAGGGAGAGAAACGCTTACTCAAGGGGCTTGAGTAAATTTTCCTCTAAAATTTGTCTCAAAAGCATTCCTGATAATCAGATAAATAACACGGGTGACTGTTTTCAGTCTACACTGATGTGCTCAGATGTTTAATTTCCTGTGAATATGGGCCCTAGAGATAATAAACACAGTGATAAGAGGCTTTCTCCTGTGGTTTTGGTTTTTTTTTTTTTAACTTTCTGCTGCACTATGGATTCAGTCGGGGAAGAGGGGGGAAAGAACCTTTTGATGATAAATAATTGAAATGAAAACTCACAAATTCACTAAAGGAAGGGTCGCTGTAAGAAGAAATAAGGCCTGTCTAAGCAATGGTTGTGTGTCTCTGATGTGTTTTTATAAGATAAGGGAGCAGCTTCTAGCAGAATACAAAGACTCTTTTCCATGGAAAAGAGGGGGGAAGCACTGGAGGCAGCAAGGCATCCTTAGCACAGCAGGTGCCAGGATCCCTAAATGATGAAAACATGGCAATAGGTGGAAAAACAGTGCGTGGGCAGTGGTTGGCTGGAAGCAGGTTATTGGATGGCTGAAATACGGGAGAAAAATCTCAAAAGAGGGAGTTCAGGGGACAAAAGGAGCTTTAGACATGAGGAAACTTCTATTTCCCGGTAATCTCCAGCCTAAATGCAGAATGAATCATTTCTTCCACGCCTCTCTCCTGCCCAGATGTCACTGCAGATGGCAAAGCTTCTGCCAAGAGAGAGCTTGGAATTGCACTCCAGGACTGTGACCAGCCTGGTTCAACTTCCAGTGACACTTCCAAACAAATAAAAGGATGCTACGTTTTCTCTCTGCTTCCCACACCTTCTCCCCTCAGCTGGAGTTCAGGGTTCTCCAAAAGAAAAGTGTTCTCACCCATCATCCCAGCCCCTCACAGCGACTGAACAGGGAAAACAGATCTAGGAAATATTTTCTAAATTGTCTCACAGTAGAACAAAAAGCTTCCTTGAGCTGTAGGGTCTAGGAGAAAGGAGGTTATATACGACATTAATTTCCTATTCTCTAATGGAAACCGTTGTCCGACTTTGCCACAGCCGTGGTTTTCTAATGGTTGGGAGTAATTTGCCCAGATTAATGCTCTCTGTTCAATCCATTTAATGTGACTTAATTTCACAACACTACGGGCTTTATCAGTTGTCAAACTAACCCCTGCAAAACCCCAGCAGGCAAAAATGCCTGTCGAGTTTAGCTGTTGAGGCTGGATGGTGCTGCTTGGTGAAAAATGGAGGAATTGTTTGGAGGGACAGGACCATCAGAGAACCTCAGGGTCTGCCCGAATTCTTTGTCTTTCATCAGAAGCGTCCTTGGGTCACGGCTCGGCTCCATCTTCACGTTTATCACAATGTGGGGTTTGTGTGTGGGGCCGCTCGGGAGCTCTGGCGGACTCCCGCGAGCTGCGCTGCGCGGATCGTAAATCAGCACAAACCCTCGCCGCTCTGCACCGGGCTGAGTTTGGGATATCACCTCCTGCGGAGGTAAAAAATCAGATATTGTCATTTCAGCTTCGTTTCGAAAGTGTCAGCTACTCAGGATCATAAAAGCTGTTGTGTTGGTCGGGTTTTTCCCTCCTGTGCTCGTTCTCATCAGCTTTCACGTTTAGGAATATTCGCTGTGGAATCTTTTCTCCCTGAGTTGTTGCAGCAGCCCGGTTCTGCCCCAGAACAGCAGCAAGAGCTCTCAGCCAGTCACTGTCCTGCCTTCGACACCCAACCTGCTCATTCTGAATGCTAAAGTCACCTTTGATTTGGTTTAAGATTACCTCACGTGGCATTCAAAGTTGTTTTGGCCCCTTTTTTTCCTGAGGCTCATCATAGGAAGCACCATTCAACGCCTTAATTGTGGAGAGGGAGTTTTTGGAATTGTGTACATGTTAAATGTGTTTTTAGAGTAAAAGACTTCCCAGAAATAACCATTTTGCAGCCAGGATCTACTATTCTGCCTTGTTTCCCTCCCAAAAAATCACCCCCAAAGTAGCTGCAAAGCAGCTGTTAACAGCATTTCCAGGTTTTCACTCCATTTTAGTGGTTGTTGCTCAGGGCTGATGTCTCTGCCTGGAGTTTCTGACTGAGATATTGCTCTGATTGCTCTGATCTGTGGCTTAGGATCACTGTGGAATTCACACTCCATGTCTGGAATTTTGGGTGTTGCTGGAGGAAATGATGAGCTCCTGAAAGACACAACTCTGGAACTCTAACCCTCAAGAAAGGTTTGCAGTCGCTGTCCCTCACGATCCAGGGTTCATCTCTCTGTGCTCTGATCCAGGGCATGGGTTTGTCAGTGCCATTCCACGCACCCAAACTTCTCAGGAAACTTCTAAGTTGTTGGAGGAAGCCATGAAATGACTTTCCAGACTCCTCATGGGCAGGGAGTGATAATGGGGAATTGTTTTAAACTAAAGGAGTAGAGTTTAGATGGGATTTGGGGAAGGAATCCATCCCAGTGAGGGTGGGCAGACCCTGGCACAGGGTGCCCAGAGCAGCTGTGGCTGCCCCTGGATCCATGGCAGTGCCCAAGGCCGGGCTGGACGGAGCTTGGAGCACCCTGGGACAGTGGGAGGTGTCCCTGCCCATGGCAGGGGTGACACCGGATGAGCTTCAAGGTCCTTTCCAACCCAAACCATTCCAGGATTCCCTGATTTCTGTGGTTCCCTGCACTGCAGAGCCAGGTGAGAGTGGGAGCACAGACACACGAGCCTGGAACGGGGCAGGGCAGCACCTCAAGGGTTTGGGGAGGTCGCTCACCCACAGGGGACTCACGGAAAGCTTTAAAATTGTAAAAAACCCCAATGATTTTGAAGGAAAACTTGAGGAATTGGCATCTCAGGCCCGAAGACCCTTTCCTATCTCCTGATATCGCCCTTCCCCCTTCAGCAGGCACATTCCAATGATCCAGCGCACACCGCAGTTCATCCGATCCCCCTCGGGTCGGGCAGCACAAAGCACTCAGAACTGAACCTTGGTGGAGCCTGGGGTGAGTTTTCCCTTGGATAAGGGCTGTGGCAAACACTTTTCCTCCTCGTGACCAGGATTTCTCTCGCCCACCCACCGAGAATGACCCGGCCGGAGGGTGCTGGGGAGAGGGGAGGCTGAGACCACCCAGCTCCGGCTGCAGCAGCCTCAGGTCAGCCTGGGTGGCCCATTTGTTCCTCCCCAGCTCTTCTGCTGCCCTTTCTGATCCTTCCCAGTATGGACCAGCGCACGTTTGTGGTCCTGCAGGGGAAGGAGAGCCCTGGGCTGGACTGCTCCGAGCTGTCTCCTCTGGGACAAACGTGGAAGGAGAGGGAAGGAGGAAGCTCGGATGGAACGTGAGGTGGATTTCCGTGCAGGAGAAGCTTTTTGGAGAGGGTGTGGAGGCAGTGGGTTTGAGTTCACTCAGCCCAACCCACTGGTGATGATTTCCTTATGCTCATCATCTCTTAAGGAGAAGAAAAGGGATTGTATTACAAGAAAACCCAAATGTTTATGGTAAATTTCCTAAGCACGAAAGATGGTGCAAGAAAGAAACATATTAAAACAAGCAAACAAACAAACCAACCCAAAAAATCCCCCAAACCCCACACCACGTACAACATCATAACCCCACCAACCTCAAATCAAACACAAAGGAAGAGATGCAGAGCCTCCTCCACAACTGGCAGCAAATTCAAAATTCTGATTCTGTCTGATACAGCCCTGGGACATCGACCAGAACACTCACCTCTGTCAGAAAATCTCTTTTATTTTCTGTTTAGTATGTGTGTTATTTAGAGCTTAGTTAATGTATTTCCGCTCTGCACTAATTTGTGATTTTTATTGCACAGATTTTTCACAAAGTCTGGGCAGAAGTGCTGTCACAGTAACCCTGCGAGATGGGCACTGTGGTGGAAGAAATATTTCTAGAGAGTGAGTGGACAGCTCCAAACTCAGAGCAGTGTGACACAAGCCCTCCAAGGTCTTCACTTCTTCCTCCACAACTTCGTGTCAGCAGCAAGAGGAAAAGCTGCTTTGTAATGACCACAAGAATCTCCTAACTCCGAGAAGATGTTGGAACTCACTGGGCCTTGTCTCTTCAAGATGAAGGCTGGCTTCCACCACAAAGTGTGTGTTTTTAATTTAATTCCGTTTTTCAGGCTGTATTTTTGATTTAGAGACATGTCCATCGCCCTGCACAGCCTTAGTGCCAATATCCATCTAAAAAGGAAAGCAGAGAAGCTCTCTGCAGAGGAGCTCCCACACTGGACAAGCACAGAGATCTAAGGTGGGACACCTGCTTTGGCTGTGGGGGTCTTCGGGGTGCCCCGAGGAGCAGAGGTGCAGCCTGCAGAGAAGGAAACAGCTTTTGAGTGGGGAGATGGAGAACTAATTAAATGTGTCTTGTCTACTACTTGTAGACTTCTTTGAAGTATTCTAACTGTCAGGTGCTGCAGTCTTAAATCTTCTGTCTAAACTCAGAGTTAAGTAGGTGGAAAATACTGAAGCTTGAATTGATCTTAAAATAGTGCAGTTAGCTTTTTGTAAAAATAAACATTAACACACTTGCACATTGGATACTTAGATATTTCCTGGAATTATTAAAGTTGGAGGGGGCAATAGTCTTGGCTGGTATTTCAACAAACAGAACGAGTGTGTGGGACACAGCTGCTGCAATTCCCCCTGGCTCAGCCACAGTTCCACTGCTCTGGAACATCCTGCTTGGCACTTCAGGGCAGGGACACTGCAAACCAAAGGGAGCTGCAGTTCCCACTGCTCTGAGGTTCCTTCCTGCCCTCAGAGCTCTGGCATCCCTCAGTCACACCCCCACTGCTGCCCTTGGAGACTTGGAATTCCCTTTTTCTTCGCTTCCTTCCCCCTCCCAGCATCTCCCACTGGATCCCAGGCTGGGGGTCCCGAGCCAGCGCTTCCTCCCGGCTTCCCACCTTTGATTTCTCAAAGGCATCTCCACACTCTGGGCAACTTCTCTTAAAACCCACCCCCGGCTCTCCCCTCCTCTTCTGAATTCTCACTCAGGTCCATCTTTTTCTCAGTGTCTCTGCACAGCCCTGGCAGGGGGAGATGCTGCCCAGGGTATCCACAGGGCAGCTCCTCGGCCTCACAGGTTTCTTCTCCCAGTTCATTTCCCCTCACCCTCTCTTCCTCCTTTTCCTTCCTTTCTTCACTTCCCACCTGCTTTTTTTTTTTTTTTTTTCCCCTCCTCCCTTCCTCTCCCAACTTGATTTCTTAAATTCTTACTTCTGTCCTTGTTCCCCTCCCATCTCACCCTCATTTTTCCTGCCCATCCTTTTTCTCTTTCTCCTTTGCCCTCACACTTGCCCCTCATTTCTCCTTCTCCCTCTTCCTCCCCACCTTAAAAATTCACCTTCCCTTGTCCCATCACTCTTGTTTTCTTTTTCGCTCCCCTTTCCCTTTCCTCCCTTTAATCACCAACTCAGATGAGCACTGGCTCAATCCTGCCCCAGAACACCCAAGACATCCTCAAAGCCCACTTCAGTGCTCCCAAAACCACTCTGAGACAGCCAGGCCAGGCTGGGAAGGTAGATTTGTTGGTTTTGCAGGGTAAGCCCCCGAGGACCAATCTGGAAGAGAAGCGCCGTGACCAGAATTGTTCATTTGAATTGTTCATTTCAGTGACATTTTTCCAAGGAAGCGTGCAAACACAGAAGGGGGAGCAAACAGGAAAGGAAGGAGCAGGAAGTGTTTGAGAGGAGAAACAGCGAATGCCATCAGCATTTACACTGTTAGAAGCTGAAGGAATCACAGAATCCTGGTTTGTGTGGGAAGGGACATTAATGATCATCCAGTGCCACCCCCTGCCATGGCAGGGACACCTTCCACTGTCCCAGGCTGCCCCGAGCTCTGTCCAACCTGGCCTTGGACACTTCTGTTTGCAGCTTCAATCTTTTATTAATAGAGATTTTCTGCACGTGGCACATCAGGAATCCCCTTGGGATCAGCATTGCTGATTACTGCGAGCGCCTCTTAAGGAAATTCCTCCTGGTTCAGGTACAAGGATTGACAGGAAGGGAGCCTCTCACTGTGAATTTGTCTGCTCAAGATCATCAACGCTTTTCCGCTGTGACAGAGGTGCTGTTGAGGCACAGTTTTGGAATTTGTACAATCAGAGATTTTGCTGATAGAATTTGTACAATCAGAGTTTTTGGTGATGGAATTTGTACAATCACAGTTCAGTGATGGAAATTGTACAATGGCAGTTTTTATGATGAAATTTGTACGATCGGTGTTTTTGGTGATGGAATTTGTACATTCACAGTTTAGTGATGGAATTTGTACAAAGGCAGTTTTTGGTGATGGAATTTGTACAATCAGTGTTTTTGGTGATGGAATTTGTACAATCACGGTTTTGGTGATGGAATTTGTACATTCACAGTTTAGTGATGGAATTTGTACAATGGCAGGTTTTGGTGATGGAATTTGTACAAAGGCAGTTTTTGCTAATGGAATTTGTACAATCACAGTTTTTGCTGATGGAATTTGTACAATCAGTGTTTTTTGTGATGGAATTTTTGCACAATCACAGTTTAGTGATGGAATTTTTGTACAATCAGTGTTTTTTGTGATGGAATTTGTACAATCAGTGTTTTTGCTAATGGAATTTGTACAATCAGTGTTTTGCTGACGGAATGTTTGTAAAATCACAGTTTAGTGATGGAATTTTTGTACAATCAGTGTTTTTTGTGATGGAGTTTGTACAATCACTGTTTTTGCTGACGGAATTTTTGTACAATCACAGTTTAGTGATGGAATTTGTACAATCAGTATTTTTGCTGATGGAATTTTTGTACAATCACAGTTTAGTGATGGAATTTGTACAATCAGTATTTTTGCTGATGGAATTTTTGTACAATCACAGTTTAGTGATGGAATTTGTACAATCAGTGTTTTTTGTGACGGAATTTTTGTACAATCACAGTTTAGTGATGGAATTTTTGTACAATCACAGTTTAGTGATGGAATTTGTACAATCAGTGTTTTTGCTGATGGAATTTTTGTACAATCGCGGTTTTCGCTCCGTTTCGAGCTCCCGCCCTGGCCCGTGCTCCGCGCGCCCTCCCGCGGCCACAGCCGGTACTGCAGCCCCCGCCCGCCGCCTCTCCCCCTCCCGCCGAACCGCGGCCGCCCCTCAGAGCGCTCGGCCGGGCAGGGCAGGGGACGCGGGGCCGCCACGCTTGTCTCCCGGTGTCTCCCGGTGTCCCCCGGTGTTCCTCGTTGTCCCCCGGTGTCCCTCGTTGTCCCCTGTCCCTCGGTGCGGCGGGCCCGCAGCTCTGTCTCCCCCCGGTGGTCGCGCAGCTCCGAGCTGCTCCCGCCGGTCCCGGCCGTTCTGAGCCTTTTTTACCATTATTTGCGTTTCTGTACCCTCCTTTGCCCTGATCTGCGCTATTTACGCTTTCTGGACCTTGCTCACGCTCGTTACTTGGGGTGTTCTAGGAGGAGGCAGCCCAGGCCCTGCTGCGCTGCCCGAGGGCAGAGCTGGCACACCGTGCTCAGCGAAGGCAGGCGGGTGTCCCTCCGTGTCCCTCCGTGTCCCCCGGTGTCCCTCGGTGTCCCTCCGTGTCCCCCGGTGTCCCTCCGTGTGCCCCGGTTTTCCCCTGATTCCCCCGTGTCCCTCGGTGTCCCTCAGTGTCCCTCTGTGTCCCCATGTCCCTCAGTGTCCCCCTGTGTCCTTCGATGTCCCTTGGAGTCCCCTGTGTCCCCTGGTGTCCCCCGGTGTCCCTTGGTGTCCCCTAGTGTTCCCCAGTGTCCCCTGGTGTTCCCCGGTGTCCCTTGTTGTCCCTCAGTGTCCCCGTGTCCCTCGGTGTCCCTCTCTGTCCCCCTGCTTCCCCCTGTGTCTCCCGGTGTCCCTCAGTGTCCCTCTGTGTCCCCCAGTGTCCCCATGTCCCTCGATGTTCCCCGGTGTCTCTCGGTGTCCCTCAGTGTCCCCCTGTGTCCCCCGGTGTCCCTCTGTGTCCCCCAGTGTCCCCATGTCCCTCAGTGTCCCCGGTGTCCCTCGGTGTCCCTCAGTGTCCCTCTGTGTCCCCCAGTGTCCCCATGTCCCTCAGTGTCCCCGGTGTCCCTCAGTGTCCCTCTGTGTCCCCCTGTGTCCCTCAGTGTCCCCCGGTGTCCGTCAGTGTCCCCCTATTTCCCCCTGTGTCCCCCTGTGTCCCTCAGTGTCCCCGGTGTCCCCCGGTGTGGCAGCCGAGGGCAGAGGCAGGAGGAGCAGCAATTTGCACCTCGCATTCCCCTCCTGTGATTAAAGGCGATGCCGTGGGGGCAGGAGGAACGGCCCAAGGGGTTTTTCTGTGTTCTGAACAATGAGAACATCTGCCAGGGCGCCCAAATCCGCTGATCTCGGATCCACCCAAAGCCTCCCCCGTGCTGTGGGCAGTGCGGGGAGCGCTTGGGGACTCTCTCACGATGTCCCCACAGCCTCCGACCCAACCAGGCTGCCCCCAAAACGCCACAGTTTAAACAGCACCGGTTTCCTCTGAAAGCACGGTCCTGCCAGGATGCCCCAGGAAATCCTGGGTAGAGGCATCAAACGCACCTTGGAGACTCCCAGCTCTTAGAGCAGCGCTTTAAAACGTGCTCTGCTGCCTTCAGCAGGTCCCTGCCTCACTCCCCAGAAGCACTGGGGGCTTGTCTGGGGTTTGCCAGTCCCAGGGATGCTCGGAAAACCCGGCTGGACACCATCCCAGCTACCCAAAAACCTTTGGAAATCTTAAGTCTCCTGCCTCTCCAGTCCTTCTGCAGAAAATCCCGCACCTGGGAATTCCACAGGGTTCCTGGAAGCTGCCCTGGTGCTCAGCTACACATTAAAAACTGTCAACAAAGAGTTTTGTGCAGAAGCAAAAAAAAAAAAAAAGCAAATACCAACGAAATGCAGCAATGTGTGAAGCTCTTTTCCATAATTACAGACAAATCCTCAAGTAATCATTTAAGCACACACTGCAGTCATGTGGAAATAACACAGTTGTTCTTCACAAAATCGGTTTCATGCATTTTATTAAAGCAAATCAACTGCAAACACAAGCAGATACAATAAATACCTCAGTAGTCTAAAATGCAGGACAATAAACCAGAGAGCAGCAGCCAGAGGGGAGTGTTTGTCCTGGTACTGGATTCACTGTCAGGAAAAATGTCTTGTAGAGAGATTGCTGGGTGCACAAAATAGAGAGAGAATCGTTAGAAAAGCCCACAGAGATCAGAGTCCAAGCACCCCCAGCACTGCCAAGGCCACCCCTAACCCGTGTCCCCAAGTGCCACATCCACATGTCTTTTAAATCCCTCCAGAGATGGAGACTCCATCCCTGCCCTGGGCAGCCGTGCCAGGGCTGGACAACCCTTTCTGTGGAGAAATTTTCCCAAATATCCACCCTAAACCTCCCCCAGTGCAACCCAAGCCCGTTCCATGCTGGGAGCAGAGCGCTCCGGGGTTCCTCCAGCAAAAAAACCATAGGTTTGTTGGTAAATGAAACTGGATATTGAAAGATGGAAGTAACAATGGGGAAAACCCATAAATCCCATAAGAATTAAAAATTAGGGGAGGTTATATATTAAAAGGGGAATCTTAAGGCCTTAGGCATTTCGGGAGGTCTGCACCTCTCAAGTACCTCAGCGAATGGGGAAAGAGAGAGGGAAATTGGGATAAAAAGGAGGCTTCATCCTCTGAAAATCTGAGACACCCCAGGGGAAATGCCCCATGGCCTCTCCCTTTATTCAAATAAAGTAAAAGCACTCCTCTGTCTCCTTTTTGGACACAAACCTCTGGTGTTCGTGTATTAATTTTCCTAGCACTCCCCTTCCTGTTTGCTGCGTGGGTTTCGGTGTCTCACGAGGAGCTTTTCCCTCGGGTTTGCCACAGCACTGAACAAACACCCGAGGGCTCCTCTGTCCTCCCTTTGGCCCGGGCCAGGCTGTGAGGGAGGTGACACAGGAGGTGACACTGCGGGGTCAAGCGACAGCCGCGCGCTCCTGCCGGGCTCCAGCCGTGACCGGGACTGGAGGAGCCCCCGGTGCGGGCAGGGGGAGCCCCGGTGTGGGTTGTGGGGAGCTGAGGGTAAGGGTCCCGCCCTGTGCAGGGATGGCTGATGATGGACGGGCCGGTGCTGCCGGTACCGGGGCCGGCGTGGGTCAAGAACGGAACGGCCCAACGGCGCCATTACACCGAGGGAGAAGGTATGGAGGCAGGGTGGGACGGGCGCTGCGGGCTCACCGGGAGGGCGAGGAGGGCCGGGCGCGGTGTCGCGGCCCGATCGCCCGGGGATGTCCGGGGAGGGCACCAGGACGAGCGGCGCCATGTGGGACCCACGCGGGTCTCGGCGGCACTTCCGGGTTGTCGGACAGGACGGTGTCCCCGCAGGGTCAGAAAACAGCGGAGCCTAGAGTCAGGTGCTCACATTTTCTTCCCTGGAGCATGCCGGGAACTGGAGTCTTTCGTCTCCAGGCTGCTCGGTGGCCGGGATGGGGTCGCGGTGCATGCCGGGAGATGTAGTTTTGTCGCCTGAGCAGTGACCGCATGCGCACTAGGACCCAGCCCCGCTCTGGCTGGCGCCGCCCAGCGAGCGCAGTGGGTGCTGCAGGCGGCGCCCCCCGGCCGCCTCAGCGCCCCCGGCGGCGCCATCTTGGCTCGGGGCGGGGGCGGTGTCGGGGGAAGGCGAACAAGAAGTGAAAATCGATTCCCTCTGCTCTGGAGCCAGGCTGGGAATGCTCCACCTGGAGAAGGAAAGGCTCCGGGGACACCTGAGAGCCTAAAGGGGCCTAAAGAGAGCTGGAGAGGGACCTTGGACAAGGGCCTGGAGTGACAGGACAAGGGGAATGGCTTCCCACTGCCAGAGGGCAGGGACAGATGGGATATTGTGGGAAAAATCCTTCCCTGTGAGGGTGGGGAGGCCCTGGCACAGGTACCCAGAGAAGCTGTGGCTGCCCCTGGAAGTGTCCAAGGCCAGACTGGATGGAGCTTGGAGCAGCCTGGGACAGTGGAAGTTGTCCCTGCCATGGCAGGGGTGGAACTGGATGAACTTAAGGTTCTTTCCACCCAAACTATTCTGAGATTCAAAAAAAAAAGATAAAAAATACCACTCTGCTTACACACACGCACACACACACACAAATATTTAATTTATTAATTTACTATACATGGACAAACACCACCTGATGAGGTGTTGGCACTCTGGGGAGAGAAACCCAAGCAAGCAGGGGTCAGTCAGAGCAGGCTCCTGACCACCCTGTGCCACCATCCGCAGTGTCCGAGCTGTGCCCAGCCCTCCCCGTCCCCGCTGTTTGGGAGGGAGCAGGATGCATGTGCCACCTCCTCCAGCCCCCCACGGGAGATGAGGCCCCTCCACAGCTCCCTGTGAGCTGCTGCCTCCCACAGCCCAATGTCCCAGAGCCGGGCACCCACCGAGAGAGATGCGCCGCCGGAAGAAGAGCTGTCCCCGGATGATGTCCTCGTCCTGCTCGAAGGGGACGTCCCCACACACCATGTTGTAGAGCAGGACGCCCAGGGACCAGATGGTGGCTGAGTGGCCGTGGTAGCAGTGGAAGCGGATCCGCTCCGGGGGGCTGTACACCCGCGTTCCTGCGGCACACAGGAGCTCATCAGCCCCTTGCCCGAGCATCCCTGGGGGTGCGGGAGCTGCCCAGGGGCGCGTGGCAGGACCTGCTGCCTTCTCCACTAGGTCTTGTTTACAAACTCTGCGGTGTGAAACGAAGCTCGCAGTGCTGGGAAAGGGCAATGCAGCCCCCGGGGATGGCCTGGACTTTACATGCAAGGAAAAACCCACACACGGGTGGGGAAAAACCTGTGTTTATCCTCCCCTTCACCTGGCAAAAACCCCAACCATGAGCTGGGCAAACAAGGGGAGAGGAACAGCCCAAGCACTTTGTGCCTGCAAATGAAGCCAGACAAGAGCCCAGGTTCTGAAGCTGCCTCTGCTGACCCTTCAAGGGTGTTTTTGTCACACTGGCTCCAACTCCAGCCCCCACCAGAGGCAGTGTAGGTGACTTTCAGCAGAGCCAGGAGCTCCTGTTTCACAACATCCATCTCTTGCCAAACAGCAACTTGGCAGTGGATAAAGAATTAATTCCATCGCCCCCAGCCAAGGGGGAACCTCCAGAGCATGGTGGCCTCACCTGTACTTTGAGTCTAGAGGAATGTGCCACATTTGAATTCAACCACAGAATTGTTTAGGCTGGAAAATACCTGAGATCATCCAGTCTGACCTTTGGCTGTTCCCCACCTCGACAATTAGACCAGAGCACCGAGTCCAGTCCTTTCTTGAACACAAAGTTCACCTTGCCCGTGGCCAGGTCGACCAAGCCCTAAGGGAGATGAAGCCTTTCAGGACACGAGAGGGCTGGAAACGCTTTGAAAAGAGGAAGAAATATTTAAAATGAGGGGATTTTCTGCAAAGCCGCCCGTTTGGGGAGGCTGAGACTGACAGCAGAGGGCGGCACGGGCTCGTCGCGGCGCCTCAGCACCGGCACCTGCCGGCTCTCCCTGAGCCAGCGCTTTTTGCTCCTTCCTTCTCCATCCCCCGCTCCCAGGGTACGGGGAGATATTTCGCGGGGCAGAGCGAACCCTGGGTCTCTGACAACGAGCCCAGCATCTCCAGCAGCTTTCGATTCTGAACGAGAATGAAACTCGAGAGAGAAGAATCGGTTCCTTTTCCCATCCCGAAGCCGAAGCAGAGAAAGGAAACTTCAGAGCGGGCAAAATAGCACATTTGAGGGTACCCAGCTGCAGGGAGAGCGCTGCCCTCCTGGTCAGACGGGCTGTGTTGGATTAGCAAAGTTTCCAGGAAGGAGCTGGGTGGAGATGCCGCTCCTTCCACCCGGAGTTCAAAACCCCTGGGATATTTGTCATGCATATAACACATCCAAGAATGTTATCACAAATCCCCTCATCCCGTAACGCGGCTGCAAACTCTGGGAAATGGGAGCCATTCCCGGCGCGGGCGGGAGTCGGGCTGAGCACGGACAGTCCGTCCGTCTGTCCCAAAGTCACTTTTAGTATCTGTGAATTCCAGCAAAGCTCCTTTGCGTCCTGCCATCCTTGCAGGCAGGCTGCGCTGCCTTTGCTGCTCCTCCCCCAGCCTGAGGGCTGGGTCCTTCCTGGAGTTTCCCCTCCCGCTTTTCCACGGCAATTCACACATCATCTTCTCCTGCTTCACGTTTTGGCTTTATCGAGGTTTTGTTTGGAAACACCCTGCTAGAGCAACAGAGCGAGCCCTCCGCCCTGGCGAGGGTGGGGGGCTCATTGTCTGCTCTGCCCACATCCTGCTCCGCTCCCAGAAGGTGCAGACCCACCCGCAGGGTGAAATCCAGGCCCTTGGCATTCACAGTTGCGCCTTGATTAGATCAGGCGTTTATTAACGAGGGCAGGAGCCAAACTGGTGCAAAAGGAGCCTAATCTATGTGCTTTGGGGGGGGATCCACACACACCTAGGCATGTGTGTGCACCCCTGCGAGTGAGGGCACTCTACAGAGAGTAATCTACTCCACGGAGTAGCCTGGCACTGAGACGGGGGCTGCCACGGCACATCCGTGCTGCACGCTTGGCAGAGCACGGCTGGATTCCCTCGGGGCTGATGCTGAGGGCCCCAGCCCTGCCTGCCCGTTTCAGGGAGAGAGATGGAGGATTTTGGGTGACCTGAAGTGACATTTTGCCGCTTCTGTTTCTCTCACAGCTTTCTCGGGGGGTGAGATCTCCATCCCGACACCCGCTTGCCCCTCGTATTCACACACGTGCCTCTGCGGTATTTGAGGGCCGCTGAAGTGGCTGTTGCAGTTTGTAACAGGAGCTGTTGTTTCATTTTTGGGGGTTGCTTAACCCCCTCCTAACTGTAATAAACCCAGTGAATAAGGACACAAAAATATTACCCTGGAGGTAAGGGACCAAAAGCTTGGAAAGGGATGAAAGAAACGCTCCCATTACAGCTTTCAAAATGTTTCTTTAGCTGAAGCTGCTAAATTTGACTCAGCTTTACACACTGGAAAGGTTTTGCGGTTAGTTTGGGGTTTTTTATGGTGAATAAAGTGTTTTTTCCTCTTTAAAACCCCCACCAACTTGCAGGCTGAGTGATGCAGTTTCGATGTGTCACGGAGGCAGATTTGCCCTTGGAACAGTCACTGTAAAACGCAAAACATGAGACTCTTGGTCTTGAGGGGGGCTCCAGGTGCCTGAAACCAGCACCTGGCCCCCCTCACTGCCCCAGCAGTGGGGAAATGTCACAGGAGGCCTGGGAAGGGACAAGTTTCACCCTGGTTTCACACTGAGAGGGGGCAGGGCTTTGGTCTCCTGCAGGATTCAATCCCCGGCCGGGGGGACGTGGGGACATCGGGGGATTAAAGCTGGGAGCTCTCACAGCAAATCTCAGCCTGAGGAAAGAGGGCAGGGGAAAGCAGGTGAGCTCAAGCTCCGCCACGAAAGATCTCCAGCGAGTTGGGTCACTGTGCCTCAGTTTCCCCGCATGGAGATGATGCTATTGCCACACAGGCCGCTGGCAAAGCGCTGGGAGACTGATTTCCACAAGGGTTCATTCCCGGGGAGCTGGAGCCGTGGGACACATGGTTTGCTGATAATTCACCTCGACCTAAGGCAGGAGTCGAAAATAGCTCCTGTGACTCACTGTGCCAAGAAGGCCAAAGGGTTTGAGACGGTGCCTCGGGGGCAGCTGGGTGTTTTCCTTAGGATAGGGAGGTGGTGAGGTGCCACCTCCGAGTTTCTGGCTCTTCAGGTCCCTGCGGTGAGCCTGGCCCCTGCTCCCCAGGTAGGATCACTTTTCTCCTTGGTGCTCATCTGCCTTTCTCCAGCCGTAGCAGAAGTCTGGCTGTTGCTCCCGTTCCCAGAAAGGGATGTGTAAAACTTAAATCTCCCTTTTGCTGCAGCTCCAGGCTCCCCTGGCTGGTCCTTCCTGCATCACCAAGCACCTTAGCATGGCATGGCTGTGTACAGAAAGGCACAGGTGTGATGAGTGCTGGCCCTCTGAAAGACCTCAGTCATCCACAGGATTCCAGTTCTCCCAGAACTGGAGTTCCAACAGCCTGAAATCTCCTCCTGGTCCTGCTTCATTGAGGTTTTTTCCCAATTTCTGCATTGTGGGTGCATCGCCTGCTGATACAGGGGAGCAAGAAAAATTTGTGAAAGGGAGGTGGGGAAAGCAGTGCTGCCTCTGAGTCACCTCCCAATGGATGACTCCTGTGTTTTCATCCTCTCCTGTAATATCTGATGGCCCCAAAGTGCATTTTTCCTCAGTGAGGGAAAACAAAGTGTGAAAAGAGCACTTTTTTCCCCCAGGCCAGTGCAACGATGGTGATGGGCAGCCTGGAGGGGAGAAGAGGCAACTGATGTTGGAACTGCCCGTCTTTGGTCTCCCATCACATCTGCCATGTTCCTTTCCCAGGCAGAGACCTGGGACATCAATCTGGTGGCCCTTGTCCTCGTGGAGGTGTTACTGCCCAGGAAGGCCGGTGCTCAGGGAATCAAACACGCAAATCAGGGAATCAAATCTGATCCTTTTCCAGAGGGGCTTGGGACACGAATCTGATGGCACTTAGACTTGTGTATGCATTACTGCTCAGGAACGTGGGTGCACTGGGGATCAAACACACACCAATCCAACACCCAGCTCTTGGACAGTCCCCTGGATCAGCGGGATCTTGCTGGGGACACGCCGGCTCTGTCCCGCGCCTGCAGCGCAAGCCTGGGGGTGACAAAATCACCAGCCGCAGGCGGAAGCCAAGGGGCTATCAGCACCCAGCTCCACATGGGACCTGCTCAACCTTTCTGCTCAGTTTTCTAAGAAACACCGCAACAGTTGCGAGCGCTTACGGGAAGGGTGGGCCGGGCGCAGCCCGCAGAGAGGCCGCGATAGAGTTTTGGTGGTGCTGGAGGGACAGTGGCCAAGCCAGGGGCTCAGGGGCTCCGTGGGGTAGCAGGAGGTGTGGTGGGGATGTTTGTGTTCATGTAAGAGCAGCTTCCTGGATGGTCTTGAGGGGAAAAGAGAGAGGGGAGGGTAGATCCAAACCACAGCTCAAAATAGGCCTAAACTTAGACGGCGTTTGGAGCTGTGCTTCCTGCTTCGAGCAGCCCCAAAGAGATGAAAGATGCAGCTGAGTGAAATAGGAAAAAAAAAAAGCCAAAACAAGAAGAAAATAAAAAAGCAAAACAAACAAACCAACTTAACACTTCCTTCACCAAGGCAGAGACCCAGATGATACCAGGTCACTCTACGAGGCTGGGATGTGGCTCCAGGACCCCCCATTCCCTCCTAGCAGCCTCACGGCTTGGAAAGCAGGACAGCAGAGCCCGGGGTGAGCTGGGGAAGGGGACTGCTCACTGGACATGGGGATATTAAAGAAAAAGCCCCAGAGCAAGCCGAGGAAAGGAGGGTCCTGTTGTGTCCGATCTGGCCTTGGGACTTGCAAAGTCACCTACAGAAAGGGAAAGCTGCCCCTTCCCTGGAGCAGACACGGCTCTGTGCACGCAGCAGCAGCTGCTGCTCCAGGAGGTCACGCAGAAACAGGGCTCCAGAATTCAACACACGTAAACTAATTAAAAAAAAAAAAAACAAACACCCAAACCAAGATAAGAAAACACACAAACAACCAACCCTGAAGTGCCGCAGAGCTGGAAATGGGGTTTGACAGTTTGGAGGGTAAAAAAACTCGACCGCCGCTGACTGATAGCGACCGAGTTCTCGTAATCTGAAGATCAGCTTCCTCTGCGTTGGCCGAGCTGGAGGTGGGGACAGCCCGCTGGCAGCTTCCTGCACCCACCAGCCCCCGGCATGCAACACCCAACAGAGCCGGAGCAACAGGATCTGCCTTACCAAAATTGAATTTGGCTGACAACATCCGGCGTTTCGTAAGGTCGCTTTGATGTTTGTTTACTCGCCAGCTCCAGCACATGCTCCGCACCAGCCTGCCGATGAATGGGAACGAAAAGGGCTCAGCACCTCTTTGATCTCTCCCAGGAGAGCTGCCAGGAGCAGTCAGCTCTGGAAACACCCCGTGGAGGGATGGATCTGGCTGTCCCTATGGTGCTTCTGACTAGCTGGTCCCGGTTTGTGCTGGGCTGGGATCTTTGGAGCCAAGCCTGGCTGGAGACATGGTCCCTAGAGTAGCCATGGTGTGGCCACTGGTACCCCACAACTCACAGTAAATCCTTCATCCCGCCCCACAACAAAGAAATGTCTCCATCACATCAAGTGTTTTGTTTTTATTTAAAACCGCATAAAAAAAATAAGATTTCTCAATTCCCCTGTACAATATCAACTATTAACAAAACCCGCCCGCTACACACTTGGTTACAGGTACAGACTGGACACTGCAGACAGCCCGGGCCAGCTCCCCCCTCCCCAGCCCCAAGAACAAGACACCCATGGAGAAAACCCAAAGTCATTTGCAAACTGAGATCTGCACGTGGCAAGGAAAGAACAGCACCCAGAACTATGTACACAGACAGCTGGGGAGAAGCAGCCACCCCACACCTCCACCAGACATCCAACAGAAACACGACGGGCCTGGGCATGGACACAGGACAGAGACAGAGGGAAGACCCGAATGGAAAACCAGGGGATCAGCAGCTGTAGAAGCAAGGCATGGGCTGGAAACCCACATGAATTATAAATAAATAAATAAGTTATCCTAGCGGCTAGAACTCTTCCTTTAAAAAAACAAACAAACAACAAATTCATGATAATAAATTAAAAAAACAAAAACTGGAAATGAGAAAAAAAAAAAAGGCAAAAATGTTATCACTATTCACAACTGTACATCAAGCTTTGCTCCTGTAGAACTATGTACACATTTACAGCTGTTGGTTTGCATTGTTTGTGCATTTGTGAGGGCACAGAGAAGCAAAGAACCCCAGAAAACCCACGTGGGATGGAGGCACAGGAGGCAAGGCATAACCCACTTGGTTCCCAAACATCTTCTGACCCATTTCCTTTTTGAAAAGGGAAAGGGAACTATAGGCCCAGGCGAGTCTCAGGAAAGCAGCACTGTAGGAAGAGCCAAGTCTTTCCTCCAGCACAGCTCAGATCAAACAGAAGGCACACGAGCATGGGGACAGCGAGAATGGACAGTGAGAAGGGACAGCCACTTGGCCACAGGCTCTGCCCTCCCCACAGTTTTCCCCCATTGAAGCTTTTCTTGCAATCAGGTCTCCAATCCTCTCGACATCCAATTCAGCAGGTCAAGATGACACTTGAGAGCCTCCAAAAACCAGTCCAAAAAAAAAGTACTGCTAAAATCTCAGAAGAGACAAGGTCACTCAGATGGAGTCCAGGACAGCTGGCTTGCATGGTGACTACCAGAACTTGGAAGAGGAGGTCCCCAGCCCAGCTCTAGGACAAGATATGCACGTTCCCGTCTGAGAACATCTCAGTATCCCTGCTCAGTGCTATGGTCAAGATGAAAAAGTCTGGTTTTCTTTGCTTCTTATGACCAGGAGCTGCATGGAGCTGTTACTTGTCAGGCTCCTGGATCAAACTGTGCAGGTGGATCTCAGCTGGTTCCAGGTGAATGTCCTGCAGCCAAGAATGGTTGAAAATGTCTTCCAACGACGGCCTGTCCGAGGGGCGCATGGACAAACACCACTTGATGAGGTGTTGGCACTCTGGGGAGAGAAACCCAAGCAAGCAGGGGTCAGTCAGAGCAGGCTCCTGTCCACCCTGTGCCACCATCCGCAGTGTCCGAGCTGTGCCCAGCCCTCCCCATCCCCGCTGTTTGGGAGGGAGCAGGATGCATGTGCCACCTCCTCCAGCCCCCCACGGGAGATGAGGCCCCTCCACAGCTCCCTGTGAGCTGCTGCCTCCCACAGCCCAATGTCCCAGAGCCGGGCACCCACCGAGAGAGATGCGCCGCCGGAAGAAGAGCTGTCCCCGGATGATGTCCTCGTCCTGCTCGAAGGGGACGTCCCCACACACCATGTTGTAGAGCAGGACGCCCAGGGACCAGATGGTGGCTGAGTGGCCGTGGTAGCGGTGGAAGCGGATCCACTCCGGGGGGCTGTACACCCGCGTTCCTGCGGCACACAGGAGCTCATCAGCCCCTCGCCCGAGCATCCCTGGGCGTCGCTGGCACCCGCCGTGACCCGCCCGCCTTCCCCGCCAACACGTGACTCTTGTTTACAAACTTTGGGTTGTAAAAGGAAGGCGCCGGTGCCAGAAGAGGGCAGCAGGGCCCGGGGAAGGCCCGGCCGTTACAAGCGAGAGAAAAAGCCCACCCACGGGTGGGGGAAAAAACCACGCCTTCCCCCCCCCCTCCGCAATGGCAAAAAAAATAAAATAAAATTATAAACCAAGGCAAACAAGGGGAGCGGAGCAGCCCCAGCCCTTCCGCACCTGCAAACCGAACCGGCCGGTGCTCGGGTTTTGCAAACCCCCCCTCTGCTCTCCCCCTCCCCGGGGTGATTTTGTCACGCTGGCTTCCCCCGCCCCAGCCCGAGCCAGGCTGGGTGACGGAGGCTGTCAGCAGGGCCGGGAGCCGGCTCCCGTTTCACAACATCCTCCCCGTGCCAAACAGCAACTTGGCAGCCGCTGCAGGATTCATGCCGTCCCCCCCCCCCCCCGCCACGGGGAAAGCTCCGGAGCCCGGCCCGGCCGCGCAATGCCCGGCACCGGGAGTGTCACCCGGCTGTGGGCTCACCGTCAAACTGCGTGTACAGCGTGTCCTTGAGGAAGGTGCCGGAGCCGAAGTCGATGAGCTTGAGCTCGCCCGTGGCCAGGTCCAGCAGGATGTTCTCGTCCTTGATGTCGCGGTGCAGGACGCCGCAGTTGTTGCAGTGCCGCACGGCCTCCAGCACCTGGCGGAACAGCCCCCGCGCCATCTCCTCCGGCAGGAACCCCCGCTCCGTGATGAAGTCAAAGAGGTCCTGCGACGGCTCCGGACGCTCCATCACCACCACGAAGCTGTCCGGGAGCTCGAACCAGTCCAGGAGCTGGATGACGCCGTGGAAGCCGGAGCCCACCTTGTTCAGAAGCACGATCTCCAGAGGCACACGGCTGCCGCTGGGCTGCGGGGGGACCACGCTGCCATCAGCGGGGCTGAGCTACCCTCGCCCGTGGCGAGCTCTGGTGTCCCCTTGCCCGCACCCACCGG
The DNA here is from genome assembly GCF_015227805.2 of Hirundo rustica. Classification (NCBI taxonomy): domain Eukaryota; kingdom Metazoa; phylum Chordata; class Aves; order Passeriformes; family Hirundinidae; genus Hirundo; species Hirundo rustica. The sequence continues at coordinate 2,581,118 of NC_053473.1, read as the reverse complement.
TCCTGGGCATCCCCCCGCCGCCCAGGGGATGCTCCGGTGTTTCCCCGCCCGTTCCCACCGGTCCTGTGCAGCCCCGGTGTTCTCCCGCCCGCCCCCGTCGGCGCTAGGCATTCCCCGGCCCGGGATGCCCCGCGTCCCCCGGTGACCCCACACCCGCTCCCCCCGCGCCGTCCCGGTTTCCACCCTCCCGCGTCTCGGCTCATCCCCGCCCGTCACGCCCCGGGTTCTCCCGCCGGCCCCGCTCACTCACCAGCTCGCCCCACTGCGAGATGCGATCCCGGGCCACGCGTTTAATCGCCACCTGCGAGCCAAGGGGAACGGCGGGATGAGCTCGGCGCCCGCCCCGCCGAGCCCCCTCCTCCTCCGCCCGGCCGCCGGCCCCGCCACTTACCGGGGCGCCGTCCGAGAGGCGGATCCCCGAGTAAACGCTGCCGAAGCCGCCGCTCCCCAGCAACGGGCCCACCCGGTACAGCTGCTCCAGCGGCTCCTTCTCCTTCCCTGTGGACGAGACCCGCCCGTCAGCTCTCCGCCCGCTGCCCCCGGCCGGCTCCGAGCCGGGACGGGCACCCCCGGGACCGGGCGTCCCTGACCTGGCTGTAGCTTGGCGGGGTGCAGCTCTCCGGCGGTCCCGGAGCGGAGGTGCGCCAGCGAGGTGATTTTGGAGAGCAGCATCCCGGCGGCGGCACCTGCGGCTCTGGCGCCCGGGCAGGGCTGCGTGAGGGCGGGCGGGGTGCGCGCGCGCGCGCCAGCGGCCGCTCCGCGCGAGGCCCGGCCGCGTGTGGCGCGCGGCCCCTGCCGGCCCCGCGAGCCGCAGGGGCCGGGGGCGGGGCCGGGCGCCCAGGGGAGCGGGGGCCGTGCTGCGGGGCCACGCCCCCCCCCCCCCCCCGCGCGCGCCCGGCCGCCAATGGGGAGCGGGCGCGGCGGCGGCGCGCGCGGGCCCCGGCGGCCCGGGCCCCGAACGGCGAGCGGCGCCGGGGCTGCTTCCCTCGCTGAGCCCGCCCGGGAGCGCGGCTGCCCCCTGCTCGGTGTCACCCCCGCTGTTGCTTCATCGCGGGCCGAACAGCGCCTGAACTTTTCCCCTTTCCAGTAAAAGTGGCCATGTGGCCGTTCCAGCTGGGGACTCTTGACTAACATCCTTCTTTTTTTTAGTTTCTTTCCCCCCCCCCCCCGCCCCGCCCCCGCCCTCCTCCGTCTTCTTTTTTCCGCAGAAGTCGCTGGCTGAGATGCTTCCCCGAGTTCCAGAGATAAGATAAATAATTGACTGGATGGAGATCTCTGATTACTCACTCTATTAGCATTTGGAGCAAAGAGCTCCAGCCACTGGGAGCTGAATTATTCCAGACAAAGCCCATCTGGGCTTCTGCTCCTAAGCAAGACCCAGGAGTTCCTGGCATCCCACACATACTTGTGGGATGAATTGCTTGAAATCGAATGGGGTTTACTGGAAATGCTGGTGAGATCCTATCCCTTTTAGTGTTAAGAAAAAGAATTAAATACAACCGAGATGCATCCCCTCAAACTGGGGTTTGGAGCTGCGGCCCAGCCCTCACACCGGCCGGGAAGGACTCACCACCACTGCTGCCACTTTTAGATTTACCCAGAATGTGACACATCCTCTTTCAGGGCCTGCGACTACCAAAAACTGGAAAATTTACCTTCCGTTTTACCCAGAAAGTGACGTTTTTATTTAGGGAAAAGTGTGGAGAATCTGACGCAGCGCCTCCATTTCCTCTTCGTTTAAAATACATAATCGTTAAAAATATTTTTTAATATATTGTTGTTGCAATTTGAGGTGATGCAAGCTGAGAGTGGGGCAGAGGGGCAGGCAGCGCCTTTCTCCTGCTTTATTCCCACCCGACGCCCGGGCATATTTGGGACAACTGGTTCTGCCAGTCGGTGCTCAGCCGTGGGATGAGGTGACTTAGCATTTGGCCCCGAACTCATTATCAAATTCTTCGCCAGGATGATGAAAGGCACCGAAGGGGCTGCTCTGGAAACCTGTTGACAAACAGAGCTCGCCCGGAGCGGCTGGGCTTTCCCGGGGGCTGCCTGTCCCTGACTCCTCGGGAGAAGCAGCTCTGCCCAAACCTGCTCATTAGCGTCGGAGGGAGCAGCGTGTCTTGCAACCGGGATGATCTGGGGCCAAAATCATCCTCGTGCGTAAACCTGCCCAGCTGCTCGTTTACCCCGGGACTGAGTCAGCGGCCGTCTCTTCCTGCTGGAGCGCTGGGGTTGGGTCCGCTCTGGACTGGGGAGAAGAGGGGAGCTCACTGCTCCACGCCCTGGCCGTGTGGAGGCAGCCACACTTCCCGGCCACATCCATCTCTTTCCAGGTTAACCCACCCAGACACATTCCTGTTCCCAAAATGACCCCAATCCAGGGCTAGGAGTCACCTTCTCCCCTCAGCCCATTCCACACGCTCACCTTTCCCCTGCCAGCACATCGGGATGTGTCAGACATTCAAACTGAAATGAAACAAACCCCATCCTGTTGCTCTCACCCACTTTGCCCTCATCCCCAGGGATCACTTCTTTCCCCAACCCTCTTCCCCTGGGATGAAAGCCGCCGAGGATGGTGAGTGCAGGAGAGCAGCCCACATCCACAAATACATCTTGCACTTGCATGGACTCGGGGATATCCTGCGGGTCCTGCCCTGGCCGGGGCTGTCCCTGTCCATCCCTGGAGCGGCCCCAGTCCTTGCCGTGAGCTCTCAGAGCAGTTTGCAACCCGGAGGAGACTCCGCTGGGCTTGCAAGGAGGAAAAACCCAACCAGGACCATGCCCGGGGAGAAACAGGACCCTGGGGTGGCATATGGAGCTGATGGCAGGTCTGGGGGAGAGGAGCTCCCAGCAGACATCAAAAGATCAGTTCTGAGCCCTGCAAACAATCCCGGCAGCTTTCAGGCTCTTCAGCGGCATTCCAGTCTAACCGGGGCTGCCTTGCATGATAATCAGGCTTAATTACTGCTTTATCGCTTGATTGCCGTGCTGGGCCCTTGGAGCTGCAGTGTTGCTTTCGCAGTTTACTTTTTGTATTTCCTCCCCCCTCGCCTTCCTTGCCAGCACAATTAGCAAATAGGTGAAAACGGGGAGGGCCGGGGCGATACCCAGCGGGGACAGAGAGGCGATTTGCTCCCCAGGAACGCTTGGGGTGAGGGGTTATAATTCAGGTTTTCCAGTGATGTCCTGGAACAGAGCAGCAAGGTCAAAGCCAGGCCGGCAGCGCTGCCCGGTGTCAGCCCCACGAGCATCCCCCGGCCGAGGGGACGCGGCCGCGGCGGGGAGGGGAGGATGCGGGGCCATTAACGCCGTGACACACAAGGGCTGTGGTTTTCCACCAGGAGCTTTGAGTCATTGCGTGACCTTGGCTGAGTCTGCCCGTGGCTCCCTGGGCTCGGTGGCCCGCGGAACCGGCTGGCCCAGGGCGTGGGGAGAAGCACGGCACCGACCTGCAGCTCCCCGGGGGAAGCCCGAAACCTTCCTCGTCTCTTCCCGATGCTCTGACGGGCGCCTGGCTCTCTCCACCTGGCCTGATAGAACCTGGAAAAAGGGAATTGAGGCATCTCAGCAACGCCCAGTCTGTCGTGAGGAGGGCACGGAGCCCTTTGCCCCCCAAGGCTTGTCCCAGCCTGGCAAGGGAGCGAGGAGAGGGGAGAGGTGAGGAGAGGATGCTCCCACCTACATGCAGTGAGCAATCCCCAGCAATCCTCACCCAGGCAGTGCCACTGCTGGGACACCCCCGTGTGTCATCACCTGCTCAATGTCACCCCTACAGCCACACTAAGGTGCTCTGGGGTCTCACATTTGGAAACGCAATGAAGCGTGTGTGCCTTCCTCAGTGTCTTGGCTGTGCAGGTGAAGGACATCCCTGCAGGATGAGACTGATCCCGGGGTACACCGTGTCCCCCGGAGAGAGAGGAGGGCTGGGATCCCGTGGGTTTGGGTCGTGGATTCTGGCTGGGTGCTGGTTTCCCTCCTCTCCTCATGCTCAGGTTCCCCCAGGCCCAGCTGGGACCACGACGCAGCGGTGACAGCTTGGGAGCCACACGCCACATCCTGGGGCTGGAATCGCCCGAGCACAGGGGAGCACAGGGAGGAGAAAGGTCCTGGCTGGAATGCTGCAGCTCCCCAAAACCCCTCTCAGCCAGCACCCACTCCCAGAACTTCGGGTGCCAATCCCCACTGGCTTAGGGGAGTGATGGGACCTGAGAGCGGGGCAGGAGATCCTGAGACCTATCCTGCTCCCCAGCAGGAGCAGCCCTGGGGATTTCTTCTTAATAATTGTACAATTTTTTTTGTGTGTGTGTGTGTTGGCTTTTTCGCGGGCTTTTTGGGCCGAGGTGTGCGGGGAGGCGGCAGCATGGCTAATCTGCTTTGTGAATAGAGCCTCACGGGGGGGCGGCGGAGGGGATCGGGGAGGTGGAAGGAGCCGCATATTTGGGATTCCATCATCTGGGTGGGCTCCTTCTCCCCAGACTCTCAGGATGTGGGAAATGGAAGATGAAAGGAGCTGCATTTCCAGGCTCTCGGGTTACAATGTCTAAAGCAGAAAAGGGTGGTTGGGGAAAGAAAGAGAAAAAAAAAAAGAGCGGGGCAGGGGGTGGGGGGGGAGTGGGATGCTACAGGGAAACCTGGGTTGGGAAATGGCCCGGGTAGGTTGGGGCAGGGAAGGGGGCGGCTGGGGCCGAGCCGCTCGTGTTTCACATCACGTCAGGGCTGAGGAATTTCCTCTGCTCTGGGGGTGCCTCGCAGAGAAAAAGGGGGAGGCTTTAAGGTTAGCTGGGGATGAATAATAGCCAAGAGAGGGATTAGAAGTGTTACCCAGGGGCTGCTGTTTACAAGCAAACCCTCCTGCCGAGAGCAACAGGGGAAAGTGGGATGCATCGGGGTGATGGTGGGGATGCCGTGTGCCACCCACATCCCTGCCCCGAGGGCACAGCGGGGCGATCACCCTCTGCCCCCAAGAGATTTTGTTCCCAGCATCAGCGGGGTCCCAGCAGCCGGTCCCCTGCACACGTGGCGTGTCCTGGGGTGCTCAGCCTGCTTTCCCCACCGTATCCTCCCGTGAGCCCAGGAGGTTTCCCACCCTTCTGTCGCCCTGAGCTGCAGACACCCGGATCATCCCTGTGCACAGGCAGGAGAATCCAGGAGAGGATTTGTGTCTCCCCTGGAGAAAGAACAGGGGGAAGGGAAATAGAGTGGGGAGGGGGCACAGAGACACAGCCTGGGGGCAGTGCCTGGGCATGGGGCTTGTACCCTGCTGGGTGATGGGAGCAAACCCTGGCCCTGGGCATCTCCTGGCATCATCCCACCACCTCCTGAGCTGGGGCCCAAAGGTTTTGTCCCAAACCCCTTCATTTTCATTTCCCCTTTGTTGTTATCCTGAGTGATGCAAGGTCAAGGTGGGGAGGAGTAAAGGGAACCACATTTCTCCTGTGTCACTCCACATCATCCTCCATCATTCTTAGAACAACTGGGAAGGGATTGTCACAGGGTGGAAGTGCAGCCTCCAAGCTGGGCCCAGGGAAACTGTAGGATCCAACCCAGCTGCCCACCCTGGGATAAAGGCACTGGAATTGGCAACTGGACTCCACTTCCAAGGGCTGTGTGCTAGGGACAGGCTGTTCTCCCTGATTTAGCCCAGGGAAACTGAGGCATGGGGGGGCAGGAAGCCCGTGTGAGGCTGGAGTAGGGAAATGAGCTTATTCCACCCCATAAAGGGGATGAAAGGGCAAGGGGAAGACGTGGCTGGAATCAGCTGAGTGCTGTCTGGAGGAGGCTGAGCGGGTGCACCTGCACTGTTGGCCACTCTGGTGAGGCCTCGTGCCCAGGTGAGACCCCTGACCGTGCCTGGGGACTTGGACCTGGCCCAGTGACAGCACCAGGGACTGGCACTGCTGGGGGAACACAAAATACATCCATGCCCGTGGCAGCACCTGCCCCGCTTAACAGGTTTCCTTCTGCAGAGCATTTGCACAAGATAAGCACCTTTTAAAGGTTAGAGAACAAATCCTGGTGGCTGACTGTGGACAGGAGGGTGCTCAGCTCTCCTCTTCCCCCTCCACCCTGCAAAACCCTGCCTGTTCCCAGGTACATTCCTGGCATTGCTCCGTCCTGGAGTGCGAGGAGGGCCCTGACCCCCTGAGCATGGGAAAAATGCCTGTCTGCATGCGGGAAAGGAGGTGCAAATAGTGCGGGGTGAGGAGGTCAGCCGGGAAATCCCTTTCATCTTCTCCCGGGCCTTTGCCCGACACGCGGCCGGAGAGCGCGTGGGGAGAGCGGGAAGGGTTTTGTCTGGAAAAGAGGAGGCTCCTGAGAGGCTCCTGCAGGGATGGATGCTGGTTCCAGGCTGGAGGAGGCTGAATCGCCTCGTGGGGTGGATGGGCTGGATGGGCTGGATGGTGTGGTGGGGATGGTGTGGATGGGGTGGATGGGGTGGATGGGGTGGATGGTGAGGATGATGAGGATGGTGTGGATGATGTGGATGGTGCGGTATGGGTGGTGTGGATGGTGTGGTGTGGATGGGCTGGATGGTGTAGATGGTGAGGATGGTGTGGATGGGCTGGATGGTGCGGATGGGGTGGATGGTGTGGATGGTGTTGATGGTGTGGATGGTGTGGTGTGGATGGTGTGGTGTGGATGGTGTGGATGGTGTGGATGGTGTGGGTGGTGTGGTGTGGATGGTGTGGTGTGGATGGTGTGGATGGTGTGGGTGGTGTGGGTGATGTGGGTGGTGTGGTGTGGGTGGTGTGGATGGTGTGGATGGTGTGGATGGTGTGGGGTGGTGTGGGTGGTGTGGATGGTGTGGATGGTGTGGATGGTGTGGATGGTGTGGTGTGGATGGTGTGGGTGGTGTGGATGGTGTGGATGGGGTGGTGTGGATGGTGTGGGTGGTGTGGATGGTGTGGATGGTGTGGTGTGGATGGTGTGGATGGTGTGGATGGTGTGGAGGGTGTGGATGGTGTGGATGGTGTGGATGGTGTGGTGTGGGGTGGTGTGGATGGTGTGGATGGTGTGGGTGGTGTGGATGGTGTGGATGGTGTGGTGTGGATGGTGTGGATGGTGTGGATGGTGTGGATGGGTTGGCCGGGTCGCAGCGATGACCCCCAGGATGGGTGATGGGTTTGGAGCTTGTCCCCTTGTGCAGCTCTGTGTCACTGGGACCGGCCACAGGCGAGGACGAGGGGGCAGAGGGGCACCCCCACACCCCACAATGCCCATGGCACGCAGGTACCAGCTCTTGGTGCTGGTGTGCCAGCTCTTGGTGCGGGTGTGCCAGCCCAGCTGGTGACACGGATGTTCCTGGGTACAGGTCACTGTCCCGGTGTCACCCCAGAGAGCTCTGAGTGCCAGAGGGACTTGGAGCAATGCTGTCCCATCCTGGAGAGATCCAAGTGGAAACCCATCCCCATCTCTACCCTGCTGCAAAGGCTAGGCCTGACTCTGCACCTGGGCTGCTGCAGCAGGAAAAAATCTCCTGGCAGGAGCACAATAAAAGGCAGGCCTTGCCCTCCCTGTTTGGCAAAATCCTCCCGAGTGGAAGAGGAGCGGGGAGCCCCCGAGGAGCCCGGGAGATGCGGGGCCATCCCATCCTCTGCCACAGACCCGCTGCATTCTGCCCCTCCTCTACCTCTGCATCCCACCCGGACAATTACAAACCTCTCCCTGCGGTTTGAACTCTCCCTCCCAGCAGCTCCCCCCGCGCCATCGTCGTCATCGCTGTCACCTGCCCTTGTTGGCCAAAGGAGGAGTCCCAGCGCTGCCCGGCCCCGTGCCTGCCCAGCCGGATCCAGTCTGGCTTCCAGGATCGGGGCTGTGGCGGGCGGCTGCGGGTGACAGCTGGTGCCTCCGGTGGCATCCGCTTGTCCTGATGTGCTCAGGTCCCCATGCACCCGTTTCCTAAAGCACCCACTGCTCTGTGGGACTCATCCCTCCCCAGGGCTTCCCGCTGCCTTTCCCCAGCGTGGGTCGAGGGCTTCTCCTGCCTGCACAAAGCAGATGGTAACACACGGACTAACGAGATCAGAGATTAATCTGCACTTTGCTTCCAAATCGCATAATCATGTAATTATTATTCCCAGTATCGGGGAGGAGCAGGCTCCAGGCTCCTGCTTCCTCCTGGGCCACTTTGCGCGGCAGGGCGGTGTCAGGGGGTCGGATCCTGCCTTGCTGCTGCTGCAGGGCACCGTTACTTTGGTGGGACTGCCCAGTGTCCTACTGGTTGATGGCCTCCAGTTCAGTGTCCAGTGGGAGGTGTTGGGAGAGGCTCATCACACCCCACATCCCCGTCCAGCCTTGCACCGGGGTTATCCACCTTGTGCTGGGGCAGCCCAGTGGGAAACACATCCCAGAGCACCTTTCCACACCCCCTGGCATGGCCCAGGAGCAAACCCAGCCCAGCGGCTCCCAGTTCTACCAGTAAGAGTCCCTGGGGGGGAACTGGGGCGCTGCTGGTGTGACGCTGCTCTGTACCCCGCACAGGAGTCAGGCAGCAGCAGCACAATCTGCTGCTGCCCCAGCACCATCTCTTGCTTTTGTGGGAGAGGAAACGGGGGAAAATTCCCCATGTAGGACAGCAATGTGTGGCCATTGGCTCCGAATTCCTGGGTGGCCGGTGGCACTGGCACGGCCCCATTATCAGCAGGCCCGGGCTGTTTGCTGGAAAAGGGCGGCAGCGGGGCTGGGTGACCCCACACTTCCTTCCTTTCCTGGAAGCCACTCACTCCGAGTGTGACGCCCGCGCTCTGATAACCAGCTGCTTTCACAACACGAGCGCGGGGCCAGGGCTCCAGCAGGGCTCACTCCCTGCTCTGTCACCGTCCTTCCCGCCCAGCTCCCATCACCGGCCTTCCCTGCCTCAGTTTCCCCCGCTTCCAGAGGTGAGAACACAGCCCTGAGTGCTGCAGGAGTGAGGGTGTGGATACGTTTCACTGCAGGGTGTAATGAAGTGTGTTAGGTCTCAGCCTCACCGTCCGTCCATCCATCCATCCATCCATCCATCCATCCATCCATCCATCCATCTGAGTAGTGAGGGCTGTGCTGGAAACCCCCTTTGCAGCACTTGGATGGGGGAATGAGGAGAAGTGGGGGGTCCTTGGCAGCACCCAGGAAAGGGCTCATGAGCTGTGCAGAACCACGGAGCTGCACTCGTGACCGTGCACTCTCTGGTCCCTCTGTTCCCCGGGGCGGGTGGAGGACCTCGGTGCAAGGTGCAGGACTGGACAGGAGGAGTTGGGGGTTCTTGGTCCCCCTGTGCCCAGGGAGAGCGGCCAGTGGCTCCTGTGTGCACAGAGGGGCTGAGAAATCGCAGCTGCCTTTGGAGGGGAGCGGCAGGCAGGGTCCTGCCTCAGTCAGGTGTACCCAGCACGGTCCCCTCCCTGCACGGTGGCAGGTCCCTGCACGCCACAGAGGAGCCACCGCCGCGGGTCAGGGAGGGACAGGCTGAGGGGGAAACTGAGGCAGCGGTAGGGAATGCCATGACTTGCCTGAACCCTTCTGGGAAGGGACCCAGCAGCCCTGCCTGCTCCCTGGACACTGCTTTGCAGCTCTGGGGGCTGCGTGGAGCCAGGCTGGTGCTAACGGGGTTTGGCCGTGGGCTCAGAAACCTGGCAGGGGCTGCTGCTCAAATCCCCCCAAACCCCACTGGGATCCACTCTGCACTACCCTGTGTCAGGATCACCATCAGGGTCTGGTTCCAGGGTCCTCCCCACGAGGCCGGTGCACGGCCGAGCCCGGCTCCTCGGCCCGTCCAAGGAGGAAGTTTGCAGGGTGGATTCCAGCGGGCAGGTAAACAGCGGCCAGATGGGACCCAGATACCTGCCCAGAGACACCCGCCAAGCTGGGTTTGCACAGCCCCGGTGCTTATTTGCTCTAGGGAGGGCTTTTCCCTCAGTTGGACGTCAGCCGCGGTGCCAGGACGTCACCCAGCAGCCCTGCCGGGCTCCTCCGTCACGCTCCTGGCCGGGTGCCTGCATCCGGGGCCGCGCCGCTCCGAGTGGCACTGGCACAGCCTCACCTCCCACAGCCACGCACAGACACCCAGGGCTCCTCCGACATGGCCAAAAGGGCTGGGGGCCTTCAGGAGCCCAGCAGAGCCGGGCTGGGGGGCCTTGGCCTCATTGGAGCCCTTTGCAGGGTGAGGGGTTGCTGCTGACTCCCTCGGCTCAGGCAGCAGAGGTGGCTGGCAGAGGATGCCAGGCATGCCCTGCTGGAGCACCTCGCACCCAGCCCTGGTCTTGCAGTGCCATCGGGATGCTCCCGGCCCCGGTTGTGAGATTCCCGTCTTGGCTCATCCAGCCTGCCCGGCTCCCCGCTCTGCTGCCACACCCAGCAGCCATCCCTGCTCCCCGGGGGAAACTGAGGCACGGGGATGGCAGGATTGATGCAGGGACATGGAGTGACGCTGCTGAGGGAAGGTCACCGAGAATCACCCACCCATGGGAGCACAGCAGCCTCCATCCCGGGGTGCTGCTGCGTCACCCGGGGCCGCATCACTCCCAGCCAGTGGACGCTGCTGTTTCTTCTCCCAGGTTTCCATCACTCCCCCATCACTGTCCCATCCCTGCAGGCCCGAGGTGGGGCAGCTCTGGGGCGCGGTGCCCACCCCATCAGACGCATTTCCCTGCCCTTTGCGTGGCGATGAATAATGCAGAGCCCAGCCCGGAGGGTTCCAGGCTCCGAGGACCGGCACCCGCGGGAGGCTGCTCCCTTCGCCCGCCGGGGCACGGAGGGGAAATGCCGGGTCAGGACCCCGTCAGCGTGTGTTTACTGTGTCAGGAGAAGCCGTAAATTCACTCGGTTTAATTGAAAGCCGGTGCTGTGGGTTTGGCTTAATCCACCCTCCTCCTCCTCCTCCATTAGATAACGTCTCGCTGAAACCACTTTGCAAACTCACGGCATTCCTGTGTGCTGAGCACCGGGCGGCCACGGCCACGGCCACGGCGGGGCTCACGCGCCTCGGGGACACTTGGCTGCCGCCAGCTCCGCTCCTCCACGCTCATCCTGCCCCCTCCCTGTCCCAGCAGTGGAGAACTGACCCACCCGTGACATGAAACACGAGTGGCAACACCACAGGATGGCTGAGGGTGGTGGGATGCAGACAGATGCAGAATCGAAGCGCCCCGAGGGAAGCCGGGAGCAGATTCGAAGGGCTCAAGTTGAAGAGATAAAGGGAAATTCTTTGGGTGGGGGTGAATCCAAGCAGTAGATGGGTTGGGATGTTCCCAAAAAGAGCAGGTGGAGAGAAGCAGTGGGAACCCTCTCATCTCTGTGCATCAGAGGGGTCAGCACCGCTTCTCCTCACCCCAACAAAGGGAAACTGAGTCACAGAGCTGGGCAGTGCTCGGAGTCGCGCTGTTTGTGGGGAGCCCGTTCCTCTTCGGGGTTCTGCAGAACCGGCAGAGAAGGAAGCGCCCAGGCCACAGAGAGGTCACTTTGCCAGTGCAGATACCACCATGAGCTCTGTCCCCTGTCCCCATCCCCTGGCGGGGCCACCCGGGGGGACCCCGCTGCCTCCCCCTGTCCCCGCAGCTGCGGGGCCGAGGAACCCCGGCATCCGGCGCGGGGGGAGTTTTGCTTCGCCAGCGGAGTTCAGGCAGAGGCCAGGGGCGGCGAGAGCTGCCGGGGTGTCCCGCGGCCGCCGCTGACCTGCGAGGAATGCCGTGAGTCACCGGGAAAGCATCCCCACGCCGCCAGCCCCTCTCCGTGCCGCCGGAGAGCCGAGGCTGCGAGCCCGGCACCTCGGCTCTCGGGGCGCGCAGTGCCCGGGACGCCCCGTTACACCCCGCAGAGGCGCCCGGGGCACGGGCAGTGCCCACCCGCGGGGTGAAGAACCCCAGCCGCGGTCACCCCGGCACATGGGCAGGGACACGGCAGGCGGGAGCGATCCGGGGAGGCCAGACATGAACTCAGCTTCTCCGAGAGGGAAGAGGTGACGCGATGCTGGGAGGTCACCCGGGGCCGGGACGCCGTCCCAGCGCAGCGCTCGGGGCTCTCCTGCTCGGCCACCTCCGTCCCCTCCGGCCAGCGGCAGGGGAGGGGGAGATTGTCCCGGAGGCGGCTCCTGCTGCGGTTCTTCCCCCAAGGAAGGGAGTTTTAGGCTTTATCAGCTCACCGCACGTTGGTGCCCGGCGTTAGAGGAGAGAAAGGCTTTTCCCAGTAGCGCCTTATCAAGGCGCCGAGCCTCGGACGCTGCATTGTTTCTGGTCACGTTGCAAAATTAAAGAGGCAAACGGCATTTCGGGGAAGAACTGTAAATTCCTGGAAGATTTTCTGAGCACGGCACTTGCTCCTGGTGTGGGGCACTGGGAGGTGGCACGGGGCCGGGAGTGGGAATGCCAGGAGGGGACAAATCCCAGAGCATCCATCCCTCCGTAGGTGAACACGCTGAGCCTGCCCAGCTGTGCCCCCGCAGCCTCCACAGCTGGACTGATCCTAACAGGGAGCCTCAGCCCCGGGCTTCTCCCGAGCACTGGGAGGATACTGGAGGACACTGGTGCAGCCGGGCGAGGCGCCAGCACCGGCCGCTTCCTCGAGAGCAGCTGCTGCCTTTGCTTCCATGCAATAAAACACAGCGGGTTATTGAAGGGACAAGTGTGAGACAGAAGGAGCCTGGTGCCACCTCCTGCCTGTCCCCAGCACTAGGGCAGGACACCCAGGAGGTGACGGAAGGGATCAGCTGGGGGCAGAAGGATGGTGACCTCCAGGGAAGCCTGTGGTATCCTAAAGGACATGTGGTGCCCTCCCAGCAGCCCGAGCTCATCTCCCCTGCCTGGGGCATCTCTGTCCCCAAGGTGACACCCCAAGGGCCACTTCAGTGCCCCAACCCTCATGTCCCACACCACTGCTCATCCTCCCAGGGAGAGCAAAGACCCGATGCTGTTGTGACACCTAATGGCAGTTGCTGTTATCAGACACGGCGCTCTCCCAGGAAGGCTCTTCTCGCCGTGGGGCTGCGGATCAAGGGATGCTCTGTTCTCCGTCCAGGCTGGCACCCCTGGGCTGCCAGAGGGGTTTGGGAGATGGAAATGTCAGCCCTGGGAAAGACAAGCCCAGGAGTTGTTTTTCACCCCATTCCTTACAGGAATGCTGGCTGTGATGTGCTGGGTGTCCTTTTGTCTCCTCTCAGGGACTTCTGAACCTGCTGACCACTTCCAACTCCCGACGGTGCATGCAGAGCCAAGAAGAGCCAGGCAGGTGTACAGACAGGAGCAGCTCCCACTGTTGCTCCTCAATCCCCTCCCAACATGACGGGAGAGGCAGGAGCCACCCACAACCACAGCCCCAGACATCAGAGAATCCACACCTCAACACCACACGGCAGTCCCAGCTCCCCAAAACCTGTGCTGGGGGAACGCCCTGATAAATCCAGCCCTGTCCCTGGGGAGGAGGATGCGTGCCCTCGGATCACAGCACCGAAACCTCGGATCCCAGGTTGCATCACCGAGGTTGGAACTCCTGGATCGGTCCTGAATCCATCACCAAAGGGATCAAACCCTTTGAGTTACCCAGGACCACCGAGCCCAGACCCTCCTGTGTCGAGTCACATCCCTCACGGTCCTGTTTGCTCTGACCCTGCAGTGCTCCAGCCACTTTCCAAGCCCCCATCCCAGCACGGACCGGACCCGCAGCCCCTCAGACCCTGCTGGGCCGTGGGGGCTACAACACTCCCTTCCCCTGCTGGCACTGCAGGATCCTGCCTCCAGCCCAGTTATTTTCTGCTTGGTGCATCCAGCCCAGCCCAGGGATTGGCATCCCAAGGGGCTGCGAGGTCCTTTGCCTGCCCACACCCTCCTTCTGCCGAGCCAGGGCCACGAGGGGTGCAGGGGGTGCGGGCGACGGACCCTCGAGTTTCTGGGAATTTAACTACCAGACCACACACCACGCTCACCACCACTTCTGTTCCTGGGAAGGGAGAGGTGACAGGGACAGGAGCAGCACCCATGGGTGGCTGCAGACAGCACTACAGGCAGAATGGGGAAACTGAGGCACGGAGCAGGTACCTGGGCTGCACTGCCCGTGGTGTCAGCACAGCTCTCTGAAGAAAACGTGGGCACTGAAGGAGCCAGCAAGGCCAGGAGTTGCCCCTGGAGCTTGGAAAGCATCTTCTGGCCCAGATCAGACTCCAGAGGATGCAGCCCCGGAGCCTCCTCTCTGCCCCCCCTGAATTCCCACCCACCTTCAGGCTATTTTTCCTTACTGAAGTGGCTCTTTGCAGGGCGGCTGGCAGAGGGGGGCACTGGCTTTAAGTGTATTTGATGGATAATTCCTCATTACTCTAATGCATTTGCAAGCTGGGATAATTGATGGATGTTTAACAGGATGCGTTTCCGACAGTCGGCTGGAGAAATGGACTCCCATTACTCCGCAAACGTTTCTTTTTACCATTGAACTCCTTTGTTTCAATTGATCCTCGCCTTTCCCATCACTTGCTGCTCATTAATAATCCCCAAAGCAGCTGCTCCCCCACTCCAGCTCCTCCCAACCTGCGCTGCCGGAGGCTTTAGCAAGGGTTTGCAAGCAGATCTGGGCATTGCTGCAGTTTTATAATAAACAGGATTTTTTTCCGCCCCAAAGTGAGGCGAAACCTGAGCAGGAGCAGGGCAGGGCACGCCTGGGGTATCACCCGGGTCCATCAGAGTGATACAGGCTGCTAATCGGGGGGAATTTGGGGTGAAGAGGGGGAGGTGGCCAGTCCGTGGGGCTGAGCCGAGCCCAAGGGAGAAGTCGCCCTTTGGGGCTGGTATCAGCCCAAGCCAGGCTTGGAGCTGAGCCCTGCTCTGCCTGCAGAGCTTTTATCTGCAGCTCCCTCTGCTCGGGAAGGGCAGCCAGGGGTTTATCGGCCCTGCCTGGCCCCTGAGCAGGCTCCATTGCCACCCCGAGAGGGTCCCTGTGTCCCCACCCTGCAGAGCCACTCGGGGGTTCAGGGAGCTCTCCCACTTGCTGAGCTGCTGCCCAGGAGCAGCCTGGCATTTGATCCCCCTGGGATTTCCTCAACAGAGCCCTTGGCATGGCTGTGGCACGCCGGGCTCCCTCCTCTCCAGAGTCACCCCAGGCGTGGCTGTGGCCCTGCCCGAAGCTGGGGGCACTGAAGCCCCCATGTTCCAGGTTGCCAGGAGCCAGCAGTGCTGGGGGATGCCAAGGAGATTTTCCCCACGGCGCTGAGCTGTTCCCACTCCCAATCCTGGTGCATCCCAAACCAAGGAGCTCCCTTGATTCCCCCCTGCACCCTAAGGTCCATGCTGCCACCTGTATCCCTGCTGCAGCCCCGTCCTTGGCCGCTCTCACCCTCAAATCTGGATTTGGAGCTCACTCTTCCCCTCCATTCCCCAGGGCACCTCCAGCCTTGAACGGCCATCCCTCACACCTCCACTTCTCCTCCCCAGCTCCCCCCGAGCTGCAGACAGACCTGCAGCCTCTTGTCTCTCTCAGCCCTGACATCACTGGGGCAGGAGCCTGCACTGCTGCTCACGGCATTTACCTGCCATGTTCTGAGCTGACCCTGCAGCATCCTTTGTCCTCTTCCCATCCACATCTTGCCCAGGATGGAGCACAAGAGCCTTGGCATGGGAGGAGGGCATCCACAGGCCTGGCCTAAGGGAGAATTCAAGAGGAAAAAAAAAAAAAAAGGAATAAAAGAGAAAAAACCCAAAGTCCATAGAGAAGAAAAGAAGCTGAGGGTGTCCAGGGGTTATGCAGACCTGAGTGGGTGGAAAGAGGGGGATCAGGCTGGATTCAGGTCAGCTGGGGAGATGGGATGGAACAAGACTGCGAACCTGCAGAAGGGAGTGGCTGAGATGGAGGGTGGGGAATAGGGGGGCCCACAGGAGATGTTCCTGCCCTGGGCTGCACCTGGGGGTCCCAAAGGACCCTGTCCCAGGGCATGGACCCACCTGATGGAGCCCACACTGCTGGGGTCAGTGAGAACAGCAAAACCTTCAGTCCCAAATGGCTGAACCATGAGACTGAGCCCTGGGCTCCCCAAAACACCTCCTGCACCCCGTGCTCCAGAGCTCCTGGGGCCGTGGCTGGTTCTCCCCAGAGCCCCGTGCCAGGGAGCAGCTGGCTACAAACACCCCCTGCTCCTCTGCACAGCCTGGGGAGGCCATAACCTGCTTTTGGGGGGCTCCCTTTGAGCTCTCAGCTCACACCCCATGTCCACCATAGGATTAACACCCTGAGAAGGGATGAGCTCCACGGGCAGAGATGGATGAGACCCCTCTTGCTGCACACAAGGTGCTGAGCACGTGGGGGACAGAGGGACAGCAGGGACTGGGATTTGTCCTTGCTCCCACAAAGCACATCCCAGGCAGGTCTCTAAACCAGGCTCATGTCCTGGAGATGCCCCCAGTGACTCTGTAGCTGCCCCTGGTGTGTCCCTGCCCATAATGGAGCATTTCTGAGTCAGGACAAGCAAACCCTGGGCACACCTGGGGGGTCCCACAGAGCTGCCAAACACAGCTCTGATCCCCTCCTGACCTGCAGAGCTGCTCTTAAATCATGGCGGGAAGGCTGGTAAAAGCCTCGGTGCCTTCAAGCATGAAATACAAAGCACTCACCACCCCCTTTCAGCCTCTTCCCTGAGTGCCCGGCTCACCGCATGAAACCTTTTATATCCCCCCTCCCCGTCTTCCCCCATCAGCCCAGAGAGCGCCGGCGCGCCGCCAGCAGCACAATCCCAAATTGCTCCCTTTATTAGGGGAAAAAAAAACCAAAAACCAAACCAGGAAGATAACCGGGGTTTTGATTTCCTTTCTCACCTCTGAAATGGCCTGGAGGATTGAGGAGAGGGGTCGAGGCCAAAATCACCCCAACCCCAACGCTGACCCCAAACCCAAGCACGTGAAAGGGTTTGATTTGAACGGGAAGGGAGCAGCAAAGCGTTTTGCGCGGAGGGAGGGCGTGACTGCAGCTGAACGACGGGGATGTGGAAAGACCCCGGTGGCCGGATCAGCCTCCGGCAGAGCCGGCACCCACCAGGCGCGGCAGCAGGAGGGCCGATGTGCCCCGGTGATGCTCCGCGGGCAGGGGTCGGATGGGGATGCACGATCCCACTGCAGTCCCGTGGGGACCCGGGCAGCCAGGGGCGCCTCAGGGCGCCGGCGAGCATCCTCCCTACCCCGCGGAGGTGCGGAGGGCCCCGTGGGGCGGTGCCACGGCGGGCAGATGGGGCTGCGGAGCTGTCCCCGGGAGCCGGGGGAGGGTGCAGATGGCGCGGGGTGGCTCCTGTCACGCTGCCATCAATCAGCGCCGGCTCCTCCGAGCGCGGCAGCGTCTCCGGGGTGTAAATCAGACCTGAACGAGGCTCAGGGTCCCTCTGCAAGATCTGGCCTCGCTGTCGGCTTTCGCTCCGGTGACAGTGTCGCGACGGGGAGACTTTGTGTCCCCGCCGGGCCGGCAAAGGGCGTGCGAGGACGTCCGCAGGAGGATGCTGAACGTGCCGCCTCTTGCTGCGGGGGAAAAGAGCCCAGAGGAGCGTGAACGGCAGCTCCTGGCGGCCTGAACTCCTCCTCAGCCGCGTTTCTCCTGTTTCCCACCCTCCCGTGCCCTGCAGGTGTTTGTAGGGGACGATAAGGCACCCACAGAGCCTGCGCTGCACCCGCTCCCTTCCTGGTCTGGGCAACACCAGGAGTGACCCCCAGGCTGCCCTGAGGAGAGACTGGGGTGGGGACAGGGGCTCTCTGGGTGTCCAGGGGCTGTTTGGTCTCTGCAAGTGGCCTGTCACCTTGTCCCCATCCTGCCTGGGACAGGACAGGGCACGTGTTCCTGGGGAGGTTTTAATCCCCTCCTCCCCATTTTCCTCAGCATCCTCTGGGTGTGGTGCAGCCCAAGGTAGCACAGCATCCTTCCCACGTGCTTTATTCTCCCTCCTAGTGCTGTAGGTTCCCAGCGAGGCTGGTGCTGCTGAATTGTTTCATCTCTTTCCAAAATGTGCTCCTCCTGGGAGCCGGCCCAGCCCTCAAACCATGCCATGCAGGCGTCCCCGTGCCCTGCTGTGCCTGGTGTGAGCGTTGCTGGCATTGCTGCTTCACCCGGAGGCACCGCTCTGCCATCAGCGTTTGCTCTGCCGGGTTTCTCTTTCCTGCCCCTGCTGCTTCTCTGTTCTGCCCCAGGTTCTCCCATCGCCCCCAGCTCTCTCCCGTCCATCCAAAGCTGGGGCACATTCCCTGCTCCCGACAAAAGGCGGCTGGATGCGTTCCTTCCCTTCAGCAGGGGAGGGGAAGAGCGTGTGAGCTCCCTGCCTCGCCTCCTGTGAGCATCTTTCATCCCTGCAACGAACGTGCTCGCATTTAAGGAGTAATTACTGCGTGACTCAGCCGTTTTGGCAAACACCCGGTGGCTCCGTCCCCGTGCGCTCCCATTCCTCCCGCAGCTCCCCCGTCACGCCCCCAGCCCTGCGGGTGTGAGCTCAGGGCATCCCCAGCAGCAGCAGCAGCTTTTTGGGGGAAGCAGGGTGGGGGACGCAGCTCATCGTGTCCCTTAGGAGATGTTCAAGCCCCGGGGACGGCGACGCTCTGCGAGGGGCTGCGGTCCAGCATCCACCCGGCACATCCCGGGCTGGGGCTGCCAGCGAGCGCCCGGGAGCAGGGGAGGGCTGGGCGCCTGCGATTATTCAATCTGGAGCAACCCTGACCTGCTGACAAAGGCAAAGTTATTTTTAAAAAACAACCACTCAGCGAAATTCGCCTCCGCCGCTCGTCCTGCTGCTGCCGCTGCCCGCCGCCGGGGAGAGATCCGTCCTGGGAAACGCTGCTCTGGGATGCCTGCAATGGGGTGGGAGCCTGGGCCTTGCTCCACACCCCCCAGGCTCCATCCCTGAGCCCCGCTGGCTTTTTGGGCTGTGACTCTTCCACAGAGCCAGGGGAGCATGGCAGCCTGCAGTATTTACAGCCCCACATGCATGGTGAGCCCAGGGCACCCCCCATGCACCCCCAAAGCATCTCCCTGCTCCCTCCACAAGCAGCAGAATGGATTCTGAAGGGCCCAGGGAGATTTTTATGCCAGGTGGTGCTCACTGCAGCAATGGCCGCGGTGCAGGGACCGCAGCAGCGCGGCGCTGGAATCGCCGGGTCCGTGCCCTTGTGCGGGGTGGGGGCTTGGGGCTCCCCCATCCCCACTGCCCCCTGCCCAGTCTCTGGGTCAGGAGCAGCCTCGGACTCGGCCCGTGCTGGGGGGGTTGCCCTCTCCGTGCCAAGGCTGGTTGGCATCGGGAAGGGACGCAGGCAGAGGAGGGCTTGGTGTTTGCAAAGGAAGAGCTGGACCTGCTCCAAATTTCCAGGGTGAGAAAATCGCCCCGAGTCACGCTCCAGCTCCAAACAAATGCTCGGCTCCAGGGGCCGGCGATGATTCACCCGGATGAGACCTCGCTGCTCCCACCTTGCAGCCGCCCCCCTTCCATCTGAGAACACTCAGGGAGGGTTAATTCCCAATTAAGGGGGGGATGGCTCCAAGATTGCCTGGCTGTTGCCCAGGGCTGTGATCCCAGCCCCGCTCGCCTTCACTTCCCCCGCGGTGGCCGCGCTGCCCGGGAGCCCTCCTTCCCTTTTATTGCCACGAGGTGAATTAATACCCATTTCCTGAAGCTTTTATGGTTTCCTCCCAAATGGCTCTTACATCAGGGGCATATTGGGTTACAGCAAATACAAGCAGCAAGGAACGAGCCCGGGCTTTGCTGTTCCTAAATCCGCCGGTGCGTTTGGGGACCCCCAGCCTCCGGTCCCTTTCCCCCCGGCCACTCCCTTCCCCCAGAGCCGGGTGGATGCTCCCAGCAACAAATGACTCCCTTGAGACGTTGGGAAACAACGAGGACTCTTGTGAAGCTCTGCACGAGCAGCGCAGGGTTGGCCGAGCCCCTGGGGGTGGGGATTTGGGGGTGGCCCCTGGTTTCGGGCTGGTTTCGGGGTGCCTGGTGTGGCTGCTGAGGCTCCCGTCTCCGTCTCGCTCCGAGAGCACGCACACCTCTTGGGCTGGTTACTGTAGAAACGAAATTAGCACGGGGAGGGAATGCAATCCCAGAGCTAATTAAGGTAATTACAGCTTCACACCAGCTGCTCACGAGGTCCAAGGACCTTCTGTAACTTGTGGAGGGGATCAGGCGCTCCGGGGGACTTTGAATTCTAATTCCCCGGGACCACGCGGCTTCCGTGGTGGCACTTGTGTCACTTGCCGGTGTGACATTGAGCTGGGGGGATGCGCGGTGCCAGATGTGCCTCCCAGATGTGCTGCCCCCATTGGTTTCAGGTGGTGATTGGGGCCTGGGGCGTGTTTGGGGTCCCTGGGGAGCTGCTTTGGAGGGGGTCAGTGCTGGGGGGGTTGGCAGGAGGAGCTCCCTGAGCCCGGCAGAGGTTGCACTTTACAGAGGTGTCGCTTTGGCTCTTCAGCTGGGGACATGCTGACCTGGCAGGGAGGGAAACTAGAGCTGGCTTGGGGTCCCTCTTCATCCCATGGGGACTGGCTGGGGCCAAAGGCTGCAGGATGGGTGCAGGCAGCAGGGAGGTGGCAGAACCTGGAGCTGGTGGCTGTCAGGGTGTTTGTGTGGGGTGCTGGAAAATGAGACTTCTGCTCCAGGCTTGGATGAGCGCACTGGAACCAGTCAGACACAGCGGGGTGAACGACCACGGGGTTTGGCACAGCATCAGCCTGGGCGGCAGGAGCATCCCCAGCTCTCCTCCAGCCTCCTTTCAGCTGGCAAAACGTTACCACCCAGAGGCTGCCTTCCCAAAACCCGTGGCTTTTTGGAGCTGATTCCCGGCACCTGGGAGCCAGGAGAAGGTGGCCAAAGGCGTTCGTGCCGTGGCCGAAAGTGCCCGGTGGCCCGGCTGTGGCGAGGGGCAGCGGGGGCTCGGCTGCCCGGGGAGCAGCGCTGGGGACAGAAGCGCCGAGTGCCGCGGTTTGTCAGCAGCAGCGCCGGGAGCGGGCGGTGATTCACCGCTTCCCAGCAGCTGATATTTATTACTCAGCCTCGCTAAGGGGCCGACACGAAATGTGGCACGGGGAGGGGGGAACAAACACGGAGCGGGGGGCGGCAGCGTCGCCCGTGAAACCTGATGGGTTTCCCCATCCTCCCCCTCCCGCTGCTCTCTCCGGCTGGTGGATTTTGATGGAGGAAAATAAACGCTCGCAAAAATCACTCTCTCTCTCTCTCTCTCTCTCTCCCGGCTTGTCCCCGTTTGCCCTGTGCTTTGGCAGCTCCGCCGGGTGGGATGGGAATGGGAGCGAGGAGGGAGGGACGGCAGGAAGGAGCTCCCCTGGGACACAGCAGGGTGATGGGGCTGAACTGGGACCCTCCTCCTGAATGGGCCCCCCCTCCTGCAGCCTGGTCTCTGTTGCTTTGGAGAAAGGCAGTCACGATGGGGAACTGCCCGAGGTATGCGGGCACGGGATCGGACAGGTCGGTCCATGGATGAGAGGCAGGGATGGGGTCCCTTGGGAGAGAAGGGGACAGATCCCCGAGCTGGTCCTCCTGCACCCTGAGGAGGGTGGTGTGGGGACAGTGGGGCAGCTCGGGTCTGGGGCAGGGTCTGATGGAGGGAGATGGATCCACAGCAGCAGGGTGGATCCACAGCAGCAGGATGGATCCACAGCAGCAGGGTGGATCCATGCAGCAGGGTGGATCCACAGCAGCAGGGTGGATCCATGCAGCAGGATGGATCCATGCAGCAGGATGGATCCACAGCAGCAGGATGGATCCATGCAGCAGGGTGGATCCATGCAGCAGGGTGGATCCATGCAGCAGGATAGATCCATGCAGCAGGATGGATCCATGCAGCAGGGTGGATCCATGCAGCAGGATGGATCCACAGCAGCAGGGTGGATCCACAGCAGCAGGATGGATCCACAGCAGCAGGGTGGATCCATGCAGCAGGGTGGATCCACAGCAGCAGGGTGGAACCACAGCAGCAGGATGGATCCATGCAGCAGGGTGGATCCATGCAGCAGGATGGATCCACAGCAGCAGGGTGGATCCATGCAGCAGGATGGATCCATGCAGCAGGATAGATCCACAGCAGCAGGGTGGATCCATGCAGCAGGGTGGATCCATGCAGCAGGGTGGATCCATGCAGCAGGATGGATCCATGCAGCAGGATGGATCCATGCAGCAGGGTGGATCCGTGCAGCAGGGTGGATCCGTGCAGCAGGGTGGATCCATGCAGCAGGGTGGATCCATGCAGCAGGGTGGATCCACAGCAGCAGGGTGGATCCATGCAGCAGGGTGGATCTGGTGCAAAGCGAAGAAGCCAAAGCAGAACGATGCAGCTGCTGCGAGGGGACAGATGCAGCACAGAGGGATGGATCGGATGCGGGCTGCTGGTTCTGCTGCAGGGGATGGAGCTGCTGCAAAGGGACGAGCCTGATGCAGAGGGATGTGACTCAGAGTGACACGAGTACAGAGCTTTGTGTGTCTCCCCCCCAGCCCTGCCATCAGCCCCGGGCTGATCCCTCTCCCGCCCCAGCAAACAGATCCATGAGCTCCCCTCGCCTCCCCGGCATAACCCCACCTGTGCCTCAGTTTCCCCGTGCAGCCAAGGGGCAGAGGCTGCTCCATCCCGTTTCCCTGTGCCTCCATGTGTCCATCCGCCCCTCCAGCGGCACGGTGAGGATGGGGGCTCCGACCTCCTCCCGCAGCAACGGGAAAGGGCTGGTGTGAGCTTCCCCCGGGCTATTTATCACCAGCTCTGAGCGCCGGGGTGTGGCGGCAGCTCCCGGGGATATTTTTAGCCCGCTGCAGGGAATCACGGCGGCGAGGGCTCGGGAGCAGCAGGAGGGAGGCACAGCGGGAGAGGTGCCGCAGCACGAAGCCCTGCCAGCATTCCTGCTCCAAAAACCCTTTCCAGGGAGGAACCCCGCTCCAGGATGGCTGCGGGGTCACGCCTGGCCTTGGCACCGTCGTGTCCCTCCATGGCCTGCTGGGACCCGGGGGTCCAAGTCCCTGTGACACCCAAAAAACGGGGGCTGCAGGCTGGGCTGGGGCACGCACCGAGGAGCCGAGGGCGGCTGCAGCACAGGAGCTGTGCGGGCTGCTGCTGTCTGCTCGAGACAGGAAGACATTAGAGAGCAGCACTGTCTGCATCCCTAATGGGCCTCGCTGCCGCCCGCTCCTCCTCCCAGCGCTGCGCTGGGGCTGCGGGAAAGCCGGGCCAGGAACCCCGGGAAAGCCGGGCTGGGATCCCCGGGAAAGCCGGGCCAGGGACCCCGGGAAAGCCGGGCCAGGGACCCCCTGGGAAATCTGGGCCAGGGATCCCCTGGGAAAGCCGGGCCAGGAACCCTGGGAAAGCCGGGCCAGGGATCCCCGGGAAAGCCGGGCCAGGAACCCCCTGGAAAGCCGGGCCAGGGACCCCCTGGAAAGCCAGGTCAGGGACCCCCGGGAAAGCCGGGCCAGGGATCCCCGGGAAAGCCGGGCCAGGAACCCCCCGGGAAAGCCGGGCCAGGGACCCCGGGAAAGCCGGGCCAGGGATCCCCCTGGAAAGCCGGGCCAGGAACCCCCTGGAAAGCCGGGCCAGGAACCCCCTGGAAAGCCAGGTCAGGGACCCCCAGGAAAACCGGGCCAGGGACCCCGGGAAAGCCGGGCCAGGGATCCCTGGGTGCTCCATCCCTGCGGTAGGTGCTGCTGCCTGCACCCTGTCCCCATGGGTGGGGGCTCTGCAGCACCCATGTGGCACTGCTGCACACACCCATGTACACACACACACACACACGTGTGCATCACTGGCAGGGACAGCACCCACCCGGAGCTCTGGGCTCACCCACCCAGGCCTTGCTGAGGGGGGAGGGAACCCTTGTGCCAGCCCCCCAAAAAATGTTGAGTAGTTTTACTCTCCTGTGACCCTCTTAGCCCCAGTGCCAACAACATTCCCCATTCCCCACATCCCATTAGAGCCCACAGCAGCTGCAGAGCACTCGGTGGCCGCTTCCAGACACTCCAGGATCTGGGCACATGAGGATCTGGGCACCCCAGGGAGCAGAGCTGGGTACCCCAGGGAGCAGGGCTGGGCACCCAGAACTAGGGCTGGGCATCCCAGGGTGAAGGGCTCAGCATCCAGGACCAGAACTGGGCACCCCAGGATGCAGAGCAGGATTCCCAGGGACAGACACCCTGGGGACAGGGACAGACAGACACTCACCCCTGGCAGTGCCAGAGGGGCACAGGGCTGATGTGTGAGGCACCGCCCTCGTGTTCCAGGCAGTTTCCCAGTTTATTTTCTCCCCTATTAGATTCCAGCTGGCAGGATGGCTCCTATAAATATACATAAGGGCTCATTTACATGACAGTTTATTCGGGAGCAAATTCCACAGCTGCCTGGCAGGCGCTTGCCGCAGTGGGTGAGAGCTGCGCCCGAAACCAACCCTGCCTCAGTTTCCCCATCTGCAACCCAGGCGACAGGGAATGGTTTTTCCCCACATTTTTGACAATCCGTTCCTGGAAAACCCAGGGTGTTATTATCAAGGATATTTATAGCCCGCTAAATGTGTTATTCATATGATTATTTGCCGTCTGGCAATGGGTAATTGCCCAGGGTGGGGACGACACCAGCGCGTGTGAGGTGCTGCACGGGGACACTCTCAGACCCAGCCTGCCTCCAGCTGAGGGGAAAGCTCACCCCAAAACCCCAGGAGGGCACCGGGATGTGCCTGGTGGGTCCCAGGGCAGAACCAGGGACTCACGGCAGGTTGAGGAGGCTTTGGTGCCTCCGTGCTCCAACGCTAGAGTCCGGCTCTCGTTTCGATCGTGACGATTAGCTGAGTCACAGCTGGGGTGCTGCTAATTAAATGTATTTCTTAATTAACAAGATCACAGAGAAGGCCTGCCGGCCCGGCTTGGCTTTCAATCACGGCTGACACAGGCAGCTGCGGCCACGGGGCACGGCGGGCCCGAGGTGTGGCGAGCATCCCACGGCCGTGGCCACCGCGTTGCCCCTGCTGCTCCCGCTGTTCCTGCCGGCAGCAGGAGCGTGAGGATGAGGATGAGGATGAGGAGGGCTCACGGCCAGCATCACCCAGCCCCTGGCTGTCCCCCGTGACTCAGGGCTGCTCATCCCTCCCTGCCACCTGAGCCCTGAGCCAGCCCGGCTATTAATTAATATTAATAACAACCCCCTGCAGCTGCTATTCACTGACCTCAAAGCACAACCTGAAGTAACCCCTGCCCCGCTCGGGAAATCTCCGCTCCCCCACCGGATGGGGAAACTGAGGCATGGGAACTGGGGCAGGAACCGTGCCAGAAGCTTTTCCTGCTCACCCACAGCGCCTGGGAGATGGGGAAGCAAAACCCCAGGGATTCCCCCCAGCCCCACGGCCATGCACGGACGGGTGAGCCAGAGTGGAGAGGGTTTTCCTAGCTGGGAAAGAAAATAATAATAATAATAAAAAAAAATATAAGGACAATAAATAACTAAATAAACAAGCCCATTGTGCCCCCCATGCTGAGCTCTGCCCCACGGCAAGGGGCTGCGTCTCCCTGGGGAGGGGGAGGCTGAGCTCCGCGAGTGGATTTCGCGTGTTCCGGCGCGGGCGGGAGTCGGAGCCGGGGCTTCTCCCGGTTTTTGGCAGTCCGGTCATGTCCTGCCGGCGGAGCAGCAGGACTGAGTCACGTTCCAGCGGCAGCAGTGACTCACGGCCACCCCAGCCCCCCGGGGAGCAGCCGGCACATTGCAGAGATTCCTGGATGGAGGAAGGAAAATAAAAATGAAATAACAACAACTGCCAGCTCCCCCCCCCCCCCTCTTCCACCTCCGCCCCGTTCTTCCTTCCCCCAACCTCCGGCAACACGAGGCGCAAACAGCGAATTCCTGCGCCGCCGGGAAACACCTCCCGCCTCATCGCCAGACGCCGGGATGCACGACCTGCTTCCCACCGGCACGAAATGTCCTCTGCAGGCACCTGCGGGCGTGGAAGCAGGTGGAAGCTTCCCCCACCCCAAAAGGTGTCCCCCCAAGCATGGGGACACCCCCGGAGCGAGGTCCTCCCCGTGCATTGCCAAAATGGGGTGCAGCTGGGTGGATCCTGGGATACCCCCTCCCGATCTGGGGTGCTCCCTGAGGGATTTGGGGGGGTTGAAGAGCAGGGTGGGGCATCCCAGTCCTAAAGTGACACAATCTCGGCTGTGGGTTGGTTTGGGGGTTTTTTTTGGGGGGGTGGGAGGGGATATCACAAATATTTGGCATCATTGAGCATCATCTCACACCTTTAAATCCCCGCAGACTCAGGGGGCACCGGGGAAGCCCGCAGCCCTGGCACGGCGGGGAGCGATGCCCCGGGGCAGGGCTCTGCTGTGGCTGCCTCCGAACTCAATTTATTTGTTATTTAAAGCGCTTGGCGGGAGCAGCGGCAGCCTCGGTGGGCTGCAGATGCTGCATGGTGAGCTGAGGAGAGGGTGAGCTGCTGCAGCTCCGGCACCGCGGCTCTGCAGCGAGAGCTGCCCAAAATCCCCCAGCGAGGGGGGAAATGCCCCAAACCCCTCAGTGATGGGGGAAATATCCAAAATCCCCCAGCGAGGGGGGAAATGCCCCAAATCCCCCAGCGAGGGGGGAAATGCCCCAAATCCCTCAGCGAGGGGGGAAATGTCCAAAATCCCCCAGCGAGGGGGGAAATGCCCCAAATCCCTCGGCGACGGTGAGCACAGTGAGGGCTGTGCTACCCAAAATCTCCCGGGGAGGGATGTGCTGCCCCAAGAGCCCCACGGCAAGGGTTGTGCAGTGTCCCACGGTGAGGGAAGTGCTGTCCCCAAGCAGGGACTCTGTGGGTCACAGCCCCTCCAGGAACGCCCCTATGGAACTCAACTCCACCAAAAGAGCCCCCTCTGTGTGGGGCTGGCCCCTCGGGAGCACAGCACCCACACAACCAAAGCCCAGGGGTTACAGAGCAAAAACTACTGCCCCAGCAGAGCAGACCCCTGAAGAACAGTCCCTAGAGAGCACAAAATGCTCTCATGTAGTGCAGAGCGACCTGAAATTAGTGAGCAAGAGAACGTGCCCCAAAGAGGGCGAGTGCCAACCATGTAGAGAACCCTCCTTCAGAGCCTGTCCCTCTGGATCCAGAGCCCCCAGAGCAGCCCCCAGAGCAGCCCCCAGAGCAGCCCTGCAGGCTGGGGCTGTGTGGTTCTGCGGGCCCATGCAGTTCCCACCGCACTCCACACCTGGAGAGGCTCCAGCCCAGGCCCTGCTGAGCCCCTTCCTGGGCATCGGGGGGAGATTGCACCTGC
This sequence comes from Hirundo rustica, assembly GCF_015227805.2. Taxonomy (NCBI): domain Eukaryota; kingdom Metazoa; phylum Chordata; class Aves; order Passeriformes; family Hirundinidae; genus Hirundo; species Hirundo rustica. The sequence goes on along the minus strand of NC_053473.1, from coordinate 2,553,922 downwards.
AAGGAGGGACCACAGCTGTGCCCCTGCCAGCCCCCTCTGCTCACTGGTGCCCTTGACCCTCTGCACGGGCCTCTCCCGCAGCGGGGATGGAGGTGTGGGACCCAGCCGGGGTTTGGGATGAGCACGGGACAGGGACACACCTCTCCTGACGGGTGTCCCGGCCCCAGCACAGGCGCTCTGGGTTTCACAGGGTATTTTGGTCAGCGCTTACGAGAAGAGGCGTGGTGGGGCCCGCGGGGGGGATGCCAGTAAATGGCCTGCGAGCCTTCCCCATTCTCGAGAATAGGAAACTGTGACTTCTGCACGGGGGTTTCACTTTCTGCTCCGGAGGCGAGAGGCTGAGCTGCTCTGCTTGACCACTGCTGTGGCGCTGCCTGGGGATTGAGACAGGACGGGCAGAGAAAATCCATCCGTGTATTCTCTGCACGTGTAAAAATCTATATTTTTCTTCTTTTTTTCTTTCTTTTTTTTTTTTTTTTTTTTTTTTTTTGGACAGCAGCGTTCAGGAATCATGCAAGCCTCTTAAAGCTCGGTCTCCCACCCTTCTGTTTTGGGATGCTCAGGACAGCGGTGCCACCTCCCTGTCTTTGAGGGTGGCACGACGCCAAAACCAGGGCAGTGACCTGCCCTAGTGCCCTGCCACCCCCTCCATCCCTGGGCCACCTCTCCTCTGTGGCAGCCCCCTTCCCGAGGCACTCGTGGGTGCTGCAGTGCTCCCGAGGGTGCTGGGGGTCAGGAGGGAGCAGAGCAAGGAGCCAGTAAAAATAGCTCCAGGTGCCCTCTGCCCCGGGAGCGATTCCTCACTGGGTAAACAGGAAATCTATTCTTAGGCCATTCACGAGCCCAGGGCTGAGGGCAGCTCCCTGCTCCGGGCTTGTTTTGTTCCTGGCTGACACAGGGGTGACGCCGAGGTGGAAGGGCCACCACGCCGAGCCTTCCCGCCCCGCGGGCTTCCCCTTTGCTCACTCCTTCCTCCCAGCGGCGCCCTGCGCTCCCCGGCCTTTCCAGGGCTGTCGGGGTTCCCCCTTCCCACGGGCTGTTTTGGGGTGTCTCTGTTTGTGTTGATGGCATCTGGGCTCAGCAGCACCCAGAGCTCTCCCCCTGACATCCAGCTCCTCTCCCCCTTTCCTTGATGGGATCTCTTAAGCTGGAGGAGATAAAGCCACCACAGTTTGCCCTTTCCCAGGATGAGCTGAGTGGAGTAGACTGAGGAAGGACACTGCTCACAGCTTTTTCATGTCACCTCAAAGCCCCCCCAGAGCAGTGACAGCTGTGGTTCATCTTTACCTCCCCCATCCTTTCCCCAGGTGCTGTTCCTGTTTGCAGTATCCTGCTCCACCTTCCCTCCCCAGTTTGCAGGGATCTGTTCAGCCCGTGACGCCCCTGGGCTCTGCCCACGGCCGCTGGAGCCGCTCATGGTCCAGGCACAGACAGCAAGCCCTGCCTGCCAGGGACCCTGAGCTCCTCCAGCTCTGTGCACGAGGCCCCCGGCAGGCTCAGAAGTGGCAACTTCTGCCTGGGCAACATTTTTGGGGAGCTAAAGAGGATGCAGAGAGAAAAGTGCGGGGCTGCAGCCTAAAGAAGTGACTGAAACGAACAGGGGTGCTCGTTATGCTGATGATGGAGAGAGGGATCCCCCGTGTCACCACAGCAGCACCTGTGTGGACACGACCTTGTGGCAGAGTGTTTTCCCCCAGGAAACTTTTAACTGAGGGAGGTACAGGGGTGGAAGTGCAGCGAAAATCTGGGATGGGCAGGAGTGTGGGCTGGCTCAGTGAGGCAGGTGAGGGCTGTCTGTGGTTAAGGGGTACCCCCACACCACGGGACTGCAATGTGAGGCCAGGAGTGGTGACAAGCTGGAAAAGGGACACCCCGAATCCAGCGCTGGGGTCCCTGCGCTGCGAGTCTGAGCTACAAGCTGGGGGGGTCCCTGACATATTTGTGCCACATACGGCCACGGGGACAGTCCCACGGGGCTCTCTCGAAAAAACACGCCCCAAAAAAAGGCAGCACGGAGCGCAGAGAGGGTTCTCGGGTGGGATTTATCTCGGCACTCGCAGCCCCGCGCTCTCCCCACCGGGGCAGCGCCGCGCCGCCGGCCGAAGGACGGGGTGGTGCTGCCCTCGCGTGGCCGCGGCTGGCATTGCACAGCGCCCGGCTCTACGGGGCACGAGCTCCCCAAAAATCCCCCCGCGAGCTCCCCAAAAATCTCCCCGCGGGCTCCCCAAAAATCCCCCCGCGGGCTCCCCAAAAATCCCCCCGCTGGCTCCCCAGAAATCCTCCGTGGGCTCCCTAAAAACCTCCGCGGGCTCCGCAGAATCCCCCCGCGGGCTCCCCAAAATCCCCCCCGAGGGCTCCCCAAAATCCCCCCGCGGGCTCCCCAAAAATCCCTCCGCGGGTTCCCCCAAATCCTCTGCGGGCTCCCCAAAATCCCCCCGCGGGCTCCCCAAAATCCCCCTCTGCCTCCACTCGCAGCGCTTCTGCCCCGCGCGGAGAGCGAGCAGGGAGGGAAAGGGGATCCAGCTCGTCCGCGTGGCGGAAACCGCGTCCCCATCTTGCCCCTTTCACGACGGAAAACCAGAATGCGGAGATGTCGGGGTGTGCCCAAACCCAGCAGTGAGAGCGGGCAGGGGTGGGAACGGCCTCATTGTGCTTCATCACAGGGGCCTGCACCCTCCTCCTCCTCCTCCTCCTCCGGGGGTGCGATCCCCGCAGCAGAGCGCGCCATGGCTTTCATCCAGCGCTGTTTCAGCTCCTCGGTGTCGGCCACGAAGGTGAACACCTGCCGCGACTGCAGCAGCTGGAAGAGGTGCCGGGACTCGCTCTGGGCCATGTCCCGCACCTCGTAGCCCAGCAGCGGGATGGAGGTGTGGGCTCGGACGTCCTGCCAAGAGAGATGGGTTGGGAGGCAGGGGGTGGGCACAGCGGGATGTCCCATGGGCACAGAGGGATGTCCCATGGGCACAGCAGAGTGTCCCATGGGCACAGAGGGATGTCCCATGGGCACAGCGGGGTGTCCCATGGGCACAGCGGGATGTCCCATGGGCACAGAGGGGCGTCCCATGGGCACAGAGGGGTGTCCCATGGGCACAGCAGGGTGTTCCATGGGCACAGAGGGATGTCCCATGGGCACAGGGGGATGTCCCTTGGGCACAGCAGGGTGTCCCATGGGTACAAAGGGATGTCCCATGGGCACAGCGGGATGTCCCATGGGCACAGCAGAGTGTCCCATGGGCACAGCAGAGTGTCCCATGGGTACAAAGGGATGTCCCATGGGCACAGCGGGGTGTCCCATCGGCACAGCAGGGTGTCCCATGGGCACAGCGGGATGTCCCATCGGCACAGCAGGGTGTCCCTTGGGCACAGCAGAGTGTCCCATGGGCACAGAGGGATGTCCCATGGGCACAGAGGGATGTCCCATGGGCACAGCAGGGTGTCCCATGGGCACAGCAGGGTGTCCCATGGGTACAAAGGGATGTCCCATGGGCACAGAGGGATGTCCCATGGGCACAGAGGGATGTCCCATCGGCACAGAGGGATGTCCCATGGGCACAGAGGGATGTCCCATGGGCACAGAAGGATGTCCCATGGGCACAGAGGGGTGTCCCATGGGCACAGAGGGATGTCCCATGGGCACAGCAGGGTGTCCCATGGGCACAGAGGGATGTCCCTTGGGCACAGCAGAGTGTCCCATGGGCACAGCAGGGTGTTCCATGGGCACAGCAGGGTGTCCCATGGGCACAGAGGGATGTCCCATGGGCACAGCAGAGTGTTCCATGGGCACAGAAGGATGTCCCCTGGAGGTGGATTCGCGCCAGGCCTCACCTGGGGGGCTGCATAGATGTAGAGCACCAGGGGATCGTCCCGGGGGATCACGAACCAGCCCCGTGTGCCCGCCTTGCCGTTCTTGTCCAGCAGCTGCAGCGAACTGCAGAGCAAACTCCTGCTTGATACCTCTGCAGCTCCTTTCTGCCGAAAAAACCCAAAAAATCCCTCAATACCCAGTGCAGATGGTAGAAAGGGCACCGAGCTGAGATGATTTCCTGGGGAATTCCTTGCCCGCTCCAGAAAACCCCCCAAGGCAGGGGCAGGTGAGGGGTTGTCCTGGCTGTGACGGTGCTGCTGACATCCTGTGGTGAAGGGAGCCCTGGATGCTTGGTCCCCAGGCTTGGAGAATGAACGAGGGAGATCAACACACGTTCTGACTGCTGTGGGAGTGACTCCCACCCCTCCTGCTGCGGGTGCAGGGCCAGGCTGGGACAGCGAGGCTGGAGAGCGGGGTGGAGGGTGGCAGTGCTCCCAGGGCAGGGAGGGGCGATGCTCACCTCCAGGATCCCTCTGTGCTTCCCCTCGCGGTCCTCCAGCACCGTGTGGCCGGTGAGGAAGATGAAGCACTCCTGGCAGACGCGGTTCGGGCGGTTCCCATCGTACTGCAGCTCGGCCTTGTAGTCGGAGCAGCGAGCACAGACCACCTGCAGCCACCAGACAGAGACACTGGTGACACTGGGGGACCCAGGGGCGGCTCCATGAGGAGCTGAGAGGCAGGAGCAGCCCCAAGCCTAGGAAAGGGGTACAGGGTGCAGGAGAGGTGCACTCCTGGCCCAGCAGGCCGGGAGGGAGGGAAGGGGGCACGGGGGCACTCACGTATCCGCAGGCTCGGCAGTGGTGCCTCCGGCGGGTGATGGCGTTGAAGGGCTCCTTGCAGCGCATGCACATGGTCACCAGATTGTCCCGCACCCACTGTGGGGCCCGGCGGCCCAGCTCCTCTGTCTGGGGGTGCAACACCATAGTCTGGGTGGTCCCAGCTCCTCTGACCTCACCCCTTCCCTTCCCCAGCCTCCCCCCAGGTCGCTTCAGCTGGGAAACTGAGGCACAGCAAGGTGTGTTCTCCCGAGCAGCTGGAGGCAGGTGGGGCAGGGGAGAGCAGCAGGGTTACCTTCAGTGCAGGGGTGTCTGTCTCCAGTCCATGGACTGCTGTCTTAAAAGTCTCACTCCTCTTCTCCTTCCTGTCAATGGCATCTTGGAAGGCCTAGAGGGGAGGGCAGGGCTGGAGGGGCACCGGGGGTGCCCTGACCCCGGGCACCCAGCAGGGACGGGGGGGCTGTGCCCCCTCTCCCGGCACTCGGTGGTACCTTGATCCAGGCGTTCATCTCCTCCCCAGACCTGGTACAAAAAGGAGGTGGATGAGCTGTTGTCCCTCCTCCCTGAGGGTCTGCATGACGTCACCCTTCCACCTTTCCCCTTACCTGGCCTGGAGCTCCAGCGTCCGCTGCTTTCCCGAGACCAGGAAGGTGTGAGGGAACTCGGTGTCCTTCAGCTCCCGCACCTGTGGGAGACCAGAGAAGGGATGTGGAGCTGAACCCACTTCCAGCACACCTGGGCCTTTCTCCATGACATGGGGCACAGGGATGTCCCTCGGGCACAAGCCCTTCAGCCCCTCAGATCCCACATGCACAAGATTTCGCTGGCAGAGTATCAACCCCGCTCACGAAGCCACCCCTGGCTCCAGCTCCTCCCTCCCTCCCGAGGAAGTTGGGGCAGCAGCCACACCCCAGAGCAGAGGCTTTTGGAGGAGGCAGGAGCTGGGGGAAGCACGAAGACAAGGTGCCTGTCTGACCTTCATGCCCTCCACATCCATGCGGAGGTGGACCTGGAACTCGGCGCCCACCTGGATGACCTTGGGCACGCAGTACAGCAGCATGTTGTTGAACTGGGAGGGGAGAAGGGGGTGGGTTGGAGCTCAGCACCGCCTGCTCTCAGCTGTGGGCTCCCCTGGGGTCCGTGGTCCTTCACTCCCCACGGCTGAGCTGGTCCATGGGATGAATCCCACCTAAAACTCGGCTGTTTCTGCCTCGGCCCCCTCCCACCCTGCAAAGGTGAAGCATGTCCCAGGGCTGCCGTGCCCAGGGATCAGCAGATTCCCAACTGTGCCCTGCACTGAGTGGGGTCGATCCCCACCCCCCCCAGCTCTGAATTCATCCCCTCTGTGTCAGGGTGACCCACAACACCCTGGCCAGGCTGTGCTGCCCCTCTCCCCACTCCCATCTCATCTGCTCCCTCTCCTTGCCCCAGGCATCCCAGCTCCCACCAGGAACAGGTACTTCTCCGACGTGCTGTTGTTGCGGGTGGAGATTTTTTGGATTGGTCCCTCCTTGATCAGCTCGTTGGAGGGATCCACGATGTCATCCTCGAGGCCCAGCCTCTGATAGACCACCCAGAGGTTCTGCAGCCGTTCCTGGGGGAGGCAGAGGGACCTGTTTTAGCGGGGTGCTGAGCAGCCACAAGCCTGTCACCACTGGCTCCCCTCCATGCCCATCTCCCAGCCAGCTGCTGAGTACTGGGAGAGGTGGCACAGCTCTCTCAGCTCAGACTGATCTTTGGGAGCAGCTCCCAGCTTTGTCCAGCTGACTCCATCCCAGCTGATCCTACTGTGACTTCCCCAGGCTTGGGGTGCTGGGGTTGGGCATTACGAGCAGGGTCTAAGCTCCACAGCTGAACCCACAGGGCTCTTGTCCCCTTCAGGAGGAGTGTGCTGAGAGCTGCGAAGCATTTCCAGCTGGGACAGGGCCTCACCATCTCGGCAATAGCTGCATTGGAGTGCTTGGCCACCATAAAAATCATCTCCAGGGCTTCTGCAATGAGAACAGACAGGCTGGAGGTGAAACACCTGCTCTGGAGCTCTGGGAGGAGGTTTCTGGCTCTGTCCCTCATGGATGCACGTGAGTAGCAGCTGCTGCCCTTCTGTGAACAACCCAAGTGGCCCTGAAATGCTGTGCAGGAGTTTGGGTGCAGCTGGACTGCACATGCAGGGGTCTTGGAGGGACAGACAGCCCACTCCTGTATCCCTCCATCCCAGCAGGACTGGGAACTGTGTTATCCACAGGGGTCTGCAGGTCTCTGCAGGGGATGCTGTGGACACCTGACACACCATCCTTCCCCTCCCAGCCCCTGAAAAGGCAGATTAATCCCTCTCCCTGCCAGAAAAGGAGCAGACTGAGAGCTGTATCCAAGGGCACAGGGCAGCCGGTGAGTGAATCCAGGTATTCTGGTGCTCATGTACAGCACTGGGGGTTGTTCTTTCCCTCCAAAGCCACCCTGCCCTCCCCACCGTGGGGGCCCAGAGCCCTTACTCTCGGCATCGCCCCTGTCTGGGGACTGGGGCGGGAGTTTCCGGACATAATCCTTCAGGAGGAGCTCGTAGCGTGGGATCCTCTGCACAGGTTCCAGCATGTGGTGCTGCAGCGTCAGGTTAGCGCAGACCTTCCTCTTCTGGGCAGGGACAGCAGGCACGGGGAGAGGAACAGTGACCAAGGCAGCTCCCACCCTCTGCTGTTTCCCCCTTCCCAGGAGATTTTGGGAGCTCTGCCGCGATTCCCTGGCCCTGCCCTTACCTGGATGTCAGCAATGAGCTCCTGGAAGGGGGGTGATTTCTCTGACCAGGCAGTGATGAGCTCCACAGCCTTGTCGAAGTTCTTCACGTACTCCCCATACATCTTGAGGAAGGGTGCAAGCTTCTGGATCACATCCCCAATGCGGGGGTTGCGGTTCCTGCAGGAGGGAACCACAGACCTGCAGCTTCCCCAGTCCGCCAGGGCAGACAGGCAGCGAGGGACGAACGGAAGGACCGAGGTTTTCCCTGCTGCAGCTGCTACATCCCCACACCATTTCCTGCTCTCCAGAACAGGACTGTCCCCACCTTGCAGCCAGCCTGGGCTGTTCATCCCCAAGCACACCCTCAAACCACCTGAGGGGTCACCCATCTTTCCATACTCTGATCCGAGCGTTTTAAGGAAGTGTTTTCCAGCAGAAGACATTTGGAGCAAACCAAGCTGAGCTCCGGTCCTGGTGGGAGCACGAATTCAGCGCTGCTCCCCCAATTCTGGCCGAGCCACCCCGGTGTCCTGCCCTCCCCTCCTGCAGCTCACCAATCCTCCATGCGCTTCCGCAGCTCCGGCAGGAAGAACTCGGCGTGGAACTGGTAGATGGAGGAGATGTTGGAAAAGATCATTTTCACCACCTCCTCTGGGACCACCTTCCCAGTTTTGGCTTCTTTCATCAGCTCTGTATAGAATACCTGGAAGAAAGAGGGGTGAACAAAGAGGGCCAGGGAGATGCTTGAGGACCCCATTCCCTCTCTGAGATTGGCACGTCCCCCAGTGAAAGGCCTGACTGTGCAGGAGGGAAATCCCAGGCTCCAAGAGGTGAGGGGAATGGAAGGCTTTGCTGAGACAAGGGTGATTCCCAGAGGTGTGGGATGTAGAAAAGGCAAAGGCCAGACCCCATCTCTGGCTGTAAAGACCAGGAGCCCACGTGTTTCTCATTTTTATAGCTTCAGTCTCTCCCAAATCCCCTTGCACTGGTCCCTCCACTCCCCAGTTCACCTGGTCAAGGAGATGGAGGCGGTTGACGTAAGCCTGCTCTGTCTCCAGCAGCTCCAGTGCGATTTTCTTTTCCTCTGGTTCCTGCATGGGGAGCAGGGCTCAGTCTGGTGGGCAGAGATGAGACCCTGAGCCAGCCACCAGCCTCTGGTGCCCACCTGGCTGCCAGGCTCCAGGTCTGGACCCTGTGGCCTCCTCCAGTCATCCTCACGGATTTTGCATCGCAGGGAACGGAGGCATTTGAAGCTGAGCCCATGGCGACCTTGCTGATCCTTCTCCTCATTCTCTTCTCTGCTCGGGGAGCAGCTCTGGCTGGCAGGGAATGTGGGAAGCTGTTGGGGCTGCCTGCCTGCCTGCTTGTCCCTCTGGGCAGATTTGCTGTCCCTGCTACAAAGGAATGTGATCAGCCCAGCCATTCCCCCAGCACAGCCCCCGGGCCCAGCTTAAAGCCACCAAAAGGGACAAGAGCAGCAGCTGACACTGCTCTGCCCCGCACAGCCCTGTGGCACAGACATCCTCATCCTCCTCCACGGCACCAGGACCCAGCCTCTCTTCGCCCAGTGCTCCCTGCTGCTGTGCCCAGCCCCTCTCCTGCTCCAGAAAAGCAGGATCCTGACATTTATGCCACCCACAGCTCTGGCTTTCTGCCTGCTGCCACCGTGGAGAAAAACAGGGAGAAGCCCGATAGCCAAGAGTTTTGAGCCAGGAGCGGCCCGTGTGTGGGTGGTTTTACAGACAGGTCGTGGTTTTTTGTGGTGTTCTCTCTTCCCTTTTCTGGCAAAGACAAAGAAAGCAGGTCCAGAGCAGGCATGAGGGAGAAGCCAGGCCGTGAAGGTGACAGCAGGTGACTTGTCTGTCATCCAAGAGCTGGTCCCTGCAGGAAACTGCTCTGGGCAGAAACTGGAAAGACATCCACTGACAGGAGTGGGATGGATAGGATGGGAAAGACATGGAGAAACTGGACATCAGACTGCAGAGCTGAGGATAGGAGGTGACTTGAGGGGCAGAGACTCCTCTGAAGAGGATGTCAGCTCCATCCCATGCTCAGGATGTCTGCGAGCTCGGCAGTGCATCCACAGCCATGCACAAACTCCCCCTGTCCAAGGGGGCTGGCAGAACCCTTCAGAGACAAAGAAGCTTTTTCCATCTCCGCCAGTGCCTCCCAAACCTGTGTCAGCCTAAAGCCACGGCTGAGTCCCAACGGGGAACTTCTCTCTTTCTGTTCATGCTGACTTAGGCCAAACCATTGTCTGTTCCAAGCTGCTCTGCTCATTCCCAGGTTCCCCAGCTTCCTCTGAAAGTCCCAAGTTACTTTTATTTCCTCTAAACCAAACTCGCACTCCAGGGCAAACAAGAAGCACGCTGCAGCAGTGACACGGGGGCAGATCAAACGCTGCAGCGGTTCCAGCACAGCGTCGCTGTGGGAGGATGGGGACAACCACAAAGCCTGGGGAAAAGCACACGGCAGAGGTGCGGGAGTTCATGGAATGAAAGGAAATCTCCTGCTTGAGCATCTTCAGGAACTGCTGCCAAACTCACCTGCCCGACCACCCAGCCTCTGCAAGGCTCGCTGAGAGCATCCCAGGGGTACAGGGAACGGCAGGATTCCATATCTCCATCCGACAGATGGGGAAACTGAGGCACGGCCCCGACAATAACTCACCTGAAGCCTCAGAATCACTTTTACACCAGAGCCAGGGCAGATCCCCTCGCCCAGACCCCAGCACACGCTGTCTGGGGGTCCCAGCACACGCTGTCTGGGGGTCCCAGCACATGCTGTCTGGGGGTCCCAGCTCACACTCCAAGGGAAGGAGCTGTTTTACGAAAGGAATTCTCTCTCTCCCTTAACATAATGCTTTATGTTTCCTTTCCTAGGAGCCACATCTCTGCACAAAACTGGACAGTGTGAGGCTGGGACCCTCCCAGACACCAGGCAGTTAATTCCCAGTGAAAACCCCTGCCTATGCACCAGCCAGGCTGAGTGTGGGAGAATGGGCTGCCACAGCCAAACCCTGAGCCAGGCAGAACCACTCACACCCCGCTGAGGTTTTCAGGTTTCTGCTCATGACCCACAGAGGGAGGAAGACATTGAGGAAGACCCAAGAGGTGAAGAATTGCAGATCACCTTGTCAGCTTCTCCACAGGCCCCCAAACACCTCACAGTGGGTTTCTTCCTTCCCAAACACACTCTGTGTGGAGCCCTAACACGCCCTCAGCACCCAGAGCCCTCCTGCCTTACCACTGCTCCTCAAAGGCAGCCACCAGCTTCACCACGTTCTGCCGATTATCCACCTTCCCCTCCATGGCACGGGCTGGGAGCAGGTCCTGGGTGTCCAGGAGCTGCAGGGACAGGTGCTGGAGGCTGCAGCTCCTTCCTCTGGCCCCCTCTCTGCTCTGAAGTGTTTCTGGCTGCAGCTTGGGAACGGGGATTTGCACGAGGCAAAGCCCACCCGCTGCCCTCTCTGTGGTAGCAGAGCTTGTGTCTGGGTTGGCCTCAAAAGGGAAGGGAAAGGGGAAGCACAGCACTCTGTGGGTAGGAGAAACGCTGAGAAAACACAGGGAATCACTTCAGCTTGGGAGGGATCAAAGTGGTGGCACAGCCAAGGCCAGAGCAGCAGCGGGGATGGAGCAGGGTAGGCGTGACCTGGGATGATTCCCAGGCTGTGTCCCACCAGGGTGGGCTTCAGGGTGGGACTCTGGGCAGTCCAGACGGCTGGAGGGGCCAGGAATGGGCTGGCAGGACCCTGGCTAGGGCTGTCCATGTGTCTGTCTCAAACACCGACACCTGGATGGCCGTGGGGCCGGCCAAGGATTGCTGGTAACAAGAGACAAGCATTGTTGGTAATAACCACGAGAAAGAACAAGAGGTGTTTGGAGAAGGGGCCACGTGGAGGTGGGCAACACTTCTCCAGAAAGGTCTGAAAGTGTGCACTGTGCATGAGAACCAATTTGCATGGAAACTGAGAAACCCATCCCAGAGCTTGTGCCCCAGGACACTGGACATCCCATCAGCCAGACCAGTGCTGGAAACAGGACTGGAGATCTCCTTTCCTTTTTCCTCTTTTCTTTATATTTTTCATGTTTTCCTTTTCCCTCTCCTCTCCTCTCCTCTCCTCTCCTCTCCTCTCCTCTCCTCTCCTCTCCTCTCCTCTCCTCTCCTCTCCTCTCCTCTCCTCTCCTCTCCTCTCCTCTCCTCTCCTCTCCTCTCCTCTCCTCTCCTCTCCTCTCCTTTTTTCCTTCTTTCTTTCCTTTTCTTCTCTCTCCCTCTTTAACTCGTGTCCTCTTTTCTCTCTCCCCTTTCCCCAGACCCGGTCAGGCACTGACAGCTGACTCTGCAAACCCCTCAAACCCTCGGCTGCTTTCCGTGCCCCCTCCTCTCCCACCACCACATCACCCTGACTTATTAAGGAAATACGGGTATTGATCTGGTATCGATACCCAACTGTGACAGACAACAACTCTTTGACAGTTTAAAGTTAGAAAGTGTATGTTTATTACGGTTGGGCAGCACTCGGGATAGCTCCCAAATACGCGCTGTGAAATTCACAGGTAATTACAAAGCCTTTTCTTTACAAAAGTGTTAAATAACCAAAGTACAAATTCATATTCATACCCGTCACCTCCCATTCCTTATGCTAATTGGCATAAAGGCTATTGAGCATGCGTAGTTTGTTTCTTAAAATGAGTCGGGGGTCTCTTCTGGGGAGGGGTCACCAAAATTGAGGAAGTAAGATGAGTCTTCTTCATCCCGACCTTTCGACCTTTTCAATGCATTCGTGATAAATGAATCCTTGGCAGAACTTACAGTTTCCTGTGTTGAATGGGTCCTTTTAGCAGGAAGCCTGCAGTTATCTTATATATATATCTTATATCTTGTATCTTATATCTTATATCATCTTATATCATCTTATTTAACTCATTTTGGTTTTTTGTTACAAGCCCAGCGACCTAAACATCAGGCCGACAAGCAACGAGCTACTAAATCCGGGCTAGCTTATCTAAGATCCTGTTTCTGTTAACTGCAAGCAAAGCTCATCTACCCACTTCAGCTAATTCAGCAACACAACCATCTCAACTTTCCTAAAACCCCGAATTCTCCGCATTTACTGCCTCACCCCCCCCCCCTCCGCGCTCCGCAGTGGTTCCTCCCGCCGCGGTTCCCCCCGCGGCGCGGCGCGGTGGTGGCGGCCGGTGACGCGCGGCCCGTGGCGGCCATGGCGGCGCTGCCCCCGGGGCCGCTGTCGCCGCCTGGCGGGGGCGCGGCGGACGCGGCGGGGCCTGAGGGCGCTGAGGGCCTGTTCGTGCTGCTGGGCGCGGGGCTCGCCGCCGCCAGCCACCCCCTGCTCTACGTCAAGCTGCTGGTGCAGGTCCGCTCGGGAGAGGGGGGGAAGCCGGGGGGAGAGCGTATGGGGACGGTGGGGTGGGAATCACGTTTGTAAGGGGGGGGGCGGGGGGTCGCGACTCCAGGTTAGCGGGATGTGGATAGTGCTCCCATGGAAGCCTCTGTGCGCTGGGGGTCACTGTATATACGGCATATACAGCCCTCCTTCCTATAACGGGGCCCCCTGTGCGATGGGGGTGCCTGCAGCATGGGGGCACCTCAGTGTGTGTGACGGGATGGGGTCCCAGTGGATAATGGGGGATCGGGACCCCAGTATAACGGGAGGAGATGGATTCCTGCACAGTGCCTCTATGGAAACCCCCATGTGCTGGGATTGTATTTACAGTATGTACAGCCCCCCCTGTTACAGTGGGACCCCCTGTGCCGTGGGGGCATCTACGGAATGGGGGGCACCTTTAGAATGGGGGACCCCCATGTGTAACCCTGTGTATGATGGGGGGTCGGGACCCCCGTGTAGTGGGTGGGAGTGGGTTCCTGTTTCGTGCCCCTGTGGATGCTCCGTGCACTGGGGGTCACTGCATGTACAGCCCCCCCAAACTACAACAGGACCCCCTGAGCACTTGTAGGATGAGGGACATCTGGGTAATGGGGTCCCCCATATATAAGGGGATGGGGTCCCCTATACACTGGTGGGCCCTATGTAAAAACGGGGTCCTGTATAATAGGAAAGTGAGGATGCATTCTACAGCACGGGTTCCCTAAACAGGGAATAGGGGACACCATATAATGGAGGAGTGAGGCTCCTGTACTGTGGGGTCTCCGTTGTGGGGCGTTGGGACCCCTCCTGTGACAGGGAATGGGGATGCTCAGTAATCTGGGAACCCCTGTAAAGTTACCCCTCTGCCATGGGGCCTCCCACATACAGAGGGATAGGAAACCCCAAGACCTGCTCAGTAATAGGGACCCCCTAAAGTGGGAGGGTGGAGGACCCTCTGTAACCGAGGGACCCCATCAAATGGGGAAAGGAGTGCCTGAGAGCGATGGGGGGATGCTGGGATCAATCCTGTTCGTCTTTGGGACCACCAGAACAAAGGCCTGCTCACGAGGTTTCTCTCTCAGGTTGGGCATGAGCCTCTACCTCCAACCATTGGCAGAAATGTGCTGGGAAGGAAGGTCCTGTACCTGCCCGGCTTCTTCACCTATGGTGAGTGACTGTCCCTCCCTGCCAGCACGAGGTCCTGCCCTCGGGGCATCGGGGCTGGGAGCTGCCAGGCAGACCAAGCTGACCTCCAGCAGCTCCCCCACATCCCCTTGGGATCATCCCGAGGCTGCAGTGAGGCATAAACCACCACAACTCCTTGCAAGGCTGTCAGATTTATGTACCTACTGCTGGGGACACGGGGGTGGTGGCCACAGTGTTGGTGCTGCATCGTGTTCCTGTGGCACACTGCTCTGGGTTTGCACCGCGGTGGAGGGGTTTGGGGAGGTTTAGGTGGTGTAGGCTTGTTGCAGGAGGGTTTTGTGTGTTTTGGAGATTGCAAAATACTTTCCTTCTGCTCCAAACCAGTGCTGGAATAACCTGCCCCCTGCCCTGCTCAATTGTGTTGTAGATGGAGCCCTAAAGGGACAGAAATACCAAGAAAAGGGCAGGTAATACGTTTAGAAGGGAAAAAAAAAGTAGTGTTTTCATCTTTTTGTGGGTGGAGCAGCGTGTGAGAGGTGAATACTTTGTGACCTGCTGTCACAGCAGGTTGCTGTGGGAGGGGGAATGCGCTGTCCTGACAGCGAGCTGGGCCAATCCCAAAATCAGCCAGTGGTATCCATGGGGCGGAACCGGCACAGGAGCCGGATGAGAGCACTGGGAGCCCATCCTGGGACACCCAGGGCTGGAAATGCTGCAGTGCTGCCCTTTGGAAGATGCAGTTTCCAAACAGGTGGGCACTGTTGGGTGATGGAGAGGTGCAGAGCCTGCCTGGCTTCGCTTGGACAGCACAGGACAGGGGCCAGGAGCAGTCAGTAGCCAGCAGCACAGAGTGGGTTCTGTCCCACCTCATTACACGTGGGAGAAATGGGATCTCTGGGCTTTCTTTGCAACTGCAAACCTGAGGAAGTTTGCCTGGGAGAAGGTGGTGGGGCAGGAATGGACCGTGGATTTGTGAGATCCATGTGAACCCGGAGTCAGGCTTTCCTGGGGTCGAGGGAGGAGGTGACAGCACGGAGCACATGGGATGATCCCCCCTGCCTGGCTCAATAAACCACCTTGGAGCCCTTTCAGGTGAGCAAAACCATCAAAAGACAAAAAGTAGCCCAAAATCTTGGAGCTGTCTTTCCAGATTAGGCAGAAGACAGAGAGTAAGGATTCTTGTCCTCGGGTATGAAGTTTATTTAGGACTGTTACAATAAATCACTCCCAGTGGGGCCGTGGAGTGGCTGCCGTTCCCAGCTGAGCCTGGCGTGCTTTTGGCTGATCCCTGGGGCTCTTTGGGCTGCTCTCCGTGCATTGTCCCCTTCTCAACTGACAGCAGCCTGGTGTTGTCCCACCCAGCCAGACACATCGTGGAAGTGGATGGGAAAAGAGGCCTCTTCCGTGGCCTGACTCCTCGCCTCATCTCAAGCACTTTATCAACCATCACCAGGGGGAGTGTGAAGAAGGTAAAGGTCAGCTTCTCTCTCCATTAATCGCGTGCAGGTTCAGTGCTACTGCAGCAAGTGCCTGCAGTACAGGCAGGAGGACTGATGCACCCATCCCTCTCCATCTCCTAAGGGAATAGTCCTCCAGTGCCCTTATCCCCAAAGCATTTTTTTATTTATAAACCATTTAAATTTGATTTGGCATCCCCTTGCCTTGTATCCTCTGTCAGCAGTTTTGTGACTCCTCTGTGCCTCTATTTTACTTTCCATCCTTCTCCTGTGTTCCTTCTTGCCTGTTTGTCTTGTCCCTTGCATCCAGAGCATGGCTTTTCGTGGTTTCCCCCTGTCCTCAGACATTGTGGGTCAGCATCTCCATCAGTTCTGACCACGTTTCTTCCCTCTCTACTCAGGCTTTTCCACTGGAAGACATGGAGCACGTGTCTAACAAGGATGATGTGAAAACTTCACTTAGGAAAGTGGTCAGAGAGGTGAGAAGTGGATACTGCCCATTAATGAGTGGTTGGAGCGGTCCCTGGGGATGTGGGTGAGATTACTTGGTGAGAACTTGGTGGTGTTTCGTGGCCATTCTGTGTCCATCCATGAAATAATTCACAGGAGCAGAGATTTACCACAAGAACAGATCTGAAAGGAGGGACCCAGAACGGGTCTCCCCACACTGAGGGAAAGGGCCTGGGCTGTGCAGGAGGAGCAGCACAGCTTTTCTCACAGGTGTTTTCTCCTCCCTTTGCAGACATCCCACGAGATGATGATGCAGTGTGTGTCCAGGGTTGTCTCACACCCTCTGCACGGTGAGTCCTGTCCCCTGGCTGGCAGCTCCCTCCAGGCTGGGCATCACCCCAAACCCTGCTCACGCAGGGGGATGAGACTTGTGATACTTCTCTATCGCGTGAGGCTGGTGCTGGGGTTTACCTTCAGGCACCAACACAGCTGAGCAACGAGTTTCTCTCTTCCCACTCATCCAGGACCTTGTCCTAGAGATCCTTTTGGGGTTAGGGCCAGTAGCAACCTTCCAGTGCCTAAAGGGGCTCCAAGAGAGCTGGAGAGAGACTTTGGACAAGGGCATGGAGAGACAGGACACAGGGAATGGTTTCCCACTGCCAGAGGGCAGGGTTAGATGGGATATTGGCAATAAATCCTTCCCTGTGAGGGTGGGGAGGCCCTGGCACAGGGTGCCCAGGGCAGCTGTGGCTGCCTCTGGATCCCTGGAAGTGTCCCAGGCCAGGTTGGAGCAGCCGGGGGCAGTGGAAGGTGTTCTTGCCCATGGCAGGGGGTTTGGAAAAAGATGATCTATCAGGTCCCTTCCAACCCAAACCTCTCTGTGATCCTCTGAAATCCTTCCCACCACTTACAGGCTCAGGAAAGGCCCCAGTTTCTAATGAGTCTTGCAGTGCTGATGACCACTGAGAGGAGCTGGAGATGCTGTGAGTTGAGGGAGAGCAGAGGGGTCACGTTTCATTTTCTTTCACGTCCATTACAACCCGAACTGGATTTGTTTCTCTATGAGCCCTGTGTTTCTTTCCTCCCAGTGATCTCCATGCGCTGCATGGTTCAGTTCGTGGGCCGGGAAGTCAAGTACAGGTGAGTGGCTGCAGTCTGGGGTCAGGGGTGCCAGGTGCTCCCGTGCCATGGGGAATAGGGTTATCCAGGAGGCCTGAGAGACTGAAAAGTGAATCTGAGCTGTGGTTAGAGGGTGGTGACTGGGGCTTGAAGGGATGTGGGCTCTGTCCCTGACGTGCCTCTGCTCCACCTTGTGCCCGTGGCGGTTTGGGGCTGTATCACCCCTTGCTGATCACACAGTGTCTCCTGCCTTTCTCCTTTGGCTATTGATGGAAAGGGAAGGCAGCAGGGAGGCAGAGTGGATAACACAAAGCTTTCCTGCAGCCCTGCTTAGCAGGTGAATTTTTTTCCAAGCCTTTTCCAGTACCAGCTGCCTCTCTGCAGGGCAAAACTGCCCGTGGAGTGACATGGAGGCACGCTAGACAGGATTCCAGCCGGCCCACGACAGCCAGCTCGAGTTCCCAAAGGCAGGAGAGGATTCTTGGGCTTAGAATCAGCCAAATCAAACCACATCACACAACATCTGTACCCACTCACAAAGCCTCCCAGAGCTCTTGTACCTTCAGCACCGGAGAGCTGTGTGCAGGTTGGGTGTTCTCCTGGGTGTCACTGCAGACTGGCAGAGTGCAGACACGACCTTCCTTCCCTCAGATCTGCCTGGTCTGAGGAGAATGAGCAGAGCAAGCTGCCTTCTGCTGCAGTGATGGCTGGGGAGGCACTGCCGTGGCTGGGGGCTGCAGGATGCGTGTGAAGTTGCACAGGGCAGAGGTAAAACAACTCTGCACACTCACAGCTCTTTTCCTTTCTTGGCAGCGGTGTGTTCAGTGCCATTGGCAGGATATTTAAGGAAGAAGGGATCCTGGGATTCTTTGTGTACGTGAGTTGTTGTTTAAGTGCTTTCTCCCGTGGCCTGAGGGCACTGATGGCTCTCCTGGCAGCTCTGCCAGCCCCAGCTGGAATCACACTGAGCTGAAACCTTGTCTGACGAGGAACCTCCCACATCACTCCCACGATTAAATCTGTGCCTTTGACCTCCAGTTTGACCATTAAGTTTGCCCCAGATCTTATCTTCAATCGAACCTTCAGAGCCCAGAGGAAGCTGTATTCTTCTCTTTCTTTTTCCCTTGGTCCTTCTTTGTGTTTCAGTGAAGGGCCATTTAAAGCGCCTGTTTGTGCAACAGGCACCAAGATCAAGTGGAACAATGAGATCCCTTGTTGAAATGAAAGCCAGGGCCTGCATAAGCAGCATATTCCTCTGCAGAGCCCTGTGGGTGCTTGTAATGAGCAGATTTACCTGTGTGCTTGGAGTGTGGTGGTGCCTGGACCAGGAGGAGCTGAAAGGTGTTTCCAGCTGCTTACAGAGCATTGCAAATTGGTGCATCACTGCAGTGGAAGTTTAGTGGACACCTTTTTGCTTGAACCCTTAATTAATGCTTCCTGCCTTTCTTTTTGACACCTACATAAAAGCAGAACTGCCTGCTGTCTCTGCTCGTGGTGGGGAGATAGCTGACTTTATTATGTCAATAATAGTAAAGGCAGCTCTGGAATTTCAGAAGGGGTTTTTGGGATGCCTTTGGCTCTGCAGTCACAAAATATGGGCCTCCAGTTGAAACCTGAATGCATCAGGAAGAGGGAAGCAATCACGGAGGGGGGGGGGGTCTCACCTTGTCCTTCCCCAAGGGGTCTGCAGAGACCCCACTCATCGAGTGTCACTGCTGCTTCCTTTGGCAGCCCACAGCTTCTCAGCTGAGCTGTGGCAGCTCCAATTCTGCTCCACTAATATGGGATCCTCTGGGATGATCCCTGTCAGTGGGGCATGGCTGGAGCAGGCTGCTCACAACCCTCCTCCTCCCAGGGAAGTGTTCTGAAGGAAGCTGTGACATTCCCTTCCATCCACATGAAATAAACACTGCTGGTAGCCTAACGAAATGTAATAGTTCACAGGAAAGGCTTTAACACAGCCCAGATGGTCTCAGGAGGGCTCTGAAGTTCTACGTGCTCTGTAACCCTGTTAAGAAATCCCACTGCTGTGAGGGGAGCACAGACTGCATCTGAAGGACCAAACTGCTGGTTTTCTCCTCTCAGCCCTCCTGGTGCAATCCCAGCACATCCACTGCTCTAAAATCATGGCAGTGCACTTGTTTCTCATGGCCTTATAACCACCCCCAGCAACAGCTGTGGCACATACTCCCTGGGTGTGTGCCTGGCTAGAGATAAAGACTTTTCAAGGATGGATTTATCTCCCTTCCCCTCATATCTGCAACAGGCTCCTGCCAGCCCAGGAAGGTGTTCCCTGAGCTCCAAAACTGCTGGGCATGGTCAGCTCAAGGATGGCTTGTCCCAGGTTCCTTGCACTGGGTTTTCTGACATTGGGTCACATCACTGTACATCATTCAGGCTTCCTCCTCTGCCTGCTGCAGTTCCAGCTTTTCATCATCTTCCAAAAAATATTCCCAGTTCAGGTCTTGGACATCTCAGCAGGTGGGAGAATTGCAGCGCTCACTTTTTTTTGTGTCAGTAGTAGTAAAGGTGGCACTGGAATTCCAGGAGGGGTTTTCAGGCCTGGTACCTTTGGCTTTTTGGCTTTTTTTAGTTCCTTTCTGCAGCTCTCAGACCCCTGGTTTGCAGTCATCCAGCTCAGGGCCAGCAGCTGTTGTTTCTTTGGAGGGGAGAGAGGGATGGGATCCTTATTGGAAGTGGAATAAACAGTCTGACTCCCTATCAACAGTTGGGTGAGGTTTTCCTTATGGGGCTGCCCTGGCCCAGCCCTTTGCTTCTGGGCTTTATTAGGCTCTGTTGTATCTGCAGCAGCTCAGGAGCTTCAGACTTAACTCTGAGTTAGAGAAAGGTTGGTTTTAACAAGGGCTTAAAGCCAAACACAAAGCAGAACATCTCTTTGGGGCCAGAGAGCTTTGATTTCTTTGTCCTGTCTGCTGCTCATGTATCACATCTTTGAAGCCAGCGAATGTTCTGTTGGAGGTTTCTGCTGTGCCTGGCCCCTGAGACCTCAGCTGCATCCCCAGGGCTGCTGGGGCCTTAACAATGCATAGGTTGTTCCCAAAACCAGTCCCAGTTGCTGCCATGCTGCTGCAGCAACCACAGCAGGAAACAAACTGGTCCCTTGCTCTGAGGAGGCAGCATCGTGTTTGGGAAGAAACAAATGACTCAGAGTGATGTGCTTGGAGGTGGCTCTTTCCAGCTCAGCAAACACTCATGTGGCTCTTGACAGGCTCCTTTTCAGAACTGACCACATCTGCTGGTGAAACACAGGTTTGACACACACCTGCATCCTTTTGCAGTGGAACAATCCCTGCAAAGGCAGGAAACCCTGCACTGGTGCAGCAGATGCTGCAGAAGCACCAACAAACTGGAGAAACCTTCTGGAACATTTTGTTAAAGTTTTAGTGCCATTATCTGCAAAAGCTGGTGGTGCTGGCGCTGCTGGGAGCTCCAGTGTGTCGGTGGGAGGCATTAACCAAAGAGCTGTGCTCCTGGGGGCAGCAGGGACTGGGAAAAATCAGAGGGACCTGAGTGTTCCCCTAGTTACCCCCACTTCTCAGTGGGGCAGGTTGTGCAGGAGCAACCCCTCTCATATTGATTTCTAAAAGAAGGGAATTCCACAAAGAGAGAACTTCCCATTCTGCATCCAAAAGAACAATCTTGAGAAATTGAAACCTCTTCATCTGTGTCTCACTTGGGTTTCTCAGCAGGAGCTGGGCCAAGAAGGGATTTGGGATAGAGCAAGGGGACTTGAGTCATGCCCAAAAAACGGATCCTGTAAGCTTTCCAGCCAGAGCAGCACGTGTAGTACCAAGTTCGAAGGCTGAGAGAGCTCTTCCCTGAAATCTCCTTTTTCAGCTCCTCCCAAAGTAAAAATTTCATTTTGGGGGAGTGAAGTTCCTCTGAGCTGATGGAGGAAAAGAGGGCTGGGCACCTCGGGAGGTGGCACTGGGGCCCTCCCGCACCTCACAGCCCTTCTTTTGCCCTTGCAGTGGGTTAGTCCCTCACATCCTGGGGGATGTCATCTTCCTCTGGTGCTGCAACCTCCTGGCTCACTTCATCAACACCTATGCAGTGGACGACAACGTGAGTGGAAGTTCCTGAGGGAGGGCTTGGGGTCTGGACCAAGCACCTGCAGTGGGAAGGAGTTACTGGGGAGCAGGGGCTGGTTTAATACAGACCCCAGGCTTTGGGGACATCCCTGAGAGGGTGCTGGAGGCGCTGTCTGCTCAAGGCTGTACTTCACCTGCATCTTGGGGCATCACCCGTGACAGCAAATGCCTTCCCAGGCTCTCAGCTGGAATGCAGTTGCTCTCCCGTTGCTTTCTGCTTCATCCCCTGTCCCTTGTCCCTCGCCTCAGGCTCAGGGAGTGTCACACAGGGACAGTGCCAGCCTGGTGTCATCCCCCTGCCCCACAACACCTTCGGTTTCTCTCTGCAGTTCAGCCAGGCATCGGTGATCCGGAGCTACACCAAGTTCGTGATGGGGGTACGTAGGCAGCTGCTGTGTCCTTTCCCCTCCTCCTGTCACCTCTGGGCTGAGAGCTCATGCTCTGAGGGCACGGGCTGCTCTGTACTTGCCATCCCTTTTCCAAGGATAACTCTGCTAACATGCAAAAGCTGGAAATAGCGTTTTTGACACGGGGAGCGTTAGAGGGGCCGCTGGTTTTTTGTGCTTTCAGATCGCTGTGAGCATGCTGACCTACCCGTTCCTTCTCGTGGGAGATCTCATGGCAGTGAACAACTGTGGGTATGTCCTTCACACTGCGATCTAAAGCTTTCCCTTTCTTTCTCGCAGCCCCTTGTTGTTGTCTGAATGGGCTGCTAACGACCGTAAAGCTTTCCTACAGCCCCGTAAACTCTGTGGCACCTCGCAGAGCTGGCTCGTTTCCTGTCCCAGGTTGCTTATAATTTTAGATCAGAGGGCACAGACACGAGCAGCAGAAAAGCTCAGGTGGTGAGAAATCGGGAGAGTTGTGGTGGTATGGTCCGACCTGAGCTAAGCTGGAGGCACAGGGATCAAAGGAACTGGCTCCAGGGAGCAGCACGAGGGGAGCAGAGCTCCTACTGCAGTGATGGGAGCAGACAGGAGCAGGACCAAGCTTGCTTCCCAATCGCACTGCTGCATTTGTGCTCATGGGAACGGGATGGGATCCAAGTTTGTGTAGCGTTTCCTCAGTATCTGCTGGCTTTTGAAGGTGCAGATACGGTCCTGGACTTTGCACGTCTCCAGGTAATGCTCCTTGTTTGTGCGCTCCAGGGGTAATTAAATTACAGATCTGCAGCATTGTAAATAATGAGCTGTCACTTGGCCGCCAGCCCGGTGCAGACACTGTCCCCGTGTCCTCACTGACACTTCCTGCTGCTCTTTTGTTACCTGTGGGGGTAAGGTGACACTTCCACCTCAGCTGTTCCCTGTTGCCGTGCAGGTTGCGCGCCGGCCTCCCTCCCTACGCTCCCGTCTTCGCATCCTGGATCCACTGCTGGAGGTACCTCAGTGCTCAGGTGAGGGAGCAGGGCACACACCGGGCTTTGGGCTCCCTCTGCTCCTTCCCCAAGTCTCCAGCATTCCCCAAAAGTGCCCGTGCTGCATCCTTGCTGTCCCTGCGGTTCTGGCACTGGTACCAGCATGGCAGTGCTGCTCTGCCCATTGCACACCCCGAGCCTGCAGCCTGAGGGCTTTTAGCCCGTGCATTGCACACAGCAGAGTCTGTGCCCCTCTGCACCCCTGGGGGAAATGCCTGGCTCCAGCACACACGGGGCTGGAACCTCACTTTGTCCTGCAGAGCAGCCCAGGGTGCCCAGCCCGGCCACGGGCATGGAGTCAGGCCCTGCTCAAAGAGCTGCAGTTCCCTGGCCAGGTCCCAGGCTGCCCTGACCCCGGGCTCTCCTCCTCAGGGGCAGCTGTTCCGTGGCTCCAGCCTGCTGTTCCGCAGGGCGCCCATCCCAGCCGCCTCCTTCCCCATCGACTGACGCCTCGGCAGGGAGAGCTCTTCAACTCAGACTCCTCAAGAAACCCCAAGCTTGTTTCGATATCTGTATATTTCTATTTTCTGATCCAAAGTCCATGGTGCCAGAACTGACACCTCTTCTCCAGCAAGGCCAGCAACAGACTTCTGGACATCTGGCTTCTAGCTCCAGCTGGACCAAAGCTCCATCCTCGTGGCTGTCTCGACTGGGATGTATAGCAGAGAGCAGAAAAGCATTGTCCCTTTGGTCCAGACTGTAGCCCTGGAGTTGCTGGGGAAGTCCAGGAATCCAGAAAATGCCCAGGTACTACAGGAGCCAGCCATGAGCTGCAGGGACAAAAGCCTGCTTTGTTCTGCCTGAGCTGGGAAGCAGCAGGAGTTCCAAGGTCACCTCCCTGGGGAGGCTGTGCCAGGTGACAGCCTCCTGCCTGATCCTTTTTGGAGAAAGCACCTTTGCCTGGCAGGTAGCTCATCCTGGGCAAGATCAACTTGGCATCCATGTTTAAGGTTTGAGAGTACCTGAACACCCAGGAGCATCCCACCTCCCATGGGCATGAAAAGGAAATTATAGGATCAAAACAGGGAAGGGAAACAGAGTCCCATTGCAAGGAACAGCAGAGTCCCAAAGAGACAGGTGCAGCCCAGCTCAGGGCAGCGATGGGATGTGGACACAGAGGGAGCCCTTGGGAAGGGCCCTGCACTGCCAGTGGTGCTGCTTTGGGCAGGATTTCGGTTGTGGAAGGGGCTGTGTTTAGGACACACCCAGCAGAGCCGTGGGCTGGGCAGGCAGCCTGCACCACCACTCCTGTGTGCTGGGCTGGCCTGGCCTGGCTGCACCGAGGGGAATCTCCCAGGCAGCAGCACCACGAGCCCTGCTGGGCTCCCGCTCCCGTCGCTGATGGAAACGGAGCCGGGATGTGAGAGCTGCCACAAAGGGCTCTCCTGCAGCAGGGGCCGCCATCAGGGCTGTCTGCCCTAAAGAGATACACCTTGAGCTGGCCAAAGGCTGGCGAGGCAGCAGGGTGGAAGGCTCCCGGTGCTCTGTGTGTAGCAGAGCTCACCAGTGGCACCAGGGCAGGATTGATGCTCAGCTCCCCAGACAACAATTTCTTTGCACCAGTCTGTGCTGTGATGGCAGCCAGGCAGATTTCCCCCGTTTCAGTCCCCCACGAAGCAGTCTTTTGCACAGAGGTGATGCTGAACTCCCTGGGAAGAGGTTTAGCATTCCTTGAGCAGGTTCCCCTGTGCTGCAGCAACAGCAGCAGCTGGGGTCACATCTCTGGGGACCTGCCATCACACGGGGTTTTTTCCTCCAGCAGGCAGGGTCGATGCACAGCCCAGGCAGGGTCTGCAGGACAGTGGTGGTACGTGCTGGGACTGGCAGCCCCCACCCAGCTCCCTTTGGTGTCGTGACGTCGGTCTTCTCTGTCCTCCCTCGCTCCCAGTTTGTGTTACAGCTAAATAATGCATGGACCTGCTCCCTAATACCAGAGATTATTTCAAAGAGGATTTAATTATGCTCCAAAATACAATTACAGAACAACTATTGGGTGTTCCTTTTTTTTTTTTTTTTTTTTTTTTGGTGGGTTTTCTTTCCTGCATAATGTACTCCTTCAGTGAAGGTTTCCGTTTAAGACAGGCACTTCCTATGGTCTTTTCTCCAAACCAGGGGCTATAACAGCTGTTTAAAACTCAGGTTCCCCCTGATTTTCCTCACTGTCATGGAAGGTGGGCATATCTAGGCTGAGCAAACTGCAGTGAGTGCACCTGGAGTGAGGGTGGAGGCAGCAGAGGGCTTGGGTGCTTGAAACAATAGATGCGGAATTAGGTTTTTGGAGTTAAAATTGACCCTGAGGTCTTCTGGAAGGGGTGATGGAGACCCTTTGCTGCTGTCAGACAGATCAGGAGGGCTCAGCCATCCCATCTTCCCCCTCACAGCTCCGTCCTTCCCCACCGGCCTTCCATCACCTCCTTTTATGACCTGCTCCAGCACAGGGCATTGCATCTGCCAGGTCACACAGCACCTGGTCAGGAACGTGTCCCTTTACCCTCCAAATTAAAGCCACCTCCTGCTGCTCACATGCCTGTCCAACCTCCTGCAGCCTCGGCACAGCAGCCACTGCAGGGAAAAGCTATTTCCTGTCCTTTGAGGAATTTACCTAAGGGATTTACCTAAGGAATTTACCTAAGGGATTTACCTAAAGCTGCACCAATGGATGCATCCTGCCAGTAATTTCTGCCCAGTTCATCAGGGCCCACAAACTTGGCTGAAAACCCAACAGTTGACTGTAGTTTTTGCACTATTTAAATGAAAACCAGCTTTTAAAGCTTTCAGTGCACTGCCTCACTTTGAAGCAAGGGGCTGCCATTCTTAGGATGACTGAATATTTCCTCACCTATTTTTCTATCCCGGATTCTTCTTGTCCCGTGCTTCATTTGAGGGGTCCCACCACAAGGGCAAATATCTGCACTAGGAGCAGGCAAGGAGACAACCCAAACCCTGGTTGGGCATCCCTCTCCTTTGAATTGCTACCCATTAGTCAGTGCCTGGCCCTGCAGCTGGTGCTCAGGTGTCCCAGGTGAAGGGGATGGGGCCCCATTCCCACAGGAGATGGGATCCAGGGTGGAACATGCGGTCAGGAGAACAAATGGAGGGGTGGAGGAGGAGGTTTGGGTCCGGCACCCAGGATGGAGCCGGGGGTTTCTCCCACTGGCGCTCCCCTGTCTGCCCAGGAAACAAACTCTGGTTTAAATATTGACTCCTGCACAAAGCCAGGCTGGGTGGGGATCGCCGCCGTTCCGTGCCCGCGCCGTTTATCAGCCTCCAGTGCAAAACTGAGATTGCCGGGACTTTGGCCTCATCTGCTCCCAGCTGCCCGGGGGAGAAAAGAGGCAGCGACAGCAGCCGGGAGAGGGAATCTCAGGTCAAGGCTGCTCTGTCTCTCTGCTGGGCTTGGATGCTGGAGTCTGGCAGGATCTGGGAAGCAGTGAGACGAGCCTTTGTGCCCAGGGAAGCGCAGCTGAGCTCAGAGCGACTGTTCCATCCTCCCCTCTCCCCTGCAGAGCCGTCCTGCTGAGGACCCTTCAGTTCAGTCCAAACCCCTTCCTGGCCGTGCCGCTCTCCCGCAGTGGAGCTGGGAGGGAAACATCCCAGAGAGCTCTGCCGATGCCTGGATGGTGCCTGGTGTCTCCCTGCTGTCTGGTCAGTGGGAAGGCCAGGGGCTGCCAGCCCTCCCCCGCAGCCGTGGAGGGCCCCATCTTGCAGCCACGCATGAGGAAGTGCCCTGTGGCACAGCTGCCCTCGATAAGGCTGTTTGCTCTGTTCTCCCGCAGCGCCGAGCTCCACGTAGGCAAATAATTCCTTTAAAAAAAAAAATATATATATATATATATGTAAAAAATAATAACCCTCACAGAGGAGATCTCGCTGCCGGGGTGGTGGTGCCAGGAAATGCTCAGGGTGGGGACTTGGACTGGACCCAGGCACCAGCAGCACGGTGGCCCTGGACCTGTCCCTGTCTTCACACAGCCCCATCCCCTGGGATGGCCTTCACCTGAAATGGGGGATTGCAGAAGAGCTGGCTTCTCATGGATTCCCCCCCTGGATAAGGGAAATCCCATCTGGAAACGAAGGAGAAGAAGCCACAAAGAGCACGGTGGCAAAGCTCGGTGCAGCGGCCTGACCTGCCACGCTGACCCTGATCGCTCCATCCATCACTCACGGCTGGTAAGAGGATGGGAAGGATGTTGGGGAGCTGCTTTCCATGCTCCTGCTTGCCTGCTGTGGGATTTTTTTTTTTTAGGGTAAATTCCCTCAAATCCCCCTATACTGAGCTGCCCTGTTCCCTCCTGGGCAGTGCTCTCAGGGAGAGCCGGTCGTGTTTTATCCCACCCTGAGGGGATCTGGGTCTTTCGGGGAAGAGGTGGCAGCACAAGGTCAGCTGAGACTCCTTTCCCTGCAGCCACCGTGACCCCTGCACACCTCCCTCGGCATTTACACCGCGCTGGGCCCCCAACCCAGGGGAGAAACAGGAGGGGGAAAGTCTCCCCAGCTTTAAACTCGGCCCCTCTCCCCCTGCTGTGACCCCAGGCCGGGCTGGCGTGCCGAGGGTCGGCATCGCCGCGGCCCTGGCTCGAGGCGCCGGCCCTCGCTGCAAACATGTGAATGCTCCCATCCCTCGGAATGGAGTTCCTCCCTGAAAAGCAGCCTGCGCTCTGCGGCCGGGCGGCTCTTGTCAGGCTGCCAGAGGAGGCCGGAGCAGCGTCACATGCAGCAAAGTTTTACAAGGCGAGCGAGCGTCTGGGGAGAGGGACGGGAGAGGGAGCGACCGCCGCACGCACGCACTCGGACGCGCACACGGAGAAACCTCCTCCAGGCTCCCTCCAGCTCTCATCCCAACGCTGATTCTTTTTTTTTCTTTCCTCCTTTTTTTTTTTTTCTTTTCTTTTCTTTTTGGAAGAACAAAGACTTTGGGGTGGGTTGGCGCTGTTGTTTTTCCGGGGTTGTTGTCGGTGGATGGGGGGGAGGCTGGAGGTGGAGGGGGGAGACGGTGGCTTGAATGCGAGAAAGTCCCGAATTTCCCTGGCCGAGTTGCCCAGATCGCCTGGGCGAAACTTAGAGAAGGAAAGACGGGGGAGGAAGGGAGGGGGGGAAAATAATTAAAAAATAAAATATGATGACGTCACTCGGAGCAGGGGTGCCTTCCCTGCTGCCTGTCAGATGCGCCTGAAAAGAACAGGGCAATAAAACAACAGCCGCCTCTGTCTCCCTCGTTAAACACGGCACTAATTGGATGTTAATTTTTCCTTGCTCTTCTCGCTGCTCGATTGTGAGGGTTCTGCCTGGCTCTCCCTCTCCTGCTTCCTTTCTTTCCTGTTGCAATGCTCTTGGCAGCTTTGAGGGACTCCGGACTGTGCGCTCCCCTCCTGCTCGTGGACTGGAATAATTCAGGAGCTGGGAGAATTAAAAAAGACGAGGCGCGGGGGCGAACGGTTCAGAAACGGGGCGGGCGTGATGGATTTCGAGAGCTACGCTAATCTCCCCGTTTCCCGTGCATTGTCCTGCCGACTTGGAGCTATTCTCTTCCCATTTGATTTCTCTTCCCCTCCTTTCCCTTCGCGTTGGGTTTGGACTGCAGGGCAAAAATATATGTTTCAAAAAAAAAAAAAAACAAACCAGGCATTAAAAAACAGGGGGGAAAGGCAGAAAAAATAGAAAAAAGGCTAAAAAAAAAAAAAAAAAGGGGGGGGGGGGAAGAAGAAAAAAGGAAAAAAAAAAAAAAAAGAGGAAAAGAAAAAAAGCCTGGTTCAATGACGACAAACCCCCAAACCTCCTCCCAGCTCCCCCCGTCTCGCCGCGCTGCCTAACCCCTGCGTGGAAACAGGCGTTTTAGGGAGCCAGAGCAGGAAGTTGTTGTTCTCTGTCTTGCCCAGTTCATCCTTCCAGGGTATGTGTGCAAGGGCGGTGGGCACGAGGGCTCGGTGGGCGCCCAGCAGCCGTCGGCCGCCCCCCGCGCTACCCTCGGCCAACGAGGCGGGTGAGCAGCGCAGGGGGAGCGGGGGCCGGGTGGCGTTTTGGGGGACGCAAGAGGGGCCCAAGGGACAGGATGGGTGGGGGAGCGGAGGGGAGGGAGCGGGAGGCGGAGGTGGGGGGAGAGAGCGAGAGCCGGGGAGTAAAGTCCTACCTGGGATCGGTGCCAACTTCCTGCAAAGGGTTACAGACCCGCGGCTTTGAGAGCCCACCAGAGGCGAGTGCGCTCTTGTCACGGTTCCAAGGCGAGATGAAGGCAGCGGGAACAGGTACAGCAGATGCCGAGTGGCCTCGTTTGCCCGCCGAGCAGGGCTTCGGCTCGATTTAAACATCGCCGACGAGGAGCCTTCGGTGCTCCCGCCGGCGGGGGCCTCGCCATCCCTGCACGAGGCCGCCGGGGCCGTCGGGTGCCAAGGGTGGGGTGGGTGGCTCGGTGGCGGGGGGGGTGCGTGTGCATGGCACGGGGGGGCCTCCGCCGCTCGCTCGCCTTCTCGCCGTTTGGATTAACATGCGGAAGATGCGCCTGTCACTTTGCTTACTGTCAGCGCCGGCTCGGGGATGGGTGACGGCTTTGTTCGGCGCAGCCGGGGGAGCCGTGCCAACTCGGACTTGGCAGGCGAAGCCGGGTGGGCAGGGAGAGGGGGACGAGGGAGCGGGAACGGCGGCTGGGGCGGCTGTGGAGGGACGTGGCCGCAGGCCCGCGTCTGAGCACGGCGGCTTTCTGTTGGCGTGCGCCTCCCTCTCCCTCCCTCTCTCCCGTGCTCGCCTGCGCCCAGGCTGGTGCAGACAAAATGAAAACGTGTTTTGTTTTGGTTTTTTGGCATCTCCCCAGCAGCGCTACCAACCCCAGCTGCCCCCCCCTCCGCTCCCTTCCCCAGCCCGCCGTGACTCCCTTTTACAATCGGCACGACCCAGGTGCTTGGGCAACAACAAAATAAGGCCAAAAATACCCCCTGGCACCCAAACCACCCCCAATCTGCCACCCTCGGCAGCAACTGCTCCCAACCGTCCTCCATGGCGGGTGGGTTGTTGTTTGTATGTGTGTATATATATATTTTGTCCTCTTTTCTTTTCTGCCCCCATCGGGTCCCTCTCACGTTGGGTGTGTGTGTTCCTATTCATGGACCCGCCACCTCCTGTCGTGCTAAAACCAGGAAGGAGGGAGCCAAGGGTTTATTTCTGCCTGGACGCCGGGGTGGCGGGCGAGGGAGACAACGATGGAGGACAAGAGGAGGGAGGAGAGGGATAGGAAGGCGGGAAAAGGAGCATGGGGAGGGCGGAAAAAAATAATCCACCTCCCCAGGCCTTTTGTTTAACCTGCATTGATGCAAAGAGGGGTCTTGGGTTTTTTTCCTCCCCTTGTCCTTTTTTTCCACCCTCTGCTTGAGCCTCATGGGGCGTTTTCGAGCCTGATGGGGCAACTTTCCGGAGCGGGCGGTGTCGGAGGTTGGTTTTTTGGGAGGCGGCAAGCTCGTCCCACAGGCGCACGGCTCCGAGTGCAGGAATTCCTGCCAGCTCGCCTTTGTGCCAGCCTCCGTTGGCCTTGGGTGTCTCGTTCGGATGGAGCCTGGCATCCAGGCACCGCCCATTTCTTGGCATTGAGCTGCGAGGAGAAGGAAAGGGGAGAGAGCGAGCGAGAGAAGGGAAAAAAAAAAGCTGTCTCACTCAAACTGGCCTTTCTCGGAAAAGGATCCTTCCCCGATGATTGTCCGGATAAGCGGAGCTAAATCCAGCCACTACTCAACAACAAAACCGCTCTCTTCCACGGTGCGTCTCTCTTGCTGCCTTGGTACGAAATTGAACCTCACTCTTAATTTTGGTTGGTTTTTTTTGTTTTTTTTTTTTTGTCCGTGCGGTTGGGTTTTTTTTTTGCCTTTGATTTGAAATAACGTTTTGTTCCTCCAGTTGCTCCGTTGCTTTGTTGTTGCTGTAACCTGCCTTCTCCCCGAAATCCCTTCCCGCCGAGTCCTCTGGCCCTTGGTGCTAAAACACCCGACTTTAATCAGTCTCCTAGAGAGGGATGTATGGCAGATAGGCAGGTCCCTACGTGCAGCATTTGGAGCAGAACTGGAGGGTGATTCCTCTCCCTGCCCTCGCCCCACCACCCGGGACGTCCCCAAGAGCCACCCGGGGCTGGGCGTTGTCGCCCGGGCGCCCCTTCAGTTCCCCACCGGGCACCACCGACGGGGGAAAATGTGTCGAATCATGTCGGATTTGCAATTCAACATGGCAGCCGGAGCAAACGTGGTGGGAGACGCTGGGCACGGGCACTCCCGGCCGCGCCAGCGCGGGGTGGGGACACGGCGAGAGCGGCTGCACGGACAGGGAGGACAGCGGGGAGGACGCCGGGGCGAGCTCAGAGCAGGGGGATAATTTTATTTCATTTCATTTGAAGGGGGTGAGCTCCACCAGGAGCGGGTCCGGGAAGGAGGGAACTCAAGCTGCCTGGTTTTGTCAGCATTAACTGTTTAGAAGCTGGCAGGTTCCCCACGCTGGCACGGCGTGCCCGGGCGGGCGCGGGGCTGGGAGATGCCTGGCAGCGGGGCGGGCTGGGGCACTCGGGAGGCGGCTTTTCCTGGAGCTACGGCGGCCTCGGGGCCGGGCTGGGTGCTGCTGGAGGAAGCCCTGCGAAGGCTCGGGATACTCCTGGCTGCTGCTGGAGGAAGCCCTGCGAAGGCTCGGCGCGTTCCCGGGCCGTGTGGCTCCTCCAGCCTCGTGCAGGTTCGCGCCTCGCACCGGGGCGAGGTTTGGCACGGCCGAGGGCGGCCCGGCCCTACTCGAGCCCAGGGCTTGCCCCGGCGTGGGGGAATCTGCCCTCTTTCTGTCAAACTTAATTTAGGTAATTTAGGCCTGCTTGGGACGCAACAAAAGCAGCTTGTTTGCAGGGCAGGGTCTCCTCCTTCCCGGCTGCCGCGCACTCCGCAGGCGCTCGGAGCCATGAAAGCCACCCCTCCTCCTTCGCCAAATTTTTCCTCCTCTTCCCTGCTGCCCTGCCTCCCTGCTCCTCCTCCTTTCTCTGAAAAAAAACCCACCCTTTTCAGTGAGCGACGCATGGCCCTACAGTAAAACCTTCGAACTGGCCACAAAGCAGCCAAATATCCCAGCCCTTCTCTGCCTGTGTGACCCACCAAGCCTGTACTGGCTGTATCAGCCCTGCTCCGGGGACATTCCCAAAACTGCCTTACCCACCAGGATGGTGACAGCCTCCCCGAGATGATGTCCTGGGCATTTCACATCTTCCCGACCCCACAGGGAGCTGTGTGACCTCCTGCTCCCCGGTTTGGTGGCTGGGACGCCGGGCTCTGGTCCTGGAGCTTCCTTGTTGTGCTGTTTCCACAGCACCCCACGGCTGGTTTGGCAGCTGGAATTCCCATGTTGTGGGAGCTGGGGGCAGTCAGGCATTTGTGGGGTCTGACCCCCAAAATGAGCCAGGATGGCCTCTTCAGCAGAGTGTGGACACAGTGGGTTACATCCAGATCCTCAATTCCAGTGAAAAGGCAGCACGAGTGTTTTACCCATCATTCCAGCTTTTCCCTTGCAGATTATTTATACAAAGAGGGGCTGGGGTGAAACCAGATCTTTCCCAATTTGCTCCCAATCCCTATTGCTTTCCTGTGAAAATCTGGTGGAGAGCAAATATTAAAAAAAAAAACAACCCCAAACCGACTGAAGCTCCTGCAAACAGCCTGAGAGGAAAAAAGTCTGAACTCAAGCAAGGCTCTTCTGACGTGTCCTAAGCAAAACATCTGGCACCCCTGGAAGAGCCGTCCAGCCAAGGGACACAGCTGTTTTATTCCACACAGCTCACAGCAAAACAGGGCTCGTGCTTCCAGAACATGGCTCAGCAGAAAGGGTGAATTCTTGAGAGGGGGAGTCAGATCTTTCTGCTGTTTATTGCCTCTGAATCCCCAGTTTGCTCTCAGGCTGCTCTGGTGTGAGCTCTGCTCCATCTCCTGGCAGGAGACCAGGAGCTTTGCTCTGAGGCTGGAGCCAAGTTCAGCTGCTGTAACCCCCAGCAGGCAGCAGAGCCACTCTGGATTTGCACAGACATTCCTCACAGCAGGATCAGGCCCCCAGGTTTGTCGAGGGTGGCTCTGGGAAATTTCCTTTCCTTAAAAGGACCAAGTTTGGCCAGGGCAGAGTTTGAATTGTGATTTCCTTTTTTTTTTTTTTTTTTTTTTTTTTAAATCCCCTACAACTCAGAGCAAAATTTATATTGGTGGGAACTGCCTGATTTACAGCTGCAGAAAATGCTGAGCTCTGTGTCTCCACAGGCCAGACTGAGGGGGAAAGCTTCCCCCATGCTGGACCATCCATGTAAGCAGCTTCGCCACTCCAGGAATCACTTCTGGTGGGGAAAGAAGGGGTAAAAGGCAACGAGACTAATTTGACCTCTGTGGGCTCCAACCTCAGCCTTTCCACTAATTGTTCCGCGGGATTTGGGGGTACATTTCATGAGATCCTCGTAGAAGCCCATCCAAGGGAGAGCTGATGCTGGCAGGCTCGTGCACCATGGGGAACACGGTGTCCAAACACAGCCAGATCTGATTCACCCTCTGTGCCACCCCGCAGCTGGGCCTCAGAAGAATCAATACCATTTCTTTTCCTCCCTGCGGTGTTTTTCTCTGTCTGCCACCTCTCTCAGCCCCTAATTTCCCTCTAGCTTTTTTTCTGCGGTACTGGGTTTTTCACGTTGGAGTTGCTCGTAGGCACTGTTTAACTTTGGCGAAAGTTGGCTGCTGTGAGGTGAGGTCTGGGAGGACACGGCTAGGAGGTGACCAGTGTGTTAGTGTAGGTTTGCTCATGGGCACTGAGCTGTGCTGTGTGGCTCTGCAGCTGGAAAAAGCCCACGGGACACGCAGGGTTTGGCACGCTAAGGTTGCTCTCCAGGTAGTCCTGGCCACAGGAAATGTAAGAGAAGTAGCCCAGCAAAGGACACAACCAAGACGCTGCACGAGGCGAGGGCTGTGGAGTCAGAGGGGTGGGGGCTGCGTTGTTGAGGTGATGGCAACCAAATGTCACCCTGTTCTGGGAGGTGTGTGGGGGTGGCTTCACGTGAACCTCTCCTGCTCATTCCCACACCAGTGCTTTTCTATCCTGTGGCTGCTGCCAGCACATCCCATCCTGCCGGGCCCAGCCCAGGGGAGGTGGCCGTGCATCCCTGGCTCCTGCAGGGCTGGGCAGGAGGTTTCTCCTCACCTGCAAGACCACAACAAACGCTGTGCTTCTTCCTCCTCCTCCTTTCTCCTTCCTCCTGTTCCTCTTCCCCCCAGCTTGAGGGCTCTGCAGGGCAGCCACAGCCACCTTTATCCCAATCTTCAGGCCTGGTTTGGACTCACAGGGTGGTCCATGCTGACGTTTTACTGCCAGGTGTGAAGACCCAAAGCAGCTTTGCAAGGCCTGGGAGGTTCTGGGACTAACACCAAGAGTTCAGGTTCTCCCGTCCTTCAGTCTTGTTTTGCTCAGTGCTGGGCATCAGCTCTGATGTGGTGAGCAGAGGTCGTGGGGCAGCCTGTGGCATCCTGGCATGTGGAGCCAGAGTGAATCTAGGTGGGGAGCAGGCAGCAGGGTGGGAGCAGGCACAAGCATAGGAGCAGCCTAATTTGCTTGCATCGATCTTGACAACAGAAATGTGAGCTCAGGTTGGCAGTGGAGGCACCCTGGGCATGCAAGGAGAGAAGGTCCCAAAAGCCCAACTTGGAGCAATGACTTGGGTTATGAAGTTTTCCAAGCAGGAAGCTCTTCACAGAGACTCCACCAGAAGTCAGGGCAGCTGCTGATGCCAGTGTGATCGACAGCCTCAGTGTCTGCACATCCACCCCCAGAGCTCCTGTTTCTGGGAGGAGGATTGGGCTGAGACCCTTGGAGCTGAGCAGCCCCAAGGGAGGATGCCTGGGATCATCCCCCCAGCTGCTGTGCATTGGGAGCACACCACTGCCTCTGCAGAGAGCTGGGATGAATGCAGAGGGACATGGATAAAGGTATCTGGGAGGGCTCTGCTCCTTCCTCCAAGGTGGCACCGCACAAAATGCAAGCAGGTGATGAAATCCAACCACTTGGCATGTTTCAGTCTCCCAGATATAAGAAAACAGATGAGGTTTCCAACATCACCTCGCAGTTCAGTCATCCTACAGCGTGGTGGGGAATTGCTTCTGCTGTTTTCAATCCACAAAACCTCCTCCTCTCGCTGTCCCCAGCAGCCACGTGCTGTGAGCACACCCAAAACTCCACCCTAGGAGCGGCAGCATCTCAGCAGAGATGAGGAAACACACAGTGAATGATGTGTCAGACCCCAACAGCCTTTGTTGTTCACCTTCCTAATCCTGAAGTCTTGCTGGCTCTTCAGAGAGGCAGCAGCAAGAGAAGAGCCTGGCAACAAATTCACAGAGTGGGGAGAGTTGAGCTGATGGAGCCTGGCTGTGCTGGAGCCGGCAGCCAGGAGCTGCCCCTGACCTGGAGCTGGATCCAGCCGTGCCTGAGCGCAGGAGCAGTTCCCATCTGGACCTCAGCTTTGCAGTCCAGGCCCTCCCCTGCCCAGGGGATTAGAGGAGATGCGGTTCCCAGGGCGGGGAAGGAGGCTAATGAACAGAGACAGGATAACGAAGCAGGTATGGGCTTCCTGTACTTCAGGGCTCAGGAGGAAATCCTGCAGCTGGTGAATCTGGATACGATTAGTGTCCATTTCTCCCGGTGTAATCAACCCATCTGTTCATCCTTGCGCATCAGCCCCATCACAGGCAGATGCCTCTGGGGCACCGTTTCCATCCCTGTCTGCCACGGCCACTCCAGGCAGGCTGAGAACAAGGCTCTGCAGCCCCAGCTCCGCTCCCCGCCGGGCTGGGGCAGCCCTGGGGGCTGCAGCCACCACGATCCCAGCGAACAGCAGGATGCAGCCCAGGAAAAGCCTGCGGGGAGGGTGGCTCCTCCAAAGGGCTTGGAGCAGTTCAAAGGGATCGCTGTGACGTGCAGATAAGCTCAGCTTTCCAGCCTCTGCCTGCTCATCCCAGCTCAGCTTTACCACGAACAGGTAAAGGTGGATTATGTTCGGCTGCCTGGCTTCAAAGCCTTGCTCCTCCCGTGGGGTGCTGAGCACAGGACACACATGGTCAGGGGCGGGACTGGGCTCTCAGTGCTGCTCTGGAAGAACACTGGTAGAGTTTCTAGGTGCTGCTGCAGGATCCTGAGGGTTCACTGCAGCTTCTTTGCCTTAGAAATTTTTTCCAGCTATGCAAAAACCACGACAGCCCTGCAGTGGGTTACAGATGTCAGGTAACACACCGGCCTGGGCTGAAATGGAATCAAAAGAGGAGCTGGTGTGTGGATCAATGTGGGTTTTTTGTAGTGCAGTGGTTCAAGCTTGCGTGGTCCTTTAGGGTCTTCTGAAAGGTCCAGCCTGGTGACAGAGTTGGGACAAAACCACAGCTCACAATTCCCAGTCCTGGTGTCCCATATACCCAAACGGTGTCAGCCTCACTGGCACAGCTCTTACTGGTGGTCACTGGAGTGTCCTGGGGGATCTGTCACACCAAGCACTGTCCAGTAATGATGGTGTTCCCTGCCAGGGGGAGTTTACGTGTCCCTGCTCCCCATGGTGGTGTTCAGGGACCCAGGCACCTGCTCCTGCCATTTCCTGAGTGCCAAAGTGTCTTCACAGCCGGGAACAATCTCAGGAATGCAGCACAGGTTAAACATTTCATTTGCTTTCCAGGGCTACTTGTTGCTGCATTTCTAAACCCAACCTGTCCTCAGCCCCTGTTATATTGCTCTAGGCTGCACTTCGGGTCCTAAATCTTCTGATTTTTGTTTGGTTTGGAATGTGCTGATTTTCCATAAGGAATAAATGAAAAGCAAAAGAAAACAGCAGAACTCGTTTGCATAAGCCCTACATAGTTCTGTGCTCTGCTGCTACTGAAATAGGAGTGATAAATCCCACTCCCTGGACAGAGGGGTTTTGGGTGGTGGCTGTGTGCAAACAAGGCTGGGGAAGATAAACAAGCAGAAAAAAAAAATAGGTTTAGGAAATGACAGTTGAGGATGGTCAATCAACTGATGGGTCAAAGCCAGCACAGGACCATCAATTAGCAAAACCATATTGACAGTGTTTCTCCAAAGCATTTTTGTGTCCACAGAGAGGGCCGAGAGCTGGATCTGTGGTCACACTTGGCTGCAATTAGGGATCTGTACAGTTTCTGTGTTGCAAAGGGGGAGATTTAGAAAGGATTCTGCCTGTAGAAAACGTGTCCACAGTTCCAGAAGGGCTCAGCCAAAAGGGTGATGAAAATCTGCCTGTTGGTGTCATCGTCAGAACTGCTGGAGGTGGGAACATTTGCTAATCTTGCTTATTTTAGGGGCCCTGCTTTCGGAAGCAGCTCAGTTCTTAAAGTGCAGCTCTGAAAAACTCAGCTCTTAAGAGTCTCATACAATACATGCCTCAGACTAGGCTAAAGAGGGATGAATTTTTCAGACTGTAGGTTCTTGCTTGCCTAATTATGATTTTCAGCTTCTTACAATTCGGTCTTTGCATTGTATAAGTGTGACACAGAAGAAATAGCTGTGACATTGCCTGGCATTTTCTGCTCCAGCTGGGGAGGAACCAGCTAAACCTGCAGGGTTTCAGAGATTGCAGAGCTGGTGTGGAAGGAGATTTTAGTTTCACGTTTGGGAATCAAGCTCAGTTCCCTGAGTAATCTAAATTGTCACAATTTCTCTTCCTCCAGCCCCCCCAGGCCTGGGGACAGTGTCACTCTGAAGGGGTAAATTTGGCGCCCTGGGGCAGTGCAGGGCTGAGCAGGATTGTTGTATTCATACCAAACAACCTTCATCAGCTCCAGTGGTTACAACTCTACTGGAAGCTTTCAGTAGGTTAAAATCTCCACCACGGGTTTTGACTTCCCTGTTCAGTTGCCTCAACAGACACAATAGCTGCACAAAATGGCTTTTGGATGAGCTCAGGACTGGCCAAAGTCTAAACTGCTTTGGCTTGCAGGATTTGCAGCAGCTGCAGCTCCAAATCCAGCCTGGGATGGGTCCCAGTGATGTGGAGAGAGAAGCCATCTCTCACTTCTGAGAATTCTCTGCCACCGTCCAGCTCCTGGAAGAGAGAGGGAGAAGCTGCCCTGGATGTGAGCAGATCTCCAGAGCAGGGTGGGATGTGGGTCACAGACTGCTGGGCACATACTAAAAAGGTCAGCAATGTTGCCAAAATCCCTGCTTGTGGTTTTTCTGTGTTTTGTGGGTCTGGAGCCCCAGGGTCTGATGTGGCAGCTCCGTCTTCATCCGTGGTGGGAGCAGGAAAGAGCTTGGATGGATGCTGGCCTTTGTGCTTTGGAGGTGCCAACAGTATGAATAATGTATGGGAGTTCAATTCTTCTCTCCCTGGCCGAGGGCAAGGTGTCCCAGCTGATAACAACTGGGAGCCCAATCTTGTTAAAGCCAGTGTTAGAATTAGACCTTCATGAGATCCACTGCCTCAAGCAATTCCATTGTTCAAAGCACATTCGGTTAATTAGTACATTAACTAATAACTTTCTCAGCATCCCAGGTAGGGAATATCTGTCTCCCAAAGGAGGAAACAGAGGCAAAGTAACTCACTAAGACTCCATGCAGGAGCTTAAGCAATGCAGCTGTTAAGTCTGGTTTTTTTCTGTCCCAAATGATTTTGTGTGGCTGCTGCTGCCTTATGCACATAATTTCCCTGAGACAGAAATGGAAGACTCCTAAAAACTCCCGAGAGAGTGCTCAGGCTCAGTGAGGGAAGGTACCACTGGACAAACCTGAGAAGAACTGAATCCATCCAAACACTCAGAGGAGGCAATTTGTTTCACCTATGTGCACTGACTAAGGAATAAAACCAAAAGGGAAAGTTTTTCTCATCACCTGGGCTTTTCACTCACATCTACATCTACTCTAAATTTCATGAGCAAATGGCCAGTGCGGGGAGGAGGGAGCACATGAGAAATGACAGCGTGGCTGTGTTTGCAGAGGCTCACTGGGATGGGATCAGAGCAGAAGGATAAGACCTGAAGAGATTCAAACAAACAGCCAGAGGGGAAACTTTGATGCCGAGGAAGTCCTTCAACTCCAACACATGATGATGAGCAGCTGATTTCCACAGCTTCGTGCAGCGTGGTTGGAAAAAGCCCTGAGCTGAAGAACAAGGGTAGAGTTCTTTGGCTTCCAGACTCATGACAACACCACAGGCCCTTTCTCATGAGCCCTGATCCCAAACAGAAAGGGGAGGCTTGTTCTCCCCCCCAGCTCTGACCTGAAGGCGCTTTGTGCTTTACCTGCTCTCCAGTGACGATTCTCAGCAGCAAGGATGTGTGTGCAGAGGAATGAGAACCAGCTCCTGCATGCAGGGATCCTGCTCTTGAAGTGGAGAATCTCACGGGGTTTAATTATGGGGCCACGTGCCTTTATCAGTCTGCTGGCTTCCAACCAGCCCAGGCAGCCACAGCCCTGCTCAACCCTGGAATGTCAGGGGAGTGCCTGGAATGAGGGACCTGGTGAGGTCACAGAAGCAGAAGGCACCAAAGCAAGTGGCCTGTCCTGTAGAAGGGACTCCTTTCATGACCACGGCTTAATCCACCACCAGTTTGCTGAGCCCACAGCAGCCTAGATTGCAGGGTACAAAAATATCCCCGTTCAGCAACTCCTCCCTTGTCCTTTGTGAAGCTCCAGCATTTTAATCATGTTCACACCTCCCTCTCCTGACACAAACCATCCCAGCTCCCTCCCAGGTCCACAAAACCTGTGCATTCCTGGTCTCATTCCCTTGCTTATGCACCAGGCACTCTCCCCTCCATAAGCTTCCCAAACATCCCTGTTTGCTTATTCTCTGTATTCCCATCTTTCCCCCCTTGCACCCTCATTTGACCAAGATCTGTTGAATAACCAGCTAGGGCTGAGGGGCTCCGTGCAGTTCTGGGGGTGCTGTTGATAGATGGAGCAATCCCAGCCCCATGCATGTCCCCAGTTCCATGTTTCTCCATCTCAGGACCACCAGGAAAGTGCTGCTGATGTGGGGGGGGCTGTTATTGGGGAAGACAAAACACTCCGTCTTGTAAATGTGTCTTGTAGAAGTGTCTCGTCCTGCTCTGTTCATTTTCACTTGGAATAAGGCTAAAACCAGAGCTCCTCAGGTTGTTGGGCGTTTCTAGAAGAGAGACTGGAAACCAATTTCAGGTGCCAGAGCGGCTGAAATTAGTTTTTATACTTAGCTCCAGCCTGACATGCTGCATGTGGCCATTCCTGATCTGTGCCTATACACATGTAGAGCCCTTTGGTCATCATTCTCCAACCTGTCTTGCTGGTTTTCCTGGAAGAGTATTACACAAGACACGCACCATTCTCCCCATGCAAAAGCATTTTCAAGCAAGCTTTGTCTGCTCAAAGCCTGGTAAAATAAACCAGACTCGGGTCTCTCAAATATCTTCAAAATTCCCAGACTTTGAGGTTAATACAAAGTGCACAAACCTACCCGTGGGGTCACATGGCTCCACACGAAACCCATACCAGAAATCAGGATAACCTGAGCAGGCTCTCAGTGGACTTTGTTACAGGTGATGCTTTTTTTTAGGGACATTTTAATAAGCCTAATCAATTACAACAAATTACTAATAAATCCATAACAACTTTCACCTGGAGATCTTAGGTTACTTTGCCTGAAATTGCAGTGAGGAATAGTGGTTATTAAAAAAAAAAAAAAAAAAAAAAAAAAAAAAAAAAAAAAAAAAAAAAAAACACCAAAAAAAAACCCTAAAGGTTTAATTTTTTTCAATTTTTAATTCAAGATGTTGCCATTATGCTTCTGCTCTGAATTTGCAGAGGAATTACCGTCCCCACTGACTCGAGAAAGCTGAGCAGGTCCAGCCTCCTGTGCTTAAAATTATCTCATGTGAATATGGCACAAAGTGCCTCATCCTATTGACAACCTTCCTTACAGGATTTTCCTACAGGTCCTGTAACAGCTTCAAAGCTGTGCTGAGTTTTGGCATTTCCAGTTCCCTGCATCCTTAAGGGATAGGGCTTCTAATGGGGAGATCTTACCCGTCCTAAATCCTGGGAATACTCCTGATTTTCACATCTCGTCCCATCTACAGAGGCAGAAAGCCCAGGGGGTGTTTGATTTGTGTTCTCCTAAGGGTCTTCCCATGCCAGGTATTCCCAGACAGGTTCCTGAGGCAGTTTGCCTTGCTCTAAAAACCCGTCAATGGTTTTGCTCAGGGTTTGGAGGAACGTAACGCCTGCGGTGGAGGGTGGGATTCATCTGTGTGTCTTGCTGGGTGCTAACAGGGACTTCAGCCCTGTGCTTTCGGGAGAAGAGTGTCCAGTGAGAGGCATCTCCAGTTCCTCAAGCCATGGGCAGCTCTGGGGCTGCTCCGTGGAGGGGCAGGAAGATAAAAGTTGTGGAGCTCACGAGGCTTTTTGTGGGCACAAGGTCCTGCTGGAGAGAGCCTCTGTTTCCGAGGCAGGCTCGTCCTGACGGGAGCGAGCAAGGGAAGCTCGGACCGCTGCTCCCGCGGGTGCCGTTGGGATCCGGGCTGTGGAGGCCACGCTGTCCCCGAGGCCGGGTTCCTCTCCCCCTCTCCGCGGGTGTTATTTACACCGTTTCCTGCCCGGGGAAGTTCAGGAGTTTGACGTTACGGGGTTGGTTTCCGCTCTCCTGCCCGGCTCCTTTCGGGAGCTCCGCAGCAGCGGGGCCGGACCCCGCGGGCGGGATGGAGGTGCCGGCCGGGCCCAGGGGGGGAAGCGTAACCCATGTCAGGCCGGACAACTCAGGCTCAGCCGGCTTGGGAGGGCTGGAAAATCAGCCCTGTGTCCATCCCTCCGGCTCAGTCCTGCCGTGGGACTGGACGGGGCCGGCAGGAGGAAGGAGGACGCGCCCGGGCATGGCTGCAGAGCTTTTGGGTTCCTGCCGAATTGACGCCCTCCCCTCTCCCCCCTCATCCTTCCCGCCTGGCCTGCGTCTCCCCTCCCTTCCCTTCTCCCTCCCATCCCGCAGCAAACAAAATGGCTGCTCCATGGCCATTTTGTTTCCCATCTGGAAGGGGGGAAGCCGGGACGCCGGGATTTGGCTCTTTTTTGGAGGCTGCGGCCATGTCCGAGCCCATCTCTTCCGTCTCTACGTGGCACCGGCTGTAGCAAGAGAGAGAAAGGGAAAAAAAAAGAGAGAGAGAGAGAAAAAAAAAAAAAAAAAAAAAAAAAAAAGGACATTTTGGAACGAGACCAAAGGCAGAGGCAGAGAGTGGGTAGTTTTGGCGTATGTTGAGCACTGAAAATGCCTGGAATTGCCAAACTGAGCTTTTGTATGAGCAGCGTAAGGGCTACTCGGTGCACGCAGAGCCGCGGGGCTGCACGGAATAGCCGGACGGAAAGGTTTGTTCGCTATATTCAATAAAACAGCCCTCCTTTCTTCTGGATTTATAAAGTACCAGAGAGCACTGTTGTCTTAATTTGTTTTTGGACGGGCAGATGGTTTTACACATCGGCTTGGTATGACCAGAGCCGGTCATTGCCGGACGGTAGCGTTTTAACCTGTTGTGTGTCCTCTTGTTTTTGGTGCATACGGGATCTGACCTTTCCACTGAGCTGGCACTGCCTGGATTTAGATGATGTAATCCGGAGAATATTTTTTTTAGGGAATTTTTTTTTGTTTATTGCCTTCTTGCCTTGAAAGTTTTCATCTAAGGAATAAAAACATCTTAATTTAAATATTTAAAGCAATAGCTGTTCTTGGCTTTTTAAGCCCTTGCTTTTCTCCCAAGGCTGGAGC
This sequence comes from Hirundo rustica, assembly GCF_015227805.2. Classification (NCBI taxonomy): domain Eukaryota; kingdom Metazoa; phylum Chordata; class Aves; order Passeriformes; family Hirundinidae; genus Hirundo; species Hirundo rustica. The sequence goes on along the minus strand of NC_053473.1, from coordinate 2,511,720 downwards.
TGTACTGTTCTCACAAGATGTTTATTGCACTCTGTGTGTATCCTGCACACGTTAAGGTGTGATACACAACAGAAACACCATCAACAGGAACACGCCTTGAAAGTTTAAAGCAACTTTGGTGGCGTTACCGTAAAATTTTGCGCAGAAGCAGGGCAAAAACACCAGAATATGCGCCAAATAAAAGTGATTTTTTTTTTTTTTTTTTTTTTTTTGGGTTGTTGTTTTTGGGTTTTTTTTGTAAGTGATTCTGCATTTCCTTCAGTAGCCTGGATGTCTTGGCGTTAGTAGCCACGTCGCTTTGTTCGTGGACACTCCGAGGAGCAGATCCCTGCCCTGTGGCACGGGGAGGATCAGGCTCTAATAAGGTGTTGGAATGATCGTCCTGTTGTTCCTTGAGTGGCTTTCCAGACATGTGGAGAGAAGCAGACACTTCCAGAGCGGAGCTGGGAAGGAGGTGAAATGGCTTTCCTTGCACAGAAAGGTATTTGATTTGCCTCCATACCCCCTTGGCTTGTTTGCAAACAGACAATAGAGAGAATGGCAGGGCCATGGTGGTCCCGGAGCCGGGGCTGCACAGGCGGGCGCTGGGTGGGTGCTTCACGGTGCAAATTTAATGTTTTGGTCCCAAATCTACATTAAATACCTGAACATCTCTCATCAGCAGCTTATGAACTGAACATTGAGAAGGTTAACAGTATTAATAGAACAGATTTATAGAGTATTACTGGGAAAAAAAATGTTCTTTCTTTAGATTTTTGAGTTAACCTATAGAATCGAGTGCAAAGCAGGTAAAAATAAGCCTGAAGGATATTTTTTACCTCTTATTTTTAGTATTTAGTCAAATTACTCCATGAAGTATCAGTAGCGCCTACCTTTTATAACAAAAATTCTGGGATTTTTTTTTACTTCAGGAGAGGGTGAGGTATATACAAATTTACAAGGAAAATATACAAACATTTAGAAGAACCATTACCTTTATGGCCACCTTTAATAATGCGTTTAGGAAGGGTTAACAAAAGATAAGTCATATAACAAGCAGGTTACAGATGCCTGTATTTTAGATAACAATATCAGATTCATTAATTTAGAAACATCTGACTGGACTCAAGACAACCCCTAAGTGATGAGCAGCTGTTTATAAAGATACCTGCTAATTGTTTAATAATAAATGCAGTCACAAAGTTGATGTGAAATATTCCCGATGTCATTTAAAGTGTGTGGAGTAAAAGCATGGCTGAGAGACAGGGGCTGTTGCAGGATTGATCTGTAAATATTTTTACTTCCATTTCTCTTTCCCTGTTCACGGTGCCTTTGATAACTGTTTCAAGGCGTGATATTTAATACTGACTTTAGGATGCGGTGTTTGCAGAGATGGTTGGCCTTGCTTTGCTGAAAGGATTGCCTGGCCGGGGAGAAGTTATAAACAACTTGTCTTCATAGCTAGTTTGGCAAATGACATTTTTTTATTGCTTTCCCGTGGCACAGGGTGTGTCCAAGATGGGTTTTTGGGCTGTTTTCTGCTTTTCATGGAGCGGGTTCCTCGCCGCTGCGCGGATCAGCAGCTCCAATTGGCGCTGAGGGTCCCCTCGATGTTGGGGAGTCGTTGAAAACCTTCCACGCTTCTTTTGGCTTCTTTTGGGGGTTTGATTTTCAGATTTTATTTTTGGTCTGTTTGGTTTTTATTTTTCCATGGCGGCCAGGTTGGGAGGACACGAAGCCAAGGGAACAAAATGGCCACTCTCGGCCATTTTGTGCCAACGCCGCCGTTCCGGGGAATCGGGGCCGGTCCTGCCCCAGCTCCAGGAGGCTGAAAATCCTCTCGGAGACTCAGGGGCCTGATTTCCCACTGGGAAGCCCTCCCTGTCCCTGGCACGTTTCGGACCGCAGCTTCACAAAGGCTGAAAGTGGTGTCAGCTTTTAAAGCAGAGACTTTGTTGTTTTATGGTTTCCTCCTCCCCCCTCCTCCATTTCATTCAGTGCTCCTTAACAAACCAGATCAGCTCCTCAAGGCTTCGGAGCCTTTCCAGCTCCTCTCCGAGGTGAGCTCCTTTTAAATGCAGACATTTGGCTGTGCTCAGGAATCTTTGGTGCAAAGATGCTTCAGAGTTTGGGGGGCATCGTGTTGGGTTTTCTGCTGGGGTCACCACAAGCCATCCTGAGCCCTGATAAATGAGGAGCAGTATAGGTCACGTCTTGATCCCAAAAATAAGTCTGAAAGATGGACTGGAAATGCCATTTTTATTCCAGCCTGGAGGATTTTCTGTGAAAAAAACCCATAATTTTTACCTGCCAGTTTTCCTCACCCCTCCAAGGGGTGGGCAGTGGGACCATGTAGTGACACACTCTGTGCACAGGGACCTTCGTGCAGGGACTTGCAGAAACCGATGAAGTGTTTTCACAGAAATCAGATTTAATCAATTTTGAGGGATCCATATGAATCTGGAAAGTAAAAACCACAGGGCTACTGCCTTAAGGCCTGCGCAGAAAGTGGTGTTTTTTGAAGAGGTTCTTCACAATTAAGTATCCAAAAATCTTTCAAAAATGGGTTTAATTTCAGAAGGCAGTGACAGGCTTTGGGTGCGGGTCTCTGGCTCCTCCAGACCCTGTTGGCTGTTTTATCCAGAATTTTGCATAGCCGCATCACATCCAGGCAAATGTGGGCACATCTCCTTCCTTCCCCATCTTTTGTCTTGATGGTTTAGACCTCAGGCCATGAGGAGAGGGAATCCCTGTCATTGCAATTTGTGTAGGACAAACAAGTGTGACAGCAATGCTAAGGGTAGGACGCTCTTAGTCATCCTTTCTGGGCATAAAAATTCCCCCTGTTTGATCCATAAATCCTCCTGTTTAACTCCTTTCTTCACAGACCCTGCTAAAATCAGGATTCCAGAGTCAGCAGCTGGGTATTCCCAAACCCTATACTCATTAAGACAATTATTATAATTAAGCCTTCTGTTTTCAGGTTTACTTATAGAAGTCAGAAGGGATTTTTTTTTCTCTCTCTCTCCATGTATAATTACATCTATGTGAACTCAGAGTTATTTAATGTGATTTCCCACCAACAGTTTGAGATCGGCCCAAATGCCTGTTGTCTGCCATGGCATCAAGAGTGGCCTTTGAAATGCCAGCCTGATACGTGTGGCTTAGAGTAATATAAACTACCAGACTGGGAACCAGGAAAAATTATTCCTCCAGCTCAGTTGCTAAAAGTCTCTTTGGAAAAGATGAGCATCCTCTGCCTCTGCATCACCCAGGAATCATCTAGACCCCCCACCCTCCCAGTCCCTGACCACTGTTGGCTTCCTTGCCACCCTTCTGGTTGATGCTTGCGGCAGCAGCTTAATTTTTGGGAAGCTGAAACATTTTAGTTTAAACTAACCCTTCTGTCCCCAAGGAGCTGAGCAGTGGCACAGCTGACGGACCCTTAAGCCTGGCTGTCACCTCACCAAAAGCTCTGGCTGGTGTTGCATGTGCTGAGGAGGGATGTGCGACCCCTGTGCATCACTTTTGTGCTGATAAAAACAGGAGAGACAGCATTTCCCATCAGGAGGCTGTTTGGGATGCACTTGGCTCCAGGGATGGGCCGAGCACTTCAGTGCTGTAGGAGCCAGTTCCGCCGCGCCGGGGCTTTGACGCTGTTCATACCCCGCTCACCAGGAGAGGCCTGGGCCAGATGGTCCAGCACAGTGGGTCACTCCCTGTGAAGGTCCAGTTTGTCAAAGGAAATTAAGAGAATTACCTGGACTGTGTTGAATGCCAGTGAGGAGAGCCTGTGGAGAGCTCTGGGGAAGAGGGCACTTCCCAAACCCTGCTGCAGAGATACCCATGTACCTGAGGCCGTCCTAAACTCTCATAAGGATTCCAGCTACAGCAGTTCACCAAAGCTTTGGGAATATTTAGGCTGTTGCCTGGTAGCTGTGGAAGCACGAAGCATTAGGCAGCTTTCATCCCTTTGGAGATTCCTGCCTGAGCCCCCTCCTCTCCCACCGCAGCTCTCAGCAGACATCTCCTGCTGAGCTCCCATGGGAAGTTATCCTTTGGGTCTGTGCTGGGCTGCACATGCAGCCTGCTTGGCTTGGCTCCCTCGTCGTTAGGGCTGCTTTAATCTCCAAGGGGAATTCTTTCTCCTTGCAAAAGAGCCTCACGCGTTTCTTTCAAACGAGCAGATGAATACCTCGCCTCTGTATTTGGGTGAACAGAGAGTGAAGAAGCCTCAGAAGGTGAGCCAAGGGCTTGGGGGGAAGCCAGTCTGTCTCAGATCCATGCTAATACTGCTTGGCTGGGCTGGAGCATTAGAGGAACAGCACGGCTGCATGTTGCACTCATTTGTTTAGGAAATAAGATCTGCCTTGATGTACTCGATACCATTACATTTGCAGCCTAAAAGCTTCCTTGTACTTAGTTATTTCTAATCTGCTCAATTCCCTGGAGTGCACAGCAGCTAAATTGATGGATTCTCTTATCTGGTCTGGCAGGTTTGTTCTAGATACGCTGTGTGTTCAGGAGGTGAGGTCAGCCTGGCTGGGTGTGCTTGGCGCTGCTGCAGCTTCCCGAGAGCTCTGCTATCTCCATGTGTAGCCCCGGGTTCCAAGGGCAGGGCTGCTGCTTTTGTGCACCCTCGGGCGCATGAAGCCTGCAGCCAGCGTGATTGCCAAGCACAAGGTATAGTCCGAGGAGCTTTGAAGAAGGAAAAAGAGCTCCAGGACAAGGCTGGATACGACTCCTCTCCCCTGCCATCAAAAATTCTGATTTTTCATGCATTCCTCTTTGCAGGACCTGCGGAGCAGCCAGTGCCTGGATAAGGCTCATCCCAGTGCCTGGATAAGGCTCATCCCTGGATAAGGATCATCCCAGTGCCTTAGGCTGCCACGGTCCCAAGCTGTCCTTGAGGCTGAGGTAGTAGATTGAATAGTTGTGGAGTCCGGTCCTCCCTCTGAGCTAACTATACAATCTACTGTCTTTCCTAAGGAGACAGTCAGGTCATCAGGTCTGCTCATCATCCACTCCTGCGCCAGCTGTGGGGGCAGGTGGTGCAAGCACAGCAAATCCGTGATCCGTCCGTTCTGCTCTGTGGAGGTGAGGTAGTAGGTTGTATAGTTTGGTGGGAGGGATTTGATCCCATTTCAGGTGATAACTATACAGTCTATTGCCTTCCTTAAAGAGCAGCAAAACCACCGGAGGAGCTCCTGAGGCATCGTCTCTTTTGTTGAGGATCCAAAAACGCATCGTGGCATTGTTAAACAACTCAGTGGGCGTTGCACTTACAGCATGCAGAATTGCATTCTTCCAGGAATTGCTTCGTGCCTCAGGCACTGGAGCATGGAGCCACCTGCTTCCAGGGAACCCGCCTCTGTTTAAGGTGGGAGAGAACCAGGGAATAAGTTTGCACAGCAGCCCCCAGTGTTCAATTCTATTTTTTTTTTTTTTTTTTTTTTCAGAAGATGGGTTCAAGTTGTAACGTGTTTAAGTGTGTTGATCTTTTCTGGTCTGTCCCCAGGTCTGGAGGGGAGCAGATACTTTGGTATAAATGGGACAGATCTGAGCTCATGATTTAATTTTGTTGTGCCGAGTTCTGAAGTTTGGGTTCAAGCTTAGCCTGTGGACTCAGAGCCCTGGGAGCTGATCAGATTTGGCTGGTTGGCCCCTGCTCAGGAAGTGCATTTTGTTTTGGACGAGTTCCCAGCCCGTCCCATGGACCAGAGTTAGAGGGTGGTTCTTTCTGATCTGATAATCCCTTATCAAATGAACTCACTCACATGCAAACCCTGTCAGGGAAGTTTAGGGCTCTTGGATATTTACATAGGTTGAGCCAATGATTCAGACTAAAACCTTGTCCTGAAGTGGAGACAGGTAGGGAAGAGACATGAGCCAAAGGGAGCAGGTTCTGATCCTTCTGGGTTCTCCCAGGCGCTGTCACCTGACAGCAGACATGCGAGAAGTCGTCACGCTTCAGAGCTCCGGCCCTTGGCAAGGGACAGGGAATTGTTAATTCTTCTCTTTCTTCGGAGCAGATGGGACTCTCCCTCTGCCGTTTTCCAGAGTAAGTAGGATCAGGACCACGAGTGGAGCTGTAACACGATCGGGGCTGGATCAGGAAGGACATTTCAGGCCATTATCGCCACCATCTTACTGCCAGGGAGACGCGTGAGATCCGAGACACCGGGGAGCGGGGGCAAGCAGAGGACACCTTCTCAGGTGAAGTGGGAGGGAGAGAGCAAAGAGAAATTGGAGCCCACAAATTTCACCCCGAGCGAAGGCACAGGGAGAGCCAGACCTGGCTGCCGGGGCCGTGGGACACCCAGGATGAAGCAGCTCATTTCAGGCTCCTCTGCTGGGACAGGGCGTAGCTGCAGCGAGCCTGGGACACAGCTGGTGGGTGGGGATGCTGCAGTTCCAAGCGGCGAAGGAATGCAACCCTCTCTCCATAAATCTGGCTTTTCAGCGGTCCTGGCGACTTGCTGTGCAAAAAACTACAGCTTGGTGCTCTGAGCTGTGTTATTATCCTCCAGCTGCTTGCTCAGGGGCAGGGCTCCTGCCCACAGATTGCTTGGAAGGTACCAAAATAGCACCACAAGCATGGGAACAGGGCGCCATATCCACTGCATCTGGAGGGGTGTCCCCTGGAAAAGAGCTGATCCCACACATCCCAGACGGAATCCGTTCAGTCCCCCTCGGTGGCATTGATGCTAGAGCAGAGAATCCCAAAGAGTGGAACTGTGTGAGCTGGAAGCCACGAATAAAATATTGCTGGAGATATTCCCGTGTGAAAATAAACTTGGTTTGACTTTTTAAAAAAACAAGAGTCTTTTTATTGCCCTGAAGTGAGCTTGGCTGGTGAGCTGGGCCCTCTCGAGGAGTGGTCACTGTTCTTGACTGACCAAAACCCTGGGTGTGAAAGGGAAGCCGCAGGATGAGGATGTGGGGCAGACTCAGTTGGCCACGCTGAGACCATCTGTGTTGGCTGTCAGCAGGTGCTTTCCCGACACAAATTTTCTGCACAACTCCTACACAAAACCCAACCTGCTTCCTCACCCTCAGTCAGCTCAAGGGCAGCAGGTTGGGGTTCCCTCTGCCCTGGATTTTCCCCGCTATAAACACGTTTATAATGTTTATACCAGCAAGAGGGGAACACAGGGACTTCCAGGGTCCACTAACCCAAGTAAATCCCATCAAGGGCTAAAAGCCAGCCCAGGTAATGTTTAATTGCTCCAGCGTGTGCTGGCACAAATGAAAAGGCAGCTTTACCCAGGAGGAGGGTGACCAGCCTGGCAAAGGTCACACCCATGGATATGAGGGACACCCTCCTGACCCACTGGCCAGAATCCCACAGCACGTGGCACTGGGGGAGCAACATCATCCCTACCATAAAGGCAGGGAGGAATAGGCACCTTCTTTTAGCAAAAAAGCATCCAGGAAGCAGGATCCAGAAAGGTGGGTCGGCCCCAAACCATCACAGGACATTGTGGGACGAGAGCACTTGCAGCCCAAACACTCTGAGGAAACACTTGGAAGCTGGATGGACATGCCAGCAGCAAGACCCCAAATGCAAATCCCCCAGCAGGGTGTGTGTGCTCTCCCCAACCTTTCTGAGCCACTGCATTCACAGGAGATCCAGAAACTGAAGCAAAGGAACCTCCTCTCGCTCAACCAGCAGCAAACACCTCCCTGTCCCTGCTGGAAACAGGCGCAGGAACGGAGGCAACCAAGCAGGTGGGGATCATAAAGAAGCCAGGTCTCCTAAACACCACAGATCCCACCACTGAACCCAAGTCAGCCCTGCTGAGGGTTGATGCCTTCCCCTGCTCCCACCACACAGGGCCATGGGGCTGTAAGGACCTGGCAGAATCTTTGCCGGGGTCACCCCAGAGCCAGAGAGCCCTTTATGCCAACCCCAGAAATGGAGTGGGAATGCTGCAAAAGTCCCCCTTGAATGTTCTGTGTCCCCCCCTGTGCAGCACAGCAAACCCTGCCCTTGCCAAAAGGCCCAAATTCAGGATTAAGGCAAAGCCCCAAATGCCTGTGTGGGCACGCTCAGCCCCGCTGTCCCGGGCAGCAGGGCAAGAGGAAAGCGGATTTCCTTCTGGGATGGAGTTTGCTGCTGCCAGGAACTCTATAAATAGAGCACAACAGCCTGTCTCCACCAGTCAAGACCTTCAGGAAAACACAACTCAGGAGTTTTCACACCACTGATAAAACACCTAAATCCTGCAATTCTGTTGGTGGCTGTTAATCAGCAGCACCGCTGTGCCTCGATGGCTCTCAGCAGGGTGGGGCATCCAGCACTGCAGACAATCAGGGCTTGCCCGAGTGCCCTGATCTTGCTGGGAGGAGAAATGGTTTTCTGCTCTTTGTCGTGTTTCTGGGGAGCTTTTAGGGAGTGCTGCACTGTCCTTCACGCAGATGCAAAACCAGAGGATGTCCTGAAATGCTCTCCCAGCTCCGACCCCTCTCCCCTCAGCCCCGGGTGAGGAGCAGCCTCTGGGCTGTATTTTGATCATCTGTCCATAAAGCAGGGATGGATTTCTCCCCCAAAGGCAACTCGGCAGCAGGAGCTGAGCCTCGGCACCTGGGCACGAGGTTATTTTTAATGTGATTCTTAACTACATCTGAAGCAGGCGGTGAAATAAAGCTCGGAGCTGCGGGCAGGGAGTTGAGCTGCCCAGTTCTCAGCGGTGCCTCTCCCAGTGCCATCTGCTGGTCACTGCCTGGCTGGGCTGGACTGGCCAGTGACCTGAGAACACCCTGCAGGCAGCTGGGCTCCTGCTGGACAGATGGTGCTGCCGCGCTCCTGCAGCAGGGATTCCGGAGAAGGGAAATGTGGAGCTTCAGGGCAGCTTTGCTGGGAAAAGCAGGGGCAGCAGGATGGGGAAAAGCAAAAAGCAAAGTCCAATACCACAATCACTCCAGTGCTGATTTTGCCTCGTGAGGCCCTTTCCCCTTATGCTGCTCCTAGATGGATGTTCTGAGGTGAAAATGTTGCAAAAACACAGAATCCAGGGACGTACACTCGTATTTTGTTATTTTCTGTGTCGGAGAGATGAAATTGTGTGTGTTTAGGGTGTGAGAGGCTTGTGCTGGGCTTCCTAAAACAGGGAACCAGAAGTGTTCCAGCCACAGGTTTTATTTCTTTTTTTTGCTCTGAGCTCTTTTTCTCTTGCTTTCCTTGCCCAAGAGTTCCTGGTGGAGACACATTTTTACTTTACACTCAGCTGGATGCTCAAGAAAAATTTCCCTACGTCATCCTCAATCCCCATGGCCTCCTGCTGCTTTTACACAGCTTTAAAAACATTAAGTTACACCCTTACAAAAAGCAGCACATGGATGCTTTTGGAAAGCCAAGAAACCCCTTCAGGTCCTACAGAAGTCATGTTGTCTTTTAGGAGTTCTGTGTAAGCACATAATTAAGAGCATTTTACAGGTATAATTAGTGGCTCCCAGGTGTCCAGATCCCCTAGAGAGACAGTGAACAGACTTTTACAACAGGATTTATTCAGTGCATGCTCTGGGGATGCACAGGACAGAGCAGCAGTGGAGGATCTGAATAATGGCCTTCAGATCATCCTCCACCTCATCTGTAAGAAATGAGAGGTCGCAATGACAGAGAAGGAGCTGTATCTCCCCGTTAACCTCCCTCCCACCTGTCTGCAAAACTTGTCACATATTTAACACACCTGACTGGGCATCCTCAGGTGAAGGGAGGAGGGACAGGGGGTAACAGAACACAGTGGCCCAGACAATGCCAGTGGTCCTGCAACAAGCCCAGGAGCCACCAATAACTTCTGAGAATGTCACTCGTATCTCTGGGGCTCTGACTGTACCAACACACCTGGGGACTTGTTCTCCTTGACCCCCAACACACAAGTTACACGCCAAGAGGAATCTGTCTCTAAATTCAAATACACTGAAGGGATGCAAAGAATGGAGCCATGCAGGGAAAAGCTACATGAAGGAGCTGGTGGCCTCTCTCAGCTCTGAAGGTTTCTCTTCTGTGCGTGCACACAGGTGCAGGCACACGCGTAAAATAAATCTTTGGCATTGGAGGAGGCAAAGGATGCAGAGTGGGAGGAGGAGAGGGGGGAACAGCTGGGGAGTACTGGCCAGAGCTACACCAGGACCAGGAAGAAACAGAAATCCTCAAAAAAGCCACTTTTTTTTTTTTTTGGACAAGAAGGGAAAGAGGTAAAACTTGTCCAAAATTGAGATGAACACACTGGGAAGGAAAAGAGCATTTTTGCTGAAAAAAAACACCAAAGCCAACCACCATGTCTCATTTACAAACACCAAAGCCACCAATGTCTCCTTGTCCCCACGTCACCCTGCTGTCCCCGGGGTCACGCTGTGGCGGGGCCTGCCAGCCACACGGGCAGGTGGGTGGGAGAGCTCAACACTTCCAGCCTGGAAATGGAACAGAAGCCAGGAAAAAGGAGAAGCGTCCAAGGTTATGGCAAACTCCTGCCCTCAGGTCTCCTCAGGAAGGGGACAAAGTTCCCCGGGACTGCCGGCTGCCCTTGGCTCTGCGGCAGAGAAGGCAGCGTAAGGAGGGAGCGTGTGAATTGTCCAAGGAGTGTCCTGAGCCTACCAGGGCTGTGCAACAACCAGCACTGACAAAAGCCTTGCTGAGGGGTGCAGGGGCAGCTGAGGAAAACCCCTCAGAGCAGAAGGCCCAGCAGGATGGCGCTGGGGAGGAGGAAGAGCGAAAGCCCCAAGCAGGTCCTGGGGGCTCCACCTTTGGGTGGATCCACACTTGTCTGGTCCGAGTTTGTCTCCAGTTCTTCTGTGTCCAGGGCACCTGCTGGAAGAAGAGAGGAAAATGTGGAGTTAGAGGGGAAGATGTGGCAGAAGTGAAACTCCCGCTCATGCAGGTGTGCCATGACGTGCCCCGAGGCACTGTGAGGCAGCAGAGCTCTGGTCCAGGGAAGCTGTGCGTTAGTGGGAGCAGGCTGTGAATGAGACCATGCTTCAGGGACATCCAACCAACCCCTCAGGGTTAGAGCAAAGAGTGAGGAAAAGGCTTGGTGCCACACACAAGAGGAGGATCCAAAGGACCAGTCTGACACTGCTCCTCCCAAGCCCTCTCCATGCTGCTTGGGGATCCCTGGATGTCCGAGTGTCCATGCCAGGACAAACTCCACGGTTGCCTTACCTGAGAGGGAGGTCTGGAAATGGGGGCTTGGCACTTTTTTGTCTTTGGAGGATGATGTTAAGCGCAAGAACGTGGGCTCTTCAGGGCTGAGGACCACTGACTTGGAGGGGGTTATGAGCTCAGGTCTATTGAAAGCTAACTTCATCTCTGGAACAGCTTGGCTGAGGGATGGAGATGGACTAGAAAAGGCTGATTCCTCTTTCTCATCCTCTTTGACACCTTTCTTTCTTTCTGGGACTGATCTGGGGCTGAAGGCTGTGCCAATGCTTTCTAATAAGGCTGGATCCTCTGTAGTGAAGGAGCTAAAAGGCTCTCCAGTGTCTGCCTCTGGAGATACTTCATAATCTTGGTCTAAGAAGGGCTCAAAGGAAAGAGTGATCCAGGTTCCCTCAGTAGGATCAGGTCTTTCTGGTTCTGGCTTTGTGGCTGTGGCAGTTTTCAGTTGTGTCTTTGCTGTTGTGGCCGGTGCTAGCATGGTAGCAGCCGGTGTTGGCTTGGCTGTAGTGGTGGTAGATGTTGGTGTGGTGGGTGTTGGTTTGGCTGTGGCTGTAGCAAGTTTTGTCCTAGCTACAGTTGGGGTGGGTTTTGGTGTGGTGGCTGTTGGCTTGACCATAGTTGTGGTTGGTTTTGGCTTGGCTGTAGGGGTGGTTGTGGTGGGGCTTGGTGTGGTGGGTGTTGGTTTGGTGGTGGTGGGTGTTGGTTTGGTGGTGGTGGGTGTTGGTTTGGTGGTGGTGGGTGTTGGTTTGGTGGTTGTGGTAGGTGTTGGTTTGATGGTGGTGGTGGTGGTTATGGAGGTTGTTGGTTTGGTGGTGGGTGTTGGTTTGGTGGTGGTGGTGGTGGGTGTTAGTTTGGTGGTGGTGGTGGTTATGGAGGTTGTTGGTTTGGTGGTGGGTGTTAGTTTGGTGGTGGTGGTGGTTATGGAGGTTGTTGGTTTGGTGGTGGGGTTTGGTGTGGTGGGTGTTGGTTTGGTGGTGGTTGTGGAGGCTGTCGGTTTGGTGGCAGTGTTTGTTGTGTTGGGTTTCAGGGAGACGGCTGTTGTCCTGGTGGTGGTTGTTGGCTTAGTGGCAGTGGTTGTTAGGGTGGGTTTTGGTGTGGTGGGTGTTGGTTTGGCCACAGTTGTGGTGGGCTTTGGCTGGGCTGCAGTGCTGGTGGCTGCTGGCACGGTGGGTTTTGGCTTGGCCATGGCTGTGGTGGCTGCTGGTCTCGTGGGTTTAGGCCTGGCTGGGGCTGTTGCTGGGAGCGTGCTGGCAGGTTTTGGCTTGGCTGTGCTGAAGGGTGCCTGTGCTGGGGGTTTGGGCTTGGCTGTGGCTGGGACTGTCACTGTGGGTGGAAGCGTGGTTGTAGGTTTTGGCTTGGCTGTGGCAGACACTGGTTTTGTGTGTTCTGGTTTGGCTGTGGTGGATGCTTCTGTGGGGTCAGGTTTTGCTGTGGTGTGTAATGGTGTGGGTTCTGATTCAGCTGTGGTGGACACTGGTGTGGGTTCTGGTTCCTCTGTGGTCTGAACTGGTGCTGTGGGCTCTGGTTTGGCTGTGGGCTCTGGTTTGGCTGAGGCTGTGGGCTCTGGTTTAGCTGTGGGCTCTGGTTTGGCTGTGGGCTCTGGTTTAGCTGTGGGTTCTGGTTTAGCTGTGGGCTCTGGTTTGGCTGTGGGCTCTGGTTTGGCTGTGGCTGGGGTGGATGGCCTTGCCTTTGTTGTCACAGAGGCCGGAGTGGTCTCTTCTACAACGAGTTCTGGTGAGAGATGAAAAGTGCCATGGGTTAGGGCTGGATCAGCTGACCTCAGCAGATCCCTGCACTGAGCAGGGCCAGCAGAAACCTGGGAGGGGCTGAAACAGCAGCTGACCCCTCTCAGGTCACTCTGGACAATCCCCAGTTGGGGTTCCCAACCTGGAGACATCTCATGTCCCTCACAACCTCCTGCCATGCATGGGGCAAATAATGCTGCTTACAGGGAACAAGCCCTCCTTATCTTAAGGCAGTTGTCCTGTCTCACGGTCCAGCCCTGGAAGTGCAGCTCAAGGGCTCCCTGACAGCCCCAGGAGGGTCCAGAGCTCAGACCCAGCCCGGGGTCTCAGTCCCAACACCCCCTCCAGGGCCACACTCGGCTCTGCTCACTCACCACACAGGTTGTTCTCACAGACTGTGCCCGTGGGACACCTTTCACACGAGGGTCCTTCCATGTAGGGCTTTTTCCCTTTCATGTTACCCCTGGAAGCAGAAAATGCCGAGATAAAGAAGGTGTGAGGAAAGGGGAAACACCCATCCCAGAGAGGGGGCTGATTCAGCTGGGATATCCCAGCCAAGGCAAAACTTGGGATTAGCATAGAAAACAGGTCTTGGTCTCCTGCCACGGCCTGTCAGGGCTCTTTACTCACCAGCCTGACCCCAAGGCTGCTAAAGCCAGGGCAGACAATTGCACAGAGCAGATCCCTCACCCCCCTCAGAAGAGAGCAGGGTGTGGGCATTGGGACAGGGAATTCTGTCTCACTTCTGCTCCAGACCCCCAGGAAGGTTTGCAGCCACCAGCCGCTCTTGGTGCTCTCAGCAGCTCCAAGCAAGTGGTGCCAAGGCTGGTCCCAGGGCTGGAGAGGGGGTACCCAGCTCTCCTCCCACGTCCAACCCTTCCTGCTGCTGACAAAAGGTTTCTCCACCCCAGGCAAAGGCTGCTGCCAGCAGGGAAGAGCAGGGCCCAGGGCAGGGAGCTGTTTGTACCCTCAGCTACTGCCACTCCAGCCTTGAGCAGCTCTTGGGGAAAGTCGCACCCTGGGTGTGTGTCAGGAGCCGAACCAGCCCTCAGCAGTCACAATGATGGGCCAGGACCTCCACACAACCCTTCCCTACTCTGGGACCGACCCAAGATAACAGAAGCATTAATTGGAACTTCTATTTCTGACCAAGGACAAACCCTGCTATGACATAAGGACTGAAGCCAGGGCATTTCCTGCACAGAAACCCCACTGAGATGCACCAACCCATGCAGGGCCTGGAACTTACGGGGGATAATAGTTGCAAACAAGCAGGTGCATGTTCTCTGTTTCGATTCCCTCGATCTTCTCACAAAAATGTGCCCCGCAGCCGATCTGATGTGTGTTTGACCAGACCACCTAAGGCAAAGACCAGGGTGGAGGTGAGGGGATTGGGTGAAGGAAACCTGTCCCCTGGCCTTAAAGGCTGCTCCAACGACCTCCTCATCCCACAGAGCGTGCCCCAGATCCCACATCCCTATGTTGCTCTGGCATTCAGGATCCACCACCTTCTCTGCTCCTACTCAAGCCGTGAAGAAACACTCAGACTTCGTCTCTCTGTCTGAGTAAAACTGGCACCCATCTCTGCTGAGCAGCCACCCCTCCACCCCAGCAGTTGGTACCTGGGTGTAGTGGCCACACATCTGCCCGGGGACACATGTGGATGTCGTAAAGTTGTAGAATTTCTCCTCCCCGTTCCAGTCTTCAACGGCGAATTCTAGTTCCAGGGTTGGGGCCATAGCAAAGAGGTTTTCTCCCCGTCGGCCCCTCTCCTTGTTGTGGTCCCAGATGCACTTCTCTGCATAGGATTGAGCAAGGGCCTCCAGCTCCTTGTCCCAGGTCTGAAAGGAGCTCGGTGTCAGCACACAGAGAGGGACGCTGGCCTCTCCAACAGGAACAAGGCACTTACCAAGGACCCCTGTGCTCTCTGGCTGCAGTTTCCCCATTCATGATGAAAATTCAAACCCCAACCCAACACAGTCCTCAGGAGAGGGGAGCTCCATGGTCAGTCCCAGCACAAACTACACTTTGGTTTATGGGTCAAAGAGGAGAAGGTCAGGGCACAACACAACCCTCAGAACCTCTCCTGGAGCTCATCTAACACCATCATGGGGCATCCTCAACTCAGCGTGGAGAAACCATGAAGTCATGGAGGAAGGCAGGAAACCCACTGTGGGTCACACCAGAGGGGTCTGGGGCACAGGGTAGGGATAGAAGGGGAAAGGGACACATCTCTCCTGGCAGCTGTGCAAAGCCCTGGAGCACACGCTGCCGGGAAACATCATCTGTTTGCCTGGAACCGAGACGTGGCAGCCTGGCTGCCAGCCAGGAGCCCCCTCTGGAGCAGCAGCAGCCCCAACACCAGCTGAGCCCCTGGCCACAGGGATGTGCACAGGGAGGAGAAGGAGGAGGAGGAGGAGATGGAGAGCTTTTCTCGCAGGCGTGCATATGGGGAATCCTACACTGCAGCTGCTTGGACCATCCTTGATGGAGAGAGCAGCTTGGCTGCTGGAAGGCAGGGGGTCCTGAGGGGGAACTTTCCTGGACAGAGCCAGGGCTGGATCCAAAAGGTGCCAGACAGGAGGGAATGTCACCATGGGGGTGTTGAGGGGATGAGGACAGGCCTGAAAGCACTGGGGGGAGGAAACACCTGGATGGGACACAGAGTGTTGGTTCACCTCCCGCCATGGCCCCGAGCCACGCTGACAGAGATGGCTGGAGACCCAGTCTGGGGAGCACACACCCCTCTCCCTCTGGCACAGAGCTGGGCTCCATAAACGGGGGACTCACACCTGCAGATTTGCCTCATTAGTAAAGTGGCTTTAGGCTACAGATTCCCCCCCTTCAACTAAATATTTCCAAAGCAACCAGCCCCATGTCCCAAAGGAAGCACGGAGTGACCTCAGCCAGGCACAGTGCCACGGCAGCAGGTGAACCCAGAGGCAAAGACAGCCCAAGCAAAGGTCCCAGGAGGGAGGTGAGGACGATGTTCTCATGGAAAACCTCTACTGAGAAATCATCAGGGCTGCTGTGAGCTAAACATTTGCTGGAGTTCAAAATGAAAAAGCCTTTGGCTCCAGACCATGAGCAGGTCCTGTGTGTCTAAGCAGGAGCAGAAGCTGCAGAGGGAGCATCTCAAAGCACAGGGGCTGCAATCAAAGATTCAGCCAGGAGCAGCCCCCATGGGTTTGGAATTGCCCTGACTTAAGGACCCTGAGAGCTCCTTTCCCTCAGGCTTTCTCTAAGGCTTTGGCGCCAAAGCCCTGAGTTTGCTGTGCCTGGTGGGTTCAATGGGGTCACGGTGCTGAGGGTTCTGGCTCTGTCCCCCTGGAGTCAGCAGTCACTGGTCAGGCCTGCTCTCCCCAATTTAGCTTTTTGTTTCTTCTAATTGTTAAGTTCCCATCTACTAGCCCACAAAGGTTTTACTCATTCTGGGCAACTTCTGTGCCAGGCAGGGAGGTGTCCTCCAAGAACAGTGACCCGAAGAGGAAAGGACTCCAACTCTCCATGATAAACAATTATCCTTCTCTGTGTGATTTGCAAACAAGAAGGAAAAAAAATCACGTGTGGTGCAAGATTAAACTCGATAGCCAAGTTCTAATCAAATCAAGAGTCTGAACAAGACAAAAAGCAGCACCAGCACCAAGCTTGTTTTTGGTTTTACAACAGGTTCCACTGGTGTGGGACCTGACTTGATTTCCCCAAACAAAACAGAGGATCCCGTATCTCCAAGACAACAAGTCATGGTGAGGATTAGGAGTGTGATGAGCCCAAATAACTGAAAAATCTTGACTGACAACTTGATATTCCCTGCAATAGATAAAAGTACCTTCATCTGCAAAAGAAAACACAGCAGGATTCCCCCACCAGCTCTTGGCAATGACCATGGCAAAGTCTCCAGCTCATGGCACCTGCTCATGGCAGCGCCTCACCTGCCCTTCCTGCCATCACAGGCAGCTCCAGCAGGCACTCATGTGACTGAGAGATGCATCATTCTCATGCAAGAGCACCTGGGGACTCACATCACATGTAGGAACTTCCAGAAAATGATCAAAGACAACTCCAAAGGTAAAGGAAACTCTCCTCTTTAGAGGCAGTTTAGGAACCCCTCCATTGACACCTACTCGTAACCCTACACAAGAATTGCTCTGCCTCCCCTAAGGAGAACCCTGATCCATCCTTGCACTAAGATCGAGCCTTGGACCACACAAACACCCCAATGTTCCTCTGTAATAAAAGCCACTTACCATCTTCATCATAGCCTTGGCAGGAGGAGAGACCTGGGAGCGATATTTATTATGCTCATCCAAGATGATCTTCTTTTCTTCATCACTCAGGGACCAGCTCAGCTCCAGCACTGAGAGCATCAGGAGAACGGGAGGAAGACCTGAGCTCAGCATTGTGCAGGCAGCTTCTGCCTCTCAGCAGCCCACGGCTCTGGCAGTCAGATTTAAAGCACCTCCCAAAAGCGAGGAACACCCAACAGCTCGAAGATTGGGGAGGAAATGTATTTACTAGAGTTTTGGAGCCATGTAGAACACACCCATCTCACATATCGGCCTTGATGGAGAGGCTGCAGTGCCAACAAACACGCGGGGTCCTCTCCCAGGGACAGACCCCGTGCCTGAGTCCTAATCCCTGGATTGCCATTCTTCATCCAAACCTCAGCCATCCCCTGAGCCCTCAGTTATGGGTCCTCTCTTCTACCTCCTGTTCCATCTCTCCTCATCTGTAACAATACAATCTGTAACAATAATCCCACAGAAACTGACAAAGCCCTGTTTTCACTGGGGTCTTCCCCCGTCCCTGGAATGCAGCTGCGTTACAAACGAAGGCAGCGAGATGCAGTTGCTGAGAGCAGTTTGCAGCACAGCAGCTCCCCAGACAGAGTCAGAGCTCACCTCGGCCAGCCCCGTGTCTGTGTTGGGGTGACAGCATGTGGCAGATGAGGAGCAGCCCCCCGGGCTCCCCCAGCCTGCTGGGAACAGGGACAAACAGAGGCTTGCTGCCTCCTCCCTGAACCCGAATCAGGAGAAGGGGGAGCAGGAGCAGAAGAACGGGGTAGAGAGCTGAAATTGCCCCAGACAGGGCAGCTGAGAGCCTGTGTCTGCCCTCGGGGCTGGCTGGAACAAGCAGAGCGGGACAGGCTGCGCTGCTCCCCGCAGACACCTGGAGGGCTCAGCGCCCGTGTCCCGCAGCCCCCCCGGCCGAGCCCCCCGGGCTGCTCCAGCCTCGGCTCCCATCTGCGATTGTGCAACCGCCCGGCCCGGCTCCAGGGGCTCCGCTGGGATCGCAGCCTGTTCGGGAGGATCAGCGGGTGGGCAGCTCTGCGGAGCGCAGCCAAGTTAATCACACGCTGCCGGCTCTGCCTCCCCCTCCCCTCCCCTCCGGGAACTTCTTTGTCGGTTTTCCTCTGGTTTCCGACCACACGGATCACCTCTCTCACCACAACAGCTCTCCTCCTGCCCCCAGATCTCTTAGCTCTGTGTTATCACCTTGTCCTTCTTGGCTCTGGGGTCAGTCATACCCTCAATTGTCCAACAATTCCTGCAAGTGGGGTCTGAGGCCAACATCCCACCAGGTCTTCAGCTCAGATGGTCAAAGCAGGGACTCTCATGTAGTGCTAAGGAAAATCTGTCTCTTGATGGAGACACCTCAACACATTTGCTGTTGTATCTCAGGAGATCTGGAGAAATGTCTAGAAAACATCAACACGGGCTCCAGCTCCTGCTCACCGTGGGCTGGCTTACAAAGAACAAAGCAATGCTGAGAATCATAGAGCCACGGAATGGTTTGGGATGGGAAGAACCTGCAAGCTCATCTCCATCCAACCCCTCGAGTGGACACCTTCCACTAGACCAGTGCAATTGCTGGTCTCTCCAAACGTGACTGGGAAGGTGGAGATGCAGCTCCCCATAGCCCCTGGCACTACAGCTCCCTGGCTGAGCCCTGCAGGAGATAGCGTGGCAACAAGGATGAAGGAAAATGGGATACACAGAGCTTGTGGGGAAGAGCAATCAGCCCTGGAGGAGTCATCACCAGGGCATGTGGCTCACGGGGAAACGTGAGCACGAGCTGATGCCTTTGGCAAGCGCAAGGGCGGCTGCCAAAGGGTGCAGGGCCATTTCTCAACCCCCAACCTGCTCCGGTGGCTCCTTCTGGAGCCAATGTCTGAAGCATCAAGATTAGCAGTGCAAGGTCCAAGCCCCACCCTGGAGCTGAGACACTCGTGTCCAGCCGGCATTAGGTAAGTGTGTGAGGAATGCAGCTCTCCTTCTGCTCGCTCAAGGAGCAGCCCATCCCCACACCCCGGGGAGCAGCGGCCACTGCACGGGGACAGCAGCCACACACCAACACCTGACAGGGTCTGCTCCAGCCTGGTGGCTCCAGAGAGGCCCCACTCTGCAGCACAGAAGTGACCAAGCCTGGGCTTCCACTGACTCACGTCTCGAGGGTCTCCAGCGGGGCTGGCCGGTGTCTAACAAGGCTCCTGCACTGGTGTGGGAGTAACAGGAACTCTCTCTTCTCCCTACTTGCCCAGATTTATGAGCTCTGGAGGAGTTTATAGTCTTCCACATTATTCATTCATCCATTCTATTATTTAAAAATGCTGGGACACAAGTGTTGACTGGGAATCCCTCTGAGCTGAGCAGGGTGAAGGTGGGGTATTGTCCAAACCAGTACAGTGAGTGCAAAGGAGAGCTGAGCTGAGGGAGGTCACGGTGACACACCCCATCTGTGACTTATCCAATTGTGTCTGTCACCACAATGCCTCAACAGCTGCAGGAGCAGCCCCATTCCCCCAGTTCCACCTCAGCAGGCCACTAGGACCACCAGGCTCTTCAGGAGCTCTCGATGAGGAAAATGACCAGGGCTCACTTGCAGCTCTTTGCCCAAGGTATCAAAACATCCCCTTGGTCATCCCACTTCTGCCATTGTGGCCTCACACCTGGGTTTCCCACCCTGATGATGCAGAAGCTGTGAGGACCACTCGCCTCTGGCAGCTGAAGACAGGAGCCGCTCTGGAATCCGTGCTGCAGATTGGGGCTTGGCAGATTGGCCAAATGAGATTCCTCACCACCAGGAGAACTGCCCTGATGTTTTAGTTTTGCAGACAGTTGCAATGGCATGGAAGGGCAACACCTTTTAGCAAAAAGCAGCCAGGAAGCAAGATCCAGAAAGGTGGGTCGGCCCCAAACCATCACAGGACATTGTGGGACAAGAGCACTTGCAGCCCAAACACTCTGAGGAAACACTTGGAAGCTGGATGGACCTGCCAGCAGCAAGACCCCAAATGCAAATCCCCCAGCAGGGTGTGTGTGCTCTCCTCAACCTTTCTGAGCCACTGCATTCACAGGAGATCCAGAAGCTGAAGCAAAGGAACCTCCTCTCGCTCAACCAGCAGCAAACACCTCCCTGTCCCTGCTGGAAACAGGCGCAGGAACGGAGGCAACCAAGCAGGTGGGGATCATAAAGAGGCCAGGTCTCCTAAACACCACAGATCCCACCACTGAACCCAAGTCAGCCCAGCTGAGGGTTGATGCCTTCTCCTGCTGCCACCACACAGGGCCATGGGGCTGTAAGGACCTGGCAGAATCTTTGCCAGGGTCACCCCAGTGCCAGAGAGCCCTTTATGCCAACCCCAGAAATGGAGTGGGAACGCTGCAAAAGTCTCCCTTGAATGTTCTGTGTCCTCCCCTGTGCAGCACAGCAAACCCTGCCCTTGCCAAAAGGCCCAAATTCAGGATTAAGGCAAAGCCCCAAATGCCTGTGTGGGCACGCTCAGCCCCGCTGTCCCGGGCAGCAGGGCAAGAGGAAAGCGGATTTCCTTCTGGGATGGAGTTTGCTGCTGCCAGGAACTCTATAAATAGAGCACAACAGCCTGTCTCCACCAGTCAAGACCTTCAGGAAAACACAACTCAGGAGTTTTCACACCACTGATAAAACACCTAAATCCTGCAATTCTGTTGGTGGCTGTTAATCAGCAGCACCGCTGTGCCTCGATGGCTCTCAGCAGGGTGGGGGATCCAGCACTGCAGACAATCAGGGCTTGCCCGAGTGCCCTGATCTTGCTGGGAGGAGAAACGGTTTTCTGCTCTTTGTCGTGTTTCTGGGGAGCTTTTAGGGAGTGCTGCACTGTCCTTCACGCAGATGCAAAACCGGACGAGGTCCTGAAATGCTCTCCCAGCTCCAACCCCTCTCCCCTCAGCCCCGGGTGAGGAGCAGCCTCTGGGCTGTATTTTGATCATCTGTCCATAAAGCAGGGATGGATTTCTCCCCCAAAGGCAGCTCGGCAGCAGGAGCTGAGCCTCGGCACCTGGGCACGAGGTTATTTTTAATGTGATTCTTAACTACATCTGAAGCAGGCGGTGAAATAAAGCTCGGAACTGCGGGCAGGGAGTTGAGCTGCCCAGTTCTCAGCGGTGCCTCTCCCAGTGCCATCTGCTGGTCACTGCCTGGCTGGGCTGGACTGGCCAGTGACCTGAGAACACCCTGCAGGCAGCTGGGCTCCTGCTGGACAGATGGTGCTGCTGGGCAGCAGAGCCACCAGTGACCTGTGACAGCATCACTTGTATCTCTGGAGCTCCGATTGTACCAACACGCGTGAGGATTTGCTCTGCCTGACCATATACACACAAGGTACACATCAACCAGCATCTGTATTGAAATTCAAATACACTGAAAATATGAAAAGAATGCAGGGGAAAGCTACATGAAGGAGCTGGTGGTCTCTCTCAGCTCTGAAGGTTTCTCTTCTGTGCGTGCACACAGGTGCAGGCACACGAGTAAAATAAATCTTTGGCATTGGAGTCACTGAGGAATGGGACGTGACAGAGAACAGGAGAGAGGGGGGAGGAGAGAGGGAGGAGGCAAGTGCTGCAGAGTGTGACGAGGAAGGGGGGGAACAGCTGGATAGTACTGGCCAGAGTTACACCAGGACCAGGAGGAAACAGAAATCCTCAAAAAAGCCATTCTATTTGGACAAAAAAAGGAAGAGAAAAAATATGTGCAAAACTGAAACCCACTGGGAGGGAAAAGAGTATTTCTGCTGGAAACTCATCCTGACAAACACCAAAGCAAATCTCCATGTCTCCTTGTCCCCACGTCACCCTGCTGTCCCTGGGGTTACGCTGTGGCGGGGCCTGCCAGCCACACGGGCAGGTGGGTGGGAGAGCTCAACACTTCCAGCCTGGAAATGGAACAGAAGCCAGGAAAAAGGAGAAGCATCCAAGGTTATGGCAAACTCCTGCCCTCAGGTCTCCTCAGGAAGGGGACAAAGTTCCCCGGGACTGCCGGCTGCCCTTGGCTCTGCGGCAGAGAAGGCAGCGTAAGGAGGGAGCGTGTGAATTGTCCAAGGAGTGTCCTGAGCCTACCAGGGCTGTGCAACAACCAGCACTGACAAAAGCCTTGCTGAGGGGTGCAGGGACAGCTGAGGAAAACCCCTCAGAGCAGAAGGCCCAGCAGGATGGCGCTGGGGAGGAGGAAGAGCGAAAGCCCCAAGCAGGTCCTGGGGGCTCCATCTTTGGGTGGATCCACACGTGTCTTGACTGAGTTTGTCTTCGGTTTTGCATCCCGGGCAGATACTGAAGGAAAAGAAGAAAACATGAAGTTAGACAAGTTCCTCTTTAGTGAAGGAGCTAAGAGGCTCTCCAGTGCCTGCCTCTTCCTCTGGAGATGCATCTAACAAAGGTCAAAGGAAAGAGTGATCCTCGTTGCCTCAGCAAGGCTTTCTGCTCTGGCTTTGTGGCTGTGGCAGTTTTCGGTGTCTCTTTGCCATTGTGGCACATGCTGGGGTTGTAGCAGCAGATATTGGCTTGGTCAGAGTTGTGATGGGTTTTGGCCTGGCTGGGGTTGTCATTTGGGACTGTGGTGGCAGGTTTTGGCCTGGCTCTTGTGATAGGTAAGAGTGTTGAGGGTTTTGGGCTTGGCTGTGTTTGGCAGTGTGGCTCTGGGTGGTGGTTTAGCCGTGGTTGTGGTTGGAAGTCAGTTTTTGGATGGTGGCTTGGCTGTGGTTCTGGTGGCCTCTGATGCTGTGGGTTCAGGTTTGGCTCTGGTGTGTACTGGTACTGTGGGTTCTGGTTTGGCTGTGGCTCTGAGTTTTGGCAGAGCTGTTGTGGTGGATGAAAGAGATGCAGAGATTAAAGTGCCATGGGTTAGGGCTGGCTCACCTCAGCAGATCCCCGCACTGAGCAGGACCAGCAGAAACCAGGGAGGGGCTGAAACAGCAGCTGACCCTTCTCAGGTCACTCTGGGCCATTCCCAGCCTGAAGACACCTCACGTCCCTTACACAGCTTCCTGCCCCACAAGGGGCAAACCCACTGCCTAATGGGGTAGAAGGCCCTTGTCCAATCCTCCTCATCTTGAGACAGTTGACCTCTGTTAGGAGCAGGAATTGCTCCTGATGTCTCATGGTGCAGCCGTGGAAGTGCAGCTCAAGGGCTCCCTGACAGCCCCAGGAGGGTCCAGAGCTCAGACCCAGCCCGGGGTCTCAGTCCCAACACCCCCTCCAGGGCCACACTCGGCTCTGCTCACTCACCACACAGGTTGTTCTCACAGACTGTGCCCGTGGGACACCTTTCACACGAGGGTCCTTCCATGTAGGGCAGTTTGTCCTTTCTATTACCCCTGGAAGCAGAAAATGCCGAGATAAAGAAGGTGTGAGGAAAGGGGAAACACCCATCCCAGAGAGGGGGCTGATTCAGCTGGGATATCCCAGCCAAGGCAAAACTTGGGATTAGCATAGAAAACAGGTCTTGGTCTCCTGTCACGGCCTGTCAGGGCCCTTTACTCACCAGCCTGACCCCAAGGCTGCTAAAGCCAGGGCAGACAACTGCACAGAGCAGATCCCTCACCCCGCTCAGAAGAGAGCAGGGTGTGGGCATTGGGGCCTGGAACTTACGGGGGATAATATTTGCAAACAAGCAGCTGTGCATTCTCTGTTTTGATTCCATCAATCTTCTTACAAGAACTCTTCCCACAGCCAACGCGAGTTGTCTCTGCCCAGACCACCTGAGGCAAAGATCAGGGTTGAAGGTGAGGGGATTGGGTGAAGTCTCTCCCCTGGCCTTTAAAGCTGCTCTCATATCTTCCTCATCTCCCAGCGTGTGTTCTGGATCCCACATCCCCATGGTGCTCTGGCATTCAGGATCTTCCCCATCGCACCTTCCCAAGGTCATATATTCCAGTGCCACAGCTTTCCTACCATACAGTCTACCCAGGCAGAGCATCACCACCTCGGCTTTGGTCTTGGAATCATCCATCCATATACTTACCACCACCTCTTCTCTTCCTTGCACCCACCCAAGATGTGAAGAAACACCCAGACCTCATCTTTCTACCCAAGACAAGCTGGCACTGAGCACTGCTGGGCAGCCAAAAAGAGGGCAGTAGAGCTTGTCTCAAAAAAGGTCTTCTCCAAAAGGCTGCTCATGGCTGACACCATGCCCAGGTCCACCTCTATCATTGTGAATCCCACCTGGTTCCCTGTCCTTTTGCACAGACTTTGGGAGGAGCTGAGGCACCGGTACAGCTCCTGTCCCAACAGCCCCTCCACCCCAGCAGCTGGTACCTGGGTGTAGTTGTCACACGTCTGCCTGGGGTCACACTCGGATGTTTTCAAGTTGTAGAATTTCCACTCCCTGTTCCATTCTTCGATGGCCAATTTTACATCCAGGGCTGAAGCCGTGGCAAAGAGGTTTGCCCTGCCTCGGCCCCCGTTCTGGCCCCAGATGCAATTCTTTGCATGGATTTGAGCAGCAACCTCCAGGTCCGTGTCCCAGATCTGAAAGGAGCTCGGTGTCAGCACACAGAGAGGGACGCTGGGCTCTCCAACAGGAACAAGGCACTTAACCAAGGACCCCTGTGCTCTCTGGCTGCAGTTTCCCCATTCATGAGGAAAATTCAAACCCCTACCCAACACAGTCCTCAGGAGAGGGGAGCTCCATGGTCAGTCCTAGCACAAGCCCTGGTTTATGGGTCAAAGGCTTTCAAAGCCTTTTGAACCTTTCCTGAAGCTCTTCTAATGCCATCATGGAGTTTCCTCAGCTCAGCAAGGAGAAACCATCACAGCGCTGAGGGTTCTGGCCCTGTACCCTTTGAGTCTGCAGTCACTGGTCAGGCCTGCTCTCTCTGAATTTAACTTTTACTTTGGTTGTTAAGCTCCCATTTACCAGCCCACAAAGACTTTACCCAGCCTAGGCAACTTTGGCAAGGTGTCCTCCAAGCACACTGTGACCCAAGGAGGAAAGGGCTCCAACTTTCCAGGATGAACAGTTGTCCTTCTCCTCCCCATGATTCGTAAACAGTGAGGAAAAATCACATGTGGTGCAAGATTAAACTTGATAGCCAACTTTTAATCAAATCAAGAGTCTGAACAAGACAAAAAGCAGCAGCTCTAGAGCTCAGTTTTGCTCCCACTGCAGCCACATGTTGATGTGGGACCTGACTTGATTTCCTCAAACAAAACAGGGGATCCCTCACATCCAAGGCAGCCCTGCACAAGGCATGGGCAGGAATAGGATCATGAGGGGTCCAAATAAGTGACAGACTTGACTGACATGTTTGAAGTTGATGCAAATACAGAGCACTGCATGTTGTCCCACACAGCAGGATTCCCCCACCAGCTCTTGGCAATGACCATGGCAAAGTCTCCAGCTCATGGCACCTGCTCATGGCAGCGCCTCACCTGCCCTTCCTGCCATCACAGGCAGCTCCAGCAGGCGCTCATGTGACTGAGAGATTCATCACTCTCATGCAAGAGCACCTGGGGACTCACATCACATGTAGGAACTTCCAGAAAATGATCAAAGACAACTCCAAAGGTAAAGGAAACTCTCCTCTTTAGAGGCAGTTTAGGAACCCCTCCATTGACACCTACTCATAACCCTACACAAGAATTGCTCTGCCTCCCCTAAGGAGAACCCTGATCCATCCTTGCACTAAGATCGAGCCTTGGACCACACAAACACCCCAATGTTCCTCTGTAATAAATGCCACTTACCATCTTCATCATAGCCTTGGCAGGAGGAGAGACCTGGGAGCGATATTTATTATGCTCATCCAAGATGATCTTCTTTTCTTCATCGCTCAGGGACCAGCTCAGCTCCAGCACTGAGAGCATCAGGAGAACGGGAGGAAGACCTGAGCTCAGCATTGTGCAGGCAGCTTCTGCCTCTCAGCAGCCCACGGCTCTGGCAGTCAGATTTAAATGCCTCCCAAGAGCCAGGAACACCCAACAGCTTGAAGATTGGGGAGGAAATGTATTTATTAGAGTTTTGGAGCCACGTGGGACACACCCATGTCACGTATCGGCCTTGATGGAGAGGCTGCACTGGGGCTGGTGCCAGCAAACATGCATGGTCACTCCCCATGCCTGAATCCTAATCCCTGGATTGCCATTCTTCTGCTCTTCAAACCTCTGCTGCTCCAAACCTCAGCCATCCCCTGAGCCCTCAGTTATGGGTCCCCTCTTCTACCTCCTGTCCCTTTTCTCAAAATCACACAATCCCAGAATAGCTGGGGTTGGAAGGGCCCTCAAAATCATCCAGTCCAACCCCTCTGCAAAATCACCTGGAACAGGTGACACAGGAACACATCCTGGTGGGTTTGGGATATCTCCAGTGTGAGAGAACTCCATAACTCCCTGGACACCTGTTCCAGTGCTCTGCCATCCTCCATGGAATGAAGTTTCTTCTTGTCTTGAGGTGGAACTTCTGGTGTTTTGAGTTTATGGCCATTGCTCCTTGCCCTGTTGCTGGGCACCACTAAAGAGTCTGACACCATCCTCTGACACCTCCTAGATATATTTCTATGGATTGATGAGATCCCCTCTCAGTTCTCTCTTCTCCAAACTAACCAGGCCCAGCTCCAGCAGTCTCTCCCCATCAGAGGGATCCTCCAGTCCCTTAATCTTTATGGCCTCCACTGGACTCGCTCCAGTAACTCCTGTCTTTCGTGAGCTCGGACACCAGACCTGAACACAGATATGGTCTCCCCAGGGCAGAGTAGAGGGTAAGGATCACCTCCCTGACCTGCTGACAACACTCTTCCCAATGCCCCCAGGATCCCGTTGTCCCTCCTGGCTCCAGAGCACACTGCTGGCTCATGGTCAACTCATTGACCCTCTGGTCCTTCTCTGCAGAGCTGCTTTCCAGCAGGTCACCCCCAGCCTGTGCTGGTACCTGGGTTATCCCTCCCCAGGTGCAGGACCTGTGTTTGCCCCTGTTGAACCTCATCAGGTTTCTCTCCATCCAACCCTGCAGCCTATCCAGGTCCCTCGGAATGGCAGCCCAGCCTCCAGGTGGATCAGCCACCCCCCCAGCTCTGTATCATCACCAAACCTGCCCAGGGTCCATCCTATCCCTTCATCCAGGCTGTTGATAACAATTTGGATATGACTGGACCTAGTACTGAACCCTGGGGAATGCCACTGACTACAGGCCTCCAGCAGGATTCTGCTCTGCTCACAACCCTCTGAGCTCAGCCATTGAGCCAGTTCTTGATCCACCTCACTGTCCATTCACCCAGCTCGCATTTCCTGAGATTATCCATGGGGATCTTAGGGGACAGTGTCAAAAACCTTGCTGAAGTCAAGGTAGACACCACCCACTGCTCTTCTCTCATCAACCCATCCTGCTGGGTTTGGATGCTTGAATTTTGACCAAGTTTCTTGGGCCCCCTTCCCTTCTAGAGCACTATTCCATGGGATTCCTCTAAGTAGGTCTTTGGAAAGGTTGAATTGGCTCTCTGGAAATTCAGGGTTCTAGCCCTGCTACTGCTTTGCTTCCCCACACAGGATCCTGAGTTTCACCACAACATGGGTCACTACAGCAAGGCTTTCCCCAGCCTTCCCATCTTCAACCAGTCCCTCCTGGTTTGGTAGTACAAGGTCCAGAAATACACCTCTCCTCCTTGGCTCCTCCACCACTTGTATCAAAATTATTTTCAATGATCTGCAGGAACTTCCTGGACGTACAGCCCGTGCTGAGCTGTGTTGTCTCTCCAACAAGTATCAGGGTGGTTGAAGTTCCCCAGGAGGACCAGGACCTGTGACCACGAGGCTACTTCCAGCTGCCCACAGAAAACCTCATCAACTTCCTCCTCCTCACAGGTGCCCTGTAGTAAATACCCACCACAGTGTCACCCAGAGCCTCTAACAATAATCCCACAGCAAGCACCAAAGCCCTGTTTTCACAGAGCCCCTCCTCTACCCCTGGAATGCAGCTGCATTACAAAGGCAGCGAGATGCAGTTGCTGAGAGCAGTTTGCAGCACAGCAACTCCCCAAAGTCAGAGCTCACCTCGGCCAGCCCCGTGTCTGTGTTGGGGTGACAGCATGTGGCAGATGAGGAGCAGCCCCCCGGGCTCCCCCAGCCTGCTGGGAACAGGGACAAACAGAGGCTTGATGCCTCCTCCCTGAACCCGAATCAGGAGAAGGGGGAGCAGGAGCGGAAGAATGGGGTACAGAGCTGAAATTGCCCCAGACAGGGCAGCTGAGAGCCTGTGTCTGCCCTCGGGGCTGGCTGGAACAAGCAGACCGTGGGCTCTGCATTGACAGGATATGTGGAGTGCAGCTCTCCTCCTGCTCGCTCAAGGAGCAGCCCATCCCCACACCCCGGGGAGCAGCGGCCACTGCACGGGGACAGCAGCCACACACCAACACCTGACAGGGTCTGCTCCAGCCTGGTGGCTCCAGAGAGGCCCCACTCTGCAGCACAGAAGTGACCAAGCCTGGGCTTCCACTGACTCACGTCTCGAGGGTCTCCAGCGGGGCTGGCCGGTGTCTAACAAGGCTCCTGCACTGGTGTGGGAGTAACAGGAACTCTCTCTTCTCCCTACTCGCCTGGATTTATGAGCTCTGGAGGAGTTTATCGTCTTCCACGCCTCAAAGTTTGGCTAAAATCAACTGAATTGTAAAGGAAACATGGAGATTGTTAATGGAAGAAAAGAAAGGAGGGACAGGCAGAGCTGTTTCATCAACTTTGTTCAGAGAACCAGGATAAAACCCACAGAACATTTCCCAGACTACTCCTTTTTCACAGTGTTCTTTATGACTTTTTTTTAAACAAAAGCATTCTGACTTTTCATTTATAATTACATTTCCCTTAGAAAAAGTGCCCTAAAAAAAGGTGAAATAACCCCTCCATAGCTGACATGCAACATGAAAATAAAAATCAGGAAAAGGGAAAAGGGTCATTAACACTTGTATTTAATTGCAAAAATTAAAAAATTTTATTCTTCTTACATACAAATCTCATTTATTTACACACTTTACAGGCTTTTCCCAAGTATTTACAAAGTTTGCAATATATTAAATTAGGACCATCCATAAAATTCTGCATTAAGTGCATATTCACATTCTTTTTTTTTTTTTTTTTTTTTAAATCCATCACTGAATTTAGTGTTCAGCATTGAAACAGTCTTTATGCATATATAGCTTTACTTCCCAGCACCTCTGAGCCTTAAGAATGCGGCTTCCCTCCCCAAGACAAGGAGATGATGCTAAAAATAAATCACCTGCCATTTGTTTGAATCTCCAAAGCAAAGGGAAGTCCAGCATCTCCCTTGTCTAACCCAGCAGGACACTAAATCTGCCCTTTACAAGGAGGAGGTTCCTGAAGAGGAGGATATCGAGTTCTACCTATAAAATTTATCAAGAGGAGAAAGTTTGGTTTGCAGGAAGCGAAAGCTCTTTGTGCACCCACAGAAATGGCCTCACCCCAGGAGTGTCCAGTTCTCCTGGGGGCCACGAGGCTGAACGTGGACCTGGGATTGGGGTGTGGGGAAGGGAAACTTCCCTCCTGGAGGGAGGGAACAAGAGGGGTTCAAGGCAGAAGGATCCCCTTTTCTGAGACACGTGTTTACAGAGCTCACATCTCTACCACGAGATGCTCTCCTGCCTCCCACCTCCTCCTGCTGCTGCTGGAGCCCAGGAGGCCACGAGGGAAGGGAGGTGCTTTGATCCAGCCCAGACAAACCAGCTTCTCCTCCAGAACACTGCGAAAACAGGCCTGGTGGGAGAAGCTGAAGTCTGGAGACTCATGGGAAATCTGACTCAAAGCTCTCCAGGGCCCTGCAAAGAGACCCCTCAGGGGAATCAATGTGTGCAATAACAGTGGGCAGGAAAAAAAAAAAAAAATTTTGAAAAGGAACAAAGAAAGCAAAAAAACCCAATCAATAGAAACTGCCAGCTTTGCTCCCGTGGGGGCTGCTGATTTCCCAGTACTGAAGTAAATCATAATAATCCTTTCTCCTCCTTTCAGTTACCCTGAGTTCAGGACTGGCTGACAGCACCGTTCAGTGACCCCAGCTTTGGGGAGCAGCTTTAAACCACGATCCTCCCGCCCAGCTGACAGGGACAGCGCGTCCTTCCAGCCTGGCAAGCGCAGAGGTGCCCCCTCCTCACCTCTGCTCACTGGGCTCGTGCGTAGTACCGATTTCTGGTGCGATTTCAGAGCAGCTTTGCAGCTTGGGGGATGTGGGGTGAGGAGGAATCCATCTCCCAGCTCACAGGCAATGAGCTCTGAAGCACAAAAAGGGATTTTAAAATGCGTTGATTGGGAAGCCGTGTGAGCTGGGCAGAGTGGGAGTGGGAGATTGTCCAAACCAGCAGCAGAGTGCAAAAGGGGAGCTGAGGTGAGGGAGACCATGGTGGGACACCCCCTTCTGTGACTCCTCTGATCATGGCTGTGAAACCTCAATAGCTGCAGGAACTGTCCTGTTCCCCCTATTTCCACCTCAGCAGGCCACTAGGACCACCAGGATCTCTAGGGAAGTCCTGCAGCCTTTCCAGGGATGCTGTGAAGCTGGAGCTCTGGATGAGGAAGATGACCACGGCTTAATTGCAGTAAAGGTATCAAAATCTCCCTTTGGCCATCCCAGTTTTGCCATTGTGGCCTCACCCCCGGGTTTCCCACCGTGGCTCCTCGCCCGCCCTGGGATGTGGAAGGTGTGAGCACCACTCCTCTGGCAGCTGGAGACAGGAGCTGCTCTGGAAGCTGTGCTGCAGACCGGGGCTCTGCACTTCGGCCAAAATCGGCTCTTTATCAGCAGGAGAACTGCCCTCCTGTTTTAGTTTAGCAGCTAATTCCTTACAGCTTTTGGAAGAGGAAGAGAAAATATACCGGAGAGCTTAAAAACAAATGATGTAAACTCCAAAGGGAGCGAGGTTGGGACATATGCAATGTATTGCTGAGACAGAGCTGGAAACTTATGCAGAGCCCATAAAGTGCACTTGGAAGGCTGCTCTGCAAACAGGCCAGACTCACCAGCTCCTGTCCAACCAGCTGCAACTCTTCGAGGAAGGGAGAAGCACTACGTGAGAACACTTCTGCTAAACAGGCACAAACCTGCCCCTTCCTCCCCCTCCTCCTCCCAGTCCAAACACCAACTGTAAATAGATCCATTTTCTCTGCTTCTTCCCGAAAGAGCCAGACAGCCACAATGGCTTAAGTGTGGCTCTCAAAATCCAGGCATTTCACAGACACTTGGGAATTGTCTCCGCAGCTCTTTTACAAGTTACAGTCAAGGACACTTAGCGGTGACAGTGTCACCGAACCGCCGCAATCTCAGCAAGAATGGCTCCAGCAGCATCTTTGAGCAAATGCTTTACAAAAATGGTTCAGATATAAAACCAGTAAGAGGTGAAGTAACCTTGTCAGCCTTTGAATTTGATTTGAGAAGCTGTCAAAGTGTAAATAGCAACAGTCACTAATGAGGCTCTAATTCTGCCATCACCGAACTCCCAAATTTCCATTAACTAAGACCCAGGCTTTAAGAGGAGGGAGAGGGGTGGTGTGTGTGTGTGTGTCTTGGCATGTACAAGATCGAATGTAGTGTCATGAGTGTGAAATACACTCCAAGCAGTGAGAATACTAATGGCAGTTTTATTGGTCCAATTCCCTTTAATACTCTGTAACCAATTATATTAGTCCTTTTCTATCCTGAGAGAGCCAGACTCTCCCCCTTTGGTTCTACTAGATCTGGTGTGTGTCCAGCACCGAGGGCCGTGCACAGACTGACACAGGTGCTGGGCTTGTTCTCATTGTTTTGACAGGAGAAAAACAAGGGTTATGCATAGAAATGTTTGCAGTGTCAAGGCCTCAGACTAAATTCTTTGGAGCAGGAACTGTCCTCTGCCTTATTCTTGTACAGGAGCCAGACGTGGTCATCCCACTTGGCAGCTTTTGTCAGCTCCTAATCAGATTAGCACAATGTTTGCTCCCATTCTCCTCAAAAACAAAGGCTGGACAGACATTTTCCCAATCTGTCATTTTACATGTACCTAAAATATTTACAGAGAAAAAGGCTCTTGTTCCTGAGAACAGAGTTAACTCACTGTCAACCAAAACCCCTCCCAACTCCATATTAACAAGTGTGAGAGTATGTCCTGAACTCCAGCCCTGGCCTATGAGTTCAGCCTGACACATCTGTAAATGATCTCCAGCAGTGGGATCAGACCCAAAGGATCAGACTTGGAAGGGACCGGAGCATCCGCAGCCTGCAAACACCGAACCCGAGCCTCTCTCAGGGCACTGGAGACAGCACCGCTCCAGCAGCAGGAAACACGCAAAGGCAGCTTGGAAAGGACCCAGGAAAAACCAACGTTCATTCTGAAGACAGAGTTCCAGGTCTGGAAAGAGTCAATGCAAAAATATGCCAGGGAAGAGGGAGGTTTCAGGTGCTCCCAGAGGTACCGTGGGCTGGGAACGCAGGCAGCACCTCCAAAAACAAAGAGCAGCTGAGAACGGCTGTGCAGCCCTTGGTGTCTGAGGCGAAAGTTGGACAGAGCTGCTCTCTCCCAGCCCCAGCTCCATCCAGAACTCCTGCACTGCCAGCACCACTAACACGTGCGTCTGTGTCGGTGATTTTACAGGAAAGGAAGTGGAGGTGAAGAAAAGCACAATTATCATTTGACTCACTCACAACCTGCTGACAGAGAGCTGCAGAAGAGTGATCACAACACAGAGAGGCCTGAAGGGATTCTTTTGGTACAAGAAGGACAAAGTGGGTGAGAGTTTCTGCCCTCAGGCTCAAGGCTCTCCCAGCTCGGGAGCAGAGCCAAGATGAGCTCTGCAGGGCTCACACAGCTGCGGACGTGAGGGAGAGCTGAGACACATCACCAATTCATTCCCTTTATAGAACTGGCCTGACTACACAGGCTCAAAGCTTCCTCCTCAGGAGGAATGTACACAGAAATGTCACACACCCCATCCACTCCCAAACCCCCCAGGAAGTTTCAGAAGTGCCATAATCCACAAAGAACACAAGGTGAATCTCATCCTGAGAAATCCATCTGCTGCTCCTGGAAAAAAAACCCTTTGCTGCAAACCCAGGGCTTACCTGAGGGGACAGGGAGGGTCATAAATAGCTTGAGCTTCTCCCAAAATACATTTGAGGAAAGGCAAAGGATTACCTCAAGGGTCAGGAAAATAGTCACTTTTAAACACTGTAAACATGCAGGGTGGCAAAGCTGCCTGCCCCAGTTGCCCTGGCTCGCTCCTCTCAAGACGTTGCCTTGGTTTCAAAGCTGAAAGTCTTCTTGTCCTGGGAACAGCTCTGTTCTCCCACCCCACCATCCTTAGCTGGCAGCTCCATCACAAACCACGGCTGGCTCTGTCCCTCTGGCCATGAAGTTCATTGTCCAGTGATCTGCGCTGGCATAACCTTGGGAAGAGGCAACGGAGAGGCTCTGTGAGATGAGCCCATCCTTAATGAGTGCTCCCATTTCCCACAAAGGGATGTGCTCACTGTAACACTCATTGTGTACCCACACTGCTCAGCTTTGAGCAGCTCCTGGTATCCCAGTGTTGGTGTTCCAGGCTACAAACTCCCAGCCCAGAAGGATCCCTCCCTGTGCTGTGACAAGCAGGCACACACCAGTCTGGAGGTGACAATGGCACAAACCACCATCCCAGCTGTCAGACAGAAAAGACCCAGCTAGAAGCAGTCTCCTGATTCCAAAGGCTCCCCCAGTCCCTGCACGCCACAGCTCTGGTACTCACCCAAATCCCCAGCTTCCAGCTCCACCTTGAACATCTCACAGTGTCCTCTGCACGTGTCCAGAGGTGCAACAGTCAGGGTGAGCTGCCCGCTCCCAACAATGAAGAGGCTGTGCAGGCTGTAGCTCTAGAACAGAAGGAGAGCATTTCAAAAGCCTGGCCAGCTTTCCTTGGCTCTGTCTGCCCAAAGCAGGGACAAGTCACTGCCCTGCAGGCAGGTGAGACAAACAACACCTTTGCTGCTCCCCCAGTGTCCAGAGGATCACAGAATCTTAGCTGAGGTCAGCTGCATGCAAGGCTTCTCTCCTCCAAGGCAAAGCCTGCACATCCCCAAAACTCAGGAAAACACAGAGGAGATGAGGCCAGACGCCTGAAGTGCCTCAGAATGAGTGAGACTCACTGCCAGGAACAGCTCCTAAAATGCAACTTTTAAAAATAATTCTGCCCAACTGCGCACAAAAAGACCTCACCCAGCTCTAGAGCAAGGCCAGACACACGAATGGAGCAGGCAAGGGGTGCTGGAACAAGATGCTTTTAAAGTCCCTCGGTTTCTGTGACATCTCCAGCTGCCAAGGGAGATGGGCACAGGGTATCTCCTGCCCCAAACTAGACACAACTGCACAGCCACCTTGAGATGCCACTTCCCACAGGGATGGACGGAGCTGATACAACCCCAAATGCTCCTTTGCAGGACTGTATCAGCTAAAAATACCCTACAAATCCCACAGAAACTCAGAGGTGCTGGGAGACAACACACAGACAGGAAAAAAATGTCTCTGGAATGAATTTCTCACCGTATTCCCCAAATCTGGATGGCGGATGAGGAAGCAGCTCTCCAAGGTCACTCTCTTGGGGAAGGACAGCAAAGAGGAAGCAGGGAAAAATTCCTGCAGAATCCGAGATTTATTCACGGACTTGTTCCTAAACAAACCAGCCCATATTAAAGAGTCATCACACAATGATAATGTTAGCATTTAAAAGCTACTTTCCAGATAAAATTCTTGCCAAACATTCAGGCTTGATAAACAGCATGACAGACTAGCCCTGGGAGCCAGGAGCAAAATTCAACCTCAGCCTTTAAACCCATGCTCCTCCACACTTTCCTCTGGGCTCCTGCACCAGGACCATGTAAAGAGGGAACAAACAGATCCTGATGGATACCTGAACTTCATTTCCCTCCCCTTTTCCCTTAAAATGATCCAAATCATTGAGCAGATCCACTAACTACAAAAGATGCAGAGTGGTGGCATCATAACTGAACCCACATGGCGAGGCAGGGGAGACCCAAGGCTGTTCTTTAGACCAGGAAATGTAACTGGAAAAGGCCAGGTGGGGCTTGTTATTTCTACATCCCTGTTTAGGGGACTGACATGATTAATTCTTCTGTACCCTGACCATCCCTGTACCAGTGCTTGCTCTGAGACCTTAGAGAGCTCTGAGTTGTTCACACGTCTTGTTCACACTAAAAGGCTTTGGCAAAGAGCTTTTGGTTAACTGGGGCAGGATTAGAGTTGGCCATATTTTCTGCACAAGACCAAATACAAATTACAGGATTCTGTGACTTTCCATTACTTCTCAGTGTTTGCAGAAGTCATGGCATCTCTTGACAGTCAGCACCAGTGGTGGAGGATTTCCACTGAGCAGACAGAGGTGATAGAAATGTGAACCAGTTGCCTCAGGTGATCAGATCACAGCCCAGATGATTTACAGCCTGAAGAAGAGGACCAGGCAGTCCCTGGGATAATTTTCTTGTAAAGGGAGCAATACCTGGAGACCAAGCCACAACTCTCCATTTTTAGTGCAGAAGTCTCGTCCTCAGAGCAAACCAGTGCCAGCAAGCAGAAGCAGCCTGTGACCCACTCCTGTACACCTTCCCTCCAGTTAAACTGCACCTGGCAGGCACTGGTGGCTCACACAGGCAGAGCTTGAGCACCCATGCAGAAAGGATGTGTCCATCCATCACTTGCTTTGTCTGACTCACCAGGGAAAGAAAAATGGGCAGCTCCATAATTCAGCTGAATTTTCTTCTATTATAACCTCTGCCAGTTCTGGATCCTGGGACTGAAAATGCTTCAGCTCTTCATAGGAGAGATGCTGCCCTGTCTTAAAGAACACGAAACAAAGATAAAAGCTGTGCCCCCAGGGTTGCCCCCTGCTCCCATTTCCCTCCCAGCAGAACACATCCAAGAGCAAGAGCCACGTGGATTGCTAAGTGTCCAAATACAATGATCATTAGCCAGAGGAACAATGCAGGGAGCTCTCTCCTCCCACATCTTTACACTGGGGTGAAATGTCATCTTAGACACATGTCCTGAACGAGCAGTTTGAGTTCATGGGTGAAAATACTGGGCAGGGGTTTTGGGCTCATCACCCACCCTCACAAATCCCTGCATTACCTTGATTAGAAAAGGCTGATGCCTCTGGAGCTTTTCTGATAGCTCTCTGTAGTCTGTCACTATCTGAAGGCTTTTCACAGCAGAACAGACTGTGCAGTTTGCAGGAAGTGCAGAAGCGTTCTGTCTGCAACCTGCTGCCCACCAGTCCTGGCATTCTGGGGAAGAAACAAGAGAAACCTGTTCAGTAAGACCAAAAATGGAATGGGAAGGAGACAAATTCAGTGATAAACTCATTATCCCCAACATGAAACACTGAGTTTTCTTATAGTTTCTGATGGCTGTTAACTCAAAAAGAAGAAGCTTCACCAGACAGGGAACTGGAGGGAATGTTTCCAGCACATTTTGGAGATACAGCTAAAGGTTGTGAGCAATGGGAGAGCTAATGGAAATTCCACTTCTCTGTGCATGAGGCACACAGGCTCAGATCACCTTCCATGAGCAGCAGAAGGATGGCAACCATCACACGAAGTGTAATTAAACTGAAACAAGTCCATAAGCAAAAGAGAAACCCAAAAGTGTTACCAAGGAGATAACACCCAGTAAACAAAAAAAAGATCCAGGTTGGAAAGAGTAACTCCCACACGGGTTAGCACTGGTGTCATGAACCCTGCTAGGACATACCTGAAATCATCACCCTCCCCTTTACCACTGTGTTAATTTAGAAATACTTTGTCCCAGGCAATGGTTGCCCAGTCTCTGATGTGCAGAAGAAGCTGGGGAAATGTCATATTTCACCAAGACATGCTGCTACTGATTTCATTCATCCCATGCATTGACTTGATGATGAAATGGGGAGAAAAGTCCCAGCACGAGCAACCCCTGGACCACAGCCACGTTCATTCTAAATTCCATAAACTGTTGTTACACCACAATCAGCTGAACTGGCCTGTAATGAACACTGGATATGTTTACATCTTCAAAAATTCAATTTTGACATGAAAACACAACTTGATGCCTGTATCCAGCCTCAAATTTACCAGCTCTCCCAAAAACCATTAAGAGCAGGGACTTGTTGCAGCAGGGAACGAGCAGGACAATGCTGACACACCCCATGCATTTTGATGCTAAAGGATGTGCAGAGCAGCCACCACACTGAAAGCGTGTGGCTCTAATTTACAGAATCACATGAAGATCAAATTCCAACTCCTGGCCTTGCACAGCGACATCCCAAACTCCCACCCTGTGCTGGGAGCCGTGTCCAAACTCTCCTGGAGCTCTGGCAGCCTCAGGGTTGTGCCCATTCCCTGGGGAGCCTGGGCAGTGCCCGGCACCCTCTGGGGGAAAGATCTTTCCCTGATATCCAACCTAAACCCCCCCAACACAAATTTTATATTTGGAGATACAGCAGCAGGTTGTGAGAAATGGAAGAGCTGAATGGAAATTCCACTTCAAACACAGATTTTATGGCAGTGACAGCCCTGGTTCTGCAGCCTTAATCCAACAGGAGAGGCTTAACTTGGGCAGTGCCAGCAAAGCCATCCTAGGCCTGATCTGTCAGGGTGGGTCAGGAAAAACCCAAGGCTGGTGGTGTCCTCACCAACATGCCCACCCTGACAGCACGTGGCAAAACAGCTCCAAAATCTCCTGGACATTGCTGCAGGCAAACTCGGGAGACGAGGGGATGGCAAAGGGAGAAAGGAGAGTGAAGTGTGGCTGAAAAATCAAGGGGGAAACAAGGATGCACAGCAGCTTTTTGGGGGGAAAAAAGACCGTGCACAACCTCCCTGTCACTGCCACTGCAATTTCCAGCCACGCTCACACTCCTGCACAGGGCTAAGAAGGGATGAACAGAACTTTATAGGAGAGCTCTTGTTTTATTTTCCCCTCTGACATCTGCAATGGACCACGAGGAATGTTACAGAGGATTTACGTGCATTGGGACATAGCAACAAGGAGCAGATTGGGATTCATTCTGCTTCTTTCTTGCTGAGTATTTTCAACTCCCAAATGCTGCATTTCCCACCCTACTGCTGGGATATGGACTGAAAGGGATCAGGATATAATTCCTAGTCTTTCTGGAAGATGCATCTACACTGCTTTCAGGGAAAGGGGAAAAAAAGGCAAAACAAAGTGTAAAATCCTTCTTGCAAGCAGAAGTTCCACTCCCATGAGAAACTGCTCCGACGTACTTTCCCTCCCTCCTCACAAGAGAAAAAAGAAAATCTTTGTTCCACTGCCTGTAGAAAGCTTCAGTTTTACAACAACAAAAAAACTCAACTCACAAAAAACAGCTGGTCAGTGACAGGAAACAAAAGGCTGAAAGATCTCACCAGAGAAAGGGCAGTCGCTGAGAAGAGAACAAGGAAACATCTCTATGGTCTGTCATCAGACGGGGCGTAGCAAGACTGTAATTTCTCTCTGGGCAAAACTCAGAAACCTCATCCCTAAGCATTAAGCACAGTTGTCCCCAAATTTTCCCTCTGGGCTCAGGGCAGTACCCCACGGAACAGGATGCTAATCAGCTTGACAGTACAGAGCTTGATTCCTCTTTTGAGCCAGGCTGGGATATTTGCATTCTCAATTGCTCGATTCAGGAGGTGATTTCTTTTCCCCATGAATAACCAGAGCAGAGCACTGGTTGAGACGCATTTCAAATGCTGCATGTGGGGTTGTGGGATTTTTTTTTTTTTTTCCTAGTAATTAATCTTTTAGATTTATTGTGGAGGGTGTTAGTCTGTGCACCAGCATGCGTGTGACTGGCATGACAAGTACAGGCAGCGCCTGCCCTTCCCAGGGAGGGCGGGAGGAGAGATGGTGCACAGAGGAGCCAACTGCCACTGGGGACCAGGGCAGGATTTTACCCAGGATGCTGATTTTCTCTCCTTACCCTCCCTGCATTCCTTTTACATTATCACCCTGCCTGCCCAGACACCCTGGGGATCGTTCTGGTGGAAGTCGAGCGCGCTGTCTGCGCGCACACACGGCTGCTCAGGGATGCAAATGGAAGATGCTCTTTTCATCCCAGCACAACCCTCACACCCTGCTCCCATCCACTCCCAACCACACGCTGAAGTGCTGGGCGTGGGCAATTATCCCTGCGGAGCTGGAGTGCAGGAGAGCAGCTGTAGCAGTGACACATCCAACCATCCCTTACACGACAGAAGCGGGGCCAACTCCTCTCTGCTTTCTCACCCCTGTTTGAGGGCAGCTTTCAGTTTGTTCAACAGAACTTCAGTTCCCCATCGGCCATAACCACCTAATATTTCCTTTTATGTGTTATTATTTCTCCAGAACAAGAGCTGCCTTCTCCCCAGTGTCAGGAGAACTCCTGGCAGAGCCAGGGCTGGGACTTTCAGCTGCTAACACAGCTCAGACCAAGAGATAACAATCTTCCCTTAAAACACATCTATGATTAATGCTACAAGGAGTTTATGACTCTACTTTCCACTATGCAGAAAAATAATTTTCAAGTCACCATCAATTTAAAATGAGTACCCCGCCCTTCTTGGCTTTTTTCACAGAGGATCTCCCAAATTTTTGGCTGCCCCCAGCACTGGAGAGGGGTGTGTGTGCACAGCCCCAGAGATGCTGGGTGTGGATGATCAGATCGTAAGCTCAAGGTTCCTGAGAAGGCCTGGCCCTGCTTCTGCCCGTTGCAGCAAAGCAAATTAACTTATGGACACTTGCCCACATGGATGTGAGAGCAGGATCTCAGCAAGCCCTGCTCTCTTTAGGGACCATATGGAGGGCGCAGGATCAATCTGCCAGTGCAGCAGGTTCAAAGGGAAGCCTCTAGCAGGGGGAACTTTTGTTCCTGCAGGATACAGAGCCAAGGGCTGCTCCTGACCCTAACAAAGTGTTCAAAACAGAAAACCTCCTGCTTGCAGCACTGCAGGTGCTGAGGCAGTTTGCTGGCTCCCCACCAAGCTGGTTTGTTCCCTAGCACTGGGTGCTGCAAGGCTGAAACAATCACCAGCCAGGTCTGCACAGGGAAGTCTGGTCCCAGAGAAGACTCCCAGGACCCCACAGCCCCCCAGGAGTTGTGTCCATAGGGTCTGTTGCTGCCATCACCCACAGTAACTGTGGAAGCTCCCCAGAGGACTGGCTGAAGTACTGAGCAGCTCCACAACCTGCAAAGGCCGGTTCCAAATCCCAGATTCCTCTTTCTGAGGATGAGGCTGTTCCCCAGACCACCACATGCTTCACCAGGGCCAATCCTAGGGATATTCAAGCAACTTCAGCAAGCAGCAGATGAACTCAGGGCTCCCATGAATGGCTGTGCACTGAATATTCCCCAGACATTTCTCTGTCTTTTCTTGTAGGTCCATCGTACAAACCTGGGTGTTTCATTAAAAGGGGATTCTGCCCCTCTGCCCTGCTCAGGTGAGACCCCACCTGCAGAGCTGCCTCCACTCTGGGACCCCAACACAAGAAGGATGTGGAGCTGCTGGAGTGAGTCCCAAGGAAGGCAAAGAAATGCTCCAAGGGCTGGAGTCCCTCTGCTCTAGAACCAGGCTGGGAGAGCTGGGATCGTTCATCTGGAGAGGAAAAGGCTCTGGGGAGACCTTAGAGCCCCTTCCAGTGCCTAAAGAGAACCCAGAGAGCTGGAGAGGGATTTGGGACAAGGCCTGGAGTATCAGGATGAGTGGGAATGGCTTCCACTGCCAGAGGGCAGGGATGGATGGGATATGGGACAGAAATCCTTCCCTGTGAGGGTGGGCAGGCCCTGGCACAGGGTGCCCAGAGAAGCTGTGGCTGCCCCTGGATCTCTGGAAGTGTCCAAGGCCAGGCTGGACAAGGCTTTGAGCAACTTGGGATAGTGGAACAATTTAGGCATCAAATTCATGATCACAATCTATGACACAGGCAAATCCCATCACTCCTGCTTTACAGATGTAGGAATTCCAAGCTCTGTAATTACCAGGTGGCACTGTGGCACCAGGAAGAGGCATTTGGAGCACTTTGTTGCACAAGCAGTGTTTTCTAAACTCCATCTTGCTGAAATTCTTCACTAGACTAAAAATTAATTTGATCATTTATAATGTCATGTCAAAGTCAGGCTAAACTGATGGGTTCTTAAGTAAGTCAGGCAGGAAACATAAGGATTATTAATTACAGCCTGCAAGTCCTCATTAAGGACTGCATCACAGCAGGGTTTTAAATATATACTACAAAGAGTGTCCCTGTTCAGCACAAGATCTACACCCCTCCCTCATACTGAACTTTTATTGTAGGTCTGGGTATACTTAATATATTTATGCCACGAGAAGAAAGTACCTCCCAGTTTTGTCCACAGCATTTTTAGGAACAGCTAGGAACAAAATAACAGCTACAAAAAAACCCATCAAGAACCCCTTTATTGTTGTTCTGAGAAGAAGTCAACAGCTTGAAGAACTACTCGTTCATCTCACTAATGGGTAACGGCTGCTCCACCAGCACAGGGATCATTAGTCAACCTCGAGCAAAGCACGAAAATGATTTTGATCCAACCAGACATTGTGAAATCAAGTCTGCTGAGCCGAGCCCAAGAGGAATTCACAGTCCACTGGGGCAAAAGAGCATTATTTCCAGGAGAAATCTGCACCTACCAGTCTCAGAAATGGAAGGCAGGGACCGAGCTGTCAGGAAAGCATCCAAAGCCCACTCCAGCTGCACCTCTGGTTACCTGCCCCAGCGACAGCTTGTGCTGCACGAGCAATCTGCCTCAGAGGAACAGCTTTGGAAACAAATCCCTCCCAGCTGCTGTCACCTGCCTGCTGGTGGCCTCAGCCTGTGAAGGGTTTGACACGTCTGTGTCACAAGTACACAGAGGGCTCTGCCAGGCTGCTAAATGCCTCTGCAAGAGGCCACCCATGGCAAATGCTCTTCCCGGGGAAGCAAATCCA
The DNA here is from genome assembly GCF_015227805.2 of Hirundo rustica. NCBI lineage: Eukaryota > Metazoa > Chordata > Aves > Passeriformes > Hirundinidae > Hirundo > Hirundo rustica. The sequence goes on along the minus strand of NC_053473.1, from coordinate 2,469,615 downwards.
AAGTAAGGATTCACTCTGCAAATGAGGACACAAGAAATTTTGGAGGCTTCACAATACAGAAGTAAAAGGAAGAGCATTTCCACAGCACCACAATGGTTTGGGGTTAGTTTACTGCCAGCAAACCCAAACAAACAGCCCACTGGCTGAACCAAGGCCAAAGTAACAGAGAGTATGAACAGCTTGGCACCACCCTGCCCTGCAAAGTCAGCCGTTTCTTTTCCCCTTTGAACGAGCCAACACACGTCTGCTGGTTGCTCGCAGGTTATATCATAAAAGGGTTGTTTACACACACAAAGGATCAGATAAACTGGCAGCTGTGCAGTGATGGGAGGGAGCCCTGTACATACTGTGACCCACAACCACCTCCAAATGCTTCAGCCCCCAAAGCGGGTGCACGAGAACATGCACGAAAACAAGAGCAAAAACCAGCTCAGCTTTGCTTAGGGGAAAAAAAAAATAAAAAAATTTACATCCTTTGAGAGCAAGAGAAGAGGCAACAAGTTAGAAATCAGATCCTGCCTTACCTCCCAAGCAGCATTATTGTGCAACCCTTCATTCAGAGAAGGCCCATGCTCCTTGGGCTCAGGAATCCCTGAGCCCCACGGGTCAGACAGAGCATGGGCTGCAAAGCTCATGGGGAAAGGCTGGATGAACCCCTGGGTGCCCAGCTCACAGGGAAAGGCTGGATGAACCCCTGGGTGCTCAGCCCATGGGGAAAGGCTGGATGAACCCCTGAGTGCTCAGCTCACAGGGAAAGGCTGGATGAACCCCTGGGTGCTCAGCCCATGGGGAAAGGCTGGATGAACCCCTGGGTGCTCAGCCCATGGGGAAAGGCTGGATGAACCCCTGGGTGCTCAGACCATGGGGAAAGGCTGGATGAACCCCTGGGTGCTCAGACCATGGGGAAAGGCTGGATGAACCCCTGGGTGCTCAGCCCATGGGGAAAGGCTGGATGAACCCCTGGGTGCTCAGCTCCCAGGGAAAGGCTGGATGAACCCCTGGGTGCTCAGCTCCCAGGGAAAGGCTGGATGAACCCCTGGGTGCTCAGCTCACAGGGAAAGGCTGGATGAACCCCTGGGTGCCCAGCTCACAGGCAAAGGCTGGATGAACCCCTGGGTGCCCAGCTCACAGGGAAAGGCTGGATGAACCCCTGGGTGCTCAGCCCATGAGGAAAGGCTGGATGAACCCCTGGGTGCTCAGCCCATGGGGAAAGGCTGGATGAACCCCTGGGTGCTCAGCTACAGGGAAAGACTGGATGAACCCCTGGGTGCTCAGCCCATGGGGAAAAGCTGGATGAACCCCTGGGTGCTCAGCCCATGGGGAAAGGCTGGATGAACCCCTGGGTGCTCAGACCATGGGGAAAGGCTGGATGAACCCCTGGGTGCTCAGACCATGGGGAAAGGCTGGATGAACCCCTGGGTGCCCACGCTGCTCTCAAGCAGCAGCAATTCTCCGTGCACGGCAGGCAGGCTGGATGCTTCCCTTCTGCACAAAGCTGTGCCAAGGATAAAAACACTCCAGGGCTGCAGGGAAAAGTGTTTTGCCTGCAAAGGGTTAAGATTGGAGAAGAGACAAGAGCTGGCCAAGTGCCAAGGCAAGCCTCCAGCTAAACCCAAGGTGGGCCAGCCAAGAGGCAGAGGCTGCTGCCCTCTCCCAGTAACCAGCTGCTGTCCTCCCCCAGTAACCCAGCCTGCTGTGACCCGTCCCCACAAATAGCTCTGGCACCCAGCAGGCTTTAGTAACACAATGACAGGCCATTTACAAGGTGTTGCTAAACACTGCTCCTCCAGCTGGGCTCCTTTCTCTACAATAATCATGTATAAACCTGTAAACATGATTTTAACCCTACTGGTCAATGTAAAAAGGAGTATTTTAACTCTCCAACTCCAAGCTGGGGATAACTTGCACAGGATCTCTTTTCCAGCACCGAGATCCATGTGTGCTTTTGTCTGATTTCAGGTGTGCTGAGCAGTTACTGACCCAGCTGGTTCTGGGCTGTGCAGGATGAGTGTGCCCAGAACCAAGTGTCATTATTAAAAGCAAAGCTGGATTTTCCTGGAGGTCATTACAATGCCTGCTACCAGCACAACGTGCAAACTGTCACGTTGGGTCACAGCCTGTTCTCACGGACAGGCCTGCTCTGCTGAGGTTTTTGAGCTGCAAGGACTGAACTTACCACAGGCAGACACACGAGTTAATGTGAGAGCAGCTTAATGCTCTGCTCATCACATCACTGCGTGGCTGGCAGGGAACAGTTACCAACCAGCTGACATCAAACATCATATTTAGGTATTAACAAAGCTATCGGGTTGACATAGTTGTGAAGAGAAGAAAAATCAGGTAGAGTGACCACCAGTGTAGTTTTAAAATTTGTTAAAAGAACAGAAAACCCCTTTTCATTTGGCTTTACTGCAGGCTTTGAGAGCTCAAATATTACTTCCTAGTGATTGCAGGGGAGAGAGGAGCACTCGTACCCCTATTTTACACCAGAGAACTGTAACACAGAAGGAACTGCCCATCCCAGCCTATGTGAGAAATGAATCCAGAATGCACAGGTCCTGCTTTTTCCCTGGAATAGCATTAGATAGCCGTGAGTTAACCCACGTGCCCATCACAATACACTGTGCTCCTTAGAGCAGGTAGACCCAGAGGTGTGAGAGCCCACTGCCACTCCGGGGTTGTAAATGAAGGGCTGATGTGCCAAGAGCCACAGGGCAGGAGCAGCCAACGTGACCCAGCACCAGGGCTTTCACAAGCTCTGCATGAACACCAGCTCAGGAAGAGCAAATGCAAACCACATTTCCACAGACCTTTTCCCCAACCACGGGGACCTTGCCCTGGGAAAACAGCTGGAAGAGAGGCACAGACCCAAGGGTCTAAGAGTCAGCTATCAAGGAACAAAGGGTGGGAACATAAGGTTGAATATGGGAATTGATCCAGGGTAAAAAGTCAGCAAGAAAGAGAGCACAGAGACAGGCAAAAAGGAAATTTACTTTGGACTCAATCCTATAAACAATGCAAGAGAGTTTTGTGGATGCTGCTCCTCACCTCGGCTGCTCAAAGGTCCACCCACAGCCACTGACAGACAGGCAGCCCTTGTCACCCACAGCACAGCTCTCGGGTGGAAGGGACGAGGATGGAGGGCAGGTCACCATGAGGAGCAGGGAGGGGAGAAGCACATCCTGCACCTCTGCACCTCCCAAAGCCTCAGCACCACTCTGACTGGAGCTCTTGGCTCTCTGGGGAAACCCAGCAACTGAGCTGCCCTTGTTCGGCAACACAAACCTGGCTGCTCAGCCCACACCTCCCAGCAGAGCGAGCTCCAGCCTCAACCCCGGACACAGGAAAGCTGTCCCAAAGCTCAGGAGGGACAGCACAGCCCAGGCTGCCCCTGCCTGCCCAGCACAGAGGAAGGAGCCAGACCACCCGTGCGCCCACGCCGGGCTGGGCCGCGTCCACACCACGGCGACGTGTGCCAGCACTGCCGGTGGGCCACGGCAGCCTCCAGCTGACAACAGGTGGCTTTCAACAGGAACAGCCCGAGCTGGCTCTGAACTGGTGCCTGAGCACAGAAAGCTCCAAGCTCCATCCTCAGCCCCCTCAAAATTTTCTTCCCAGGACCTACATAGGGAAAGGGAGTCTGTACTTTGAGTCCCTCCATTAGCGGCTTTCTCTGCTGCTCAGGCACAGCGCAAACATCCCTTCTACCTCATTAATGCATGTATCTCCAAGGGATGCCAAGAAGATGTGCCAGACTCTTCCACGGTGCCCAGCAAGATGATGAGGAGCAATGGCCAAAATCTAAAACACAAGAAGTTCCACCTCAACATGAGGAAGAGCTTCTTTCCATGGAGGGTGGCAGAGCACTGGGACAGCTGCCCAGGGAGGACACGTCTCCCCCTCTGCACACATTCCAAACCCACCAGTTCCAGGTGACCCTGCCTCGGCAGCGGGGCTGGACTGGGTGACCTGCAGAGGTCCCCTCATGATCAGAGAACACCAGACCTGCCTGCAAGACCTCCTGGACTTACACTCTCATCAACATACAAGACACAAGATGCAGCTTTACCCCTTCCCTTCAGCAGACAACAAGGCCAAAATTAGGGGCAAAATAATACAACACACACAAAGCAGGGCTGAAAGGGACTGGGAGAGCACTCAGCCACAAGCCATGGAACTCCCTTTTGCAGATCCCTGCTGGATGGCTTCACCAGTGTGCTCTCAGCAGCAAGCTGTGATGGTGACACCAGTGTCACTGGGACAGTGTCAGTGGCTGCAGCTGCCTGCTGGGAAGCCAGGACATGAGGGATTCCCACAGGAACCCAGCCAAGGTTCAGGCTGGGTGCTGCACTCTCCCATTCACATAGCCAGGGTCTTCTCCAGTTCCTTTTGCCTAAGCAGGATCAAAGTCACTCCAGCCAGCTCCAGTCAATCTGCTAATGGGGACATGCTGTGGCTTCCACCACAACCTGATTCTGTGGAAAAGAGAGCAGGAATTGCCTCCCCCCTCTCCTCTTTTCCCCAGAACTGGATTGCTGCCCACCCTATTGCTCATTGCTTCTGAAGACTCACAGGACTCAGAGAGGCATGAGGGATTTTATGTGCATTTAAATAACACTGCATCCTTCCTCTCCATCCATCCATCTTTCCCTTTCCCCGTGTTCCTCTGGATGTTTCCTCACCTCCTCATCATACAGCTGGTTCAGGCCAGAACTGCTCCTTGCTCTTATTTATCTTTACAAGGAGATGCTCATTTCTTTCAAGGGTTTCAGGCAGCCTTTGTCCTACAAACCTTTTCCTGTGCCAAGGAACCTCCCTGGGCTCTTCTCATCCAAAGGGACCCTGTGGTATCTGAAGGAGGGACCCGTCAACTTTCCAGACAAAATCTGCCTGAACAAATACAACAGAACCACAGAATGGTTTGGGTTGGAAGGGACTTTAAATTCATCTTGCTTCACCCCCTGCCAGGGGCAGGGACACTTTCCACTATCCCAGGCTGCCCTAAGCCCCATCCAACCAGCTTCCAGGGATGGGGCAGCCACAGCTGCTCGGGGCAACCTGTGCAAGAGCCTCCCCACCCTCACAGGGAAGAATTTCTTCCTAACATCCAACCTGTCCTCCTTCAAATTTAGGCCATTCCCCCTTGCCCTGTCACTGCTGGCCCTTGTGAAAAGTTAAATGAGCATTAAAATTCCCATTGCATTCCATCTCAATACGGGAGCAGGGGGGTGCTCACCCGTGGAAAAGCTGGGATGTAAGAGATAAGCAGGCTCCTAATGTCAAGTGCTTATCAGAGCCATCTCCTCACCTCTGTTTTTCACTCCCAGAGATATCCCAATGTATAAGGAAGAAGAGAAACAATGGGGGATACCCTGTCCCACCCATACAAATTGGAACCAACAGAAATCCCACGTCAGCGTCATCGGAAAACAGGGAGGGAGAGGATGCAGAATGGTGCTGGCATTTCAGGGAGCCCTTTTTAGCTCTGGCAGGAAGGTCAGAGCCAGCACAGACAGCTCCAGCACAATGAGGTGCCCAAGCTAAATATAAACCCGACAAGGGCATGGCTACAGGAGTTTGTTTTTACAGTGAGCCGCCAGACCATCGACATTGTGCCACATCCCTGCTCAAAATAATTCTCAGCTTTATCATCACTGACAGTCTTTGTGCTCCAGCAGAGGCAGAGCCCAGGCTTGCACCCACCTGCCAGTCTAAGTCAGTGAAATGATTTACCAAGAATGAGAAACAGCCAAACTTTTCCATTGCTATCATGCCATTCTAGGAAAATCTATGATGTTGCTCTCCTGCGATGGGATCACCTCAGAGGGAACCCTTATCTGACTTCCTCACACACACGCTGCCCTTAATGTCACGTAAACACAACAGCACTCAATCCTCCAGGCCTTTCCCAATATGCCACTTGGCAAAAACTCCTTTTCCTCAAACCAGGCCATAAGCTGAGGTTTTTACACGTTGCTCACAATATCAAGATTTGGTTGAGAAACCGGTTTTGCCTTTCTCAGAAAAACCAGGAAAAGGCGACATTTCCCCAGCAGAGCCATCTCAGTTCTGGTTCTCAGAAGTGCAAAGATTTCTAGAGGAAAGGGGACTCTTGTGGAGGAAAGACCCGAGGTGTTAAAAGCAAGGAAAAGAGAATGTGCAAGAACAAAATTATCAAGTTAGAGATAAAATATGCTTCAGTCCCAGTGAAGCTAGAACCCAGGACGCTATTTTTAAGTACAGTGGTAGGAAAAGACAAAACCACGATGCCAAGCCAGCAACGCATTTATGGTGCCCCGGAGACGCTCGAGCGACTCGCGTGGCTGATATTTAAGTTGGTATTTCTTGCTAGGCTTATGTTACAGCAGGGAAAACATTTCCTTACTCTCCAACATGTACTTCTTGGCAATGGGCAGGGACAGCAGCCGGATGTGCCCGACGAGGGAGCCCCAGGCCTGGGCTCTGGAGAGCGGCGCTTCGGGCGGCAGAGGGTTGTAGGGCTGGATCACCAAGTAAACAGTCAGCAGCACCAAGCCCAGCGTGAGCAGACCCTGCCAGGGAAAACAGGCACGGAGTTAATCACACTGCAGGAGCTGAGGTGTCCTCTGCTGCTATCAGAGGGCTGTGGCTGTGCACCACAGCATGAACACTCTTATTTTCGCTGTGTCTCCTCGTTCAGCTGCAGTGCTATTTATGTACACAGAGCTGACACCCAGTTTTATTATTAGGGCTGTCCAAGGATGAAATTAAGCAGCTCTCAAACCCAAGCCACACAAACAACTCTGTTCCTGTATTTTAGCACTGCAAATAATCCAGCATGAGATCAATGAGGGTTATCTACAGATAGTTCCTTTTCCTCCCTACCTAATCAAATAAAAGTTTGCACTCCTGCCATGCCTCTTACACAAGAGAAACCCTGTGGCTTTTGCAAACATCCATCAAGCCTCGAAACACTTTGGCAGAGTTGGAACCAGCTCCCTCCTCCATACCAGAATCCCAAATAAGCCTTAAAGAGATGACATGACGTATTTTTCCCCCGGCCAAAGTCAAACTGAATCAACAGCAAACACACGAACAGAAGCTGAAAGTTCAAATTTGAAGTTTCCTGTTCTCCTGCCTCATTTTACAGCTTTTTATAGGACACGAGGAAGAGAGCTTGAATTTTTTTCCAAATAAAACCCACTGCAATGGATTTGTAGAGATGACACTAAAGTATTACTGAGTATTATGTCAGTGGGAAGCTTTTCAGACTTGAAGCAAACATCTGGTCTAGTGGAAGCTGCTCTGCCCATGGCAGGGACTTGGAACTAGATGATCTTTAAGATCTCTTCCAACCCAAACCAGTCTGGGATTGAATAATCCAAACCTACCTAACAATAGCATCCTTTCACCCACTTTGCAAAAGTTTTTACAGAATCTTTTAACTAAGGCTCTTAAAACATTTTTCTACCATCAAGCATGATGCTAGTAGGTTTATTTCACAGACCAGAAGGAGAATAAAGACAAGTAGAAGTTTGTGGCAGGGTCAGAAACAGAGCCATGTTCAGGTCATTACTTAACCCTGAACTCCAAGAATCTCTTTTCCTAGCTCACATTTCCACTCAGGATGCCAACGCTAGGAATCTTAGTCTGAAAAATCAATCCAAATCTCATTATTTAATGATTTATGGGAGACGAAGATGTTGACAATGTAAATTTACAGCACACATTGCAAATCTTGGGCAGCTGTCTCCTGCTCTCAAAGCAGCTCATGGCATGAAGGAAGGAAGCCACACTTCACGGCTTTTTAAATAAAGATCTTGGAAAATTCATCAAGAAAATGCAATGGGAAATAAAAAGCTCAGGTGCAAAGGAGAACCCTGACCCTCAAACACTGTGCTCATGCACAAAAATCGTCTTACCTTGTAGAGAGCCACTAAGACAGGGTACCGTGGAGGGCCCCTCTGGGGTTCGTTTCTTTCCAAGAGCTGCTTGATGAACTTCTCAATGGCTTTTTCTGACATGCCACACTGGTGGCCAGTCTGCCTCACCAGATCGATGGTCTCGGAGAGCTTGTCATAGATGCTGAGCTCGTTGGCCGAAAGCTCCATGGCCTCCAAGGAGAAATCCCTGAGGAGAGATGGGGCGCGTTAACAGGAATCGACTGCGGCCGCACAGCCCCAGAGCAGCGTGTGCGCAGCCCTCCCAGGAACGCCGCAGCGCCCAGGGAAGAAGGAAGGCTCCTCTGGAGCAAACCTGCTCCCAGCCAACAGCACAACGTCGAGCTGCACTCCTAAGAGTCTCTGCTGGTTCAGGATCTCCCACCGACTCAAAGCCGTGAAATTTCCTGACAAGAGCAGAACCGGCTGAGATTCGCAGCTTATGTAAATGAACAAAGCTTCCCAGAAAATCAATGGAACTCCGTTTATTCATCTATTCCGAAAGAATCCATCCCGTAAAGCAATTGCTCACCGAGTACAAAAGCCAACAATACAAAGCTGATCATCACACGCAGCAGCCCCGCTAAGCCCTCCCGCGCTATAATTTCAGTCGCTTATTTTAACCCAGATTTGTTTTCCTTCAATCCCCCGTCAGCAATAGGGACAGGACGGAGAAACAAGCCGAATGTGCGGGGCAAAGTTCGGCAGTTCACAGTTTGTTTAAATTTTCGCAACCTAATGTCCAGGCCAACTGATTATTGAGTAACAGCAACGTGAGAGCAGCCACTCTGCAGGCAACAAAGCCCCCACCTTCCTCTCCAAGTTTGCCTGCAGGTCAGAGATGCCACAGAACTAAATATCCCAGCGAGAACTGCATTGTGCTGGGTGACAAAAGGGCATTTGACAGCAAATTATTTCTCACTTATAAGAACACACCCATGACAGATCAACATTAAGTTGACAAAAAAAAAAAAGAAAAAAAAGTATATTCCTCTACCACTTCCACTCTGCCACAAAGGTCTCTTTGAGAGCAGCTGATGGGGTCAAGAAAAGACGTAAAGAAATTGCTGGACAAGGTACAAGCTGCCAAAGTGAGAATCACAGTGTAAATTTTTTCCTATTGCCTGGGAAAAACACTGGCACTGCCTGGGGGAAAGGCAGAATATGTAGAGTTTTGCTTTGCCTCTTGTTTCTGAGCTGGGTAACACTAACCTGATCAAAATGGGCCAGCTGGAAGAGAGTTTAGCAATGCTCTGCCCTGAGAGCACAGCCTGAGGATCATCACATAAGAGCACAAGAAGCACGATGGATAATCACAGCTGGAAATTAAAATCATGCCCCTGTCCCCATTTTGCTCTACAGTTTCCTGGCCCCAGGAACCAGCTCATGAATCCATTTGACCTAATTCGCCACTCTGCTCCCCAGATTCCACCCCTGCACTGTGAGAAGGGTAACTGCACACCCCTCCCAGCACAGCCTGCCTGGGAAAGCACAGACCTGCTCTGCTCACCCGAGCACGCTGACCAGCCCTGAGTAACAAACCACCTAAACTCCGATTTGCTCAGCTGTAATTTGTTCTGGCTGCTCCCACAGCACAAATCAGCCATAACTCTATTCATGGATATAAAAAGAGACCTGATAAAGTTCAGATTTGAACTCTGAATTGTCTTTAAAGAACAGGCAGAGAGCTCTCCCCCTAAACCACAAATAACATCAAGCAAGAACAATTTTAGTAGCTTCTTTTTAATGCAACACTGGGGTGTATTTTCAAAAACCCCCAAGTTTCACAGGACTACCAGCCTCAGCAATTGCTCCTCTCTCCACAGGATCTCCCCTTTTCGCCCTTGCACACATGTTTATGTGGTCACATGGAGCATCAGGTCAGGAAAATCAAAATAACCCCAATTTGTTTGGTCAGCAGCTGCCTAAGCATTCAACTCCAGCAGTTTAATGTCAGATGTTATATTAACATCAGTGTCAAATTTCTAGCCACAGAAAACACCAAAAAGGTAAAAATGCCAAATTAAAACCCAACCCCGAGAACACACTGCACTACATTGCCAGGTTAATTAGCTCCTGGCCCTCTCCTAGCGACATTCCTTGCGTTCCATGCAAATATTTGTCCCAGATCTTGCCACCTGAAGAGCCCCATGGGCAAGCAAAGCAGGTTGGGTCAATAATATCTCATATTAACCTTTTCAAGACAAGGGCTTTTTCTTCTCATTTGTAAAGCACCTGCCACACACGTGAGAACAAAAACAAACCATTGCTTTACTAACTCTTTCATTCATGCAGATTCACGAAACAAGCAAGAGACAGCACATCTGCAGGATATTAAAGGCCGGATTTTTTTCTTCCCCCTCCAGCTTTTCTGGTTACTCTAGTTGCCTGGACACTGCAAGTGGTGTGCTAAGTGGTCTGAAAGATTATCTAGTGTCCCCTGGCTCCCGAGTGCCAAAGCTTTCCCCTGTGAAGCTGTCCCGTGCAGAATTCCAGCAGATTCAACAAGCTTCTCCTGCTTGCAGGATCTGCCTGGAACCACTTATAACAAACAGCCCCACAGAAATGCTGTCAAACACTGTGGTTTCCCCTTTTCCAAACAACAGAAAAATCCCGCTAAAATACAGCACTGAGATACATCGCAGTTCCCACCCCTCTCCATTTACATTCCACTCTGAGCAAACACCTTTGTAGACACCCCCTGTAAATCACAGACACTAAAACCCCAATCCAGCTCCTTGACAAATTCAAGAGTAACTCAATCTTCCAGCTGGGAAATAAAGCATTATGCTCCCACATTGCTGGGAGAACAGATGAGGCCTCAAAAAACAAATAACAACCCATTATTTCCCTTGCAATCCCTCCGATACAACCGACAAAACAGTAACAACAGGCTACAGTACCCTCTTTGCCATCACACACACTGAGCAGGGCTCATCCCTGGCAAACCCCTTAGAGAGAGGCCTTTGAACGAGGAACCCGTATGTTATTCTGTTTTCTTTTTTTTTATGAACTCCACCACCCTGGAGGAATCAGCAGCTCTCTCCACAGACAGAAACAGTGATGGCACTTGGCTTGCAGGGTTTGCACCCCAGCGCCCAGCTCTGCCCACAGACCCCAGGGTGGTTAGTCCAAGGCTTTAGAAGATAAATATTTGGATAGAAACGGTGCTGGAGGAGTCTTTAAAAGGGAAAGCTTGCTCGCCTTGCTGGTGAACCTACTATGATGTACTTATATATAGATACAGACATAAAAATATATTCCCATCTGCTTCAACACTCTTGATGCCGCCTCCCTCGCCCTGCCCGGGGAGCGGGAGCCAGCCTTGCGCTGAAACCCCTCCGGAGGGACGCGCACCCGGCCACAGCCCCACGGCCTCGCCCGTGTTCCTCTGAGGCAGAGGAGCCCCAGCCAGGGGATTATCCTTAAAAACAAACCAAAAAACTGAAGCAGGACACCCCCAACCCCCGGCTCCGGCCCCCACAAGCCGGGGAACCCCCCCAGGCCCAGCCCGCGCTGAGGGGCCGCGCTCCGCTCCCCCCGCGACCCCCGCCCGCGGCCGCGGCCTCACCCCGCTCGCGTCCCGCCCGGCGGCTCCTCCCGCTCCGGCTGCGGCCCCGCCCGCCCCGCTCCGGCCCCGGCCCCCGCTCCGGCTCCGGCTCCGGCTGCGGCTCCGGCTCCGGTTCCAGCTCCGGCTGCGGCTCCTCCCGCGGCGGGGCGGGCACGGCCCGGCTTCCGGCTTCCGGCACGGCCCGGGCCGGGGTTCGCACAGCGGCCGGGGACCCCGACACTGCCCGAGGACACGGCATCGCCCGGGGACACAGCATCGCCCGGGGAACCTCAACACTGCCCGGGGAACCTCAACACTGCCCGGGGAACACTGCCCGGGGACACAGCATCGCCCGGGGAACACTGCCCGAGGAACCTCAACCCTGCCCGGGGGCACAGCATCGCCCGGGGAACACTGCCCGAGGAACCTCAACCCTGCCCGGGGACACAGCATCGCCCAGGGAACCCCAACCCTGCTCGGGGAACCCCAACACTGCCTGAGGAACCTTAGCCGTACCCGGGGGCACAGCATCGCCCGGGGACCCCCAACCCTGCTCGGGGAACCCCAACACTGCCTGAGGAACCTCAGCCGTACCCGGGGGCACAGCATCGCCCAGGGAACACTGCCCGAGGAACCTCAGCCGTGCCCGGGGGCACAGCACCACCCTGGGAACACTGCTCGGCGAATCTCAACCCTGCCCAGGGACTCAACACCGCCCCGGAACCTCAACCCTGCCCAGGCATCCAGAACCGCCTGGAGAGCCCAACACCACCCGGGGAGGAACCCAGCACTGCCCGGGACCGCCCTGCACCATCCAGGGCCCTCAACACTCGGCCCGGCCCAGCCTGGGACCCCCAACACTGCTCAGCCCGAAGCCTCAACAGCCCCCAGGACCCTACCAACACCAGTCCCTCTTCTGCCCCAAACACCCCTCAGGATCCCCCAGCACAGCCCTGGGAGCACCAACAGCCCCCCAAAACCGCACTCCTCCCCGCTGGCACCTCCAATGTCCCACTGAGACTCCCTGCACACTTTTCAGCCCAGAATATGGGGACCCCCTTTTCCAGCACCTATCTCAGTCCATGATTATCCCCAGCCCAGACAAGCCTGAGCCTCTCCTGGAACATCAGAGCTCCCGAAGACCCCTAAGACCCTTCCCAGCACCCATCTGAGCCCATAAATACCTTGAGACCATCCCCCAGCACCTGCCTGACCTCCCCTCACTCACAGACCCCCCAAGAAACACCCGATCCCCCAAGCCCCCACCAGCGCCTTGACATCTCACACAGCACCCACATGAACCCTCAGCATCTTCCTGAGCCCACAGCACACCCAAGACCCCCCAGAACCCCCCAAATCTTTCACAGCCACTTCCCACAGCATCCCAAACACTTCACCCCCAGCACCCCATTAGTCCCCAGTATCACCCCACAGCCACCCCAGACCCTCCAGCGTCCCCTGGGAGACCCACAGTGTCCCCTTGAACCCCACTTATCCCCAGCCCCGTGGGGGACATGGGTGCCCATTCCCACAGGTCAAGTGACAAGCACTGAGCACACAGTTAACATCCCCTAAAACAAATGTGGGAAAGCCCTAAAAATTGTGGGAAAGGCTTTGAGGCGTAAAGGGCTACAAATGGGGCAAGAGACGGTCCCTGGAGGTACCCCTGGCATTTTTCTTGCTTGGGAGAATCTGGAACGAGGAATCTCAGCCTCACCCTACTCTCAGACATAAGCTTCAGTCCTCAACTGCAATTAAACGTATTTTCAGTCGGCTCTTGATTGTGGGTGTGTGATGGGTGTTCTTGGTATCTCTCCGATGCATTTTCATAGAATCCTAGAATGGTTTGGGCTGGAAGAACCTTAAAGATGGTCTCATTCCACTCTGTTCCACCAGACCAGGTCCCTTTAGGGCAACCTTGTCTAAATTTCAGCCTTGTTGAAGTTCTCGGCCTCAACAACTTCCAGCAGCGCCGAGTTCTGCAGATGAATTAAATATTGCAAGAAAAAGGAATTCCCCTACGCAGGTTTGGATTTCCTGCCCCGTCAATCCCAGCCCAGGGATTGTCTCCTCATCTCAATTTTACTGCCTTTCCAGAGGAACGGGTGTGAAATTCTGAGAGATGCTCCTGGGCAAAACCCAAATCCCATGGCTGGGGCACTGAAAGCTGTGGTTGAAGATTTGTTCCAACTTGTCAGAAGCTCGTGTGGGTTCTCGGCTTCCAAGGTGGATTCATCCAAGCAGGATGCTGGTAAATGCCCGCTGACTTTGGGCTGCTATCCGAGATCTTGGCTTGGCTGAGGCAGCTCCTCTAATTCTTGTGGAGCGCCTTGAGGAATTTCAAACAGCTTCAAAGGAAAACACCTGATTAAAAAAACACCAACATCCTGTGGTCCAAACAAGTATGCATTTCCCTCTTGCTATTAATATCCCAGGCCTTGATCCTCCTCCAAATGCTCGTGCAGGCGTTTAATGGCTCGCAAAGGAGCGGTGCCTTTGATCCCGGAGTGGGAATGTTTGCTGGGATGTGAATTATTAAAGGTGAAAAACGCTTTCAACTGCAACGTGCTGCCCGTGTTTTCCAATGTGATTTATTGCCTGCCCGGTGTTTTTCCCAGCCTGGCAATGAAAAATTCATTTCCAAGTTTGGCGGGGAGGGTTGGAGTGGTGTAACTCATGCTTTGGGCACAAACTCCGTCCTTTTTTCTAGAGGTGTTTTCCAGGGGAATAAGATAGACATTTCTTTCTGCCTGCTGTTCTGGGAAGCCTGTTGTTTTCCAGCTCCCACTTTTGGCCCTGTTCGAGCTCCCTGGTCCTTCCCTGCAGCAGAAATATTGCAGTGGGGATGAATTGCTGCAGCTGCTGCCATCTAATGGGAAAAATCAGCCTCGACGGCCTCGACTCTTCATTTTGGAATCAAATAAATCCGTTTCTTGCACAATCCTGCTGCCACACGGCCAAGCAGCATCTTCCATCTATAATCCCAGCGTTTTTAGGCAAAAGAAAAAGCTGACCTGATGGGTGGCTTTGAATGGGGAAGTGCTACACACCCAGGAGAAAGAAGGGTTTGGGTTAATCGTGCTGAAATGGTGCTTCTCTTATCGTGGATCAAATTTGCAATGTAGATTTGGATTTATATTATTTTTAAATAAAAGAAGTAGTGAAGAGGGTACCAAACAAAAGGAAAAAGCCATTCCAGATATCCCAAATATCAAACCCAAGCACAGCTCTGAGCTGAGCCACATAAATCCTTCCTGAGGAGCTGCTCCATCACTAAAAATATTGTATAAAGAAAAATGGTCAAGAGAGACGGACGGGGAATGGGTGCATTAAATATATTGCATTAGGAAAATAAAGTGTTTTAATGATGGGGCGAAAGGAAAATGACCTGAGGTCGGCTGGGGGGAGACACAGGGATGGAGATTTAGGGTACAGAGATACTGCAGTGATAAATTGGGGTGTGCAGGAGAGATAAATCATTCCTAAAAGACTCAGAAATCCCAGGGTCACTGCAAAGTTGGACCCTGGCTGGTGAAGCTGATATATATATAATGTATATATCATTACATATGATAATATATAAGTGTTGCCAGAAGCCCAACTCCTGCTGTCATTTTTTTCTTTGTAAAGCACAAACTGGCTACTATTATGCTTTGCCATTATGCATATAAAAATAATAATGGCAACAAAAAGCAAACCCAGCTGGGCAGAATTATTTCCCCAAACTCTGTACATAAGCACAGTCTTTAAATACACCTGCTGAACTGCTGGGAATTTACATGGAATGTATAAAATACTAAAATATAGCACTTGTATTCTTATTTATTTAGTCTGTATGTCTTTTTTTTTTTTTTTTTTTTTTTTTTTTTTTTTTTTTTTTTTTTTTTTTTTCCCTGCAAAAATGTAGTTCAATCAAGCTGTAAAAAGATAAAAAAATCCCCCTTGAAATCGTGGCATGTTTATTTAGATTTTTCAAGTTGGATGTAAAACCAATTCAGTACTTCACAAAGAGCAGAGGGGCAGGAGGCAGCAGCTCATTCTCTGCCCAGCCTGAGATTTGCTGCAATAGTCCAGAATTCTGGTCTGGGACCAATACAATTGAAAAAACCTCTTAACCTGGACGTGCTCTTGGGGCTTTTGAATTTATTTTGAGCAAAATATTCAGCAGTTTCTGTCAAACCCCATCACTGCTCACTGGCAGGATTAAACAGGGAAGGGAAAAATTAGCTTTACCTTGTTTCATTGGAGAGATTTAAGTGCATTTAGAAAATATGGAATATCTCATTGCTCCTGATCAAATCCAGTCAGATTGCAAAGCCAGAGCAGAAGTCCCCACAGCCCAGAGCAGCAACAGCACTGAACCCCCTTGTTTTATCCACTTGGATGGCTTCAGGTTTCCATTTATTCCACCCCAAGGCCTGGGTTTAATCTCTCTGCTTCCAGTATCATTGCAGCATCTCAGACCCAGCTGAATTCCTTTTCTGCTTCTTTTCTTGGCATGTTTTTAGTCTCCAAAAGAAAGTGGTAAAGTTCCCCAAGAAGTATTCTGAAGGGCTGGTGTGCTCTGGGGTAATGGCAGCAGGTTCCCCACAGCAGCTTTTTCTCTCAGCATCCAAGGCCAAGGAAGAGCAGGCAAGGAAGACACAAAGGAAAAGAGAAGGTGTCCAAGGATTATTTTATGCTTTTCTGGCTGTTGGTGCAGTTTCAGGTCGGTGCGAGGGCTCTGTCCATCACCAGCAGCAGCCCTTTTTCTTCTCGGGTGCCTTTGGTACCTCTTCTGCCTTATTTTTCAATTCATCTTCACGAACTTTGAGCAACCTGGGAGAAAAAGAAGCAAATTAGCTGGGTATTTCCCCCATATTTTGTAGTGCTGTGCTGTTTGTCTGGACAAGCCTCGGTACAGGAGGCTCAGCACGGCTGAGAGGAGTCAGGACCCTTCCAGCTCCACGTGATCCGAGAGCTGTGGATGCTGCTAAAAGTGCCAGCCTACATCAAATCACACACAGAACTTGTTTCAGTCAAGCCAGGGAGAAATCAGCAGCATCCCCAAAAGGGTTTTATTCACCTCCTTGCAATGCTGGTTGTTCAGGAGACAAGTCAGGGCAGTGCTAAGTGCTCATCCCAGCCTGAGCTGCCCTGAGCTTTCCCTGACATTTGGGCGTGGAATGTCTGGTGACAGTGACATCCCAATACCTGGAGTTAAAAAAGCAGGGAGGGAGCCCATTAAACTGAGGACAGCTGGAGAAATCCAAGCACACAGCTCACCTGACAAAGCTGACCATGGACTCGAAGACGTTGTGGCCCGAGGCAGCGCTGCACTCGTAAAACATGAGCTGATGCTCCTGGAAGACACACACCCCAAATAGAAATGCAACGTTCTTGCACTGGAATAGCTTCATGTGGCAATAAATAGCCATGGGACTGTCCCAGTCAAGGGGAAACCGGAGGGAATCAAGGAAACAACTAACTCAATAACTTATTTACTGGAACAAGAGGGTGAAATCCAGATTTTCTGGTTGCTACGACAGCAGCTTTTAATACCAAGGAAAAGGCTGACTGTGCAGACAGAAAAATTTGTGATGCCTTCTGGTTATGGGAGTGAACACAGAGAGAGGCATAACTAGATGTTCCCAACTCTTTTGTTTTCTACCAGTTTGAGAAAATGAGCATCTATCCCTCATCTCCATCTGTCAAACTGGTCCATGGATTCTAGCCCATATCTCATAAACTTTAAAATTAAGTCAGTAAAGGTGAAATTCTCCTAATTCTCCTCACCTAATTTTTATTAGCCACCTATATTTGAAGAGATTAATCAAATTTTGGTCATTTCGGTATCTTTAAACTAGGAGAGTGCTCAGTGGGTTTATTATTTTTATGATGCTGGGAAGATACTCAACACTTCACAGCAAAGATAAGCGGAGCTGAAAACGTTCTCATTTACAAATCCACTTCCATAAACCAATTTACTGGGATGGGGCTGAGGCAAAATTAAAGTGGCTAAGGGAAAGCAAGGCAGGGAAGGGTGAGAGTTGGCTTCAGAGAACATTTTGTCAACCACTGATGCATGAGGGGTAAATGAAAGGTTTTCCCCTTTCTCCAGCTCCCTGGGCTGGTGGTGTCCATCCTTAGCTGTCCCTGCCTCGCTTGGGCTGTGCTTCACCACCTACCTTGGCCAGGCATTCACCCTCCTTTGTAGGGACCTGTCTCTGGGCAGCGCAGTCGGTTTTGTTCCCAAGAAGAAGAACAGCAATTCCATCCTCTGCTGCGTCCTGAGTGAGAAAGAAGGGAAGATCAGGACAGCTCCAAAATCCCCAGCTGGCCGCACTGCCTACACATATCCTGGGACACCATGACTGACACCCATGGATTTGGGCTAATAACAAATAAATTCTTAAATAAGTTCAACAGCTTTTAAGATTTTTTTTTCTTCCTTAAATCATCTGCCCATGTCTGTTAACAGGACAGAGCACTGGATGAGTTACACTCGTAATGAATTCACTTTGTGCTCAACTGCACCCCTGAAGGTGCTCTGGCTGGGATTTACAGGCACCAAGCAAGGCAATATCCTATTTTGCTCCAGCATTTTTAAACACTTCCTTTGTGTCAACTGGAAAATCTCTGAAAGGAAGCTTTTAAAAAGCCTTGAATCACCTCCCATTCCCCAGGACTCAAGGTGGACCATTCCTGATGTAAAAACAACATTTTTCCATTCCTTTGCACTCGTTTTTAATTGTTTAAGAGTTGATCATTACCCTACTGGTGCTATCAACAAATTACCCTGGGGAACACCGCCAACGTGTGAAGATCCTCCGTATCTGACTTAAATCCTCCGCATAAAAGAAATCATTTCATCATGAAAGCAATGCAGAATAACCCTTTCCAAAGGGTTTGGCCGCTCCTATCGGCCCCGAGAGCTGGGGAATCTCCCCCACCTGGATGCAGCCGAGCCAGTAGCGCACGTCGGAGAAGGAGTACTCGGAGGTGATGTCGTACATCAGCACCACCCCGTCCGCCTTCCGGAAGAACTGCTTGGTCACGCTGCGGTACCTGCAGGCATTTGGGGTGGATCACCAGCACTGCCTAAGGGGGTTCTGCCTAGCAGAAATCCTGGTGGGAAAGGCGGGAATGCAGGCCTGCAAAAACAGGCGAGCCCCAGATTTGGCTCTTGTCCTGATGGCGGGGGACATAGGAACAGTCTGAGCGCCAGTTTTATCTTAATTACTTCCTTTATTATGCTTTATCAGATGGCAGACTGTACAGAGTCCCTCCTTGAGAAACCTCACCTTTGCTTAGCAAAGCCAAGAATATTCATTGCCCCTAAACTACAGGGTAAAAAAAAAAAACAAAAACCAAAAAACCCAGGCTGCATCCTTAAGCAGCACAGCACCTCACCTTTCCTGACCAGCTGAGTCCCACAGGCGGAGAGCAAAGCTCTTGTTATCCACAACGAGGGTTTTGATCTGATAATCCAGTCCTGGAAGACACAAAAGAGGATATTTTGATAGGTTGAGTTCTGCCCTGTGACAGAAGATGGATGGAGAAGCAACATGGTGCAGGGTGGTCTGAGGCTGCAGCTCCAGGGGTTGGTCCCAAGTGAACCTCTGGCTTTTAGGTGTTTAATCGCCGGATTTTGGGAAGGTCTCTCATCTCCTGATGGATAAAACCAGGCTGGAGAAGAGAGGAGAATGGAGCTGAAAGGCAAAGCAGAGAGGGAAGCCCTGGGCCACTGTCGCTGGTGCCTTAGGAAGGACAAAGAGGAGCAGCATTTCCTGCCCATGAGCATCCAGGCGTGGGGACCTGGTGGCTCCGGTGGGCCCCTGGGGACTGGTTGTACAGCACGCTTGGCATGAGCTGTAACGGGCACGTGGCGACCTCCAGCAGCTCGTGGTGTGGAGGAAAGGGAATTGTGGGGTGGAGGAAAGGGAATTGTGGGGTGGAGGAAAGGGAATTGCAGCCGTGATCCAAGCGAGTGCCTGGAGAGGGGCTGGAGGAGACCTACCCACTGTGGCGGCGAGGTGGGGGTTGAAGGTGTCGGCGTGCAAACGGTACAGGAACGACGTTTTGCCCACGTGGGAGTCCCCAACGAACAGCACGTTGTAGACGTGGTCTGGGTCCAGGGGAGCTTTAGGACAACCCCTTGGGGCAGCTCCTGCCCCACCTGCAGTCACAGCTCCTGGTTCTCCTGGGCTGGGCTCGCCCTCCCGGCTCATTTTCTGACCAAACTCTTGCATTTTCTCTCGTTGACCAACACCGAGGTCTTTGCTCTGTTCTCCCAAGCGCTGCCTTTTCCCCAGTGAGTTATCTCTGAGGACCATCCCCAGCTGATCACTCCCAGCATCTGCTGGTTGTGCTGTCGTGTGCAGCGTTGATGCTGGTGGCACCTCTCGCTTCGGATGCTCAGCAGCCGTGTGCTCCGGTTCCATCTTCCCCTCTGGCTGTTGGGCCACCGTGTGAAGCCTCCCCTCATGGCCCTGTGCTGAAACCTGCTCCTGAAGCTCCCTTTGGGCTGCCTGTCCCGGAGCACAAAGCCGCCACACATCTGGAATGAGAACATCCTCCTGCATCATCGTTTCCAGCCGTAGGGGGCTGATCTGTAACGGCACCTCAGAGACCAGGGAGGCCAGCGCAGCGTCATCGTGGCCCTGGTTTAGTCCTAGACCCTGAGTTTTCACTCCATTCCTCGCCCCTGCCTCCAGCCTCTCGCCCTGTGCCACCTCCAGACTGTGATCTCCATCCAGAGGCTTCCCCTCTGCAGGAGCCCTCTCTCCCTGCAGTGATTCCTGTGCCTCCAGAATCTGCCCCTCAGGACCAATGCATGCTCCCAGTTCTGCTTCCAGACCAGGGCCCTCTGCAGCAGTGACAGGTCCAGGACCCAAATCAGCCTCACCTGGAGTGAGCACACCTGCAGCAGCAGCTCCTTCCCGTGGGTTTGCACCCAGAACTGCCTCCAAACCTAGAGTCAGGCTCTGCTGCCCTTCCCACATCCCAGCTACACCCAGAGGTGTCAGATCTGCCTCTGTGCTCCCCCCTGAGCCTGATTTGGGCTTCTGCTGGTCTGTGAACAGCTGCACATCAGCATCAGTGCTCTGGGCCTCCAGTGTGTCCAGGCTCTCAGCCTCCTCCTGTGGCTGGACGCCTGCACCAGCCCCCTCTCCCTGTCGCCCTCGTCCTCCTTCTGGGCCAAGCACAGGCTCCTGTGGCAACCCATTCTCACCTCGCACTTGTGCCCCATCCTCCTCATCCTGAACGGCTCTTCCCCACTCCCCTCCCCATGGAGCGCCTGGGCTGAGACCCCCACACAGCTGCAGATGTGCCTGGGCATCCTCTGCCTCCCCTTCCTCTACCTCTGCTTTATTAACCTCATCCTGGGGCTGCACCTCTGCATCCACACTCCCTGCCTGCTGTGTCCCTGAGGATCCAGCCTCACCCAGGGGCTGCAGACCTGCCTGGGTGCTCCCTCCCTGTGTCAGTCTGAGCTCATCCCCCTCTGCAATCAGCTGCACATTGGCACCACAGCTCTGGTGCTCAACAGCGAGCAGGCTTTCAGCCTCTCCCTGTGCCTGCATGTCTCCACCAGCCCCCTCTCCCTGCCTGACCCCTGATCCCTGCAGATCAAGCACAGGCTCCTGTGGCAGCCCGTGCTCACCCTGTCCTTGTTCCCCATCGTCCTTCTCCTCAACCTGAGCATTTGTTTCAATTTCTCCTCTCTGTGGGACTCCTGAGCTGAGCTCCTCTGACAGCTGCAGATGTGCCTGGGCAACCTCTGCTTCCCCTTCCCCTAACTCTGCTTTATTAACCTCATCCTGGGGCTGCACCTCTGCATCCACACTCCGTCCCTGCTGTGTCCCTGAGGATCCAGCCTCACCCAGGGGCTGCAGATCTGCCTGGGTGCTCCCTCCCTGTGTCAGTCTGAGCTCATCCCCCTCTGCAATCAGCTGCACATTGGCACCACTGCTCTGATCTTCCACTGTATCCAGGATTTCAACCTCCTCCACTGGCTGCACACTGGCATCTGTCCCTCTTCTCTGTCTGATGGTCACTCCAGATGGGTGAGGCATCAGCTCCTGCATCAGCCCACGCCCACCCTGTCCCCAGCCCCCAGCCCCATCCCTGGGCTGCACAGCTGCACAGTGCCCCCCTCCCTGGGGGGTTTCTGGGCTGGCACTCACACACAGCTGACTGTCTGTCCTGGAGTCCTCTGCCTCCATTTCCACTAACTCCTCTTTATCCTCCTGACCCAGGGGATGCACATCTGGAGCCACATTCCCTCCCTGCTCTGTCCCCATGGAGTCAGTCTGGCTTAAGGGCTGCAGATCTGCCTGGGTGCTTTCTGCTGAGGCTGATTTGAGCTCATCCCCCTCTGCAGTCAGCTCCACATTGGCACCACAGCTCTGGTGCTCAACAGTGTCCAGGGTTTCAGCCTCTCCCTGTGCCTGCATGTCTTCATCAGCTCCTGCACTGTGCCCCACTCCTGATCCCTGCAGATGAGGCACTGGCTCCTGTGGCAGCCCATGCTCACCCTGTCCTTGTGCCCCATCCTCCTCCTCCTCCAACTGAACAGCTCTTTCACCCTCCCATCCCCATGGGGCCCCTGAGCTGACACCCTCTTTGGATGACCTATCTTCCTGGACATCCTCTGCCTCCCTTTCCAAAAACTTTTCTTTATCCTCCCGATCCAGGGGCTGCACCTCTGCATCCACACTCCCTGCCTGCTGTGTCCCTGAGGATCCAGCCTCACCCAGGGGCTGCAGACCTGCCTGGGTGCTCCCTCCCTGTGTCAGTCTGAGCTCATCCCCCTCTGCAGTCAGCTCCACATTGGCACCACAGCTCTGGTGCTCAACAGCGAGCAGGCTCTCAGCCTCTCCCTGTGCCTGCATGTCTCCACCAGCCCCCTCTCCCTGATCCAGGGTCACTCCCCTGGGATGAGGCACTGGTTCCTGAGGCAGCCCGTGCTCACCCTGTCCTTGTGCCCCATCCTCTTCCTCGTTCTCTTGGAGCTGAACAGCTCTTTCCCCCTTCCCTCCCTGGGGGGTTTCTGGGCTGAGACCCCCACAGAGCTGCAGATCTGCCTCCACCAATTCCAGTGCCTGAGACTTAACTGGGAACAGCCCACACAAGTCTGGGCTGCCCACGGGTGTTTCTGCTGGGGAAGGACCCTCGCTGTGCACTGCAGCAGCTCCCATTTCTTCTCCCAGCCCTGCCTCTGGTTTGTCCTTCTCCAGCTGCACACCTGGCTCCACACCCCGGCCCTGCTGTGTCCCTGGGGATCCAGCCTCATTCCAGACCTGCAGATCTGCCTGCACCTCTATGTTGGTGCTGCTCCGAGCCTCCATCAGTTCCACGTCTGTCCCCACTCCTCCTTGGCCCTGAGTGGGTGGCACAGCCTCTGCCAGTGGCTGCAGAGCGCCTGCGCTCCCTCTCCACCCTGCACCTCCCCTGGCACACTCACCCTGCAGCTGCTGCTCTGCCTCCCTGGGCTCTGCTTCCTCCACCTCCTCCTCCTCGCTCCCTGCACGCTCAGCTCGGGCTGGCAGCGCCTCCAGCACTTTGGAGTCCGTGGTCTCTCCCCGGTGCTGCACCTCTGTCCTGGCACGCTCCTCGTCCAGCACTCCTGGGCCAGGAGCCGCTGTCACCTCAGGGACACCACCCCCACGGGCTGCTTCCACTTGTGCCTCACCCCAGGATGGTGGCTCTGGCTCCAGGTGCTCTCCCAGCTCAGTTTCCAGTTTCCCAGGGAGCCCCGATGCCGGGTGAGCCCATTCCTGCAGCGCCGTGCCCGGGGCGTGCGCACATCCACCCAGCGTCCTGCCCGGCTGCTGCTCATCCATGGCAAGGCACTGTGCCACTGCTCTGCCTTCCTGCCCAGCCTCTGGTGGCCCCAGAACTGCCTCCAAATTTTCCCTCTGCCTTATCTCCACTTCCTCAGCTTCTCTCAGGAGCTGTGGTTTTGCCCAAGCTGTTTTTTCCTGCAGCCACCCTGCTCCTTCCACCTCCATCAGCACCTGCTCTCCTGCCTCCACGCTCTCTCCCAGCTGCTCAGCCACATTTTGCACCATCTCCTCCTCACCGGCACCCTTTCCTTGCAGGAATAACATCCCCTGTGCCTCCTCTGGGCCGTGTCCCTGCTCTGCCCCTGGCTCCTGAGCCGTGCAGTGCCCTGTGGCTCCTGTGGACGCACCAGCCTGTGTCACATCCGGAGCACGAAGCTCAGCTGTGCCTCGTCCCTCCTGCTGGTCTCCTTCCAGCAGCTCACGATGGACGTGGCCAGGGAGGGTCTCCTGCAGGACCCCAGGGGTTGTTTCACGGGCTGTGGCTGCCTCTGGCCCCGTTTGGGGCTCAGCATTGTCCCAGGGGTGCCAGGGAGTGTCTGCCAGGGCAGGGGGTGCACCCAGTGCCTGCGCCTTCAGATGTTTGCTCAGAGCTGCTATTGCATCATTCATCTCTCTTAGCAAAGAGCTTTGGTCAGAGACACCTTCCTCTTTCAGAGGTTCTGGGAAGGGATCCTCTTCTGCAGAGCTTGCTTTCCGTGGGGCTCCTGAAAGGTTTGTTTCTGCTGGCAGCATTTCCCAAACCCTGGAAAGGGCAGAAAATGGGGGCAATGAACCAGCTCCCAGGTCAGACTCCAGCTCCCTCCCATCCCCAGCCAGTCCCAGAGGGTCTCTGATCTACAGCCTCACCCCATCCCTCTCCAGACCTGATTTTATTTCCCCTCTGGGTGCACTTGGACTTCACACAGGCAGCAGTGGGGGCAGGGGACATGCAGGCAGACCTGGGGCTGCATCCCGGCCTCTTCCCAGGACCCACATTGACATTATCAGACAGGAAAAGACAACTCTCAGCCAGGCAGAGCAAGTTCCTGAGCCAAGGGAGTGATGAGCTGGGATAAGAGACGTGAGCTCCAGGGTGAGAGATGAGTGGGTGGGAGAGGAGTGCTAAAAGGACAAAATATCACTGTTTGCCTGGGGAGTGTGGAGGGAGGGCCTGGGGCTCAGCCCCAGCTCGCAGACCCCAGGGGCACCCATGGGAGCAGCAGGACCCCTTACACTTGGTGGGTGCTCTTGGCGTTGCTCTCGCCGCTCTGGGATCCCAGCCTGATCCGCATCTCGGAGCGGAACTTCTCGCTCTTCCCAGGGCTCAGCTGCCGGAAACAGGGTGGGAAGAGGAGAGAGGGAAATGCTTGGTGAGGGAGAATATCCACCTGCAAGGATGTGGAGTTCTCAAGTTGTACCCACCCAAAATCTTGGGGGTAGCAGAAGCAAGGTGCTGCAACCCCCTCCCTTCCCAAACATCTGCACCGGCCCCGTGTGAGAGGGCTTTTAGGGGAGGCGGTGCTGTAGGAGCTCCCTGTGCTCTTGAGCTCCTCTGCAGCCCCAAACAGAACAGCACAAGGCCCAGGAACCCCTGTCCTGTCCCAGCTGTACCTGCGGGGACATTGGCACCTCGATGGGTAACTCTGCCACCACTCTGTCCCTGCAAACACAGAGCACAAGGGTCAAAACGGGATCTCCATCCTCTTCACCGCTTCCACCCCTGCCCCAGGACCGTCAGCTGATAGAGCAGCTCAGCAAAACCCACAGTCCTTGGGCCAATCCTGCCGAGCCCTCCTGGCTGAAGGACACCCCCACCCCCCTGGTGCCCTGCAGGGACACACCCCGTGCACGGGGCTGATAATCCTGCCCTCTCCTCCTGTGCTTTGCACACCAAGCCACGATTAACCTGCACCACGGGTAGCACTGAAGCACCGCGGCGGCTGAGGCCCGTCCAACTCCATCCAGGAGGAAACGACGTGTGTGGGGACACAGGGGTGACACAGCTGCTCACCCGGGCTCCCCCGTGTGCTCCCAAACCACTGCAGCCCTCATGGTCCTCAGGCGGCGCTGGGTGTGCTGCAGCTGCTGGTGCAGGTGCTGCAGGTGATGCTCCAGTGCCCGGTTGCTCTCCTCCAGCTGCCGGTTTTCCGTGCTGGTGACTTGCTGGGAGCTCTGGAGGCTGCGGCAGCGCCGCTCCAGCTGTGGGATGGCGACCACCAGGACGCTGAGACCCCGCCAAAATCCCCCCCAGACAACAATTCACAACCGCCTGCTCCAGAGCCGGGGCTGAATCACAACCCCGAGGGTGGCGGGTGGGAAACTCCGCTTGCGTCCTCTGGGGACGGAGGGGGCACGCTGGGGTGGAGGGTCCTGTGTGACACCCCGCAGCCAGGGCTGGTGGGGACACAGCGGGGTCGTTACAGCACAGCCCAGAGACCCCCGGCACACAAAGGGGATTTGGGTCCAGCCCACCTCCGCCTGTGCCGTGACCAAGCGCTGCACCTCGCTCTCGCTGGCATCCAGCACTCGCTGCAGCTCCTCGCCCTGCTGCTGGCTCCGGGCCGTGCTCTGGGGGGGCACAGGGACACGGGCACCCGCTCATCCTCCGGCAGCTGCCGAGGGGGTTTGGGGTGCTGGGTGCCCCCGGCAGGAACAGCGAGGGGACAGCAGCGGCCAGGGACCCACCTGCTGCTGCAGCCGCAGCTGCTCCTGCTGGATCTGCTGCTCCAGGACCTCGCAGAGCTGCTGCACGTCCTTGTCGTGCTCGGCCACGCGCCTGTGGCGACAGCAGGGCCGGGGAGGGCTGTGAGACCCGGCTAGAGGGGGTGCAGACCCCCGGGACCCCACACTGCCCTCGGGAGCCCCGGGCTGCGGCTGGGTTTGCCCGGAGGGTGTCACCCGGCACAGACGCGCCCGGTCCTTTTGCCATCCCATCCGTGACTGTAGAGGGAGCCCGACCCCAAACATGAGCAAAACCTCTGCTCCGGCCCCCGCTGGATGCGCTGGAAGCAGCCCGGTTTCTCGGCGCGGCTGGGGTGGCCCTCCAGGGCCCCATCCCTGTCCCCACCCCTCCTGTCCTACCCCTGTGCGCCATCCTGGGGTGACTCACTTGTTCAGAGTCAGCTCCAAAGCCTCCTTCTCGCTCCTGGCTTCCTGGATGCGGTGCCTCATCTTGGCCAGGAAGTCCTCCAGGTTGTCCAGCAGCTGGGGCTCATCCTGCCGCAGCTTCACCCAGAGCTGCCAGATCTCCTGTCTGCAGGGAGAGCGGTGTTCCGGGGTGAGCCTCGCCCCGGAACCCCCGGAGCCAGGCTGAGCCGTTTCGCTCACACTTTTTGAGGTGTGTGAGGCCAGGTGAGCGCCGGGGTCACTGTGACCCTGTGCTCAGGCCATGGGTGTCCTGTCCCATCCTGCAGGACACCCATGGGTGCCGAGCAGGGCACTTACTCTTCAGAGGGGTCTCCTGTGCCCAGCTGCTCCATAAAGGCGGCGAAGTGCCTGCGCTCCTCGCTGTCCACGCCCGCCAGCGGCACGGGCAGCACCAGCTGGACCCTCCGCGACGCCGTCTTCCGCCGCCGGTGCTCCCTGGCGGCTTTTTGGGAGCTCAGGAACTGCCCTGCTGACAGACATCCCAAATCCTCAGTGCCCGGGCAGGGCAACAGCAAAGCCCAAAACCCAAAAAACCCAAAGCCCAACGCTTCCCCCTCCGCAGCTTCGACAAAGCGGTTCAGCAGCACCGCTGAGCCAAGGGCTGGGAGCTGCTCCTGGGGACGATCCATCCTGCGCCACGCAGCGAAGGCAGCGCCGCGCATCCCCCAGGAGAGCCCGGGGAGCGTGCCGGGGCCAGCCCGGGCTGCACTCACGGAGCCCGGCCGTGAACTCCTCCGTGCCCAGGCGCCCGGTGCCGGCGGCGTCCAGCCCGTCGAACACGAGCTCCAGCTCCTCCCTGCTGCACGGCAAACCTTCCTCGTGCAGCTTCTGCAACCGGAGCAAATCGGGGTGAAAAGCCGCCCGTCACCCCATCTCCGGGCACCCCGGGACACGGCCCCGGCCTCACCTGCACGTCCGAGCGCGTGACGACTGCGGCCTGCTCCGCGTCCCTGTCAGCCAGGAGCTGCTGCACCCTCTGCACGATTTCAGACGCCCAGGGTGGCTCCTCACCGGGGCTGGGCGCTGCCGCCGGGGTCTCTCCGGAGCCCTCCCGGAGCTGCTTGCGCCGGCTGGAGCCCAAGCGCCGGCCCTTGGCGGCCGCCCGGCGCTCGGACATGGCCCCTGGAGAGACAGCGCAGAGGGACCCGGCTGGAAATTCACCGTGGTGCTCCCAGCTGCTGAGGGGTTTGGCAAGGGCGAGGGAAGGACGGATCTCCGATTGCACGGAGCAAATGGAGCCTGGATGCGCAGCAGCAACGGCTGCTCCTGCCAACCACCCCAGGGGATCCCAACCAACCACCCCAGGGGATCCCAGCCAACCACCCCAGGGGATCCCAACCAACCACCCCAGGGGATCCCAGCTATTCCAGGAGCTCCCAGACATCCCAGGCGCTCCCAACCATCCCAGGGGATCCCAACCAACCATCCCAGGGGATCCCAACCAACCATCCCAGGGGATCCCAACCACCCCAGGGGCTCCCAGCCATCCCAGGGGATCCCAACCACCCCAGGGGCTCCCAGCCATCCCAGGGGATCCCAGCCCAGCTCCCCAACAGCTTCTCCTGCCACCAGCCAAGCACCCACCCCAAATCTCCCCATGCTCTTCCCCGGCTGTGGAGGATGCACAGGGCACCAGCAAGGGCCACCCAGGAGGGGACACTGGCAGGAGGGGACACTGGCAGGAGGGGACACCAGCAAAGGACCAGCCAAGGTGATGCTGGAGGTCTGAGCGAGCCCTCTGGTTCCACCTGCCCGCTCAGAGCTCAGCAGCACATTTCTAAATTCCTCCCCCGGTTTTCGCAGCTGTGAGTCACCTCCGGGCAGAGGGCAGAGCCTCCGGAGGTTTCCATCACGCCGCCGCTTGCCCAGGCTTGTGGGGCCTGAGCTGGGGACCCCCCGTGCCCTGTCCCCAGCCTGGGGGTGGCTGTGTCACCAACAGCCGCCACGCCGTCCCCAGGAGGGGCTGTTCAAAGCCCAAACCCCGAGGGAAGGAAACCACGGCGGTGGGGAGCAGTGAGGCAGAGCCGGGGCCGTGCTCGCTCTGGCTGAGCCCAGCTCTGCGCTCCCGGCCTGGGGAGATGCCAGCTCCTGCAGCCCTCTGCCCCTTCCTTCTGCCATCAGAAACAGAGCCTAAACCCCAGAAATGGGAACAGGGCCCCAAACCAGCCCCAACCCCTTAAAGCAAGAGGGTCTCGTGGAGCTGCTGGAGTCCCACAGGAGCAGAAACACCTCGAATGGTGGTGCCGGCCTCTAAGGGGGCAGAAGTGGGAGCTCGGAGGGGCAGGAGGTTGTTTAAGGCATGGAGAAGCCCCTGGTTACCTGTCCTAGCCCCAGGGCAGGTGAGCTGAGCCCACAGCGTGACGGAGGCGCTGAACAAGCAGGGGGATGGGATGGGGTGGGATGGGATGGCAACTGTGCCCCCCCAGCCAAGCAGGGCCCCCCATGGCATCACCAGCTCCCAATGTCCTGCCTCCCTCCACAGCACCCTGCGCTGCTCCCAGCCCTCAGAAAGGGCCCCCAGCCACAGTCCCTCACAGGCAGCAAGAAAAACTCCCTTGGATCACCAACAGCAAGAAAGTAAACCCTCATTTCCCTCCCTTTTCCATTTCTCCAGGTGATGCCCGAGCTTTCCCCGGAGCAGCAGGACTCACCCTCCGCACGTGCCGAGAGGGATGCTCGGTGCTGGGGCACACGAGGGGCTCCCCAGGTCACAGGGGACACCGCTCCCACCCCGAGGGCGCCCGAGCTGCCCCGTGCCCCGCTCTCATCTCTCTTACTCAAGGCGCTTTCCGTTCTGGGGTGACACTCAACTGCCGGTGCTGCACGTTTCCTGTTTGCTGCGCTGCAAGCGGGGGGTGGGAAGGACCCAGAGCCCCCAGATCCCAGGGCAGCTCTGCAAAGGCACTGCAGGTGCTGTAGGGAGTGCAGCAAAGTCCCCATCCCGTCCTGGTTTGTGATGGTCCGGGGCTGGGGGGTGTCTGGTGTGGGGGGAAGAACAGCAGACAAACAGCAAATGTTATTTCAAGACTCCAAATAACCCAAAATACAAGATTATTTATAACCCTCAGGTTATAACATCCTACCAAAGGCAGGACAACCTGAAAATCCTCCCTGTGAAGGCCCTTTGGCCCCAGAATTTGAAGATGTCCCCACTGTGCTGCTCTCTGATGTTTTTTTTAAGGTTCCTGCCTGAATTACAAACTTGGCTTTAAACCCAGCAGCAAAGCCACTGGCTGCCCATGGGCTGCAAGCACTCTGCTCCGTGAGGGGACAGGGGATCAGATGGACCACAGGCATTTTCCCTGCTCTTTCACTGCAGAAGGCAGAAGGAAATGCTGTTATCTCTAGAGCGTGACTCGAACATCCCCTGGCTTACGGCAGATCTGAGCCCAGGCTCCCAGGGCAGGAGCTGTGGGCTGGCAGCTGAGGCCCCAACTCTCTCTGCCCATCTGAGCTGCTGAAATCCCTCCCTGGGAACAGTCCCACCCTGCTCGTTTGCTGATTAGCCTAACGAAGCAGCAGCCAGCTCAGGTCCATCCTCTCCATCAGGGCATTTAGGGGCCAGCTGAAAGCTCAGCTGGTTCTTCTCCTCACTCCGGGCAAAGCTGGTGCTGCTCACCCCAAACTGAGGCATCCCCTCGGTCAGGCCGGGGGGCTCAGCGTCCCCCCTCGCCCTGAAACCTCTGCAATGTTTGCTGCTGCTCAGACAAGGCTGGATTTTGGCTTTGCTTTCCCCAAGGATTCAGGGAGGAAAAATTCCCTTTTGAAGGGAAAACCCTCAATATCCCCGGGAGAGCTTTATCTGTGCCCTCTGCCCAGCAGGACTCTGGCATCGTGCTTCCAACAGCAGAGCTGTGCTGGCAGCAAGTGCTGGGATCAGCACGGGAGGGCACAGCCTGGGAGGGAGGGTATGACCCAGGTATGACCCAGGTATGATCCAACCCCGATGAGATGCTGAGAAGATGTCAGGGAAAGGGGATTGAATGTGGACAAGGGAAGGGAACCCCCTGACCCTCCCCCTGTGGGGGTTTGACCCTCAGCATCTGCTCTGTGCTGGGGCCAGGCTGGGATGGGAGCAGCAAACACAAGCTGGGTCGACAGTGGGAGGTTTCCATCCATTCCCCAGCTGCTGGGAGCTGGTTTTGTGTCCCAAAGCTGCGGGATCTCCTGCCCCAAGGAGTGTCCCAGGGACTCAGCTCAAGCCCTGGACCAGCTCCCCGTGGCACAGCAGAGCCAGAGCCTGCCTCTCCCCAGAGCCACAAACATGGACAAAGGAGGTTTCACTGCTTCATTTCTATTTCTCATTTCCTTCATTGCTACTGCTCCTGGTAAATGGGAGCTGACAGCAGAGGGGAGCTGCTGGCAGCAGCCAGAGGGGTTTGGAAGCACTGACGTGAGGGGAAAGATTACAGGGGCTAAATCTGTGGGGTTTGACTCAGCAGCAGCTCAAAGGCTGCACGGATGTCACCCCACACTGCAGGGACAGGCAGATGCTTTAGGGATCCCCAGCTGATCAATGGCACGAGGTTGTTCATCACCATCACCTTTCTTCCATCTGGGTCCTCCACAGATCGGGGAATTCTCACATTGGCCAGAACCTGAGCCTGCAGCCAAGCCTTGCTCAGGAAGCAGCGAGTGGCAGAGACATCCCTGACTCCCAGGGGATCTCAGTCCCACCCAGGAAATGCCATTGGCACCTTTCCACCAGCAGTGCCCCCACGTTCCTGTGTCCTCACCCCACAGCACCCCTTTAAAGGGCTCAGGAGAGCAGCAGCTTGCCCATGGCTACTGGCCACTTGCAGCACGGGACAGGGTGCTGAGGGTTCGGGGTCACAGTGGGGAAGGGGCTCCTCCAGGGACAGCCCACACACTGGCACTGGCTTCTGCTGGGGACACGGTGGCAGCACTAGATCACTGTCCCCAGGGCATGGGGCCAAGCACAGAGGTTGTGGCGAGGTTTTATCCCTCCCAGCCCTCACAAAGGCAGACCCCAGCTCAGGGCTGCACCCCCAGAGGGATCCCCAGCCCCTGGAACACCCTCCTCCCTCCCCTAGCCAGACCCTGCTCCCAAACATCCACATTAACCCAGAATTCCTTTGCACAGGTGTTTATTCAGAGTTAACACTTACAGACAAACAGGTATTTCCCCTTCCCTTACATACACTTAGTAGCATTTTTTTTTATTTTAAATATAAATAAACATTTAGTGCTGGGAGCTTGGCAGCTTCACCGACAGCAAAGTGCATCCTGGTGCAAGGTGGGAGATGAACCCTGTCCCTTTTCCTCCTGGGACCATCTTGCACCGATTTTCTGGGTCCAAATCCAGCAGAGCAGGAGTTGAACCCCATGAAAGTGCCGAGACCTGACAGTGTCGAGTCCCTCAGGGACTCATCCTTCAGTGCTGGAACTCAGCAGCCTCTGTTGAGGCCATCCCTCGGTCCCAGAGCAGAGCCAGGTGAGGGTCCTCTCCCCGCCAGCCCCAAAGGAGAAAAAGTCCAGGAAAACAAGCTACAATTCCTTATTCCTGCATCATCCCTGCTGGTGAGCAGGACTTCTTCCTAGAGGAGCCCAACAGAGCCAGAGCAGGGGCTCCCCAGCCTGGTGTCAGCGTCGAGGGAAGCAGGGACGTGGGCACCACAAGCCAACAACAAGGTGACAAAGTGGGATTTGGGGCCAGCAGCTCCCAGAGGGGACCCCAAACCTCCCAGGGAGCCACCCCACGGAAAAGCTGTCCAGGGAGCAGCTTCCTCCCCCCGAGCCGTGGGAAGGAGCAGCCTCCACATCTCTGCTCCCGCACGGGGACGAGGCTCGGGTCCAACCTGCCGGGACAGGGCACGTGGGCCACCGCCCGCGCCGGGTGCCCCGGGGCTCTGCGATCCACACCGGGGACTTTCCTTAGAGATATCCGGTGCCACCAGGTGGCTGGGACACAAGTGTCCCCCAGCAGCACGGCTGGAGAGCAGGAGGGCACAAGGACGGTGTCTGGACCCCGGGGCACAGGGCACTTCAGCAGGCAGGGCAGCGCCTCGGTGCCATCGCAGTCCTCCTCCAGCCCCGCCGTGGGGCTCCTCCTCTACATTGCACACAGTGAAGGTCCCTCAGGACCCCAGAACTACTCATAAATAGGGAACTACAGACTCTACATTGCTTGGTACAGGTCAGCACAGCGCAGGGCAGGAGCCACGTTCAGCCCCGGCCTCGGAGCTGCCGCGGCGAGTCACGGCTGGGGCCGGGCAGGGACGATCCTCCTCTTGGCACTGTAAAAATCTGAAAGGAAGAAGGAAAAGGTTTGGAAGTGTCTCCAGCCCGCTGGGAGCAGCAGGGCAGGGAGAGGGAGGTGTCCCAAAATCAGCCCTGGTGGGTTTCACCCTAAAGCCCCCATGCAGAGCTGCTGGAGAGCAGAGCTGTGAGGCTGCATCATCTCTTCTCTTTGCCTCAGCTGCAGTTCCACCCCAGCCCCTGACCACGGAGGACAGGAAGAAATTTTTCCCTGTGAGGGAGGTGAAACACTGGCACAGGTTGCCCAGGGAGGTTCTGGATGCCCCAGCCCTGGAAGTGTTCAAAGCCAGGTTGGATAAAGGCTTTGAACCTGCTCCAGCGGGAGGTGTCCCTGCCCATGGGACCATAAAGCTGATCTTTAAGCTCCACTCCAACTCCTTAATTTTCTGTGATTCTATGGTTGGGTCAGGCCATTGGAACTGAAAGTGAGGAATTTGGGGGCATCTTCAGCTACAAAACCACAGTCCCCAACGCCAGTCCCCTGCACAAACCCCAGCAGCCAAAAGGCACCCAGCTGGTGGCCTTCTTCCCTTTGGAAGATGGGCTCTGCTTCCCTAGGAGAGATCCACGGAGGGTGGTCCCTAGGAGAGATCCACGGAGGGTGGCACCCCTCCCCTTGCCCAAGAGCCAGACAGGGCTCTGGCAGCCAAGTCCCCTCTGTCCCTGCCGTGACATCAATGCCACCAAGCCCCCAGGGAGTGACACCAGCCCCCAGCGCCCACCTTTGATCGTGGTCTGCCCACGTTTCAAGCTCCGCAGGGAACCAGCCTTGTAAGCCTTGGAGCTCTGCTGAGACTCCTCGGGGCAAACCCTGCCAGCGTGGTCCTTGGGGGCGTCCCTGTGGGCCAAGGAGCTCCTGCTGTCACCGCTGATGACAGCCGTGACCAGGCTGTGACCCTCCTGGGGCGGCTGCTCAGCCACCAGGATCTTCTCCCACTTGAACGGCCCTTCCAAGGGAGTCTCTGTCTCAAAGTTGAAGTTCCAGCGCTGCTGAGCCTCCTCCAGCTGTTGCCTTATCTTGTCCTCGAAGTCGTGCTGGAGCTGCTCGTGGTCCACGGGGCCGAAGAGGTTCCTGCACGCCTTGCTGCTGCACGGGGTCTGCCCAGCCCTGCTGTGCGACAGCGGCATCGCGGCGGCTGCGGGCAAACAGAGCCAGTTACAGGGGCCGGAGCAAACACAGGGCAGCCAGGGCCACCAGGGCAAAGCACACGGTAGCCAAGGTGGGACAAGCTGCACTGGCTCTGCACTGAGGCAGCCCAGAGGGGACTGACACATCTGGATTCTGACTCTGGAGATTTTAGCGGAGGCTCGAGCACGGCTGAGGTCAGACACAGCCCAGCGCGACACAGGAGGCGGGGGGAAGGTGCAGATGTCGACATTCCCTGTTCCTCCTCCAGCAGGGAAAGCCCTGCCAGGACAGAACACCCAGCCCCTCGACACTGCCACGGGCTCCACCCAAAACACCCCTCGGGCTGCCAGCCTCAGAGCCACAGCAGGATGATGCTCCCCTGGTCCCAGACACTGCCCAACCTGCCCACTCCCACTTCCATGCAGGCAAGGGCAAGTTGGCACACGGGCAAGTGAGGCAACAGGATGTTTTTC
This sequence comes from Hirundo rustica, assembly GCF_015227805.2. Taxonomy (NCBI): domain Eukaryota; kingdom Metazoa; phylum Chordata; class Aves; order Passeriformes; family Hirundinidae; genus Hirundo; species Hirundo rustica. Next base: position 2,435,308 of record NC_053473.1, on the reverse strand, counting down.
TGGCCAGTTTCTCCATCCCGAGAACCCAGACCCGGTGGTAAGGAAACCTTCAAGCAACTGCAAGAACCATGCCACAAGCTTGACCACTTTGTTAACCACCCTGCTTATCTGCAAGGAGCTGCTGGGTAACCAGAAACAAGACCTTGTTTGTTTTTTTTCAAATCGGTGCCAAAAGCCTTGACCTTCCCGGTAAGTGAGAAAGCCTTTCCATCCGAGCAGTCCTTCCCCTGACACACGTGGGGATAATGGACCCCTCACTACAGCTCCACTTACGAGGAACCTTGACACAGAATCAGAATTGTTAAGGTTGGAAAACACCTCCAGGATCATCGAGTCCAGCTGATAAGAGTCAGCACTACTCTGAGATTTGAGTTTTCAGAGCTAAGGCTTGCCCCTGCTGGGACGGCCACACTCATTAAATCAGCTTAAAAGAGGAAGATTCATCGCTCCCATTTTCCCACCTGATCTGGGACTCCCAAAGCCAGGCCACAAAAGATCCTCCCCATCCCCAAACTTCCCCAAGAAGGGAGTTCTCAGCCCCCCGCAGGGAAGGTTTCTCCCCAAATTCAGCATCCTCTGGACTGCCTGTGCCACATTGTCTTCCCCCCATTCCACCCCTTGAAGCGTGCAAGAAGCGACTGGATGTGGCACTCAGAGCTCCGGTCTAGCTGACAAGGTGAGGATCACTCAGTGGTCGGACTCGAGGATCTCGGGGGTCTTTTCCAACCTCAGTGATTCGATGATCCTAGTACCGGGCATGGCACCAGCACGGTGCCGGTGGGCAGCTGGGGAGTGCCCAGCCCAGGGCTGGGGGGCCGCGTTCAGTCCCGGGGGCCGCCCCTGTGGGCACCCTGCGCTCAGACCCAGCATCCCCGAGTAAAAATAGCAATCCAGCTTCCTATCTCCGGGCAGTGTGAGCACAGACAAGGGTGACCTCACTCACAGCCAGGCAAGTCCCAGCATGTCCAGGCAAGCCCGGGCAGGTAGCGGGAGAGGGACACGTTCCGTCACCCTGACCAGACACCCCTCAGCCCTCCCCGCCCGCGTCACGAGCCCACGTCCCCATCCTCAGGTCACCGGCGCGACTCAGGTGCCACCCTGGAGGCTGAAGATAACACCCAGGCTCGCCCTGAGTCACGGCTGCGGGCTGCCAAAGTCACCGACGAGGGCGGGACCGGCACCGGGGCCGGGTCATGGTCCCCTCCCAGCGGGGCTGGTGCCGCTTCCAGCGACCTCTGCCGAGCTCCGAGCTCCGAGCTCCCGGCCGGGATCGCCAAGATTTGGGCGAGGAAGCGGCAGGTGCACGGGCACATTCGAACCTCTCCCAGCCGAGCTGGGTGATGAAAGCACCCCCGAGGGACACCCAGCGGGGCTCCACAGACACCCGCGACACCCAGGAACAGCGGCGCCAGCCCGGGGCGGGCACAGGAGGGGCAGGGGGCACCCGCAGCCGGGAGCGGCTGGAGCCGCGGACCCCGCGCAGAGAACGCCCGGCTCATGACACCGATGGGGCCGCGGGGGGATGGCACGGGGGTGGCCGGTCCCCGCAGGATGCTCGGCGGAGGGACGGCGCCCGTACCGCGCCCTGCACCCGCCGCACCCCGCTCCGTGCCCGCACCCCGCTCCGTGCCCGCACCCCGCTCCGTGCCCGCACCCCGCACCCCGCCCCGCGCCGCCGCCACCGGGGGACAAGCACGACCCAGCCCGGGGGCTCCGCATCCCCCGGGGGGGCTCCGGCAGTTCCCGGGGGGCTCCGCACCGCCACTCCCGGCACCGCCACCCCGGCACCGGGCACGGCCCCGCTCTCTCCCAGCGCTGCGGTCGCGGTCCCAGGCGGAGCCGCAGGCAGCGGCATTCCCCGGGGAACGCGATGCTCGCTCGCTCGCTCTCCCTCTCTCTCTCCCTCCCCGGCCAGCGCAGCCGCCCGCACTCACCGCCGTCTCTCCGCGTACTTCAGCACGTTCGGCGATCCTACGCCTTCATACCGAGGGCGGGCCGGGGCGGGGCCGGGCTCCGTTCCCGGCGTCGCCCGGGATTTCCCTCCCGCCCCGCCCCGGCCCGGCCCCGCGGCGGCCGCTCCGCTCCTGCCCGTGCCCCCTCGCATCCCCCGCCCCTTCCTCTCCCGTCCCGCTGCCGGGAATGTGCGAGGTGCCGGGGGAGGCTCGGGCATGCCAGGGCCGTGAGCACCGGGATCCCTTCCTAGGGAGCGTGGGTCCTGTGTCAGGGGATTCGGGGACCTCGCGTCCTTGGGGAGGGCAGGGACGGCCCTATAGCAGGGGATGGAGGGACCCCCGTCAGGGGATAGGGGAAACCCCTCCTAGGTGGGTGCAGGGACCTGGCATCAGTGACCAGACCTTCCTGGGGATGCAGGGATCTCCCCGATCAGGGAATACAGGGAGGAAATGCAGAGACCCCCTTGCTAGAGGGGACAGGGAGACGCCCCCACGAGGGATGCAGGGACCCTCTTCCTTGTCAGAGGATGCAAGGAGCCCCGGCAGAGGATACAGAGGTGCCACATTCCAGCCGGGAATGCCGGAGCTCAGCCGGCCTCGAGGAGGTCCCGTCCCACCCACCGGGCCGCTGTAGGAAGGAGATTCATGGATTATGGCTCAGCCCCCGGAGGTGCCAACCTGAGAACCGCAGGGTGATGATTCTCCCCTGGCCCCCAGGCACTGCCCAACCCATCCCGGGCCGCCCCCGGCCTCTCCAGCTGGATTGTCTCCCCCAGGCCTGGCTCTGCTCCACCAGCGGAACCCCAGCACCCGCTGTGGGTGGAAAAAAATGTTTGGAGCAAGATCTGCTGCTCTGAGTCCTGCAGATGTCCAGGCAGGGGTGAGGAGGGGGAACAAGTCTGTGCATGTCCTGCAGGAACCTGCGGCTAGGATTTGAGGGGATCTGTGGCTTAGATGGGAAATGCGTCCAAGTGCAGAGGCAGGGAAGGTGCGAAGCCGGGGCAGCTTCTGCTGGGGTTACTCTGCAGGGCTGGGGGGCACCTGCCCTGAGCGTGCTGGGTGGGTCCAGCCCTGCCCTGCAGGGAGAAGGGAAGGGAAGGGATGCCCCCGGAGCCAGCCCAGCTGGGCACAGGGGCCGTGTCCTGCAGCCCCTTCCCGGCCCAGACTCACGGCTCGGGCACACAGACAAACACAACCTGCTCCCGTGGGCACGAGGAGGTGACAGCACAATGCCAAGTGACAAAAGCCACGTCAAAGTGATCCCTTGGGAATGCCAGGGGTCCTCCAAAGCCCCTGGAGGCAGGAGGTGCCGGGGTGCTGAGGAGGACCCTCTGTGTGCAGACCGCTCCTGCTTTTTCCAGCTGGACCAGCAGCTTCCCACTGGCTGCAGCAGCTGGAAAATATGTCTGGGCATGTTTGGCTGGAGGCTGCCACACGCTGCAGGAGATTTTGCAATCACTCCTCTTCATTCTCTGGAGCTGGGCTGTGCCGAGGTGCTGGGATTTGTATCAGTGGTGGCTGCTCAGCCCCGTGGCTGCCTCCAGACAGGCACAGTGGGATGGGCAGGAAAGGCGAAAGGAGGATGGGGAACGGGAAATCATCTTAAATTCATGCTACACCCTGCTGAAAATCCATCCTGGAAAGCTGCAGTCTGGACTTAAAGGCTTGGAAATTCATCCTGCCTTTCTGTTTGTAAGAGGTAGGGAGAGGAGGGGGCAAGTTGGGACAGGGAAGCTGTCACTGGTTTTTCCATCTGGGAATGGTTTCTGCTCCTGGGTGCACGGAACAGCCTTCAGAGCCTCACTGCAGGGGTACCTGCGGCGCTGGGTGGTTGTGGATCATTTCTTTGCCAAGCTCCAGCTCTGCTCCAGCTGCAGGTGTGGGTTTGCTCCCTCTGGATTTGAGGGATGCAGTCGGCACCGCCCCAGCCGTAGCACCGTGGGCAAACCCGGGGCCAGTGCAGCTCCAGTGCCACCTGGGACTGTGGGATGAAGCAGCATTTACCTGAGGATGCTCCCTGCTTAAAACACATCCCTTTTTTTATCCATAAAAGACCCCTCCCTCCCGCCCCCCCAGTGAACAGAAGGAAATGGGAACATCAAACCTGCAGCTCTTTGAAGTGGCAGAGGAAGGAGCTTGTGCAACCCAGACGGGCCCCAGAGCCACTGATGCAAGAGAAAGGGATTCAAAAAGTGAGATAACCGACCAGCCTGACTGCTGGGAACATCCCAGTTACACCAGGGATTCATCCCAGGGCTAAACCAGTGAGAAAATCAACCAGACGTAGATTTTCCCTTAGGAAAGTAACTCTGTAGCTCTCTCAGTGATTTTTTGGTGGGCTGAGGGTTCACTCCCCACACTCTAGGAAGGGGGTATGGGCAGGTTTCTGGCTCTTGCAAACTCCACTCTCGCTTCCTTTCCTCCGGGAGAGGGGAGCTCCGGCCGCGCCGGCATCGGAGGAGACCTCAGCCAAGTGGGTTTCTGGAAATGGGAAGTGGGGAGAGGGATGGCGTCAGGGTCTGGGCCAGGAAGTGCATGGGCACGTCTGCAGTGGCATTAACTGAGAAAAAAGGGGAGGGGGTGGGGGGAAGAGTGATTAAGAAGGCGATACAGGAACTTAAAAAAAAAAAAAGATATATAGAAAATCCCAAAGGTGATTCATGGTGCTTGATCCCACAAGGCAGAGGAGGAGGAGGAGGAGAAGGAGGAGGGCAGACACAGGACTGGGGACCAGGATCAGTGCCGAGGGCTGATGGGCTATTTCCTTCTCACCATTCATAGCCACAGCGTGGGATCTGTCACCTCCCCTGTTCCAGGCTCGCCCTCCCCAAGGGTCCCAAACCCCCACCCGGGAGGGGTGTGGTCGTGGGAGAATCCATGTTTATCATTTCCTTGAATAACCCGTCCTAATGCCCGGAAGCAAAAGGAATATATGAAACCACTGCAACATTTCACAGCCTTCAAAGGAACCTCCTTCCCAGCACCGGGGGCACCCCAACACCGAGCAGCGGGCGCATTTAATTCCCAAGGGATCTCCCCAGGTGGGTCCCGAAGAAGCCGAAGGGAGTGGAAGCCTCTGCAGACACGGAAGCAAACACATTACTCACGGCAGGCAGAGCTGGAGTGACTCAGCCCATCCTCGGCACATCCAGGGATCCGTCAGGGAACGTGCCTGGGCGCATCGCTCCTCGCTCCGAGTCCCTGTCCCGTGTCCTGCTCTGACCCGGGAAGCAGCACCCCCAAAACCCACGGGGACACGGGTGGGAGTTCCAGCGGGGAGCAGGGAACGGCTTGGGCCGGCTGGAGGAATCAGGGCTGGAATGTTCCAGCCTTGGATAGGATGGAGAACGGGGAAACAACTGCGGTTACAGGAGTAACGCACCGACGTCCACCCCGGGCTCATCGGGACTGTTCTAAATGCACCCGAAATCCTGCGTGCAGGGATTTTACATGGTTTTGAGATTTCGTGGTCAAAGGTCTGTGTGAAGAGGGTTTTTTTGGGGTGAAGTAATATTCCTGTTAGATCAGCCAGGGGAAAACCAGCAAAGATTTGGGCAGATGAGCATCCCTTGGGTCTTTTGGAATGGAGATGGCAGAGATCAGGGCACACTTATTTTTCAAGGTGAGATAAACTCTACAAAAAGGTGAATTTCTACCCAAGGAAACACCCTGAAAACAGGAGGAACTAACACAGGACCTCTGCCCCAGTACTTAAAGTGGAGATGAGCACATGAGGTTGGGGTTCAGTCCTGCAGAACACATCATCCTACACCCCAAATGTCCAGCCACGGCTGTGTCCCACTCCATGGGGCACAGGGGTGATTTTTATTCCCTCCTCAAACAGCTTTTATTTGCCAGGACATCCCAGGCAGGTGGAAATTGCTCGACTCAGGACAGCAGATTGCCAGTGACAAAGTCCCGAGTATCCCGGCACTAAAAACCCTCTTCAGCAAGATTCAAATCACCGAGAGTTTTTTTCAGTGTGGGTTTGTTTTTTTTTTATTATCTCTGCTAACAAGCTTTTTTCTTTTAAGTGGGAATCGTGAAGGCTCTTAATGAAACCCTCACGCTCCAGCAGAAGTCTAAATGAACCCAGTGTTCGGCTGGAGGGCGTTTATATCCCAGCGAAGCCTGTTTTCCCATCAGCTCTTTGAAGTGCCCAATTAAGTGATTTTATACTAATAGGATTTTCCCAGGAAAGAAAGACAAGAATGACAAAACGCTGAATGCTTGATTAACTCTGCCCCTAAAAGAACTCGGATCGTGTTAATTGACTGTTCCCCTGCCATATCCAGCCCTTGTTTGGCCCATTTATGAAGGCATTTTGATGAGACACCAGACCCAGCAGAGTGGAAATAGAGTCCCACCAAGCACAAATGGGGGATGAGACAGTCCTAAAACAAGGCCTTTGCTTACTGGAAATATTCCTGGATGCGGGAGCCGGGCTATGAATCGGTCGCTTCATTCGGCCCCTCACTCATTTTCATCCAAGATTGTTTTTAGCCCCATTCATAGTCATTAACGTAATTGCTTCACTGACTTTCCATGAGCAGCTTGGAAGCTTTGTGGGGTTTTTTTGCTGGCAGCAAAGGCCTCATTGTTCAGAGTGCGGCCGGGCGGCCGCAGTACCTGGCTCCAAAGCCTGCACCCGGCTGTCCCTTTATTCCCTTGCTGCTCCACCTCATTGCCCACGGCCCCGGAGCGCGGCAGGACGGGGCAGACGCCCGGAGGGGACACAGACACCCAACTGCGAACCGGGGCCGGCGGCTCCAGCCTCTCGCAGAGCTTCCTGCAGGGAATCAGGTCCATCCCAAACGCCCGCTGGGGGTTGTGGTTCCCCACGGGCATCTCAGGGAGGCAGGGGAAGAGCAGGACCTTACCCAGCAGGATGAGCAAGTGGAGGGAGCGTGGGGCAGGAGCGCTCCCGTCCATGCGGCTCACGGGTGCCCAGCCCGCGGTGCAGCCCAGCTCGTGGGGGCTGTCAGGGGATGGAATTTCCTCCCAATGCACAGCACGTGTGGCACGGGGATGCTGATGAGGGATTTGTTGCTCTCCAGGCTGTGGGATGGTTTGAAATCCATTGGGAGCTCGATCTGGCCCTTTATGGCCGTGAGGAGGAGGTGGGAATGGGGAGCTCTCACTAAGCACTCGCTCAGGATGTCACCTCTGAAACAACCCCGATTCCATGGGGGACCCTCTGCCTGAGCACCCAGACACCAGGATGGGGCATCTCCGCTCTCAAATGCTGGGAGTTTGGGGTTGTCCCACACAATCCTGAGCTCTGGGATGTGCACGCTGGCCCGTCTGCCCATCCCAGCACCTGCTGGCTCAGCGTGTGTCACCATCTCCTGGGATCTCCAGTCACACCTTTGGGGAATGCCCCAGTCCAGCACAGCGCCTGATTCACTTTGCCTTGTGCTGGGGGGCGAGGAGCGGGGCTGGGCGTGGGCAGAGGGAGGGATGGGGCAGAGCCAGGGACAGGCAGACCCTGAACATGCCATGAAATGGGATCTGCAAGAGGGCAGGACCAGGACCCAGACCACAGACAGACGGACAGACAGACAGTCACCTGCCTTGCGTGGTGACTTGCACACAGCCCGGAGCACAGGTAATGGGAGGGGACAGCTGAGAAGGCAATAAAGGCAGGGGTGATGATATGGCAGCCACCGCCTTGACACCGGGGTAAGGGTCGATTGCACTTCCCCTCCTGCATGTCAGTCAGGCAGAGCAGGATTTCCGGCCATTCAGGGGTTTTCTCCCAAATTTGTCCCTAAACCAGGACAGGATGGACGAGCAGCTTCCACCCCACGGGCTCCCCGCTGGCCTTGACCCCGGGCGGGGCCATGGGGATGGACACGCTGCACACACTAGAGGGGCTCTGCCCAGTTCCACAGAGACTGAAGTCGGGGAGTTCCAGGTGCCAAAATAAAACCTTTCTCTTTCAGAAAAAAAAAAAAAAAGAAAAAAGAAAAAGAAAATTTGCTGGAACTTGGAGCTGTGGTCAGCAGTGCCACAGAGGCTGGAAACAGGGTTTAAAATGTTCTGTACTTCACCCACCAGCAGCGATGCTGCAGCAGAGCCCTTCCCGCCTCTGCACAAACCCCAGCTTTGCAGAACACTGGTTTATTGATCATCAATTGTAAATCCACAAAGGGAGCAGGAGGGAGACAAAGGGAGAGGGATTTTGTAAATCTCAAAGTGTCCCTGCCCCTGTGCAGGGCACTGCTAAGGCCACACCTCCAGTATTGTGTTCAGTTTTGGGCCCTTCTCAACAAGACATTGAGGGGCTGGGGCATGTCCAGAGAATGGAACAGAGCTGGGGAAGGGGCTGGAGCACCAGGAACAGCTGAGACATCTGGGGAGGCTCAGCCTGAAAAAAAAAAAGGTTTAGGGGGAACCTTCTGGATCTGCACAACTCCCTGAGAGGAGGGAGTCAGGAGGGGTCAGGCTCTGCTCCCAGGGAACAGGGACACGATGAGAGGAAATAGCCTCAAGCTGCACCAGAAGAAGACTAGGTTGGATAGTAGCAAAAATTCCCCAAAAGGAATTCAAGCACAGGCATGGGTTGCCCAGGGCAGTGGCAGAGTCACCATCCCTGCAAGCACTCTCAAAACCCGTGTGGATGTGGCACCTAGGGACATGGGTTAGTGTTGGACCCTGCAGTGCTTGGGGGAACAGTTGGTCTCTATGATCTTAGAGGGCTTTTCCAGCCCAAATGATTTTATGATTCTATGAAACACGAAACCCTGAAAATATCTATACATCAAAAAACACCCCAGGGGGCCCTGTCAAACATTCCCTGCACAGGGGAACTCCTGACTCCAAATCTGGCGGAGTTTCATGCACGCGTTTCTGAGCAGCACGTGTCAGCCAGGCAGCTGCAAGGACAGCTTGGCAGGAGTGGCAGCAAACCATACCTGGAGCTTATCTCCCCAGCTGGGGCAACCTCCTCCCACAAAGTTTATAGTACAAGTGCATGAAAAGCTGATCAATCCAGCACCAGGAAGAGCAGCACCCAGTGCAGGAGGTGTAATAACACTGGTGTTGGGCAGAAATCCTTCCCTGCGATGAGGCTGAGGCCCTGGCACAGAGGGCCCAGAGAAGCTGTCGCTGCCCCAGCCGTGGAAGTAGCCAAGGCCAGGTTGCATGGGCTTTGGAGTAACCTGGGATAGTGGAAGGTTTTCCTGCCCACAGCAGCGGGTGGAAAAAACTGAGTTTTAAGGTCTCTCGCAACCCAAACCTGGGATTCCGTGAAACAGTGACTGAGAACACTCTGTATCCAACGCTGACAGCAAACCCTCCATCGGCAGGGAGGGCTGGGACAGTGCCAGGGCTTCCTGCTGAATATTTTTAAACATTCATGTTCTAATACTCATGTTGTAAGCAGCCCCTGCCCAGGAGGAGATAATGCCTCTCTCACAGCTGGCAGGGGCGATCTTCCCAAGTGACAGCCCGGGTGACACAGTGCCCCGCCCTGATACCACTGCTGCACCCCGATAGCGCGGGCCCGACGGAGCGCTGGGGCTGTCGCACGCCTCGGGCTGTTCTGGGGGTGGCATCAGGCAGTGGCACATCACAACCTCTGTGTTAAACAGCAAAATGCCCAAGAACAACAGCGTGACTGTAGCAGGAGGAATCTCCTCAGTCAGGGAGGTTGTGGAGTGACACCGCTGGATGCGGTGACGGGATCCAGACGGGAAGGACGTACGCTTCCCTTTCCCGACTGGGATCACTCCCACAGAAAATCTGACGGCTAAAATGACTTAGGGCACCAAGGAGAAACACCACCCGAATCACTGTGAAGATCTGTTCAAATTATGTCAGCCACTAAATTATTAAATAATTGCCAAATGAATCACTTGGGAACGAACATAGCGTTCCTCTTGCATGTCTATTTTATATTTGTCTGGATGCCGTGTTTATTTTAGTCCCCAGCCGTGTTTGTTTGAAAGGCAGTAACAGAGGAACTCATGGCCGTGCCCCAGTGAAACTGCAGAAACGAAAAGAGCAACCCCAGAGAGCGATGGTGCTTCAAGAAAGCCAGAACACTTCTCATGTGAGAGCCTGGGATAAGGCTTCAGCTCCGGCAAGCCCCTGAGTGACCGACTGCAAAGCACGGCCAAGCTAAAATTGGCTTTATTCTGCCTTTTTCTGGCAGGGTGAGGTGTGAAGCTGGAGGCAGCTGCATTCCAGCAGCAGGGCAGTGGGACCCGCCTCTTTACGGCAGGTCCCGGCGCCGCGCCATCGCGCCGTGCGGGAGCTAAGGTCGAACCGGAGCAACTGGAATTGCACTCCTGCCCTTCAGCCTTTTGTTTGCAAAAGGGGTTGATGCTCAAGCTTTTTCACCTTTTTTTTTTTTTTTTTTTCTTTTCTGACCAAGAGATTCAGTGCTACAACAGCACCAGAGGAGGTTGATCTGTGGTGGGGACTGCAGGTCAGGTTTGGGGACAGTATTTCTGGGGCAGGATTTGAATGTGGGTACAGGGATTTTAAACCCAGCAGAAATAAGTTTGTCCGGCATTCAACCACTTGGAGGGTCTGTATATCAGGAGCTCACAGTGATGAGATCATGGCAAATGAAAGTAAAACTGGAAACTGAAAAGAGGTGATAACAGCGGTAAAAAGCTGCAGAAGTGCCCGGGGGAATGGCTGGACTCAATGTTAGAGAGCTTTTCCGTCCTTAGTGATTCCATGATTCTATTAATAAACACAAAACCCTGAAAACATCTATAGGTCAAAAAATCCTTCCAGCGCTGGGTTCTGCTGGCAGACCCCCACCAAAGCAGGAGAGGTTCAGAGGTGTGAGGTATAACCTGCCCCAGGCTGCTGCAGAAGATCCACGGGCACTGTGCAGTGTCTCTCTGGTTTCTCTGACTTCAAAAAGAAGGAAATGCAAAGGCAGAGGATGAAATGCAAGGCCCTGCCATCAGTAACACATTGCAGTTCACACTGTGGCTGGAGGACAGAAGAGCAAAGCTCCAGAACCAGACCGGGTTTGGAGGATGAGGGGGGTAACACAGCACACCTGTTTGTCCAAGAGTGAGAAAGCTCTTCTTTCACAGAGCAGCATCTGGCTCTGGATTTCTGCAGCTCTTTTCCGCTTTTAAATTTAATAGAGGGAAAACCAGAAACTGCCAGGCTGCACCTCTGGACAGCGATTTGGCATAGGGAAGCAGCAATCCTTCCCAAGGCTCAGCTTTGAAATCAATACTCGATATGATCCATATTGGCTCCCTTCAGCTTTCTGAACAGGCTCAGCTCTCAAAGGGTAATATACCCTAAAACCTGGTGAATTTGAGTGGAACAAAAACTAGTTTTCAAGGGATTTTCCTTGTTTTTCTAACATTACCTGTCAGCCCTCCCTTTCTCCAGTTTCTGTCCTAACTAGCACAGGTATATGGATGTGTCATCCCGCACGTGGAGCAGCTCAACTGGAAGTTGGAAACTGGAAACTGTCAGTGTTTGGGAGGATCACAACTCCTTACCCAAGCTCAACCCTGTCTGAAGGCCAGCGGAGCAAATCCCAACAAAAGCAAGGACATCCTTAACCTCTCTCCACTTTCTAAGTGCAAGGCACATTCTTAACATGATCTTTGGTTATAAACAAGGAGCAGCATGTACATAAAAAGAAAAAAAAATCCAAGATCCTTTTCTTTGCAAATCCATTTGCACACAATGCTCTCCCCAGGTAAAGTGTACAAAATATCTGGGATGTGCCCAGGCACTGCTGCGGACCTCTGAGGATTAACCCCAGGAAGCTTCTGCCTGAAGCAGAGGCAGTTAAACCTCTCCCCATATTAGAAACCATATTAGAAACAGTGTAGATCATTATTGTCAGAACCCTGAAACAATTTGGAAGGTGTCAGGCAGCAGCAATTGCTCCATCACTCCAGCAGTCTCCACAGCAGGGCTGTGACTGAGGTTGTGCCAAGGAGCCTTGGCTAGTGTCCCTCTGTCCTACCCTGGCAGGAACAAACTGCTTGCTGACTCTTCCTGCTGTCAGAATCTTTGGGGAGACGCAAGGGATGCCCCTGGCCTTAGAACACCAACACTTCCTTGTACATTTAATTTGAGAGCAAACTTTTTAAACACAACACTCCCAGGCTGGTCACTCCCTCAGAACAGGAAGGGGACGCCTGAAATGTACAAATGTGCTGGTACATGAAAAATAGCTCTTGCTACTTACACCCTGTGGGAAGGGCCACCCAGTCAGTGTTTATAAATATTTATACATTTCCCATCCTTCTCTAGAAGCTGTTTGTTGTGTTCCTCTTAAAACCTCCACCTGATTATATAAAACCAGCACACTTCTGATCTAAGGGGCAACTTCTTCATTCAGCTGCTGAGTAAAATAGTCAGAAACCCGAAACTGAAATGCTTCCAGTTCTGCGAGACTCTGTTGCGTACGAAAACCACAACCCGCTTCCCACTGTCTCTGGCACTTCAGATTTCTCTCCCTGCAGTAGCTGAACTACCGAAGGCTCCTTGTTCCCGCAGGTAACCACAGGAGGAACGTCTGTGCTGGCAGAGGCACCGCCAGCCGTGACCCTTCGGCACGTCGCTGCCAGAGGCAGCAGAGAAAGGGAAGGGAAGCGAGCAGGGCCCGGGGCAGCCCCTGGGCCCGGCCCGAGCCCACAGAGCCGCGCTGACCTCTGCCGGGCACCGGCGGCACTGGCACGGCCCGGGCCGGCTCCACCCGCTGCTCCTCACCCTCCGCAGCTGAAACGGGGCCCCGCAAAGCCGGGGCAGGGTCAGGCCCTTCCACCGCCGAACCCCGCTCCAGGGGCAGTTTGGCCTCTGAGTGCCTTTCTGTGCCCCCAGGCGGGAGACACAGCAACACACGCTCTTTACCTCATCAACAGAACCTCAGAGTCACTGAGGTGGGAAGAGACCTTCAAGATCCAGTCCAACCATGAATAACACTAAGTCATTAAAAAATAAATCAATCCAGACACTGAGCTCAGCAAGCCAAGGGGGCAGCACTGGCACATCCTTCCCTCACAGCTTCATCACCTTGTCCCTGCCTGCCTGGAAAGCACCAAGCAAAGGAAACTCCACCACCAGTGTTTATCATGCGGGATTTAATCTAAGCCACACAACTGAACCAATGGAGCACATCTTCTCTGGGATACAGGTCCAAGGGAGCCCTGGGGCAGTGTGGGAGCTCCACCTGCTCTCCAGCCATGCTGCATTTCTACAGGAAGTGAATCTTCAGGATAAGTTTTGGTTTCCAGACCAGCAGTTTCCAAACTGATTCAGGGTGAATACCTTAACTGCTGTTCCCAACCCACAGCTGGCATACAAAGCCCACAGTGAACTTTTGCATCTCCAGCTGGTTTTCCAAGGAATCACTGCAGGGGTCACTGTTAGGCAAGCAGCCAGGTGGCATCAGCTACTGACCACCCCAGCTGAACCTGTGAAACAGTGACACCCTGCACCTCCCCAGGGACAGGTGAGCAGGTACAGCTGTGCTGGGCACTTCACAGGTGAGCTACAGCCGGGTGGGGCGACTGTCAAAGTCAGGGACGAGTTAAATACTGAACAACGAGTTGTAACCAAAACTTTAATCCCAAGGATTTCACAAAAGACATTTTACAAGTGACATGAAAATTCTTGTACAGTAAAGAAATGTTTAATTACTAATGTTTGCAATGTACCATTAGACACGACACATCCACTCCAGGTGTCAGTTCTGCTGTGGATTTGGTCTATTCAGAGCTTCTGGAATACATGGTCAATCAACAATCAGCTAATTAAGGACTCACACCAAGTACAAAATGAACTGACCCTACAGTTAGAAAGTTTTATTTCATGGAATATAAAGCAGCTCAGTCAGAACTGGAGCTGGATGAAGCTGCATCCCCCCGCCCCCCTTCCCCTCCCTGTGCCACTGGCTCATTACTCTTCTTCCCAGCCCTGGGCCATGGAGCAGCCATGTCCTGCTCTGCTCCGGGCCTGATCCCACAAGGAACACACCATCCCCGCACACTTCCTCAAGCTGAGCCCCAGCAACCCCCAGCCCAGCCCTGCTCTCCCAGCTACACAACACAGACTGCCATTCCACACACACGCACCCCCGTGTCTAATGGTACACTGGAAAACCATTAATATTACAAATCATAGGATCTGCTCAGAACCATATACAGATTCACATCTTTACATTTGCCACCTGTTACAAGATACAAGGAACAAAGCAAGTTCAACAGCTAAAACATTTTAAAAATGCACCAAGCTTTATGAAGTTTCAAAACAAAACAATGTTCTGTACATACTCCTGGCCTCAGATCTCATGACTTCCTGTACACAGCTCCTTCCCACAGTCCTATTTCCTCTCATTTGACCTGGAGCGACTGAAGAACAAGACAGGTAAGGTTAGGAGCAGGTGTCAGGAGCAGCAGGTGGTATTTAAGCATTTTAACAACACTGTTCACTTAATAAAACAGAGTATTTTATTGTTTAAGGTGAAAAATCTCCTATGACACTAGAGGTGATCCTCCAGCAAGGCACAAAGTCATTTTTATATTTACTCTGAACACACAAACACTGAAGGCTCTTCTTACCTGCGAGACCTGGAAAAGGAGCGAGAAGGCTTGTGGTTCCTCTCCCTTGAGAGTGATCTCTCTCTTCTTCTGTCTCTGGAGAGGGACCTGGTACAGATCGCAACACCACATCATCAGAGCAAAGCTTAGATCAGGCCAAGGAGACTCCCTGAGGAGCTTCCCTGCAGGAGTGAAGGTTCCTAACAATTCAACCATTGGAAACTTGTTACCAATGCTGCTATTAATCCTTACTTGAGGGAAGAACTATCAGCCTGAGCCAATAGCTTATAATGTGCTGTAAACAGGCACACAAGACTTTGCAGAATCCCACCTCATCACACTGTGATTTATGGCTGGACTCAATCTTAAAGGTCTTTTACCACCTCACGGCTCAGCAATCCTATGCTCACAGCATTTGTGAGAGATTAACAGATTAAGACAAACTCTGTGGAAAACTGAGAGAAGACCCCAGGCAGCTGCAGAAAGGAAATTACTTCCATTCTCAGTATCCTTCCACTGCCATGCCTGGAATCTCAAACAGCTCAGTAATTCCAGGCAAGCAATATGACAGAAGCAAACCTGCTTCCCTTTTACCAAACTACTGACTGTGCACAGCCCACGTGTGGAGCTGTTCTGGGCTGTTCTTTTCAACCCTCCAGGCTGGAGCAGTCCATGGGGCAGGGATGGGATTCGTACCTGCTGCGGCTCCGGGAAAAGCTTCTCCTTCGTGGTGATCTAAAACCAGAAAACAAAATGTGAGGCATTTTATCCATTCGTTGAGCTTTAATGGGGTGAGGCATTTCCCAACTTGTCAAACTCACTGTTGGGCCCAGGGAATGTGCCAAGAATAACTGGCATCCATCATCCAGTAAAAGGCATGGAAAGATTAGGCAGTAAAACCAAGCTCAGTGTGAACAGCACGTTTCCAACCACGAATTCACTTAACTAAGAATGCGTCAGAGCAGAGTTGTCCAATGCAACACTTTCCATTTCAACTAAATACACTGCCCAGAACACCACACCAAAGTCCCACAGGTGGTTCCAAAAAAAAAAAAAAAAATAAAAAGCACAGAGCAAATGTTTTGGAACCCATGCAAGCCAAAAAGGTCCATAACAAGACATAAGAGATATCAAGTGGAAAAAAAAAAGTGAAAATGCGCTCAGTGTCAATATTGATGCCATTAAGTGCTACATTAGAACTGCATATTTGTGATTGTCATTTTTAAAATGCTAAAGTGTGTTTAGACTATTTTCTTATAAAAAATAAAAAATATAACCTTAGCTCGGCCCAGTTCATCCCAAAAAGTAATTGTTTTAAGTTTTGAAAACTGTTAGTAAAACCATTTAAAGGTGATAGGATTTTTCTGGCAAGGAAAAGCTACATTTGTTAGAGCTTCATTAAAAATTTAGTTTGGCATCTCACATGCAAATATCCTGGTTTTTTTTTTTACATTATTCACAGTGTAAGAGCTTTCATATCACCCTTAAAAGTTTTCTCAAGCAACATATGTACGTTACCACTCAATTATGCACAGCCAGCCTTTGATTGAGAAAAGTAATTACTTATAAGCCGCTTACTCCTTATTTTAACCAGCAGTAAACTGTATAAGCAGGAAAAACTTACAAGTCTTTGGTTTCAACAAGCTAGAAATGGTGAGGTGAGGCTGCCGGACTGACTGCCAAGAAGAATTTGCTGAAAAGGTTTTGCCAGATGTTGCGTTGTATTTAGTTGGTTGGCGAAGGGGGTGTTGTGGATTTTTCCTGCTTTTTTGTTAGCCGAAGGCTGCTGCTGTAGTTGTTGTGAAGACATTTGGTAAATAAACAGCTGAGCTGATTGGCCGGGAATGTGTGGGCGGTCGAGGTGGCTGCTGCCGATTTGGTTAAGGTTGGAGAGAAGGCTGAGAGAAAACAGCATGCTCGGGAACCAAAGGGCGGTGCAACCTGACGACTGGCCATGCCTGGGTCATGTGAAACGACACCAGCCAAGCTGCATGGGGCGCGCTGGTCACATGACGCTGAAAGGGCTAGTTGGCTGGCTAATGCAGACTCAGAGGGTGGTGAGAAGAGACATGATGGTGACTCTGTAACGGGTTCATTTTTATTAATAGATGGACCAAAAAGCATAAAAAAAATGAAAAACAAGCCATCAGTACAACCATCTATTAGCTAACAAATACTCCTAATGTGTTATTTTTTTTTTTTTCAACAGCAAAAGGGTAAGCTTGAAACCCTGGCTTGGGAGGACTTCACTCACCTGCCAGAGGTAAATTCAGTCCTGTAAAAACCACGGTGCACACTTAAACTGCCAGACAAACTAGTCTGGGTCCAAGAACGTGCCAGTTCCCAAAAATCCTGTTATATGCTAGAGCTGGGTTTGCAAACCTCAAGTGACAGGATCGTCACAAGATGCTTTATCTCCATGCTAACGCTAAAGTGTCAAGATTCCAGATGTTTAGAGCAACTGTTAATCTACTATTAAACAGCTGCCTGCTTGGGAAGTATTTAAGTTCTGCAAACAAAGTGGAAAAACCCATTGGTATGGAAATGCTAAACTGCTGTATGTCATGTTCTGCCATTATGGAGTAAAGGAAAGGAACAGCCTAAGTTGAAGTATGGGGAAGAAAGGGAAAGTGTGACTCGAAGATGAGCAGGTTTTAAGAGGAAGGAGGATAAGCCCAGGACAGAGGACACTGACTACCAACTGCACAGTCACCTAAGAACAAAAGCCAACAACATTCAACACAACTCAAGTTCACCTCGATTTTGTGGGGAGTTGATTTTGGGGTTTTTTTTTTTTTTTTTGGCATTTGTCATTTCCGAATCATGATCAGACAGATGAACGTCATCCATCAACATGCCTTTAACAAGCCTGCTCCTAGGATGCTACGTGGTAACTGTGCCAAGAGCTCTAGGATTGTGCTGTGCCCAGGTACCTGCGCCGAGGAGGGGGACTTCTCCTGCGATAGTCATCCCGAGGGCGCCGGCCCCACGACGGAGGGGGGCCACGGTTCCGACTCCGCTTCTCCCCGTTGGAGAGCTCCACTCGGACGCGACACCCACACAGGGTTCTGGGAAGAGAGGGAGACGCTGGTTAGCACTTCCAGGGAGAAGGCAGCATGGAATAAAGCACACACGATCCAGAAAGGGGAAGAAGAATGAATAAGGGCAAAAACGTTCTGTCATCAAAGCACAGTGGCCAAAATCAGCTCCGGCATGACTGTGGGGATCCCTCCCTGGAAGCGTCCAAGGCCGGGATGGACAGGGCTTGGAGCAGCCTGGTCTATCTAGTGGCAAGTGTCCCTGCCCATGGCAGAGGGTGGAACTGCTTGGGCTTCCCACCCAAACCATTCTGGGATTCTTTGGCAGACAAAAGGTTTGGCTGCTTCTCAAAACTGCCGTGCCAGTAAAGCAGGCAGGGAAAGAGCAAAGGAGAGTCTCCATGATCAGTTTTATCTCTTTATAGTAACACCATCTGCAATTTAATTAACACACACAAAGAGATGCAAGTAATTTCTAACTTGGGAGTTCAACTGTGAACTGCAAAATTAACCATTATAATGCTATTCATGAAGGAGGGCAGGGTTAGAGGAGACATTTGGAAGGAATTCTTCCCTCTAAGGATGGGCAGGCCTTAGAGAAGCTGTGGCTGCCCCTGGAGCCCTGGAAGTGTCCAAAGCAAGGCTGGATGGGGCTCAGAGAAGCCTGGGATGGTGGAAAGTGTCCTGGGGAGGGTGGGACTGGATGAGCTTTGAGGTCCCTTCCAGCGCAAACCATTGCAGGATTCAATCACTGCACTATAAAAACACCCTTCTAGTACCATATAAACAAAAAGTGCGTAAGAAATGTATCAAGACTTTAGTCCTGCAGTTTAAGCTTCACAACTTAAAACTCCTACAATATGTTATAAATTGACCAGGCAAGCACACTTTACCTTCCATCTAGTTCTCTTACTGCATCAGCTGCATCTCGGGGATCTTCAAATTCCACAAAGGCAAAGCCAGGAGGATTTCTCGCCACCCATACACTACGCAGTGGTCCATAGTAGCCAAAAGCTCGTTCTAATTCCGTTTTGTTGCCATTGTTTCCAAGGTTACCCACATAGACCTTGCAGTCCAGCGGACAAGAGTCACGATGCATTGCTAAGAGAAGAAAAAATAAGTTCACATATATTAAACACAGTGCATGTGCTCGTTCACTTCTAAGGGAAGTCACTCCATTGGCTGCTTCCCGCTGAAACTTCAGCAGTGATACGTTCTGATGGGAAGCACTGCTTGGAAGGGGCGGGCGGGGTGAGAAAAGAATGTTAAAATCCAACATGAAAAGAGAACTGCTATACCGCATTGTGATAAAAATTCACTATTTTGGAGAATTTCGTTTACTTTTACGGTTTAGATTTGAGGGGAGGGAGGTCCCTGCGCCCCTCTTGCTCAGCGGGGGGGGGCTCTGCAGAGGGCGCTGCGCGGGGGAGGCTCCATTGTTCCCGGATCGGGATTAGGATCAGGGCGATCCGCGCACGAACCGGCGGAGGGAGGGCGGACGGGGGGGCAGCGCCATCTCCCGCCGCGCCCCGCGGGCAATGCCCGGGAACTCGCTCCGCAGCGGCTCCTCGGCGCGGCGTGAGCGACCAGCGCTGCCACCGGCGGGCGGGACGCCGCCACACCGCCCCCGCGGCTCCCGCCCCGCCTCGCACGCCGCGGGGAGACGGCCGACAACGGGCTGCTCCCGGCAACCCGCGGCCTCCCCGCCGTCTGCTCGCCCGCCCGGTTCCGCTCGGGGTCGCGGCAGCCGCCGCCCCAGGCCCGGCGTTACAAAATGGCGGCCGCTCTTTGTTTGCCGCCACCGCCGCTTCCATCCTCCCTGCCGGGCGCCGAGATCGCGGCTGCAGCCTCCCCCCCGCCCTCCGGGGTGAAGATCCTCACCGGTGCTCAGAGGGAGGGCGCGCCAAGGGAGCCCGCGGAAAATTCAGCCGACTCAACCCTCAGCGAGACGCCAGCTCCACTTTCCCTCACTGGACAAAATGGCGGCCGGCAGCGACCCCGCCCGTTCTTATATAGTGCTATTCTCTCCCACGTGATTCCAGACGACAGCGAAACAGAAGATGCCGTTGCGCTGATTGACAGGTGACGTCACGGCGCGCGCGCGGGTGGGTGGGATCTTGGCGGTAATGGCGGGAGCGCTGAGGCGGCTCCGCCCGGGCCCTGGAACCAGTAACAGCCCCAGAACTGTTGTTTTTCTGGCTAACGTGAAAAATAAAGTTTTATTTTCTTGTATCTCTGGCCCGATGAGGTCCGTCCAGGTAGGGTTTACACCTATGAACGCTTCAATTCTCCCAGAGCTATTTCTCCCCAGGAGTTTTAAATAAATGTGCTGAGCAAATTGCTGTAAGCCAGAGTTTTTGGTAAATTTTATGCCTGTGCTTTGCTTTCTGAGGCACAAAGGAGGAACTGAATTTTATATATATATATATATATATTAGTGCATGAGAAAACGAGAGGATTTGAACAGAGGAATTTTAGTTTCACACACAGAGTGCTGCTGATGTGCTTTGCCAAACTCTCATTCATACATGATGTTTGTACATACAACATGGGTTTTAGCCTCTAATTAAACAATTAACTTCCTCCAAAGGGGTTGCCTTAGATACCAAGCCTGATTTCGGTTATCAGGTAATATTAGAAACCCACCCAGGGCTGTTACTGCAGTAACCTCCCAAAAACCTCCCTTCACAGCCAGGCTGGGTTTAATCCACACTTCAACTCTTTGCCATGGGCCAGAGAAGACAAATTTATCTGGTACAGGTATAATTAACAATACTTTAAATCGTATCATACACAAAAAGGCATTTTGAGTAGAAATAATTGCTGACTATGCTTTCCAAGCAGGAACTGTGCAGAAGATGGGGTGTCCTTATCTACCAGAATTCCAGAAACCCGACTGGAATTAAAAAACAACCAGCTGATATAATTAACTGGAATTTTCAAAAATCTTTTGTAGCATCTCCCATGATTTTTAAGAGCTTTTTCTCAGTAAAATCCTCCGAGGGTCAAAACTGGCCAAGGGACAGAAACACAACAATGATTTTGAGGTAATGAATGCTCCAAAGTATCTTTATTGTACGTACAGTTATCTGAGAGTTACCAGCCTTTAAATAAGGAAATCTAATCCATTGTAATCTAAATTAGCTGATGGCTAATTTCCTGGGGCAACACAAACAAAGGAAATAATTTGAAGGTTGGAGCTGTTCACTTTGGACTTGAGATGCTGATTTCCAGCACTCACCTCCCTTCTCCCAGGGAATTTGCAGCATTCCTACATTCCTAGACCCTCAATTAGAGAGCAACTTGGATAACCTTGTAATCCTAACAGAACTTTTAATTTCATACCAAAGTTACACATGATGTGTGAAGATAATTCCAGGTGACAGACTTGGGAACAAAGGATTTATTCAGAAGTCAGTTCACCTGCTGCAAAGCAAACAGAGCACTCAGCACTCACCTAGGACATGTTACCTGCTCTATTCAAGCACTTCTTCCCTGGGGTTAAGCCTGTCTCCACTTTTATAAATCACAATCCACAGAAATCATCCAAACATAATCTATTGTCAGTTTGCTTTTGGCATTATTCAGAAACTAAACGTGGCCCATCACCAGGACACAAGGCAGAGGTGAGAGGGTTCAGCCAAATTCCCGGAGCTGGGGTTGGGATGTGCCAGCACAGCCACTCAACACTGGTGTCATTCCAAAGTCAGCAGTTTGTCCTCCCAAAGCTGGTCCCCAAACCAGCCCTCTGGATGTCACACATATGTGGAGGCTTTGTGTTACATTACTTCTCTCCTTCTTCCAAGTTTCTGAGTGTCTGCTGCATTGTACTTGCTGGCTTTTACCACTTGTGTCCAATATCATTGGTTAAATGTTTTATAACACCCCCAGACCGGGATCCAAGACCGCACTGATCTGGAGTAAAGTGTTCCAGTCAAACTGTTGTCATGGTTTCTGAGATTTCAGTCTCAGAGAGGAAAATGAACACATTCTAGACGTTATGATTTCGAAGGAACCTCAGCTGTGTAAGCCAAATTTAAGGGATCACAGAACCACTGAATATCCTGAGCTGGAAGGGACCCGCAAGAACCATCCAAAATCTACTCCTGGCCTTCACAGGACACCCCAAAATCCCACCATGTGACTGGGAACATTGTCCAAATGCTCCTGGAGCTCTGGATACCTCAGGAGACAGATAATTTTTACTGGAGAATACTCCTATCTGTAAGAGGATCTCTTAGAGCTGCTCCTCAAGCAAAACCAGACACCAGCAAAACCAGTTATTTCGTGGCACGGTTCTGCCCATGGAAAGATCTTCTGCTGGGAAACGTCACTGCTCGAACACAACAGGAACTGGTGGAGGGGACCAGTCAGAAAACCGACTGTACACAGGCACATCTGAGCCTGCTGCCATCAGGTTCCTGTGGATTTGCCCCATTTTCACATCCTGCCCATCGACCTGCCCTGCTGAGGGCCCTTTTCTGAAGAAACAAACTTACACAAGGCTGATCTTTAGATATATTTCAGTGTGTGAGCTTATTCCCACACACTCTTCTGTTTACAGGGTACAAGTCCCTTATTTCCTTGCTTTTAAAACATGTTTTGACACTGTGAAAGATTTTATCTCTACCTCAGACTTCATGTAAAGAGAGAGTGAAACAACAGACTGTAATTTTTGTATCATAGACCTAAAGTAAGACACAGCACCAAGCAGGGGCACAGCGTGTCCCCAAGCCTCAGCACTTGGGGATTAATTGGTGTGATGTTTCTTTACCTGGCTGACATTTAATTGCTCATCCTTCACCCTCACCTTTCAAGGTGTGAGGCTTCTGCCACTGCTTAGAAGAAGAAGAACCCACTTGGGGTCTCATGTCTTAGCTATTGGCACCACAGTGACATTCTCTGCCAGGGGCAGATCCCAGAGAGTTCTTTTTCATGGAGACACGGCCCATGGCACTGGGACACATCCCTTGTTTTTACTCAGGTGCTCAGGAGACTTCTACAACACTGTGGAACCTGGGATAATCTCAGAGAGTTCAGTGGGCGTTACAGAAGCAGCAAAAGGGATCCCAGGCTTTGTCTCAACTTCACTTGAGTTTGTTTTGCACACATAAAATATTCCATCTGGAGATTGTTTTGGGCAGAAAAGAGAATCAGCCCCAGGTTTGGTTTCAGGATAGGTTTTGGAGGACAAAACACTCACCCTTACTACCATGTTCAGAGAGAGCTGTGAGTCCCAAGAGCTTCTGTAGATTTGGCTTGAAATCAGAAAATGGAAAATGAAAACAGTGAGCCTGAGTCACTGCTGTTCCACTCTAATTTTAATTCCCTGGAAGATGGGAGTTTTCTGTGGAATGACGCAGTACACAGTGCACAGGGGCCAGGATTTCAAACTGCTCCTGGAACAGTTTGCCCCCCTCCCAAATGGGAAAGCTGGCACCTCTTCAGATGGCACAGGACTGCCCCCAGCAACAAGGAGGTGACACAGAAGAGCCAGAAGCACCCAGAGGGAGGGAAAGCCTGGAACTCACTCCTGGGAGCTGAACTTCACCTCTTGAAATGGTTATGGAAGCCGTGGGTCTGCTGGCTCCTTTCCCGGGGGCACAGAGCTGGTGATGCCCCTGGAGCACCTCGAGTGCAAGTGTGATGGTGCCAAAATCTTCGTGGTTTGCTGTGAGGTGTCATTTCCTCCCATCTCTGAGTGAGGGAGGCCAGGGCAGCTCTATTTACTGCGAGTGTGATCAGAGCGTTTCCTCTCGGCAGGGCGGTGCCCGGCTTTCCACAGGCGGCACAGCAGCTCAAGGGATTTGGGGTCTGTTGGACTAAGAACAGTAAGGGAAAAACAAAACAAAACAAAACAAAACAAAAACCCCACAACAACAACAACAACAAAAACCCAAAAAACCCCCACAAAACCCAAAACAACAAAACCCCACATCTCAATAATAATAATAATAGTAATAATAATAATAATAATAAAGAGTTTATGTTTTTGTCAGGGAAGCAGGAAGACTTCTGGAGCCCAGCCTCCTGTTACTGGTGAGTAACAGACAACAGTACACGGAAAAAATGCCTCAGGTGTCTCAGCCCAAAATTCCTCAGGCTTCTCAGCCTATCTCGCCACAGACAGAGGATCCCTTTGATGCAGCACAGTCTTTGTTTAATTAAGTTTTCAAATCCCAGGCCAGAGGATCCCCCTTACCCTAACGAGGCTATTTGCACATTTGCTTTGCTTTCTGTTCCCTTCCCCAGTTCCTTCTTCCCCCTCAACTGGGCCTCCAGGCCTTCTCTTCCCTTTTTCTTTCATGCTCTGCTGCAGGCCATATTCCCTTCCTCCCCCACCTGGCTCCCCGGGGAAAGCACTGGGAAGCAAAACAAAAGATTTACTCCCTGGGAAACTATAATTGGCACAACCCTGCTGCTCCAAAACTCCCGCTGAAGGTGAGGGAGCAGCGAGAGCCCCTCCCATGCAGAGCCCAGGAAAAGCCGGAGGAAGGGAGCGAAAGGCTTTGAAGCCGAGGCTAAAACCTTTGATGGCTCCAAGAATGCTGCGAGGGAGGCCCCAAGGGGACCAAGCTCTGGTCAGCCCGGATCTCTTGTTACCTCCCTGGCAGAACGGGCTCCTACTGCACTCGGCACGGCTCAGGGCTCTCACAGAGGTTAACTCACCCCAGCTAAAAATATCACCCCGGAGCACTGGTGGGACAATTTCCCCCTGTGACATTAGCACTCACCCCATTACAGCTGGGAACGTTTCCTCCTGGATAGCTGGAGTGTGCAATTGACACGTTTTATGTTTTCTTTAGAAAAATTGTATCTCTCATGGGTAACCCTGGCGCAGTTCGAGCTCAGGGAGATGGCACGAAGTGAGGACCGTGGTTATTCCGACTTCTCCAGAGTCCTTGGGTGGAAGGAAATGGCCAGAGGAATGTGACCACCAGAACATCCTCCAAGTGCCCCTGCCCCGATCCCACGTTGCCATCTCTGCTGTGGTCACTCAGCTGATGTTTTTCCGGTGGAGATGCCGAGAATTGCAGCCGATGAAAGCCCATTGTGCACCGGAGACGTGAAAAGTTCATGGATGAAAAGTCCCAGATGTTTTACGCAGGACTTTGGTCAATGCTTATTAATCCTTAAAGATGTAACCAAGGGATCCACGGGGGATAATTTGGTATGACCACAGCCTAAGTGCTGCCCTGGAGACTCAGATGTGAAGCCGGGCCCTGATCTACCAAAATTTAACAAATGTCAGCTTTAATTGGTGACGCACTCTAATGGGCAACACTCTTCTTAACGATCAGGACTGAGGTAATGAAGTTAGGAACGTTTATTGGGTGTCTCAGACACAGTGGGGCTCAGACGAGCTGCCTTGAGGAATGTAATTAATGCAATTTGGTGTCCATGGAAGCTGTGAGAACAGACCAGGCTGTGAAGCCCTGCAAGGGGCCTGTCTGTCTGTGCAGGACAACGTGTCTGCATCCACCTGAGCCTGGCTTTATCAGGAACGCAGCCCTGCGCCTCTGGGAAAGGAATCCATGGCTTCAGAAAGCACTGAGCAAATGATCTGTCCAATCTTCTCCGGGAATTGCTCCTCAGAGATGACAAATACATTCACTGTCTTTCACTTTGAGAAACAGGAACTCTTAAGTAGTTTCAGCCTAATGATCCAGCCACATCTTGAGTATCCAAATTCTATTGGAATTACCTGCTTAGAGATCATATAGTGAACACATAACCTTGTGTGGTGTCGGCTTGTGGGGTTTCAAAACATACCAGAATTTGACTTTTTGACTGTACTACCATTTGCACTTTTATTGTTCAATGAGTTTCTCCCATTTGGCAAGATTTCAAACAAATTTCTTCACTGTCCAATCAACGGATTTGAATTAAATTTGTACTGAACATTAAAATCCAGTGGGATCTTATTTAGTTTGCCCAGAGAATCTGTAGCTGCCCCATCCTTGGAAGTGTCCAAGGCCAGGCTGGAAGGGGCTTGGAGCATCCTGGAATGGTGGAAGGTGTCCTTGCCCATGGCAGGGGGTGGGATTGTGGGCTTTAAGGTCCTCTCCAGTTCAACCATTCTGGGATTTTATCACTTAGCAGCTCCTGAGATTTTCTGTGAGTAACTTGAACTCGCTTGGAACACATCCAGAGGAGGCAACAAGGCTGGTGGAGGGCTTGGAACACAAGCCCAATGAAGAATGGCTGAGGGAGCTGGGGTTGTATGGCCTGGAGAAAAGGAGATTCAGGGGTGACCTTATCACTCTCTACAACTGCCTGAAAGGTGCTTGTACTCAGATTGGGGTCAGTTTCTGCTCCTTGACAGAACAAGAGGACACAGACTTAAGCTGCATCAGGGGAAGTTTACGTTAGACATCAGAAAAAAAAAAATCTTAACTGAAAGAGTGATTGAGTGCTGGAATTGTCTGCCCAGGGAAGTGGTGGAGTCACAGAGTATCCTGATGATACAGCCATAACCCAAGACAGACTGTCCCAGGATTTGTTTACAAAGAGACTGGACCTGGATGTGGCACTCAGTGCCATGGTTTAGTTGATGAGGAGGTGTTAGGTCTTAGGTTGGACAAGATGATCTTAAAGGTCTTTTTCGACCTTCTTCATTCAGTGATTCTGTGGTTTTGTAACTGGATTTTGCTGACTGTACATCGCAGGGGGCACCAGTACTGTTAATTTAGATTCTTCCTCCCCAGCTCAGGATCCCACACCTGAGCCATAAGCACAGTAAAGGAATAAAATCTATTGCCACAGCAGAGACACATTTCCTGGAACAGCTGGATATCCCCTGTCCATCATCTTGGGGCACAGGAAAGCTGTGGTAGAATCTAAAGTTCTCACAAAACAGGAGAGACTGCAAAGGAAGAAGAAACTGCCTGCATAGCTGTGATCTTTTCCTTAGTCACAGCTGAATATTTTAAAATCTGAGATTTATTATTGCTGGAGCTGTCTCATTTCCCTGGCACAAGGTCTTAGTCACAGAGTGCTGTGGAGCCCATTCCCATTGTTCCTGAGCTCTCTGGGCTGCTATAAAAGGCGGTCAAGGGCACTGGGTGTCACTGCACCGGAGCATCACCACGGGGCTGGCAGGAGACTCTGCAGGTCAGGACTTCACTGGGATCCAAACACCACCAGCAGTAAGTGGATAACGTTCCTTTTGTAACTGGGAGATGCTTTTAATTAATGTAGAGTTCACTGTTGATCAGAGCAGCGAAGTGTCATTTCTCTATTGTGTCTGAGCAGTTCTGCATTAGCATGACTTAAAATATCCCTCAGCATTTAATACACCCATCTCTATGTATATTTATGTGCATGTATCTGCATTTAATACACACGTTTTTCATCAGAACTAATACCCACTTGTTATTTCACATCTAGTTTGATTTCAAGATATTGCCCAAGAAAATTACTCACAAATTACTGCGGCAGGCTTATTAAGAACAAGCTTGTTACAAACAAATACAGAATTGATGTGTATTTATGTTCTGTTAATGTATAATTTGCTTTTTGTATCCAGCCACTGACAACATTCAAGTTGAAGACAAGTTGTTTGAGGAGATGCTGAGTTTTTTATTATCCCAAATTTCTTCTGCACAGAAAGGATTATTCCTTCAAAAAATTGTTCAGGAACTTGTGTTTACTACTCTTACATAACAATTTAAATGCTGCAACTTTTGTTTTGTTGTCCCTCTGGGTTTTGATGTAACAATTAATACAGGATTTGCTGGTAAATGGATAAAGGGCTAGGCTGGAGCCAGTCCTGAAACAGTCATTAGTACCAAAAATGAAGAAATTTTAAGGCTAGACCTGGCAATAAAGATGTGGTGGGGTTGAAGGGATGGGAAGGTATGGGTGTACCAATGCCATGAGCAGATGTAGAGCTGGATGAAATTATAACGTAGATTAAAGTAATTATTGCAAAATGACATCTTCTAGTCGTCCCTTCCCTAAGCCAGAAATTCACTTCTTCACAGAAAAGAAATCCAGCATCAGTCTAATGTAATCCTGGCTATTTGCGTGTCAGCATGGAGAAAAGGTTGTGTTATTGAAGGCCTAAACCCCAGGGCTGTGAACACCTTTTAACTTGACATTCTTGCTCTAGCCTCAAACAACTTTTGGGTTTTGTGATTTTCAGCAATCCTGATCTTTGTCAAATTGCTGTGAAGTTTTTTTGTCAGGAGGGTCTCTTCCTGAAAAGTCCTGAAATAATCTTCTGTGCTTGCAAATGTACAAGAGTTCAAAATATTGTATCGAGAGGCAACAGTGGGAAAGGAGATTTAGGACTCTGAGCAAGGAAATGTAGAAATATCCTGTGAATCCTATCCATCCTTTCCTGTGTATGTTACAAATCCACGGGTCTGGGATGATGTGGGAGGTCCTGGGATATTTTACCACAGCACAGTGCTCCACTCTCGCCCCTGCTTAAAGGCTGAAATTCATTTTGTCAGGTGAAAGCAAGAACAGAGGGAAAGATTTTGGCTTGCACCGTCAGCTTCTGGTCCTGTGGAGCTGATTTAAAGGAGAGAGAAAAAGCTCCTGCCCCAGAGATCTCTGCAGACAGTTACATTTTTGGCAATTCTTTTCTCTGCCTGTTTTGCAATGTGCCAAGACCTTGAAAAGTAAGCAATGTTACCTTTTAACTTCATTGATATCCTTAGAAAACTGCTCACTTTTGATTTCATGGGCTGTGTTCTGCATTGCTCTTGGTTACTCCAGGCATGCCAGAAGAAAAATTCCATGTATTTGATACAGCAGCATTTTATTCACCCTCTCTGCAGTATAAAATTAGACCAATTGCATTTTTAGATGTGCACCATGGACCGTATTTCAGTTGTCACTTTTAAACGCAGCGTAGCAAATCACATAAGGATGTTCAACAGAAGCCATGGAGATGGCACATGCTGAAATTCCATATTTAGGTTCCCATTCGGATCCAAATCTGCAGTAGGAGCCTATAGCTGCAGTTAGATCTCATCTGAGCAGCCTGGAATCCTGGAAGATTTGCATCTGAGATTTAGCCTGCCCTCCTCAGTCAACTGTTGACTGATGGAGGAGGGCAGGCTGAAGTTTGACTCAAAAATTTTGGTTGTATCTGAAGAAAATAGGAGTTTGGTTTTATTTCAGGGACATCAGTAATTTCAGGTAAATTACTCCCAAGTTACAACTCTGCAAGGAAAGAAACAAACCCAAGAGTCCTGTAACACTGAGGTGATGGAAAGAGAACTTTATCCTGCTACTGAAACCTCTGAAAAGAATCTAGAATTGGGAAAGACCAAATTGTCAGTCTCCCCAGTTTACCCTTCTAAAAAAAAGTACACCTTTGGGAATAGCACAGCATTTCAGCTTCCCACCTGCAGGATTCTTTAGGCTTCCTAACAGGCTGCTGGAGCCTGAGGCACCTCCAGCGCCCCTTCCTCGGTGCAGAGAAGCACCTGGGATCCATGGATGCAAATCAGCGTCTCCCGTTCCTGACTCCGTGTTCCTTCCCTCGCAGCAGGGCAGTGACCGAGCACCAGCTCCTGAACGACAGAGGGAGGGCGGTGCAAGGGCTGAAGCGCCTGATGTGGCTGCAGCACGCCCTGGGTGCCGTGCACACCGCCAGCAGCAGGGATAGCCCAGCCCCGAATGCCGGGTGGGACGCGCAGAAGAGCCAAGATCCCTCAGATTTCAACAACAACGGAGAATGGAGCTTCAACAGCGATGGAGATGAGGTTTCAAGCCCGGTGAAGCAGCTGCTGGAACCGATGGAAGCTCAGGGACTCCTCTCGCTAAAGCAGCTGGGTGGGAAGATCCCAAAGGGTAACTGGAACCCACAGCACCTTTTCGACCCCCTTTGACCACCAGTGTCAGCCCAGCCGTGTGTCCCTCGCTTTACACGTGCACTGCTGGAGGGAACAGCTCCAGCGCAAAGGTGAACAGCAAAATGAAAACCCTAAACTGCATTCACTCCTCCAGGTGTTCACAGAGAGCCTCAGAGAGGGTCTCACAGCGTCCTCTCCCACCTGAGCGCTGGGATTGTGAGATGGGTCCCCTCTCTTCCCTCTCCCTGTCTCTCTTGGATGCCTTAGGGATGCTGCAGCCAGCTGGAGCTCCTGGAGCTCACACACAGCGGGAAGTTCGAGTCATTCATCTGCACATTCCCAGGCTCATTCACAGCCTATTGTTTTGACTCTCCAAGAACTTTACCACTGAATACAGGTTCACTTTTATTCACACCTGCCTGCAGTCATTTCACACGCTGCTCTAGTAATCATTTTCCTTATATTGTAGTTACAAAGGGTTTTTCCTGCTCCTTCAGCATGCAGACTGCTTTAAGCATCTTGGACCCTCAGGTTTTCCTTTGTTTTCCCAGGTAAAAGTTGGCAGTGATTCACCATTCAGCCAAAGCCCCAGACATCCACCTTGTTCTGCTGGTGGAAGAGACAAGAATGAGCTTTCACGGTCCTCTTTGAGCCTTTTGTTCCACACTTCCTTTTCTTTCCTCAGGTGAAATCCTCTCCAAGAGCTCCCACAGCAGCAGATTCATGAGGCCACCTGTGTTTCCTTAGACTTTGCTGTTCACCTTTGATAACAAACTGACCACCTCTAAGCAAAGCAAGGTCCAGTTTAACTGTAATGTCAGTCTTTCAGAAATGAAATCTGTCATGTGTGTTAAAATATATATCAGCATTTCCTTTGTGTAGGGATTACACACTGTCTTAAATCCTGAAATTCCTCTGTTGCTGATAGACTTCAACTGTGTTGACCGCAGTTCTCAGGGATTAAAATGTCAATAATAAAACCCCTTTTCACCCTCTTAATTGGACTTGCCTTTTTTTTTTCTTTTTTTTAGAAATGTAAATAAAATTAAGCAAAACGACATTTCCCTAATGTCTCCACACATCTGGGTTGAGTACAGGATCACATTTCTTTTGTTACGTCATTCCTCACAGCTCCCTGTTAAGATTCCCAAGGCCACTCAAACCATTATTGAAGCCCGTGGTTTCAGATATTCTCCATGAGCCGGGAGGAGCGAGATGAAGATGGGTTGTGCAGCCCAAGCTGTACAATGAGTTTGCTCAGCTGGGATGTGCGAGCTTCCTCATCACTCAGAGGATGGAGCCCCGGGGGCCTGACTGTGACAGCTCAAACCTCCGGGGAATGATCCTGCCCTGCCCTGCACACTCTGGATCAGCCTCTCTGTCCTTGGAGATGCAGTTTTCTCTGAGACTGAGGGGCTGTTTCCTTGGCCCCTGGGACGCAGAGGTGACTGCTGGTGGCTCGGTGGCCTCTGTCCCTGAGCACGCCTTGCTCCTGTGGCCATCGGGTGATGCGCGTAACCTCTGTGGGGACGGGAAAAACCAACCTCCCCTCGACGGTGAGCCCAGGCTGCGTGCTGGGAGGCTGCAGGTCACAGCACCACTGCGGGAAGGAGGGAAGCCGTGAAGGCAGGCAGGCCGGGAGGAGTTACTCCAGAAACACCGCAGGCAGGCCGGGAGGAGTTACCCCAGAAACACCCCAGGCAGGCCGGGAGGAGTTACCCCAGAAACACCGCAGGCCGGCCGGGAGGAGTTACCCCAGAAACACCGCAGGCAGGCCGGCAGGAGTTACCCCAGAAACACCGCAGGCCGGCCGGGAGGGTTACTCCAGAAACACCGCAGGCAGGCCGGGAGGAGTTACCCCAGAGCTCACAGCGCCGGTGCCTCTGCCCGGACCCAGGGAGAGCAAGGACTGATGTGCCGCCTCCAGCCCCTCCGCAGCCGCCCAGCGGGCATTCCCGGCTCTGTGCTGGGCTCGGGGCCGGGCGCAGGCGCTGCCGGCGGGGGCGGGCGGGCGCGGGGCTCCGCCCGGGCGGGGCGGGCCGGGCTCGGGGCGCCTGCGCTGCCCTAGCGGTCCCTGCGCCGCCCGTCGCGGCCGCGTCGCTGTGGGTGCGGGGGGCGGCGGTAGCGGCGCGGGGGCTCCGGTGGCCCCGAGCCCCCCCACCCGCCTCGCCGGGACCCCGCCTCGCCCGCAGCTCCTGCCGCCCCTCCCGGGGGCTCCGGGTAAGCCGCTCCCGCCTCGCTCCCGCGGGCGCCCCCCGCCCAGCGCTCTGCATCCCCTCCCCGCCCTCCTCTTTCCCTCTCTCCCCGCGGGCCCCTCGCCGCTCCGGGGGAGCGGAGCCCCTGGGGTGCGGTGGGGCCGGGGTCTGGCCGGGGGCGGAGGGGCTGCCCTGCTCCTCCTCAGCTGCTGGCTCGGGCCCCTTTTGTCCGCTCCCGGGGATGCTGCCGGGCCCCTCCGCCGGTCGGGCCGCGGGGCCGCCGCCCCAGTGCCGCTGTCGCCTCCCCGGTCGAGCCCCGTCCAGCCCCGCTCCGTCCCGCGGCCCCCGGGGTGGTGGGTGGGCTTTGAGCTCCCATCCCCGTGGAAGGGGCCCCGAGCACCAACAGGTGCTTTGGTACCGATACTTTCCTCGTTTCTTCCCCTTTCCTTTTTTTTTTTCCCCGCACCCCATTCTGTCAGATAATTTTCCTGGTTTGCTCTCTAGGAAGCGAAAACCGCCCGTGGCTTTTACACCTCTCGCTCACCATTGCAAGATCCAATACCCCCCCCCCCCCCATCTCTGGGTGTCCAACCCCCCCCATCTCTGGGTGTCCAACCCCCCCTATTTCTGGGTGTCCATATCTCTGGGTGTCCAACCCCCCCTATCTCTGGGTGTCCAACCCCCCCTATCTCTGGGTGTCCAACCCCCCCCCATCTCTGGGTGTCCAACCCCCCCCCATCTCTGGGTGTCCAACCCCCCCCCATCTCTGGGTGTCCAACCCCCCCCCATCTCTGGGTGTCCAACCCCCCCCATCTCC
Source organism: Hirundo rustica (assembly GCF_015227805.2). NCBI lineage: Eukaryota > Metazoa > Chordata > Aves > Passeriformes > Hirundinidae > Hirundo > Hirundo rustica. The sequence continues at coordinate 2,402,954 of NC_053473.1, read as the reverse complement.
TGGTGTCCAACCCCCCCCATCTCCTGGTGTCCAACCCCCATTTCTGGCAGTGTAAGCCCTCACCTCCGGCGGTGTTGCCCCATATCCAGGGATGCTCACAGAGTGTGACCCCTCCACCACTCGTGTGTGTCACTCTGAGCTGCTCTTCCATAAAACCATGATTCCTCACTTGAAGACATAATTCCATCTCGAAAGTCACGCAGCTGGAGATCCTCACCAGCTCCTGTCCCACGAGGAGCCTGTAAAGGCAGCTGCTGTCTGGGAAGGAGGTGCTTTGCAGGGCCCCGTGGTGATGCCTTGTAAAAATCTGCAAAAAGCGAACAGAAAGAGTCATTTGAGTGTGTTGGCAGCACACCCGGGGTAGTAAAAATGGGAAGTGTCTCACCTATTTTGTCTGCAATTTCTAGTAATAGTTGCAAAACTCTGTTACCTTACTGAGAGTTATGTGGTGCCAAGGAGGATCAGGGTAAGGTGTAGTTGTGCATTTGAAATATTTGAGGTTTTTTTATGTGTATCAGGAAATAGAGCTGGGGTTTGAAATATACTGAAACTGCTCCTGATTGGGGGTGCCGCGCTCTAATATTTATACACAGTATTCTCAGAAATAGAAAGGCTATTAAGATACATACATCTTTCTTAGAAATAAATATGTCACATTCTTAGACTAGGGCTTGGGTTTTTGGCTCTTTTCTAACCTACAACTTGCTCAAAGGCAGTGATCCTCTGGATTCGGCCAAATTTCTGTGAGAAAACATCTAATAAAACTGCTTAAGGGCAATCAAATGCTCTTTTTGCTCATTCCTCTGTTGCTGTCTTACTGGGATGACTTTCAGGATTTCGATAAATTTCACAGCAGAGGAGCCAGTAGGCAACTGGTGGAATTATTTCTGCAGGGGTTATGGGAAGAATAACTTCTGGATTAGATGCTTCAGTGTGATATTCCTGAATTTTGAACAAGATAAAGATAGAACGTTGGTGGGAGCAGTAAGCATTTGCAGTACTGGCTGAAATTGTGGTTTTTGAGGCACAAAGTTTCTTAAGTTTCCTTCCCTCTAATTTCAGATCAAAAAATGTTCAAAACAGGAAGTTTGACTTGTACCTTTTATTTTGTAAGACTTTTCCCTGCTTGGCTTAGACCAGTGATATTTGTTGTTAAAATCTGAACTCTGTGATTAAGCATCACTTAATGGCTTTGGGCTCATGATTGAGGATTATTTATCAATTATAATGTTTGATGTTCCCTTCTTTCCCAGCAGCCATGGCCATGACAGGCCCGACGCCGTGCTCGTCCATGAGTAACCACACCAAGGAGAGGGTCACGATGACAAAGGTGACGTTGGAAAACTTCTACAGCAACCTCATTGCCCAGCACGAGGAGCGAGAGATGAGGTAAAAATCCTCCTTCCATACTGGATAGGAGCCCAAATTTATATTGAAGGAATTTTGTTTTCTTGAGCCAAAGCACAAATAATAAAATCACAGACTGCTTTGTGTTAGAAAGGATCTTAAAGCTCATCCAGTTCCACTCCCTGCCATGGGCAGAGACATCTTCCACTGTCCCAGGTTGCTCCAAGTCCTGTCCAGCCTGGCCTGGAACACTTCCAGGGATCCAGGGGCAGCCACAGCTTCTCTGGGCACCTGTGCCAGGGCCTCCCCTCCCTCACAGGGAACAATTCCTTCCCAATATCCCATCTAACCCTGCTCTCTGGCTGTGGAAGCCATTCCCTGTGTCCTGTCCCTCCATCCCTTGTCCCAAGTCCTTCTCCAGCTCTCCTGGATCCCCTTTACGCCCTGGAAGGGGCTCTCAGCTCTCCCTGGAGCCTTCTCCTGTCCAGGCTAAACATTCCCAGCTCTCCCAGCCTTTCCCCACAGCAGAGCTGCTCCATCCCTCTGCTCATCCTGATGTCTCTTCTGGCCTGGCTCCAGCAGCTCCAGGTTCTCCTGATGTTCCCCAGGGCTGGAGCAGCTCTGCAGGTGGGCTCTCACCTGAGCAGGGCACAGGGGCACAGTCCCCCTGCCCTGCTGCCCACGCTGGGGCTCTGCCCAGGCTCGGTGGGGTCTGGACTGGGGATGTCCAGCTCTGCCTCAGCAGCACCCCACCTCCTTCTCCCCGGGCTGCTCCCAGTCCCTTCTCTGTGTCTGTGCTGGGATTGCCCCGGTCCATGGGCAGCACCTACAGGAAGACAACGCAAGGAGCCAAGGAGCGGGTGTTGTGAGGAGTCACTCAGTGCTGCCTGTGCCTGACCTCAGCCTGGGGCACCTCTTGATGTTCCCCAGTCCAATATAACAAAGGACTGGGCTGAGCTGGGTGACTTTCCTTTGGCTGGAACCCTCTAATTTGCTCAATGTCCTCAACTTGTAGCACTGGGACTTCTGCTGTTCTCCCAGCTTGCCATGGAGTCTATAACCAGAATTTGGAAAATGGTTCAGTGTTGGTTTGGTTCTGCTGCCAAAGCTCCCCAATACCTGCTCACTACAAGAGCTGCAGAAACGAGGAAGCAATTTAGAAATAAATACTAACGTGCAAAGACCTTTTCTTCAAAGCTTCAAATGGGTAAAGAGAGACTGAGGTCCAGTTTAGGCAGAAAATATCACTGTTTTCATTAGTTTCTTCACACAGCTCTTGCCTTTAAAATGTATTTACTTATTATGAGCACTGTTGTATACTCCCAAAATCTCAATGTTTTTGTTCTCTTTAGGATCGTGACCTTTTCTGAACAAACAGACTGGACTTTATAAGTTACATGTGTTTTGTAATAACAGATGTCTGTGGGTGTTTAATTTGGAGTTTAAATGGTGTTGACACTGTACCCTGAAGTGCAGATTGACCCTATTAGGGATATTTGGAGGAATTTCAGCATGGCATTGGCACCACTCAGTCCTGCTGAGCCATTTAATTTTGTGTACTGCACAGAGTTTGCTACTGGAGCTGCTGGTTTGTGTGTGGATTGGGGTGACTGGGCAGGGCTCACTGGAACTTGAGCAAGGGCGATTCTGAAGTGATAACCCCAAATGTTATCACATCACAGCAGCTGTGGAGAGCCCCAGGAGACAGGAAGAGGATCTTGCAAGGAATGACTTGCAGAAAGAGAAGGAATTTTTTAATACATTTGTAATGTCCCAAACCACCAGTCCCAGTTCAGCCAACTGTTAATAGGACTGGTACTGGGAAAAAGTTCCCAGAGGATAATCATCACAAGTGTCCCCTGAAGTCATTCCCCTTCTAAAGTCTTGCTTCCTCCTTTCTTTTCTCCCAAATAATCCTTTTGTACTAAGGCTGTAAATATTTCTGATTCTTTAAGGGGGAGTACATGTACAGACAAGTTTCCTCTTCCCAAATATTTTGAGTACCTCAGGGATTAGGAAATCTAAAATAGCTTTTCTCATCTTGCATGTGAATTGTTTGAGATGCAGAGAATTTTTAAATGTGTTTGAATATCAAGTCTCCCTGGAATAAGTGAAGATTTAGTGTTTAAATCCTTCTTATGGCTCTGGCCTGAAGTGACTTGCCCAGCTGTTAGAGAGAGACAAGGACAGAACCCAGATCTCTCAATTTGTATTTGTGTACAGCAAAAATGTACGCTTAAATAACTTGTGAAACTCAAGGCAGGTTTAGTTTATTAAAACCAGAGAGGTCAAGGTTGGAATTATAAAACTGGATAGTAGATTCTTCAAAATTAATTTCCTGTCTGAGTCTCTCTTGTACATCTTTACACTCATAACTTGCTGGCACAGACCAGAGGTTGTGCATATGTGCACCTTGTTAAGAAACAACATTAATCATTCAACCTGGGGTTTTTTTCTGATTTGATTTAAAAAGCAAAATTAATGCTTCAACCTTTTTTTTTCTAATTTGTCTCTGCTCTAGGCAAAAGAAACTAGAACAAATGATGGAAGAAGAAGGCCTAAAAGATGAAGAGGTAATGAATGTGGAAAAACTATCTTAATGGTTAAACACAAGAAATTTGCTTTTCTAAATGGAGATCTGGGATCTTGCCTTGGAATTGCTGTGGTCCCTGTGGAACCCACCTGCAGAACTCTCACTGGGGTCTCTTAAACTCTAGAAAAGAATCAGGAGGTCGGCACATGCACAAAAGGAGACGGAGTTCCTTCGCCTGAAGAGAACCAGGCTCGGACTGGAGGACTTTGAGTCTCTAAAAGTAATAGGCAGAGGAGCATTTGGAGAGGTGAGTCCAGAAAAAAATGACCACATGTGTTTTGAACTGGCTCTGGTGTTTGTTGAAGACTTGCTCAGTTTATACAAGCAAAAGGCAACAACCACAGATTGACTTTAGCTGAGCAGTCAGGTGCTGCTGGTTTTTTACCTAATAAATGCTGGTTCAGGATATCCTGTGCTTAAAGGAGATGGAATGATGTCGAAAAGGACCTGATGGACAGCTCAGTACAGGTTTGCAGTGGGTTTTAAAGGTGAACTGCTGGGGCTGAACTTAGGGAGAGGTGGAGGGCCCTTGCAAAGTCTCTTCTGGTGGCCTTCACAGAAGAGGCTTTGGACCACCTGCTTTAGGTGTGAATGGCTCAGTGTCCTCTCTGTTAAAATACCTGCAGCACTGCCAGGATGTCCTGCCATTCCCGTGCACTGGGCAGTGCTTCTGGTGTTTTATAATCTGAGATGATTTCATGGAATGGAAGCCAAGGGCTCGATACCCAACTTTGCCAAGAGTTGTGCTGGATTTGATGCAGTCTTCGTGTGCCCCCAGGTGCGCCTGGTGCAGAAGAAGGACACGGGGCACGTTTATGCCATGAAAATCCTACGCAAAGCTGATATGCTTGAGAAGGAGCAGGTGAGGAACACCCCGAGCAGGAATTGTAGCATGGATCGCTCTGGGAGGTCACTGTGGGGTGTGCAGAGGAGGAATAGGCATCTGTGCTTTAGTTTAGTAGCTGAAAATTCTGGGGGGTTTTATGTCTTTTCTTATAGAGGAAATACATCAGAAAAATCTCTGAATTCACTAGGACTTCTTTTCTAGTGGGCTCTTTCGACACAAAGTCCTGTGTAAATGATTCAATGCAGACTTCAAGGCCAGTGTTTTACTGCATTTCTGACTTACAGGATCAGATAAAAACATCAGAGATACAACTACTGGAATTCAATCTCAGAGACAAAAAGCAGCAGCATTTAACATTTTTAAGTTTAATTTAACTTCCTTTAGCTAGTACTTCTGGATATGTAATGATCTGGGACAGTCACATGTTCAGCACTAGGATGAAACTCTTGTGTTTTCAAAAAGAGATCTTATGGTTAGATATACTTGTAAAGAATTGAGATTTTTGTATGTAGGATTTATATAATGTATAGGTTTACTAGGTGTATATATAATAGGTATAAAATATATGTATATAATCAACCAGATGTTGAAGTTCTGATAGTGTTTCTGCCTTTGTGCAGAAGTTTGACTTTTGTCTTCTCAATATTTGATGCTGTTCAGAATAATAATTGAATTGCCTATATAAAATGCATTTATTGCCTGAAATAAATGCATTTATTAAACTGAGGCAATGCCCTGTGTGTGTCCAGGTTGGCCACATCCGTGCAGAGCGGGACATCCTGGTGGAGGCAGACAGCTTGTGGGTTGTGAAGATGTTCTATAGTTTCCAGGACAAGTTAAACCTCTACCTGATCATGGAGTTCCTGCCTGGAGGTAACTCTGGAACACAAGGGCTGCTCCCCTTTTGTTTGGGGATTGCCAATTTCTTCATTACAAATGCAGTTGTGGGTGCCCTGCAGTGCTGTTTGTACATCTGGGAGGGAACCAGATTTCTGCTTTTTAGGGTACTGGGGTGTTTGGCAGGCTTGAGGTTTCCTGTTTGGGTCTTCAAGCTGCAGGTATTTAAACTTGGCTTTAATGTTCTTCTAGTTCCTCTCCTTGCTATGTCTATAGAGCCACAGCATATCCAGGTTTGGCAATCTCTAACCTGCTGTTTTTAGCTAAATGCAGCAGAAATAGCTTTTTTCTATAAATGTCTTCGAACTTAGTGAGAGCAGAGCCCGTGTGTTCACCTCTGGGGGGTTTCCAGGTGACATGATGACTCTGTTGATGAAGAAGGACACTCTGACAGAAGAGGAGACGCAGTTCTACATCGCCGAGACCGTGCTCGCCATTGACTCCATCCATCAGCTGGGATTCATCCATCGGGACATAAAACCAGACAACCTCCTCCTGGATAGCAAGGTGAGGGCTGGCCACGGGCTGGGGAGGAGCAGAGAGGCCTTGTGATTGTTTATACTGACCCGAAGGGGTGTTGGTGCTCCTCTATTCAGCCCTGTTCCTTCCAGCTTTTGAGGACATATCTGCCAAAATTGCTGGGGAAAATCCCCAAAAGCCAGGAAAGACCCCAGCTCCACTCAAACCCTGCGCTCTTCTGACAGCTGTTTAAACTATTTTTGGCTATTTCAGATGCAGTTTAAAGCACGTGATTTCAGTTCCCTCTTAGGCAAAGCTGTTTCCCTTTCCTCTCACATCTGTTACACTCCCACTTGCCAGCTCTGCTCGTAGCAGATGTGAAGGACAAGGGCTGTTCCAGTGGCCAGGCTGAAAAGGGAGAATCTCCCTCAGGATCAGGCAGTACTCCTGAGGGCTGGCCAGGCTACGTGGTTATTGCAGGCACTTTGCAGAAAGCATGATTGCTTCAGCGTCCTCTATTGCTCACTCAAAGTTTGCCTAAAACCAGAAGTTCTTAGAAAGAGTTTGCCAGCAGTAAATAATGGCTTTCCCACTCCTGTGGAATGCTCTGTTGGAATTTCTGCTGAATCCCAGAAAGATTTGGGTTGGAAGGGACCTTGAAATTCATCCTGTTCCACCTCCTGCTGCTGTCGCAGGTTGCTCCAAACCCCTCCAGCCTGGCCTTGAACACTTCCAGGGCTGGGGCAGCCACAGCTTCTCCAAACAGTGTGTCCAATTCAGAATGTTTACATCTAGACATCAACACATCAGGAGTTTGAAAAGGAGGTGTATTATATTAATTATATTATATTCACTTCTAAAAATTGCACATGGTCAGTGTGGTCACGTTATGCACCAGGACAGATTCAGTCACTGAACTGAGGGTGTTTTTTATCTCTTGGGGCCAATACACAACCCAGGGACTGCAGCTGCCTCTGGAGATGTTTCCTTTCGCCCTGAAGTGTTTGGGAACTTGCAGAGCAAAGGTTTCCTGAAGGAAATTGTCACTGGGCTTTCTCTGTGGAGTAGCAATGGGAGTATTGATGGCTTCGTTCCCTGTCCACATCCAGTGCTAGGTTTAAACAAGGAAGGCAAAGGACACTGAGGGGCTGGAATGTGTCCAGAGAAGGGAATGGAGATGGGGAAGGGTCTGCAGCACCAGGAGCAGCTGAGAGACCTGAGGGGGCTCAGCCTGGAGAAAAGGAGGCTCAGGGGGGAACCTTCTTGCTCTGCCTGACAGGAAGGTGCAGGCAGGTGGGGGTCAGGCTCTTCTGCCATGTCTCAAGTGAAAGAACGAGAGGAACTGACCTTAGGTTGTGCTGGGGAGGTTCAGATTGGATACTGCATTTGTTTTTCACTGCAGGAGTGGTCAGGCATGGCAATAAGTTGCCCAGGGAGGTGGTGGAGTCACAGTCTCTGAAAGTGTTCAGGAGGCATCTGGATGTGGCACTTGGGGACATCATTTAGAGGTGTTGATGGTGGTGTTGGGTTCTCCTCCAGCCTTGCAGATGCTGTGATTTACTGTGATAATGTCTTATATTGGGTTTGGATTTTGTTTTATTTCTAGGGCCACGTGAAACTCTCAGATTTTGGTCTGTGTACTGGACTGAAGAAAGCCCACAGGACAGAATTTTACAGGAACTTGAATCATAGTCTTCCCAGTGACTTCAGTAAGTTCTTTGGCTCCAAAGGGTATTTGGTTGGTTGCTTTTGGGTCCTGACACAACTCCTGTCAGTGTGAGGGTGTGGCTGCAGTGGGGAGTCTAACAATCAACTTTACATCTTGAGGTGGATTTTCATTTTCTGTGAATTAAAATAATTTCAGTTCCTCTAAACCCATTTTCACTTCCAGAAGTTTGTCTCTGAAACACTCTGCTGTAGTCCTTTGCATGTTTAACAAAATGAGAACTCAGTGAGAAGCTGCTGGCTGGATCTCAAGTGTTACTGAAATTAATAAACCAGCACAGTCCCTGAGTATCCAGGATTATTCTCTGGGGAATAGCTTGGATCATGGAGTCCCATCAACCCTGAAAGCATGGTTTGCTAATGAAAAAGCTCAATTAGATGTTGCCCATGTTTCATAGGTTTGGAAGTTACTGAGAGGTTTAGGTTTGGGGTATTGGCACACATCTTGGATGAGATCTTTAGTGTAATGGTTTGGGGGGTAAAAATGTATTGGGTGACCAGCAGGATTCAGTCACAGCTATTGAATCTCCTTCAGCTTTTCAGAACATGAATTCCAAAAGGAAAGCAGAGACGTGGAAGAGGAACCGGCGGCAGTTGGTGAGTAGGTTCCACCTGCTTGGAAATGTTCCTGCTGAGGTGTTGCATCCAAATGGAACATGGATTTACATGGAGGTTCTTAATGTATCTGTGTTCTGGACAATCCTGAAAAGGAAAGATTCAGGCATTTTTTAAAAAGAAAAGGAATGACTCTAGTTTGTCCTTGATCCATCTGCTGAACAGCTGGTGACATATGTGCTAGAGATAGCACTGCCATAATTATTTATGTGGATATCTGAAGTCTCCCAGCCAAAACTATCAGTTCTTGCCACTTCCAGTCTCACAAAGGGCTGCTGACCCATTCCAAGGTGACCCATTCCAGGACAGTGATACCCTTCCCTGTTTTCCTGATGCTATTTTAAGACTTTCACATGAAGATGTTGATTTTATCTCTACATATCTTGGAAGAAAGGCTTTAAACACCTTTGCAGAAGGATCTCAGAGACAATTGGTGTCTTCCTCAAAATAACTGCTGTAGTCTAAGTTCCCATGTCCATGTCAGGCAGTTTTTCCTACAGATGCATAACTGATGGTGTTTGTTCCAGGCTTTTTCTACGGTGGGAACTCCAGATTACATTGCTCCTGAGGTTTTCATGCAGACTGGATACAACAAGCTGTGTGACTGGTGGTCCCTGGGAGTCATCATGTATGAGATGTTGATTGGTAAGGAACAGGCAGGGCAGGGCTGTAGGTGGGAATGGTGGAGCAGGACATGAGCTATATTCATAGAATCCCAGACTGCTTTGGGTTGGAAGGGAGCTTGAACTCATCCAGTGCCACCCCTGCCGTGGCAGGGACACCTTCCACTGTCCCAGGTTGCTCCAAGACCTGCCCAACCTGGCCTTGGACACTTCCAGGATGGGGCAGCCACAGCTGCTCTGGGCAGCCCATTTCTGTGCTTGGGGTCAAGTTCTCAAGAGCATCCACTCCTTCCCTGGTCTCTGAGGTGTGTTCTGACTTCAGGAATTAGTTTTGCTTGATCCAAGACTGTATTTTTGTTTCTTTTCAGGTTATCCACCATTCTGCTCCGAGACTCCTCAAGAGACTTACAAGAAAGTGATGAACTGGAAGGAGACCCTGACATTTCCTCCAGAGGTTCCAATCTCTGATAAAGCTAAGGATCTTATTTTAAGGTGCCAGCCTCATGGTTTGCCAGTTAATACAGCACTAATTTTCTTGTCTTGTCTCTGTATTCTGTGCCTATTCATGGCTTGTTTCACATGGAAAATCCCCGATGCTACAAACTGTTACACATGTGCATCAAATGCATTACTTTCGTCTCTCAGGCCATTTATTGGTTCCCTGACTAAACTGTGCTAAAAAGGAACTCCCATGGAAGTGCTGCTACTCTGGCAAAATGTTTTTGCTCTGTATTTTGCCTGCAGGCTTCTCATGGAAGGACACAAGTTCAATCCTTTTGACAGAGCTGACTTCTTGCAACAGCAATGATTTTGCCTTTGTATGCACTGGAGCATACAAATGTATCCCAGTGCTTGCTGACTCATTTGTACTTCAGTATCTATGCTCAGGACAGAAGTATAAATGTCTGGCTTTTTAGGCTTTATATGTTCTCCTGATCTACTCTGGTCCTGAAATAGAAAGGTCACGTTACCCTGTTGTGAAGGAATAGCACATCTTAGCTGTGGCATTGGACACAACATTCCTATACATAACTTTGTGTGTTGGTTTTCCTGTGGAAGTTCTTAGTCTGCTCCATTTATATGTTAAGAAACTGCAGCAGTATCAGTTCAGAAAGCTGTTCCATTTCTGGATGGAATGCTTTCGTTTTCATTCTCCCTTCATTTTCATTCTTCCTTCCATCCCAGATTTTGCTGTGAATGGGAGCACAGAATTGGTGCATCTGGTGTGGAGGAAATAAAGAGTAACCCATTCTTTGAAGGGGTTGATTGGGAGCACATCAGGTAAGATGCTTTGCAGAAAAGCAACTGCTCTTCTCTAGGGACTGCTCAGGCCAGCCCTGGTCTGCAGCAGGGAGCAGCTGACTGGCATTTACCATATCCAGCTGTGAGTGAGAGCATTTTGCTCTCTACCTGAAGCTTGCTGAGGTTTAGGTACCTTCAGTCTTGATTACGTTAAGAAATAGAAGGTGGCTGAATCCTGCTTTGTCTGCCTTTGAAATCTCAATGCTCCATCTGCTCTTCTTGGCAGAGAGAGACCTGCTGCGATTTCAATAGAAATTAAAAGCATTGATGATACCTCAAACTTTGATGAATTTCCAGAATCTGATATCCTTAAACCAACAGGTAAATGATTGTTTGATTCTCTCTGTAAACCTTCCTCTTCTCCTCTGGAATAATCCTTCCTGTTAGTCAGATCTTAGTAGATGCTGATTTTTTTTTTTTTTTTTTTAAAATCATGACCAATAGCTTGGAAGTCTTGTGGTGCAGGGGGTGCAAGCTGGAATTTGGGTTCCAGGAGATGCAGGCTAGTAAATGATGTGGGAGTTGCCTGAGAAAGGGCCGATCTCAGAGCTTCCAGAAAGTTCAAATCTCAGCAGGGCCTGAGAGCCCAATGCTGCAAGTTCCCCTCGGTGCTGATTCCTGCTGGCTCTTGGAGTAGGGAAAGGTGGAACTGAAGGGGATTTTTTGATGTCAGTCTTTGAAGGATCACAGCATAGTCACACATTTGCTCCATGAGTTTAAAAACAGAATCCCAGACTGGTTTGGGTTGGAAGGGACCTTAAAGCTCTTCCCATTCCACCCCCTGCCATGGCCAGGGACACCTTCCATGGTCCCAGGTTGCTCCAAAATGCTCCACGCATCCAACCTGGTCTGGAATGCTTCCAGGGATTTGGGCATCCACCACCTCTCTGGGCAACCTGTGCCAGTGTTTCACAGCTCACATTGTCTTTCTATATGTTCTGAATCTACCCTCTTAGCTTAAAATGCTTGTGCCATGTCCTGTGTCCCAGCAGTTGTTTCCTGGGGTTGAAGCATGAAGCTGCATCCTGCATTTAGGACATTTTGTTCCTTTAGAAACATTCATCCAGCGTTTTGTGTGAAAATAAATTCTTCAGTTCCAAAGGATAATTCTGTTTCTTCTATGTCTTCCCAGTGGCAACAAGCAACCACCCAGAGACTGACTACAAGAACAAAGACTGGGTTTTTATCAATTACACCTACAAACGTTTTGAGGGCCTGACGGCCCGAGGAGCAATTCCATCCTACATGAAAGGAGGGAAGTAACACAGCTTTACCTGGGACTTCTGAGCCGTGGAATTCTGTTGCTGTACTTTGGGTTTATACCCATAAAAGAACTCGTTCTTTTTTATTAAAGAAAACTTGAGGGCTATCAACTCTTGGAGAAGACTTCAGGACTCTCTTTTGTTACACACCTGGTTGTTACTAAGGATTTTTTTTCCTGCGCCATTGAAAAATTCCATATTTGTATCACCTCTGCTGCCAGCACCTTTTGCTGCTTCAGGAGCAAGAGATTTTTTTTATATTCTTTCTCAGATTGTCCAGTCCATTGGGAGATGAGAGCAAGCTTTCCCTTTGGCATTGCAAAGCACGGGATTCCATAGGACTGCGTCCAGTCCTGCGTTAAGTGACAAACTTGCTGTGCCAATTCTGCCAGCACTGTTTGCCCAGTAGCTGAGGACTCCAGGACAGAGGAAACAAAGCAATAATTGAAACTTGAGACAGCCAGCTCTCCAGGAAACTGTCTAGTAGAAGGACACAACTCGGATTGCCTTAACCTTACTTTGTAGTGCTGTTTTTATAATGCTCCTTGGAAGCCTCTTCAATAGCATTTCTCAGCTCTGTCTCTGTGGCCTCCAGTTCTGGTGCACTTTACTTTTGGTACTAAGTGACCCTCAAGCCATTTAGTATTTTTTTTTTTCTAAATTAAAAGATTTTTCAACACTTTTTCTTTCCTAAAGAGAGGAGAAATGGGCCATTTCCTCCACTGAGGGCTGCGTTTTTGGTTACTGTATGTCAGGATGGATCCATAAACAATGCAGATAAACCACAGCTGGTCACATGAGTGAGTCTGGAATTAGAGCAGAGGGAGGGAAATTCCAGGAAACCTGATCCTCGGTGGGCAAGTTGTGCACAGCTGGGCCAGCCCCGAGGTTCCCCAGGTTGGCTGCTGCTGTTGCTTAGCTGTTTCTCTGAGCTCTGCTGCATCTTCAGTGGTTTAAAGGCCAGACCCCATCCTCTGTGGCCTTTTTTTGCTGTTGGTTTTGAGCAGAACAGGATCAGAATGCTGCTGCCTGCCTGGTGTTCCCTCACAGAGCTGCTCTTGCTGTCCTGCCTGTGCCATCTGTAGTCAGTGTTCCATGGATGGTGCCTCATGGGGTCACTTTTGGGGCAGTGGAACCCACCGTGTCCACTCGTTGATTGTTGCCTACTCTAACTTATAAAAGTACATCCAGTTCTGGTCAGGGTTTCTCCAGGAGAGCCCCAAAGTGCCTTTCCTTGCCTAAGCCTCTCTCAGAACATGACAGCATTTTGGGAGGGAGGATTCTGCCTCAGCTGAGCTTTTCTTAATTCCTTTTTCTAACCACAAGCTCCACTTTGTGCCCGTTTGCAGTTAACCCTGCACTTCCAGGGGCAGGTGGCATTAACCCTCTGGCCTGCATGGTTCCAGTCTGGAATTTACAATCAGATACTAAAAATACAATTCAATGAGGTTTCTAAAAGCGTGTCTCAATTCAAATTGTCTTGGATTCCTGCAAACTTCTCTTGGTGCTGAACACTTAACTCCGGCGTACAGACAAGACAGAGCTCCAGTGATGTCTCACAGGAAAAAAAAAGGCTTACAGGTCTCTTTAGTCCTGACTTTCTTGATTAGAAAATGAAACAAAATGGATTTGTAGTAGAAGTTTGTTTTTGTTTTTTTTTTTAATATATAGGTGCTTTTAGGGAATGTTTACCTAGATGTCTCGACGCGAGTGCCATCCCCAAGGACTGGTGGGGGACTGCCAGTACTGTACAGAACTCGTCAGGGTCCTCCCCTCACCAGCCCTGTGCTTTTTGTACATGTCCTGCGAGTTTGTGACTTGCCATAAGCAGTTCAGACAGCAGCTGGATCCCACCAAGCTGAAATGCAAAACCAGCCTTAATTAGAAGTCCCAGGCCCTCTGAAGTCTGAAGGGCTCACTGGGATGAACAAGGGCTAACGGAAGGAATGACTTAGAGGATCAGGCTTTCATCATCTCGTCCCTAGATCACATCCTGCTCCCTCCTGACTCTGCATGAAGGACTGATACCAACTTCTCAAACTGTTCCATCCCTATCCTGAAGTTTCTTCTAGCCATTTGAAAATGTTGCCTTATAAACCATTGGAATTAATGTAAGACCATTATTTTTCTTTTCGATTCCTAACAGCTTGGTTACTGCCTTAAAATAAAAACAGGAATCAAAATCCTTTGAAGCTGCTGTGGATTAAGAACAAATGATTTTGAGATAATATAGCTTCATTCTTAGCCCTTTACTGAAAGGGACCAGCATTTTTATTTATAAATACCAAAGATGAAGAAGCTAAACAATTTTTAGTTGTGGTAAGTTGCTCTCTAGTACTGTGTATTGTGCATTTTTAGTGCTGTGTTTGAAGTGGGACCCCTCACGTGTGGCACTGGAGTCCGAGGTGAAGTTTTCAAAGGCACGAGGAGCAGTTGGGTACCTCATTCCTGTTGTCTTCCAGCAAAAGTTGGACGTCTTTGAATCCAGTCCTGTTGGACACACCTTTGCAGCAGGAGGTTCTGTATCCCAGGCGCATTGTAAGCCTGCATCCTGTTCCAGTTTTTTACCACCATTAGGGAAAAAAAGCATCTCCTACAGTGTTTCCTTCCCAGGATCCACAGTTCACTGCTAACAGCAAGGATTTTGTATGCCTGTTACATCTCCCACGGTAGCCAAATGTTTTTACCTTTTTTTTTGTGCTTTGAGGTTGTTAGTATCTTTTACCTCTTTTTTTTTAAGATGCAGTTGCTGGATTTGTAGAAGTAATTCCAATCTGAATTTCCAATGGATCTGAACACCTTATGCTGCCCGTTCATCTCTGTATCATGCCTAGCATAAAGCTGCACTAAGTGTTTCTTATCACTGTGCCCTGACTCTGCCTTAACCTCTAAGTTGAAAAAAGTGTTCTGTAAATATTTAAAAGCTGTTACAAAATTGCACTGTACAATTTGGCAGGTGTAGTCAACTTTTTATGGAGCGATCTCATTGTGTTGTGTAAATAAAATCCTCTTAGTAAACACACTCTTGTTGGTATGTTCCCCCAGGAATCGGGGAAACCTGGAATGGTTTGGGTTGGAAAGGACTCCAAAGCTGATCCATTCTCACCCCTGCCATGGCAGGGACACTTTCCACCATCCCAGGCTGCTCCAAGCCCTCTCCAGCCTGGCCTTGGACACTTCCAGGGATCCAGGGGCAGCCACAGCTGCTCTGGGCACCCTGTGCCAGGGCCTGCCCACCCTCCCAGGGAAGGATTCCTTCCCAATATCCCATCCATCCCTGTCCTGTGGCAGTGGGAAGCCACTCCCTTGTCCAGGTCCTGATGAAGAGTCCTCCACTGTAGCCCCTCCAGATAGTGGAAGCTGCTGTGAGGTCCTGACACAAATCCCACCTTGTTCAAACCCTCAGTTTGAACCCTCAAACCCTTCCCAAATGTCATCAAAAGAAGCCTGGAAGTACACCCAAGGCTGAAGATGGAAATCAAAGCTGCTCCAAAGCTGTTTTCTTCTGAAGACAAGTAGGTAGAGGTGAAGAGCACTTTTTACAGCATTGACCAAAAAATACTGCAGCTTGTTAGAGATGCTGCAGTTCGTGGATGTAGGGATGAAGGGAACTTTGAGATCCTCTCAGCCCTAACGGTGGGAACACTTCTCTGCCAAACCAGGCTCTGATGCCAAACTACTCCTAAGACTCCAGAATCACAACCCACACTTACTTGATGAAGCAAGGAAACAAAACCTTGTCGTTTGTAGCAAGTAGAAACAAAACCTATGCCCTGCCTGTTCTTCTACTCCACATTTAAAACAATTTTTAAAGGAGCCAAACAAGTCACATATAATTTATACTTTAATACAGAAAAGAAACCATACAATCTGGGGTTCATACACAGCACAGGAGCACTTCAGTACATCTAGAGTAAGACAAAAGTTGACCTTGTACTTGAAGTAGGTGACCGTGAGAGGAGGAAAAGCAAACACTTTTAAAATTTGATTCAGTGTTCTAACGGAACTCACTCTACTAACAAAATTTAAAATCCAAAACGAATAATTACTTGGGAAAGCCAATAAACTCCAGTGGTTAAGTGGTAAAAACTGCATGGGAATCATGGGAGCTGGATAATGTCCATCCCATGCTGAAGGTCCAGCTGATTGCACAGGGAACCACAAGCTGCTACAGGCACTGACAGTCTGTAACTCCCAAGAGGGCCTGGTGCAGTTTAATGAACCGAGTCCTTCCAGAGGCCGAGCTGACCCCGGGCTCAGGGACACACTGGGTAGGATCTGGTTGGGCTGGATATGGTACTTTAGCTGTCAGACCCCAAAAGGTGCCACTGAGGTGCAATTCTCAGCACCTGATGCCTTGACACAGTCCTGAGGAAAAACTCTGAACAACTTGAGTCCTTAGAGCAGAATGTGTGGAACCTCCAATTCCAGCTCAGCTGGGCAATACCAACACTCACTGACTTAAACCTGGCACTGCTGGGGAATTAAATACACACTGAAAAACACAATCACAGAGCCTGGGGGCCATCAGGGCACTCAGGGCCTAGGGACAAGTTCCACCACTGCTGGGCTCACCAGCGCTTCTCCTTGTCCTGAGCTCATCACCAAGGCAAGGAGTGGGGTTGGTCTGGCCCCTGGTGGAGGCTCATGGTCCATGTCTCCTCCTTTCCCTACCACATAAAGAGCAATTCATCTGGAGCAATAATGGAGTGTCTGCACATCACCCCAGCTCTGTGCAGGCACCAAAGGACACTTCTCTCTACTGACCCAATGACACACAGGGAGGAGTTTTCAAAAGCAGTCAAGTGGAATTTGGGCATCTGAAGACCTGGGACTCTTAGGAGGTCCTGAAATCTTCCCATAGGCACTTCTTTCGAGAAGAGATCTATTTCTGCACTTGGGAAAGAAGCTAAGAACGGAAACACTGAGAGAATGGAACTTGTATCCATACTAATGGAAACTAAAATGTGCCTTGGCAGAGATTTGTTACTTGCAACTAAAATTTTCTGCTTGATCTTGTTATGTTACTTGCACTGAAAACCACAAACACCAACCAGCAGCAAACTTCACTGCTCAATCCACCATGCTCTTGGCAGTCAGAAGAAGAACAATACAAATTTGCTTGATGCTGCAGCCCTGCCAAAAAAGGATTAAACTTTCTAGGGCCAGACTGATACCTACACCTCAGTTTTGTCAAGTCTGATCAGGTAACTCAGCCCACACAATTCAAGTTTCAACAGCTTTGCCAGAGCAGCACCGACCTGCCCAGCTTTGAGGAGCTCTGTCCCTCTCTTTGTTTTTGGATGGTTTCAGCTGTTTGCACCAGCACCATGTTTAAAATCTCTGGTTTGGGGACACAGAGCCTTCACACAGCCACCAGAAGGGACGGCTTTGTGAGGCAGCCCCACTGTGGGTGGCCTCAGCTCGGCTGGGGCAGTGCAGAACTCCCTGTGTGCTCATCAGGGGTTAAGCCAGTTGCTCCACAGAACTCCCACAGGGAATTCCTACACTGTTCCCACAGGGAACTCAGTGCTGCAGGAGCAGGACCAGCGAGGCTCTAACGCACCTGAGCTAAACCAGCCTGGAGTGTGCCTGTTCTTACAGTCCCAGCTTTGTTGGCTCTGAACCCCAACTCCCAGAATCTGACACAGACCAGGAAAATACACTCAGAGCAGCAAAGAAGAGCACGTATGTGCACTTTTCTCTACTGAGGGCTGGTTTACTATTGGTGTTTCTTACCTGCCTGACAGCAAAATGTTCCAGTCAGTTCCAAACTGGGAAGAAAGTAGCTGGCTTTTTAAAGCCACAGCAGCAGCTCCTTGGAGAGTCTACAGCAATTCTGACTGACTGAGGTTGATGAAACCAAGGATTTTACTCAGGTAGGAAACTGGGAGCTCCTCCACTGGCTCTGTCTTAGCAGGGGGACGGAGAAGACAACTCAAAGTCTTCAGCATGCACAGTCACCTCTAGAAAGCTTCTTACATCTATTTGGCTATTAACAGATTTATTTTATTGGTAAAATATCAGCTACAGTCTCTTCTGGGTTTTCCTTCAGCATCATCTACTCATTTTACCGAACTTAACAGAAAACATCCCTAAAAACAATGATTCCATCTCACGGAGAAGTATGGACGGGGAATTCCTGTGAACAGGCAAATGCTTCCTATGGAACTGGCTCCTCCTTCCCTAGGACAGCAGTACACCACGCTGGATCCAAAGCCAGGTGGCAGTGCAAACAGATTCCTCCACGCTCAGGGTTTTGCCGTCACACTGTGCTACATTTCTGCTGGTTGATATAGAATATCGTCTGTCCTGCTTTGATGTTCACTCCTCTGTAACTCATAAAAACAAAGCTGTGCCTAATGGTAAAGGAAAGCTTTGTCTTGACAGGCCCAGAATTTCCTCTCTCACGTCAAACAAGAGGTTTACACTCGTGCTCTTCCTTCAGAAGTTCAGATAAAATATTCAGCACCCACAATCCAGAAGCCTTTGTAGTAGAAACAACAGGCCACTTCCTTTTTGTCTGAGGAGACGTTGCTTTTGATTGCACAATTAAGACTATGGAGTGTGGCTCTTTATTAACATGCTTGAAATATGACAACGTAGTAAGAGCATGAAGGAGGATAAAGCACCTTGCAGGAGGCTGTGTCCCATCACCTGGGATGAAACTACGGCGAGAGCTTCCCACATCCAGCAGGATCCTCCACCCTGAGCCGCGCTAATCCGGCAGATCGTTAACGACCATTTGGGAGAAGGGAGCGTTCAGCCTGTCCAGTTCATCCACTTGTGGGGGGTGATGCATGATCACCTCGTGGTCCTCTGAAACATCATCCCCCACCGTGACCAGGTTTGTCAGGGATTTGCTGCGAACACACTGGAAATCAACGTGGCGGCTCTTGCCCTCCTCCTTCTCCCAGGACATCTGGATGAACGGGCGCTGCACGTAGTTGTAGATCACCTCAGAGCGGCCACCGGGCCTCCTCTTCACCTTCTCCTTGCAGGTGGGATAGCCTGGAAACACAGACAGACACTCAGTTCCACTGCACCTCTGTGACTCACAAAGGGACAACACGATTGCAGAACATCCAGGTAGGAGGGACTGTGGGGTCAGGCTGGGACACACACACACAACTCAGTAGATAAATGCTCAGATTCCACATTTAGCATTATTGGCTTGCAAAAGACTGTTCTCTTTTCCCCTGCAAAGGAGACCTGGAAGGCTGGACATCCCTCAAGCATGAAAACTTAAGGCTCCAGAAGCAGGTGATCCCCACGTGCCAAAAGATGAGCCAGTGAGGATGAGAAGGAAAAAGGGGCAGATAAATCGAGAGGACTGTGAGGATGTTGTGGGGAGAAAATGAGGAGTCAAGGCTGAACATGAGCCCAGGTGGGCAACAAGGCCAAGGGCACAAGGGCACCAGCCATGGTCTGTCCAGCAGGCCCAGGGCAGGGATTGTTCCCCTGTGCAGGGCACTGCTGAGGCACCTCGAGGACTGCATTCAATGTTGGGCCCCTCACAACAAGACATGGAGGGGCTGGAGCATGTCCAGGGAAGGGAATGGAGCTGGGAAGGGGCTGGAGCACCAGGAGAGGCTGAGGGAGCTGGAAAGGGGCTGAGCCTGAAGAAAGGAGGCTCAGGGGGAACCTTGTGACTCTGCACAACTCCTGACAGGAGGGGACAGTCTTGAGGGGCTCAGGCTCTGCTCCCAGGGAACAGGGACAAGACAAGAGGAAACAGCCTCAAGCTGTGCTGGGGTGGTTTAGGCTGGATATTACAGAAAACTGCTTCACCAGGGCTGTCAGCCCTGGCACAGCTGCCCAGGGCAGTGGTAGTCACCATTCCCGGAAGGATTTAAAAGATGTGTGGATGTGGCACTTGGGGCTGTGGTGGGCTGGGTTAATGGTTGGACTCAATCATCTCAGAGGGCTTTTCCAACCTAAATAATTCCATGACTCCCTGACAAGAGGGTGCAGCACTGTGTGTTGTTGGTCTGCAGGTGCTGCACAGCATCAGCCATTCTGTGAGCAAACACAGCTACTATCAAAATTTAGTCTCCCAAGACAGAGCCCAGCATTCTCTAAGCTCCCTAAGGGAATGCTTGGATCAGCAGGTGGAAGCATTCGCCTCCTGTTTCCTGTTTACTCATTCCTAAGGAGACAAGTCTTTCTTGTACATGTACCTTTTACATTCCTTGAACTTTTAAGCCCCGTGGCCAATTTCAGTGGAACATGGTAAAAGAAAAAACGTGCTGAGTTTTAACTGGTTTCGTAAAGATAAATGTAAAACACAGTAAAAAAGGAAATAAATGCCTGGAGTCTGGAAGGAATCAGGCTTTACTGACTGTGGAGTCACCTGGTCATGCATTTCCCCTGCTGAAGCAGCCCTTTACCTTCGATGCCAATGCGAATGTTCTTCAGGCCCCGCTCTTTTAACACAGCTTTTGCCACGTCCCGGTTCTCGATGTACTTGAAGAATCTGTACAGCTTGGAACTGTAAAGGACTTGAGAAATAAAAGGGGTGATTAGAATCTACAAGAGGAACCTTCTCCCTGCTCCTGACATGCCCTGCTGTGCCAAAAGCCAGGTGTGGATTCCAAGAATTACTTCAGGTGTCTGTTTTCCTCACTGGGATTAACTGCACTTCCGTGTGGGAGGGCAGAGATGCACATCAGAGTCTTGATAGAGTGGGTGGAGATGGGAGTGCAAAGCAAAGAATATTCCCTCACTAAGGAGCCAGGAAAAGGCTGAGGGGGAGGCAGAAACAGAAGGAAAAAGTGCAGTGAGTGCTGGGATCAGCTCTAGCTAGCCAGGCATCCTGCCTCCGGCAGCACCCAGCTCATACAGAGCACAAAAAACAGGGCTCCACGTGCCAGCATCTGCTCCTGGAAGAAGCCAGTTTGGGAATGTGTCCTTTCCTTACAGCTGGGTGTGTGTGGAACAGAGTGCAGAGCCCTTACTTTGTGAATACTCCTCTCCCATGGGAGGTGGGTGATCCTCATCCCAGTCCACGGTGTCCTCGTCGGTCAGCACGACGATGTGGCACTCCCGCTCCCCCTTCCTCGCGCTGTCCACCATGATGGGCAGGATCAGCTCCTCCAGGTAGCTGTCAAACTGCTTGTGAGCCCCATCATTGGAGAGCTCGTGTAACAGAGCACCTGAGGAGACACAGATCACGGGGGCTTTGCTACAGCATGAAAATAGCTCAGCTCTGCACTTCCCAGATCAAGAGCGCAGCCAGAATTCTCCTTCAGACAAAACGCTCAACATATGTTCAGACACATCGACAGCCTCCAGATCCAGAACTGGCAAAGTCAGAAGTGCAGACTGCATTTCAAATGGGATGCAAATTGCACTGCAGAACCATTCCATTCCCATTAAAAAACCCACCCAGCTCCAATCAATACAGTGAAACAGTAAAAGACTGAATAATTAATTCATTATGATACTTGAATTTCCAACAACAACCTCTGCCCTTGAAAATACATTTTGCTGCCTCCTCTGTGATCACTCACCATAGAACAGGGCAGGAAATTCCACCCACAGCCTGTGTTATGATACCACACACCCCATTTCGGTAAAGTGCCTTTCACAGACCTGCCTGTGTTCAAAGTACTTCTTTTTGCCAGCATGTCCACCAAAAAGCTGCTCCCAATCAAATCCCCTCATGGCCAGGAATTCTACTACTTTCCAGATTTGGTATCCTTGGTTCCTGCTCTGCCCATCAGCCTTTAGCTTAAATTATTCATGTTTCTCTGGTACATTTTGGATAGGGGTTATGATCCTGCTTTTAGCCTTCATTTTGTTGGCAGTAACAGCAAGCTCTGCTCAGCTTCTGTTAGAAAAAAGAGACTAAAATGTTTATCATTTGCTTTTGGAGCTAAGTGCCTGTGTTCTGGAGGATTCAGTCACTTCACTTTGGATTGAAGCAGCCAAAAGAAAGCTGTTTAAATGCAACTTGAGCCCCAGTGAAATCCACGTGTTTATGCTTAAACTAAAGCACAAGATTAAGAACTGCACTGAATCAGGATCAGAGTGCTGAACGCTCTGCAGATGATCTCCTATGAGCTGATTTCTCTCCATACTTACTTAAATCTTGACATTTGATTGTGTTGAAATCAAAGTTTATGCAGAGGTAATCACACGTGTCTCGAAGGTCTGGGATGGAAATCCCATCAGGGCAGTTAATGATTCCGGTTTTGTAATAATCCTGTGAATAAAAGGACAATTTTTAGAGAGAAAAAATAAGAACATCTTGAACTATGACAATTCATAATTACTTATTTATTTTGTTTACTAATATTGGAGAGATACTTAAAGTATTTATAGCTCTGTGTACAGTAAAACAGCCCTGCTTGTCGGAGAATCTACATCCTTCTGCAGATCCTCTAGGGTCTGATAAACTATGAGCTCCAGTTAAAACTTCTCCATGGCACAGGGTTTCATAACATCTCACATGCAATATGTATTTATATGCAACCACAAGGTCAGGATACAGCTCAGGAATTACAACAACAAGACACAGAAAAGGTAAAAGGCAACACGAGCAAATATCTGAAATGTGGACTTACACCAAAGCCTGCTATATTTTTTCTTTAAAAATCACAATGCAAAACATAAAACCAGGATGTCCCAGGGAGTGCAGCTGCCTGGAGATGGCTCAGCTGTGCACATGTGACAAACAGATTGTTTCTTTTCTCTTACCAGCACGGTGCGGAACACGGCTGAGCTGATCCCTTCGGCGATCTCGTACTCGCCCTTCTCATTTGGCCGGGTGAAATTGTATTCTCTGCCTGGCCCAAACATTCTGAAGAGGTAAAGAACAATGTAAGTGCACAAGAACATCGAAATGCATTTATTCCAGAGACAAACAGGTGCACTGGGGTTAAAAAACTCTCTGTGAGGGTGGGGAGGCCCTGGCAGAGGATGCCCAGAGAAGTCTGTGGCTGCACCATCCCTGGAAATGTCCAAGGCCAGGCTGGATGGGGCTTGGAATAACCTGGGACAGTGGAAAGTGTCCCTGATCATGGCAGAGAGTGGAATGAACTGAGCTTTAAGGCCCCTTGCAGATGAGGCCATTCCATCATTCTGTGACAATGAGATACAGCAACTTAAACCTCCACTCCAATCTCTTCCTCAGTAAATAAGGACAGGAGCTGGCTCAGGGAGGCCTGGCCTCTGTTGCTATGGCTACTGCACTCTAAGGAACAAGCCAAAGGAACAGATCATTCAGTCCTGGGGCAGAAAGTCCCCTGGCAATAAAGCCCTTGCACTGACCTATACCAGATAACTCCACATGGCTTTAGATGCCTTGTTTTACACAATAACCCACGCAAGGGTCAGTGACCCAACAGAACCCTTTGGTCAGAGAGGGAGGAGAGTGCTGGCAATACAGCACACGAGGATTTCTTGGTGCAGCAACAGGCTCCAAGCCCTCAGCAGGAACTGAGTAACTTCTCTTTCGGGAGAGTATCGAGGGGAGGAGGGGATGGAGCATTATCATATTCCCCATTCAGGAGGGAGGTTATCAGCTGGGGACACATGTACAGCTTACAGAGCAGGCAAACACTCGGGCAGAAGGCAAAAGGAGACACCTTTGGCTAGAAGTGTGCATTTTTTGATGGATGTGGACCAAAGAGAGACTTATCTAGAGAATTACCAACTCTCCATCTGGTCACGTTTTCTGGGCCTCACTCACAGCCAAACTCTGACTGAGGTCACCGTGTGTACAGATGAGATCACAAAACAAACATTACATGTTTATTCCACAAAAATTAATTTCAGGCTGTCTTGAGGTACCTTGAAGGTAACAGAAGTGACCCACCTTCCCAGCATGGTGTCAGGGTGAGCAGTGAAGATCTGGGGATTCACTGCAAAGCGGGTGCCATCCACCACCAGCGTCACTTTCTCTGGAGCTACTGTCTGAGAACTGCTGCTTGACGACAATGCACTGCACCCATGGCGTTCCTGGGTATTAAAATATTCCAGCTGTCTCTTGCTTCCATCTGGGATATGGCAGTTGTGAGGTTCTTCAGGAGCAGACAGCATGCCACTGATCTGGGGACTTACTGGGCAAGTGTTGTGTCGGCATTCAGAATCCAAACCTGAGGGACACAAACAAACGTTGCAAAGGGAGGAGAGGATTTATTGAAAAACGTAATTTCATAGTAACACTTCCTACTGAAATGAGAAAAGTGAGTCATGCAATAATTAAGGGTGCCATAACTGTCAGGGTGATGTTACATGACATAAAACTATGCTGTTATTGGACTGAACAAGCAGCTGGATGTTTTGGTGAGCCGTGGTGCTAATGCTCTTTGTTAAAGAAAGAAGAATTCAGGTGCAAAGGACAGGAGCACAGGAATTAAACAAGGCCAGAAATACAGAGCCAGTCTGCTGGCAGGACTGCCTCAGGAGGCTGAGCAGCAGCACACACCTCACCAGAGTGGGGTAAGGCAGCAGTGCCCAGTGCCAGTCCGTGGTGGGCACACAGGACTGCCCAGATGCCTGCAGGGAATCTGATCAGGGACAGCCCCAGGCTGGCCAGGGCGCTCCCGTGGGCCTTGCCAAGATGCTGAACTCTGCTGTGAACTTCTGCCCTTTAGAGCAGCCTGGCACAAGCAGGGCACATGCTCCTCAGTGCAAACTGCCCTGTGGTACTGGAACATTCTCCAAAACAGAGCACCCCTTAAAGCCCAAACAATAATCTCCCTTAAAGATTACAAGGTTGAGGGCATTATCCTTACCCTCAGTCCTGGGAACTGCAGGGCTGTGACCTCCTAACACCACAGAACTTTCTTCTGGCTCATGAGCTGCTAGAGTTCTGTTTTCCACAGGACAGCTGGAGTCCGGATTTCTCAACCAGTCTGTGCCCCCAGCACAGTTGCCATTCATGCTGGGCCTCCGTGCTGTGAGGAGTTGGTGGCGTTTCCTAAGAGAAGAGCTGGACAGAGAATCCAGGCCATTAGTTTTGGAAGGAACTCCCAAGCAATGAAGTTCAAATCCCTGTATCTGGTACCACAAACAAGGTTCCCCAGGTTTCAAAGGCATTTCTCCAGGTATTTAACTGTTTCAGAGGCTTATGGTGTCAGTTATGCCCCATCCCTCACCTGGGAAGAGGGGAAAAAAAGATTTTAAAGCAATTAGGGGTCTATTAAATCTGTTTAATCTATAGATCTTCACTTTTTAAAAGTTAAGTCTAAAGCCACTGATGTCTTTAGATCACATGTGTGTTCCTGCAAATACCTTCCTGGCAACTCCTCCAGACCTCTACAGCCCTTTAAAAGTGTTTATATTCCTGACTCCCAGTCCTGGCCAAATGAGCTGTATAACATGGTTACAGCGTGAAATATAACATTTTCCAAGTTAACAACTCAGGCATTGCCTCTTAACCACACTGAGGTTTGACCAGGAGGTTCCCTGCTCCCAGTCATTGCTTGGTTTTGGTTCTTTCTTCTTGATTTCTGCCGTGCTCTCCCCAGTTTATTTATTATTATTTAACCCACTACAGTCCCACACCAAACACTTGTACAGCACAGAACAGCCATGGCTGGAGCAGCCTCACACATGATGGGATCTGGAATGCTCTTCCAGCATATGCAGAGACCCAGCTTCCTTTTTTTCCAGATAAAATCCCTTCCTCCTTCTATCTTTAAGACCCATTTCACTCCTTTGTATCTCCTAACAGATCAGATCTCTTTGCTGTCTCTTTCCCTCATTCTCTCCAGCATTTGTTTTGCCCTGGATAAGAACCAGCTCTCCTTTCTTGGCTTCAAGCGTTTTCCTCTCACTCTCTCAAACGTAAAACACCAATTTCCTCATTAATGAATTTTTTCCAATTTCCCCCCTGCAGAACAATTCTCCTGTGTCTTTCCCTTGGCTGAATGAAGACTGCAGGGCCTGTGGATGCCATCTCTGATGCCTGGCAGAACACTGCCCTGGCAGAGACAAAGCAGATGAACAGCACTAATAAAACAGCAAAATGCCAAGTCAGACTTGCTGAGTCTTCTGGCCAGCACCTGCTGAGGGTGAAGGCCTTAATGAGCAGTTCAGTGTTGGGTTTTAAGCCTGTTGTTACTGGCAGTCTGAATTAAGCATTTTATTCTTAATGAGAATTCTAAAAAGGACTAACAATTCTTTCCTTCTGTTCACCCAATTCTAAGTTGCCAGCATTATTATATCTGTATATTTTTAGAAAATCTGCTGCTTACACATCATGTGATGGTCGTCCAATGAAAGACTTTTGGCAACAACAAATCCATTTTCTTTTTTTAAAGGCTCTGGCTGGCAGCACAGTGGCACAAGGAGCCCCCAAGGGTCATCTCAGTCCCAGCAACCTAAACAGCACCCACAGCACTGCCTCTGTTCTCACCAAAATACCCAGTGTGGGAAAACTCCCTCTCCCCACACCTTCCAGGCTGATTTCCTGTCCTGGCTGCCTGGACCCTGGAGAAACCCCTCAGCAGTCCCACCAGAAATCCCTGTGAATGCTGCCTTGTACCTGGGAATAGGCTCGTGGAACATCTCGACTTAGAGGAGAACAGCAGCACGAGAATCCACCTCCCTGCTGCTCACAGGACCACCCACACCCAAACTGTGTGACCAAGCACCCTCCAGGGAGAATCATGGAATATCCTGAGCTGGGAGGGACCCACAGGGATCACTGAGTCCAGCTCCTGGCCCTGCACAGACAGCCCAACAATCCCACCCTGTCCCAGGAGCCCTGGCAGCCTCGGGGCTGTGCCCATTCCCTGGGGAGCATGGGAAGTGCCCAGCACCCTCTGGGGAAGAACCTTTCCCAACATCTTCAGTGGGATGGATGTGGTCACACACAAACAAACCTTTTACCTGAACAAAAGTAACACAAACTCTGTGTGAACAACCTGAGCAATCCTCTGCCCTCTTCTCTCGCGTGTCAGAGCAGCAAAGGGGTGGCAGAAAGTCCAGCAGTGCTGGGCAGTGGGACACAGGGGTGTGGAGGGAAATCGAAATATGAAAACCCACATATTCTAAAACACCCTAGAGGGGAAAAAAGCCCCAATCTCCCCCCTTAAATCAATTCCAGAATAGACAGTGTCCAGTGTTTCACAGCACTGTAATCACTGTGAGGAAATGGAATTTTTCAAGAGTGCAAATGTTAAAGCATTTATACAACTAACACTGTGATTTCAAACACATTCACTGAATTACTACATTGTATGTTTTGACCCTGAGATTAGCTCAGTTGGCTGGAGCACGATGCTGATAACACCAAGGTTGTACATTCAATCCCTGCACAGGCCATTCACTGAAGAGCTGGACTTAGTGATCCTTGTGGGTCCCCTACAACTCAGAACGTTCTGCAATCTGTAATGTGAACCAAAATGCTTTAAAATTTGGTAACTGCACTGAGAGCCAAAACCTGTTTATTAAAAAGGGAAAAGTATTTTGAGATGGGGAAAAGAATACCCTTTTTGAGCAGATATACAATCATAACCCTAAGGGAAAGCCCTTAAGGGGAGTCATTCTTGAGACTTGCTGGCAGTCAGGAGGAACCCCAAAATGCTTTGGGTTGGAGGGACCTTAAAACAGCTCAAGGGACACCTCCCATTAGCCCAGGGTGCTCAGAGGAACAGACACCACACTGGGCTGTGGCTCAGGAACTCTTCCCCCTGCATTAACTCTCCTATATTGAAACAATATCCCTGACAAAGCTGACGCTACCACACTCACCAGGGAGCAGAATTTACTCTGTGAGCTGACAAGAACCCCATCAAGAAAACAAGATAAGCATAAAGTTTACTTCTTGGGCCTCTTTCTTCCAGGAGTGCTCAATTGCTGCAGCTCTGCCAACAACCTCCCCTTGCGGTGCCTGAACAATCTCTTGATTATTTAATGCATTGCTCAGCAGAGAGGAGAAATTAGGCAGGAAATCAGATGAATAAGCAGAGTATATGAAAGCACAGGGACACTTAGACTCCATAACTTCCCCAGAGCTCTGCCTTACAAGCCCCATTTAAGTGATGTCAAATAGCACGAAACACCAACAGACTGAATTTCACAACAACCAAACTGGGTTGGGTGAATGTTGAAATCTTTGTTCATCACCTCAAGCTCTGAATTAAATGCAGAGACCCTGCACACCCTTCAGCAGAGTCCTTAACTACAACAGCTCAGTAATTATTTACAGAACCATCAGCAGTTAGGCAGGAACTTCAATACACCAATTTTTCCCTTGTCATTCCCACCCTGCTGCTTAATCTGCTAAGGAGGATTGTCAAGGAAAAAATGCCCTGTTTGACACCTTTCTCCTCCTTTTCTGTTACACAAAGTTGAGCACCAGCAAAACCAGCTAAAAACAGCTGCTCCTTGCAATGTGGTGGCTCTCCTGAGCAGTAGATCTGACTCTCCTCTTTCCTGGAAGTGGAACATCCAATCCTGCTGATCATCCGACCCAGCTCAGGCTGATGGCATTTCCCTGCCTCCTGGCCCCTCTTGGCATGCCAAAATCCTGCACGCAGCGTGTCAGCAGAATTGAGGGAAATGAGAAGAGATCTTCTGGCACATTTGGCTGGTACAATAAATCCCCAAACTGGTCATTTAACGTGACAAATATATTGCAAACACACCCAGAACCCAGTGGGGAAACAAGTACATAAAGACTTCAAGGCCAAACTCCTGCCTGACCAGCTTACAAATGTCCTGGTTTCCTTTCATACCCGGGATCAAGGAGAACTACCCGTGGTGAGAATGAATGCCTATAAATAATAATTAGCACCATTCAGCTTCAAAGCTTTTTACAAATATTAACTGCTCATTGCTCCTAAGAGCCCTGGGAAGCACTGCAGGGAAGCGTTTTATGAGAAAACAGGGACACAGAGGCAGAGACCTAATCCTCAGGAGCAGAGCAGCCCACTGCCTGCTCAGGTGTTACTCTGACTTGGAGCACGTTCACTGCCTCAGCTCCCTGGCCCTGCACCAGCAGTTCCCCTGTGCTAACAGGACAAACACTCCCAGGTTACCACCCTCCTCAGAGGGCTCCTTCCATGCAGGTTTCCACCCTCTGGGAAGTGTGAATTGGCTGGTACCACAGAACGGCTCAGGAGCAGTGAACAGACATCTTTCTCTGTGACTTGTTTGAGTGCTCAGATCCCGAATGATCAGGTGAGGACCAGTCCACAGAGGATTGTGGGAGGTGGACACTCAGGAGCAGCAAAAGCCCCATGTCACATTCAGCACTAAAGATCAGAGAAAGAGCTCCTCCAGCCAGAGAAAAGCTGGGATTTTTTTTTTTTTTTTTTAAAGGGGATCAATATCAGAATCAAAAAATCAAAATTCCCATCTGGCTCTGGCCTCTGGTTTTGCCATACTTGGAGCGTGTGGGCCCCTCCTTCCTCTGGAACACAATGTCAAGAATGAGCTGCGCAACTGAACAAACATCTCTGCTCTCCAGACCCTGTGCTGGTGGTCCCACTGAAATCCATTTGAACTTGTCTAGAGCCTCATCTTTTGTTAAGGCAAAAACATGGAAATCATATTTAAATTGGTTTTAATCACGAAGTGGAAACACTTCAATTTTGCAATGCACCATTGGTACCAACAATTCACGTGGCAAATGCTTTGCAGAGATAAAGAGGATGTTCCCTGCTCTTTGCAAGCCTTAAGGAAGCCTTAAGGAAGCGTTCTGGAATGTAAAGAGGCTGCGACATCCTGAGCACGTTATCCTTCCCCACCCTAAGGAATCTAAAAAGCCACTTCCCAAGGCATACTGCTCTCACACCAGTACTGGAAGAGCTGAATTGCTTCACTTGCACAGAGCACCATGAACAAGGTGATGTGTGCCGTGAAAAGAAACTCAAATATGCAACAAAGAAACTCAAATACCACAATGTGGCCAGCAGAGAAAACCCATTTAGAAACAGCACATTTATCAAGCAAGAGAAAACAAAAGCGTCAGTACAAATGTGCTGGTTTCCACTTTTTATTTATTGTATTACATAAATACAATATTTTATTATATTTATAAAGATATACTCCTCATCATTGGATTTTTTTAAAAGAGCCATTATAGAGTATTTTAGGTATGAAGAACTTCCCAGAAATTTCACAGAAAAATCGTGAAAAGCCTAGCTGCCAAAATCATTGAGGAGTAAAGCCCTTGCTGTAAGACCTGACAGCTTACACAGGGTCTCACTGTCATCTGGCAGGGCAAGAGAGAAGGTGTGAGAGGAAAAATAGTAAAAATGAGTGGGTTTACTTCACCATTTGGTTTGCAAACGGTGAGGAAGGACCAGCAGCGAGTGAATCAGCTGGTGAACAATCCTCCCGTCTTCCTAAACCACAGCCTAACCATCACGACTGAAATAAAACTCCAAACAACTCATTTTTAAGGTGACAACGCTCCTTTAAGTCTACAAAAACATTCCCATGTACAATTATTCTCAGAAATATGAGCAAGCAGGAACCACGCGTACGCAGGGTGTGCCTGACCTAATTCCGCAGTCCTGCACTGAGAACAAGATGGATTTCTAATGGAACTGCACGTCTTTCCACAGTGCCTAAAGCCTGGCTTTAATTTGTGTCCCGGTTTAACCCCAGATGGCAACTGAGCCCCAAACGGCCACGTGCTCACTGCTCCCTGGTGGGATGGGGAGAGAACTGGAAGAGAAACTCGTGGGTTGAGGTCCAGACATTTTAACGGGTGAAGGAAAAGGTTGTGTGGAGACCTCACAGCACCTTCTAGGATCTGAAGGGGCTCCAAGGAAGCCAGAGAGGGACTGCTCACAATGAACTGGAGGGACAGGACACAGAGAATGGCTTCCCACTGCCAGAGGCAAGCTTAGATGGGATATGGGGAAGGAATCCTTCCCTGGGAGGGTGGGGAGGCCCTGAGAGTGCCCAGAGCAGCTGTGGCTGCCCCTGGATCCCTGAAAGTGTCCAAGGCCAGGTTGGACAGGGCTTGGAGCAGCCCGGGACAGTGGAAGGTGTCCCTGCCATGGCAGGTGGTGGAATATGATGAATTTTAAGGTTCCTTCTAACCCAACACAGTCTGCCATTCTATGGCTCTGTAAAAGCTGTGCATGCAAGTAAAAGAAAAAAGGAATTCATTCCCCCCTTTCCATTGGCAGGAAGGTGTTCAGCCATGCCCAGGAAAGCAGGGGTCCATCACCCGGGAAGAAAAACACCATCACCCCTAACATCCCTCCTGTTCCTTCTTCCCCCAGCTCTATATGCAGAGCAAGATGCCAGAAGGAGTGGAAGATGCATCCCTGGGCCAGCTGGCCTGGCTGTGTCACCCCAGCTCCTGTGCACCCCCAGCCCATTGGTGGGTGGGGAGCAAAAAAAGCCTTGGCTCTGTGTGAGCCCTGCTCAGCAATAACTAAAACACCCCTGTGTTATCAACCTCTTTCTCCCAGCAAAAATCCAAATCACTGCCCACCATAAGCTACCAGGAAGAAAACTAACTTTTTATCAGCCACAACCAGCATAAATTCTTAAAAGGTCTCTTTAGAATATGCCAAAAGTTTCTCTAAACAAAAAAGCAGAGAAACAAATTAGCAACGATCGACTTTCTGCTTTGGCGAGACAAAGGGCAATCTCATGGGTTTAAGATAAATAAGGAGAAGTGTTTCCTGTACCTAAGCATTAGGGGAATCACTGTAAGGTATAAACCACAGAGGGAATGCAGCACAGAGATAATGGAGCAATCCTGGGCTGGGTAACATCAGTTAAATAAAAAAGCAGCAATCAAACCTGATATGAACAACTGCAATATTGGCAAGTAGGAAGCAATCCAACTTCCAATTTTCATAATAACTATTTGCTTCTGATCATCAGATGAGCACTTTCCCAAAGAGAGAGAAAAAGAGAAAAAACAAATGATTTTGCCTGTCAGCTCAGTTCACCTGCAATAAAACCTTCCCAGTCGCTGGGAGGCATTCCAGAGGGCTGTGCAGAGGGACAGGAACACACCCAGTAGAGAGAAAGGCAAAAAGTGAAACGTTCTCCTCTATTAAAAAATTAAATCAGACCTGATGGCTCACTCTGTGACTATGAAGGACCGTAAAGCCCCCTCAGTGCCACCCCTGCCACAGGCGTGGGCACCTTCCACGGACACTATTCCACAGTGCTCCAAGCCTCAATGTCCAGCCTGGCCTTGGACACTTCCAGGGATCCAGGGGCAGCCAGAGCTGC
The DNA here is from genome assembly GCF_015227805.2 of Hirundo rustica. Lineage (NCBI taxonomy): Eukaryota > Metazoa > Chordata > Aves > Passeriformes > Hirundinidae > Hirundo > Hirundo rustica. Next base: position 2,371,115 of record NC_053473.1, on the reverse strand, counting down.
TCTGGGCACCCTGTGCCAGGGCCTCAGCACCCTCACTGGGAACAATTCCTGCCCAATATCCCACCTATCCCTGCCCTCTGGCAGTGGGAAGCCATTCCTCTTGTCCTGTCACTTCAGGTTCTTGACCCAAGCCCCCCTCCAGCTCTCTCAGAGTCCCTTTAGGCACTGGAAGGGGCTCTGAGGTCTCCCTGGAGCTTTCTCCTGTCCAGGTTGGATGTTCCCAGCTCTCCCAGCCTGGCTCCTCAGGTCTCTCCCAACCAAGGAAACAGCATTTCCAGGCTGAGCCCCAAGCGCTGCCCTGTGCATCTGAACCAACAGAGACAGGGCAAGGAAAGGCTGGCACGTGTGGGGTTGGCACTCCCTGGCACCTGTAGATACACCTGGAGCACTGGAGAACAACGTGGAAGTGCATTCACCTGGACTGCACCAGAGATAAAAACATCCAACTGCAGCCTTCACGTGCTCTTTACAAACCTCCTACTGATCCTCATTTCACTTTTCCAACACAAACACAGGCAGACAATAAAAGCTGATTTATAGGTGGAACCAGCACAGGCATACGACAAAAAGCTTTTGCCTTGTTATGAAATAACTCTATCAATATACAGAGGATTCATTTTCCATCTGGCTTCAAATGATAGATGGAAAATAATGTCCAGCAGGCCTGATGCAATGCAGGACAGCCCGAAAATGTTGGCAAGAGAGAGCAAGGAGGCTGATGAAATGCTTGATTGTTTCTCTCATTCTGTGCATAGTGCTGCACTGTTAGCAAAGTTTACTGACTTACTCATTTACTTGAGGCTCAACAAAAATCCACTGTTTCTACAAATGCAATTCAAAACTACAGTTGGCAGTATGAGTTTAAGGATTTAACGCTGCACTTGCACACCTTGATTCAAGACCCAGGGGTCACCAGGTCCTTCTGTCACCACCAGTGCTCAGTTTACAGACTGAACTGACCCCTCATCAGTGCCCCACACTGACAGCAGCTTTTCTTTTGCCCATTTACAATCACCAAGACTGATACCTGCAGAAAAATAATGGAGATTTATTAACTGGAGGTAACCTATCACAGACTTTCCCAAAATAGGAAGGTCACACCGTGACAGCCTCATCAACAGATCAGATGAAATGCATCCAGAAATGTCCCACCAAGGGAGCAAAATTCCTCACCATGGCAACAAGTTTCTGCTTTTTTTATTTCCTTCCCTGTGAGGCCCAGGGTATTCATGTTAGAGAGCAAACCCAAGCAAACTGTAAAGGGTATTTCCTCACAATACTGGAATAAAGACAGTCATCTGGAAAATGATATTTGATCCTCATGAAGAGCTTCTTACCACTATGGCAGTGGCAGCTTTGCCAGTGCTATCTGATTAAATTCAGCACTTTTAATAAAGCTGGCCATGCCCATATAGAATAAACACCTCCTTCCTCGGCAGAAGGTTGGAGTGTGCAGACCTGATCAGGGAAAAGGAAAAAAAAAAAAAGTGGCAAAAGATGAGCTGTTGCAAATATAAGCAGGATACTTTTGTCTAGAGACAGGAAAAACAAATGTTCCCGGCTAAAATAAACAATACTGAGATAAATAAAGTTTTAAGGCAGGTGACACCTGTGAGTTACACTTTCTCTTCACCTAAATTAAGTTACAAATATTTCGGTGAAAGCCTCCAACAGGAGTAAGACAACAGTTTGGCTGTGTTCTCTGTTCTACCATTTGCTGCAAAAGTATTTATAAAGCTTGCAGAAAATCCCACACGCTTCAGCAAAGCATAAAAGCAAGAGCTGCTTTATCCCTTTAGATTTTAAAAAAAAAAAGCTTTTATTCCTCAACTTCTGTTCTTAGGCAGTTAAATCAAGCTTGGTTCCAAATTCCCACGATTTCAATCGCCGCGTTTGTATCACGAGAAGCCCGGCTTTTCAATTACAAACAGCGTATGGACCAGAGCGTTTCCGAGGGAGCTCTAACAGAGAACCCCATCCACCTGCAACCACCAGCAGCTGTGAGCAGGACGGATCACGCACATTTCCCGGTGGAACTCTGGAGCAAACCCTCTGCCAAGCACCCCTCACTTACTGCCGGCTCATCCGTGCTCGGCGCTCCCGGCACCGCGACCCCCGAATCCGGCCGGAGCACAGGGAAAGCACCGCGGCACCGCGAAGCTTCGCAGTTTAAACTCTTGGAGCAGCACTGGTCACACCCCCAAAGCCCGGGCGGCTGATTCATGCGAATATTTCAGGTTAAAAGTCCCTCCAGCTGATTCATGGAAAGTTGGAATGTAATCTGTGAGGTTAACAGGTTTAAGTCTCCAGTAGAAGCATCCCGAATTTCTCTGTCTCTGCAAATTCCTCACGCAGACAGTTTTTGCAAGAATCGTGTGGTAGAAAAGGTTCGATTTTATTGAACCCTTGGTGCCATTTGGTGAAACACCCTCCTGCCACACATCCGAGAGACAGGCAGAGAGGAATTAGCCACCAGAATTTTTGGTTTTGTACAGAAGTATGTGCACGTGGATTCCCGAGCCCAGGAGCCCGAGGACTTGGGCCCAAATAAATTTACAGTAACTGAGGATAAAATGAGTTATTTGGACACATCAGTGCATTGCTGAAGAGCCTCAGTAAGAACCACCACTGTCCCTCAGTGCTCCAGCGCCATGGCCAAGGCAATCCGTGTTTATGTCACCTGGAAATGTGACCCTCTGTCAGCTCAAATATTAAATCAATCGATTCCATTTCTTACTGCTTTCCCCTGAGATACAGCTGCATTGCTCAGAGACTGCTCCAAATTTCACAAAGCAACAGAATTAAATATAGCACTTATCATCAATAATATATAGTTTTTAATGCAAAGAGAGCCTAAACAGGCAGGAAACTATTTTTCTCCTGACTCATGCCAGTGATAAAGCACATGTGTCCTGACAAGTCTGAATGAAAGATGCCTTTAGGGAGCTCTTAATTAAAAACAAAGCAAGCAATACAACATAGAAAAAAAAAAAAATCCAAGTCACTAATTTACTAACTTTTGTATGCAAAAACTTGCTATTACTTTTGGTTGGGGGGCAAGATTTTATTTCTTTAGTGCCCAATTCTCTCGTCTGTCTAGATACAGGTGCAATAAAGCAGGGCAAGGAGGCTGGGGGATGTAAATAGCAAGAACCTCTAATTACCAAGAGGTGTTGACCCACACCAGGTGAGGCTGGTGGCCACCATCAGGAGAAAAAAGAATTATATATATATTTTAATATATAATTTACATAATTCGATATGTATAATTTATAAATTAGCTTTTATAATTACCCTATTTGTTTCTAGCACAACAACTGAGCACTGCAGATCTCTCGAAATGAGCAGTGGTGTATTATCAGTGTGTTTTGAATTACATAACTTTTAATTAATTTCAGTAAAAATTAAAAATACAGCAGAGCCAATACCCTAAACCAAAATTCCTCTCCTCATTTACGGAGCTTTTTTTGCTACAAAAAGTTACCTGACATTTCACCCACGGCGAACAGCACCTACTTTTTCTGACTCTTATTTTAAAAAGGCTGCCAACAGCTCCAAACTCCACCTTCCTCTTCTGGAAGGAATCCCAACAAGTAACTGCTCACTCATTCCCAGCTCATCTGCTACAACTCTGCCCTACAACTGCCATTCATTTCTAACCAATTACATGGCAGCAGCCCGGAAAACTAACAATAGGTGGCACATTTTTGAAAGTTGGATGCAGTTACGGGAAGCTTTCAAAATAATAACCATGAAAAAAAAAAGTCAAAACAAACCCAGGGAGGCTGCAATGGCAGGCGATTTGATTTGTAAGAAAATACTGCCACGTTGAGAAAGAGGTTCAGACTCCGGGTCCAGCAGCAGGCTGTGGAAGGGCAGAAGCAGGCTTGGCAAAAATCAGGTGTCCTCAGCCAGCACTGGGCACCTTGTCCCGGGTCTGGGAGGGTTCAGGCTGGTTTGGGGTCCCTGCCCATGGGGTCCCTGCCCATGGGGCACTATCTGCCATCCCCACGGGGTTGCTGCCCTATCTCACCACAACAGGCGCTGGAATCCTGTTGGAATAAAGCCACAGCTGACTTTTCCTAGGGCAGAGGTGATCCTTTTGAGCTGAGGCACAAAGTGAACATTATCAGTGCTGTCCTTTCAAAGAACAGCGCTCTCCGAATCAGACACATGGTTTAATTCTCATTAAGATACAGACAATAAGAAAAAGCAAAACAAACATAAGGCTCCTTTCACGGTGCAGCTGCATTAGTAACTGCAAGTAATACTGAGTAATCCGAAACCAAAATAAACACAGGAGTTTTATTTAGTACAATTACAGCCCTCTGGAAAACACCTCCTGATTTATTTTGAGGAAGGCAAGGACAGGGGCTACAATTTCACCTAGGTGAGGCCAACCATTAGCACTCTGGTAATTCATGTCAGCAGAGAACCTGATACCTTATTTTCAAGGCTGAAAAACAGTTCATGATTTCAAACCAGCCAAGGTTTACAAGGGGACATTGGCAAGACACCTCTTGCTTTGTTTACATGCCTGGATAAATATTTTACACGTCAAGCATAGTTATAACACTTTCTAAGAATATTCCATTACATTCTTTCTTCTATGACTAACAATTCTTCCGCAAAAATATTTGGCTAGTGCTGCGTTACAGCGAAATTAGCCAGGAACTGGAGCCATATTTTGAGGGAGTAAAAAAGGGAAAATACCACAAAAAAAAATACAAAATTGAAAAAGCAGAGAGGATGCCTATTTCAACACACATAATGAGGTGTTTGTGCAGAGGGAAGGTGCCCATTTTGGTACTGGATAAGGTCACTCTTGAAAGGGGAAAAGTTCTAAAATTGAAGTGTATTCCAGAACAGGCCTCTCTGGCTTGTTTTTACCTTGACAAGCGAGAACCCAGCAATATTCTAGCCAAAACTGTAGCTGGTTTCGTGTCTATCTCAAAGATAACATGCAAAAGAAACACCAGGAATTTTAAAAGGTTACTTATTTCAAGGAAATGGTCATCAAAGCCTGTCCTTGTGAGGAATATTCATTCTGCTGAATAATCCAAGAGATTCTCAAATTAATTAGCATCTTCCAGCAGTAGAGCTTATGTGTGATTTTAATAAATCCTTAACACAAGAAGATAGGTTTTCCTGCAGAGCCTGCTAATTAAAAGTCTATAGATGCCCCCAAAGCAGCTCCCTCTTGCCTGAGGATTTCAACTCAGTCCTGACCAGAGGTGACCACACGGTGACATTTCAGAGCTCTTAACATGGCCTGCATGAAATGAAGTGGCTTTTGTCCGTCTGGCTGAAGACACAAGACATCAATCACCTCTTACTGCCAAACCTGGAGCACCTCTCCCATAAGCAGAAATCCCAGCAGGGGAATGTTAATGTTTCCTCCAGCCTCGTGTGCCAGACACGGCCTGGGCAGCACGAGGGGCTGGAATGCTCCTTGTCAGGGCTCCAGCTGCTCCAGAAGTAAAGTCTTTAAGGCTCATGGCTCTGAGTCTGGTTCACAGGAGGTTTTGTTTTGAGCTGTTATTTTTACTTCAGCTGTGACAGCCTTCTAATTAAAGACAGCACTAAGTGTCCGCAGCACACAGTGTGAGAGGCTGGAGAACACTCTATTTTCTGCATTAAGAACTGTTTCATCTCTCAGAAATGCAATAATTCCACTCTCTAAGTGGTGAAGTGGCATTTTCCCATAGCTGTTTCATACCACCTTTAAAATGCTCTTGGAATGACTTAACAGCACAAAGTCAAGACACATAGAGGTGCCACAGCCATGGCATATTAACCAATTTTCTGAAAACAACTGGTTTTCAAAACCAACTTTAAAAAGGAGAGGCCCATGATCTCGGCAAAGAACATTTTGTAATAGGGACATTTGACAGACAGGACACCATTTAAATATAGCACAGCACTAATGCACAAAGCTCTCCACAGCTTTACAGTTATCAATAAACAAACCCTCGGCCAGCACAAGGTAACAGAAATCATTGGAACATTTCCACTTCAGTATCTTGTGCAAAGTATCCCCAGCAGACCTCCTCTAACCCAGCTGTTTATCACTCCTTGGGCCTGACAGCAACCCTGCACGCAAACACAGCTCCTTGCATCAAATCCACTCATTCTGGTCTTTCTGAGAGCCACCCTGCTCAGCCCTGAGAGGGAGAACACGGGGAGCAGTGACAGAGCTGTCACAGCGCCCTTCCCACCCCACCCAGCACGTCTCACCACGGCCTCACCCCAAGCCTGAGCTGAGGCAGACACGTTCCAGCCCCATTACTGGATGTGGAACAGGAGAGAGTGCTGGGAATGAGAAAGCTCCTCTCCCATGTGCCCAAGAAATGCCCATGATCGATATTGTTCTCCATTAGCGCAGCATCCAAATCGATGGCTTCGACCGCACTCCAAGGGAGCTTTGAAATGGCTGGGCAGCACAGCTGAGTCCAGGGATCAGCAGCATTTAGGGTAAAAGCTAAAACCTGCCTGCCCCAAGTGACTCAAACATTAGCTAATTTACACATGCTTAGGATGGATCTCAGCAAAGCCTGGGTATGGGGCAAAACCTTATGGTCTTTAGGTGCTTTAAATTAAAGCTGAACCACTTCTCAAATATACCTGAATCATCTGATTTGCACATGACTAAATAATCTTATGATTTTTCATATTTGTAACTTGGCCAGTCTGAAAGGAAAAATTACATCCTACAGAAAAAGGCCAGGTTGTGTTCATATATACGAGAGAAAACTCCATGGATTTCAGAAATCAAAATCTAACACAAAATCAAAACCTGAGATTTTAATAATCTCTGTTTGTTTTCTATTCCTTAGTTGGATTCCTTTCCCTTCACAGGCAGTAGAGTCTTTTTTTCCAAAACCCCTTTCAGTTTAAAGGCCTTTGCTATGCACACATCCACCTCCTCAGGCTCTATCAGCCCCTGCCATTTGACCAAGGCTTCCCAGCGAGCATTAGACTACAGGGAAGTCTGCGAGTGCCTGCTGGAACATTTCTGTCAATGGATCAGGGAACTCATTCATAACCACCAACTGCCACAGCAGATAACATTCCAGACAGACGGAAGCTTTTCTGTGGGTAGAGATTATGTAACAACACGATTTTTAATCCACTTGCCCAGAGGAAGGAGAAATGAGCTCACTTTCACGGAGGTTAAAGCTACCTTATTCTGTTTTTCTCTGTTGTTTGTTCCAGTCATGTTCAACTACCAGATGATACTGAGCACATGAGCTGAGGGACTTGGAAAATCCACCCTGCTCATCTCCAGTCCATCCAGAAACTCTGCTGCTGCTGCCATCAGTTTCTCTCTTCCTCTCTTTTCCCTACTCGCATCTTTTGTGAACCTCTCACTCCAATTTATCTGAGTTACCAGAACAACCTTAGAACTGCAGTCATAAAACAGGCACCACTTAGAGAAAAATAATGTGAATGGTTATTAAACTGAGCATATTGCTCAAACTGGGGCAGATGCTTAATCCTGACAGTTTACAGGACATCCAATAGCATCACGTGGACTCACAGATTCATTTCAGGAAACGTGACCAGCTGCTGTCCCAGCACAGCAAGACACAGTGCTGGGCTCCAAGGGACTCAGCTGTGCTTTCCAGTCCAGGAATTACAATTATTGAAAACCCCTCTTCTATTAAACGTGGCCTTGTGATTTGCATCTTCCTCATCTGTTTTGCAAAGCTGCGTAGCCAAAACTTCGCACACAAACCACGTGCAGCAGCAATCATTAACTACTACACACCACTACTCACTACTGTCACAAGGGTCAGTTCTGTTTTTATGGCTGCCAAGCTCTGCTTCCTTCTGAAAACTTCCTGATTCAATGGACTAAACTCTGGCACCCAGCACGGGTCAGGGACGCAGCGCTGTTTTATGGGAGCTGCTTGGGAAATGCATCCATTTCCCACTTCTTGGAACACACTCTGCTGCCACTGAAAGCAGGACTGACTAATACACTCTAATCTAGACTATTTGTCCACAAATTGCAGAAGCAGACCTGACACAGAGCTGTATTCTCATTTCTCTGTCTTTAGTCCATTTCCATCATCTCTTTTTTATTGCTTCTTTTGGCTATTTCTGTACTGACTCTCAGGCAGCTTTTTATTCTCGCAGTAAAAAGCTGAGTAATTCTCAGTCACTCTGACAGTGGGATACATTTGACTGTTACATTTTATAGTTCACAAGGGGATTTCTGTATTTGTGTGCTCAGTAGCAAAACCAAAGCAATGGCTGAACATTCCTGCTCCCAGGAGCAATCCATGGATTAACACCATTTTCAATAGCTGAGTATAACACATCTGAGGTTGTTCTGAGGGCAACAAGAGAAAAACGATCGCAAATTGCAGAAGAAATTACTGAAGGTTGGGCTTCAGCAACTACAGCCCGTGTTCAATGCTGCTTCCAAGACTAACAGACATTGATTTTCCTTCTCAGTTTCAGGCCTATGCTTATGGACCCAGCTGCCCTCCAATAGCCCTTAGTCCTCTTTTGTGCTCCAAAAAGTGGACCCAAAGTCCACAGGGGCCACTCTGAAGTCTCTGCTGAGGCTGGAGAACACATTGTGACTGCAAATTAGAACTGGAGCAAGACACAGGAGGAGAAATGGTCATGAAAATTCATGGAATAACACAGAGAAGGTAGGTTCCAGGACTCCAGCTACTTCAGTACCTGTAATTATTGCCCTCTAACCCTCCCAGAACACATCTGCTCCCCACCACCTGGATTACAAGCCCCAGCTTCTTGGCACTGTCACGGCTCAGGACAGGGAGGCTGTTCAGTGAACAATTCACAAGGCAAGGCCATCCAAAACCAGAGACCCCAAACGGTACCAACCTTGGCAAAGACGGTCCAGCAGCGCTACCCGACTGTCATGCTGGAATCAGAGGGGCCACTGGGATCAGAAACCTGCAATCAGAGTGGCTCTCATCAGCAGCCTGGCCAGGTCTCCCCAAAAAACAGATATTGCAATCACACCGTTTCCACAAAAATGTTTATGACACCAAATTGGTAATTTCTGAACTTTATGTTAGCTCTGGTTATGCTATTTATGAATAAAGTGAAAGAAAAAAAAATGCTGATGGCTCCACATCCTTTTACATTTTTCCCCACAGAAAATGTGTTTACTGTGCTGCTTGTCTGGACGTGGGTTAAATTAGCCAGTAATGCACCGATCCTTTGACTAAATTCACTGTTTATTAAGAAACTCATTTAAAAATCCGGAGATCCTTTAGACAGCTCAAGTGACCTTTATCAGCAGGCACCAACTCAGCGTTTTTCTTGTAAAGAAAGAGCTCATTATCCACACACTCCTCTGGGATCTCCAAGCAGAACACAGCAGTTCCAGAGTCCATCCCAAGCTGAAGCTTTCAGGAGCCTCACTTTGCATTTATTAGGCAGGATTTGACTTTCTAGAAGGAGGAAGAGTTCCTGACAGTGGCTTTGGCAAGCACAGGCACCAAAGGCAGAGCACACAGGTGTTATTTCAGCAGTGCTGCAAGGCTCCTTCCCCCAGTTGTTTGGCTGCTGAGTTGGCTTTTCATCGTGCAGTGACTTTCCAAACAGACTCTGCAACTCTGTGATGCAATTATTAATCCAGTCTCACTGCCTGGTCAATGTCCCTTGGTGATCACAGCTTTTGCCAAAGGGGGGACAAAGGTGGTGTTAACTACAGCACTGGAGCCTTACAGTAAATTCATTACACAGGTGAAATGTTATTTATTTTTCTCTACAATCAAATTTTCTACTAAATTTTTTTTTTCGGGTGTTTAAGTAGACTTAATAGTAAGATTTTTAAACAATATTATACTTTGATTCTCCTGATTGCACTGCTACACAGTGAACTGAACTGCCTGTCAGGGGCACATGGAATGAGTTCAAGATGAGGTCGAGTGACAAACACATCCTGGCATGGCTCAAACTCGGGGCTGAAAGCATCAACTAATAAAATGAGATGATGATTCTGACTTCTCATGACCTCTAAAGACAGACTGAGTCACCACACAAAAAATGTTATAATATCCTGAACAGAGAACTTCAAGCAAGTGGTTATGAAACCTCTTGTATTCTGAGAAGGGAGGACTGAGCATGCCAAAACATGAAGGTACTTCAAAGGGACTGAGGTAAGATCAGATTTATGATCGAATCACCTGAAGTAAGAGAGTTTCTGAAGTCTGATGGTTAAAAATACTTTGGGGATCCAAATATCAATTACTGGTGTGTAGAGCCCAGGTAAGGCCACTTCTGGGGCACAGGAAAACAAAATGTAACTTGGAGTGATTTTATACTGGACACATCCACCAACTCTAGATGGATCTTAGATGATACATTTCTGTTAGCACAACCAGGGATGAGGCTTCTGGAATTACTATCTTATCTGGCACTTTAAAAACTGTCTCAAAACCTTTCCAGAAAATCGACAACCCCAAGAAAACCCCTTATCCACTTTCTCTGCCTGTAGGTACAAGCACTTCTGAGCATCAAACTGCTCAAATGACTTTGCTACTTGGTTCTCACCACTGTTAAGAAGGAGAGAAATAACCAGTTTGGTTCTTTCATCTACAACTTCTTCCAGCTGCCCCTGCAGCTTGACTGAGCTCACTGAACTCCACTCATACACAGAGAGTAACTACAAAACAGAAAGCTCCCCCAAAATAAAATGATGTCATGAACTCCTACCAGGAAGATCATTCCTTTTGAGCTCAAATCAAACACAAAACTCATCCCCTTTAATTCTGGCAGCAGAAGACAGCATCAAAAGATATCAAAAAGCATTTCATGTGCTGCAAATTAGTCTGTCATGAAACAAACAGCAATAAATCAGCACATGCCTATTTCCATGACAGCAGAACTTACTTTAACCTGTCCTAACGTGCTTTAAGATAAGCTGAAATAAGTCTAGACACAGTCTGATGCACAGGTTTCACTTGGTTTACATAAACTGCTGCATTTCAGCCGTAAGATCAGAGCATGGATGTTATTAAGGAAAATACAGACTATTGTTTTACAGGCTGCTTTCCAGAAGAGCACTTGTTAGTGATGTAAATACAGAGTTATACTATAAACAGAGGATTTATTTTAGCAAAAGGTGACTGCTTTCCTAAACAGAATAATACTAAAGGCACGTGGAAATCCAGTCTGGAGAATAATAAGCAAGCAGCTCTGCCTACACACTAACCAACAGTTCCTGACCCCAACAATTCACTGTCTTGATGTTCAGATCACTGAAAACACTTCTGAGAACCGGGCACTGAGGTATTTACAACCCTCAAAGCCAGGTGACTGTGAGCAGCGCAGCCTCACAGCCCCTGCACAGGGTAAACAAGGACGTACCAGAACAGGGAAAGCTCAGCCTTCCCCTCAATTCCCAGACACAACTTCCTTCCAATGAGCCCTTTGTGACTGCTGCTAATGCTAGCAGGAAGGACTGGGACTGAGGTGAGGGTAAGGTTCTCACAGGGAATACAGGTGAGCTTTCTGCCTCAAAGCCATAAGCTACAGCTACAGCATCATGTGGGTTGCAGCAACCCTGGCAAAACAATTCAAAACACTCTCCCTACAGAGGTTCTCAACCTCCCAGGTTTAGAGAATCCCAGAATGGTTTGGGTATGAAGAGACCTTAAAGCTCATCCTGTTCCACCCCCTGCCATGGGCAGGGACAGCTAACCACTATGCCAGGTTGTCGTCCAAACCCGGCCTTGGGCACTTCCAGGGATCCAGGGGCAGCTGAAGTTTCTCTGGGTACCCCGTGCCACAGCCTCCCCACCCTCACAGGGAAGAATTTTTTCCTAATATCCTATCTAAATCTACTGTCAGGGTGAAGCCCTTCCCCCTCATCCTGTCACTCCAGGCCCCTGTAAACAGTTTCTCTCCATCTTTCTGCAGACTCCCTTCAGCTTCTGGAAAGCCACACTGTGGTCACCCAAAAACTTCTCTTTTTCCAGCCTGAACAATCCCAAACTCAGCCTGTCTTCACAGCAGAGCTGCTCCATCCCTCTGATCATCTTGGTGGTCTCCTCCAACAGCTTCATGTCCTTCCTGTGCTGTACCCAGGGCTGGAGGCAGCTCTGCAGGTAGAGTCTCACCTGAGAGGGGGAGAATCCCTGCCCACACTGGGGGATCAGCCCAGGGCTCCGGGTACAACACACCTGACCAGGGCACGTCCAAACAGCTCATGCCCAGGTCCTTCTGCCAGGGCTGCTCTCCAGCTCTTCATTCCCAGCCCGGATTGGTACTGGGGGTTGACCTGACCCTGGGGCAGCATCTGGACTTCATGCCCAAGACTGTTTGCATTATTATCATCCCTTCCCTGAAAAGCCTCAGGTCACTGAGGTGGCAGTACAGAGACAGGCAGGATCACAGGACACAAAAATGTGCCTATGGGCTGAGGTCCCACCCCCTCACCCATTTAGGGGAAAACCCCTCAGAAACTCCTGCTCCCTCCAAACCACAGTGGGGCCAGAAAGGAGGAAGGAAAAGGAAGGTTAACTCAAGCCTAAAAACATGTTTAAGGATAACACTACACCAGCCTACACCCCCAGAATATGCGGAGGATGGTGGTGTGTGACCACCCAGCACCCCAAGGGGAGGCTGGTTCCGTTCTGGGTGTGGTGGGCACAGTAGCAGCCACCCCACAGGACACTGGGCACAGTCCTGGCCTCACACACAGCCCAGGAAAAGGTGACCATGTCAGGGACACAAGGATGCAATGCTAACCGAGGGATAACAGTCCCAGGCCTGCCAAACACAGTGTGGGAGACCCTCCAAAGATCCCCTCTGCAACTAGACACTAAAAAGGTGGCAGCACCCTCACCCCCACAGATGCCCCCTGCCAGTGCACACAAGGTGCTGTCCCCAAACACCCTGAGAGCAACCCCCAGGCCCCTCCAAAGCACATTCACAACAGAGTGCCCTGTGACCCCCAGACACCCCCTCAGCCCACTCCAGCATATCCCCTGTGACCCCCAGACACCCCCTCAGCCCCACAGCCCACTCCAGCATATCCCCTGTGACCCCCAGACACCCCCTCAGCCCACTCCAGCATATCCTCTGTGACCCCCAGACACCCCCTCAGCCCACTCCAGCATATCCTCTGTGACCCCCAAACTCTCCCACAGCCCCACAACCCCTGTGATGGCCAGACACCCCCCAGCTCCCTCATCCATGTCCTCTGACACTCTCTTCCATGTCCCCTGTAATCCCCACATACCCCCCGAGCCTCCTCCAAAGCCCATTCACAACAACGGAGGCCCCTGTGACTCCCCGCGAACCCCTCAGCCCCCCTCCGCCCCACCAAAGTTCTTGTAACCTCCCGCAGGCCCCTCTCGGCCCCGCACCCTCCTCTATGCCCGCTGGGCCGGGAAACACTCCCCCAATCCCCCTTTCCGGATACACAGCGCATTGCGGGCACCCCCAGGCCCGTAACCATCCTGAATGCACGGGAAGGACAGAGAAGAACCCCACAAGTTCAGAGGAGAGTAGGAAGGAGCCCCCAGAGCTCCGCAGAAACCCAAACCACCCCCCAGCCCATCGAGGCCTCACTCACCCCGTCCCCGCCGCGGCCGCTCCCTCAGGCGGGCGGTGGGCGGGGCCAGCCACTGAGCCCCGCCCATCGCCCATACAGACACGTGATTGGACCAACTCTGTGATTGGCATTCTCATTTGACCAATGGAGAACGAGAGAGCAGGAGGGGGCGGTGCGCGAGGGGGCGGTTCCGGGGGCGCGGGGCCCCCCAGTGCAGCCCAGTCTCCGCCCAGTCCGTGCCAGCGCCCCCCAGTGGTTCCCGGAGCCCTTCCAGTGCCCCTTTCGTTCCCAAAAGAACTCTTCTCGTCCTTGCCAGTCCCATCCAATCCTGTCCTAGCGCCTCCCAGGCTATCCCAGTGCCCTTTTAGCCAGTAAAAATGCCTCACAGTCCTCCCCAGTCCTGTCCAATCGCTTTCTAAATCCCACCAAATCCCCTCCAAGTCTACACCAGTCACTCCCAGCTCATCCCAGTCTAAGCCTGTGCCCTCCAAGTCTATTCCACTCACTCCCAGTCCATCCCAGTCTATCCCATTACTCCCCCAGTCGCTCCCAGTGCCCCTTTCCTTCGTAAAAGTCTATTTTTTTTGTCCCTCCCAGTCCCTTCAAAGCCCACCCAATCCCCTCCCGGTCCCTCCCAGTTACCCGAACACAACGCGTGTCTGTACCCACCGCAGGGTGTGCGCGGGGGCCGCCGGGCACCCTCCAGCTGTGCCCCCACCTCCCGTCGCTCCGGCACCGGTGCGCAGCTTTCCCCCTGCGGAGAAAAAGGATGAACCGCGGTACCGGAGCCGCTCCCGGCGTGTCCCTCGGGCCGCGTGTCCGCCGCCGGGCCCCCGGCAGAAGGAGCGTTCCCGGTGCCCGGTGCCCGGTGCCCGGTTCCGTCCCGGCAGCGGGCGGAGCGGGGCGAGCCGCGGGGTCACGGCGCCGGCAGGGGCGGGGGGAACACGACCCGGCCCCGGGCGCTGCCCCCGGCTCTCTCCGGCCTCCCGGGGCTCCGGCTCGTTTCGATTTCGTTTTTTCGCCAGGATCGCGCCGCGGCGGCCGCGGGGACGGGAGCCGAGCGCTCTGGAGGCGGCGGCGGCGCCGGGCTCCGGCTCGCAGCGGGCGGGGAGCCCACGGCCACCGGCCATGCAGGTAGGAGCCGCCCGGCCCTCGTCCTCCCTCCTCCCGTCCCCCCTCCGCAGTTAGGGCTGGCGGTTCACGCCCTGGGAGCTGACCCCCAAACCCCGGCTCCAAACGGCCTCACGAAGCCCGGAGCAGCCTCTGTTCCCCGCGTTTGGTTCAGAGCAAAAAGCTGCTCTCACACATCTGGGGGTTCCTTTTCCTTTCCGCCCCCCTTTTTCTCACGTTCCCGCTCGAACTCCCCCAAGGACGGCGCTTCTTGAAGCAAAGAAAAGCCGTCTCAGAAAAGTCTGAAAGCAGCTAAGCAGGGATAAAAGCAAGAATGGAAAATTAGTATAACATAATAAAATTTCAGAATGTATCTCAAGGCCTAGAAATGTTTAGGAGCAAGAAAAATACCAGATTTGCTCTGCTTTTACTGTAAATCTCGTTTGTAAGAGAGTCACACCGAGGGGAGAAAATTAAAACAACTTTTAGATAGTTCTAGACAAAACACACTGCAAATTTCTTTCACTTTTATTTTCCCCATAGCTTATTGCTTAGAGTGAATCTGAAAGACACTCTGCATTGCTGCCAAGCTTGCTCAGAGTTTATTCTGGAGTCTCACTGTTCTCCTCATGCAATGTCATGTAGCTGCCTGCTTTGCTAAATCCAACCCAGTGACAGCCAGTGACCACCAAATTGTCCTTCTGCTGAAGAAACATCTCACCAGCCTGCTGCAACTCCCAGGAAAGCATTTTTCCCTGGATTGATTCTCTGTATTGCTCCTGTCTCCTCCTGATTTTGGGGAGCTTCAGTTTGCATTTAAATGCGTCCAGCTCCCATCTCCTCACCCCTCATCTTCACAGGGCGCCACTCACGCACTCGAGGGGCGGCTGCTCTAAATCACCTGCAAAAGCCTGCCTGAGCCTGAAGTGCTCAGAGTTGGTAACTGCTTCAGAAAACACCATTTGACAGCAAAATTGTTAATTTTCCAGTGAGCGAAGCTGAGAAATTGCTGGGATTCACATTAATAGGTTTTTAAGGGGAAACATTATCTGCTTGGCTGCCAGTAATATTTCAAGATCTAGATGTAGCTGGCAGCAGGATCTGAGCTCCCTTCTGGCTCACATGCTCTGTCTGAGGGGGAAAAGTAATTCTTGAGGGTCCAGAACTCCATGGACAGTGAGCAAGGGGAGCTTACATCTCCCTAAACCGTGGGATGGCCATTTGCACTTATCCCCAAATGGGGACACAGAGTGAGAGATCTCTCTCCAGATGGAGACAAGACAAATATCAGGACAAAATCAAAGCACTATTGCCAGCTTTATTTTCACAGCTCTAAAGAACTGAAGTGCTCTCCTAAAACCTGGAGCATCGGTGGAGCATCAGAGGATCCTGCAGGAGCAGGGAGGCAGCACAGGCACTGCAGGTCTTAGCTCCATCTTCTACTTCCCTGCAGCCGTGGGAGTGGGGATGGATATCCCCCACCCAGAGCCTGAATGAGGGCAGGTTCCTCTGCTGAAGAGCTGGAGGAAGAGAGGGATCTGTGGCTACTAATGCTGACTTGGGCAACCAGGGACTCATCCTGGGGCTGGGATGAGGAAAAGTGTGAGGAAGAGCTGCAGACATCACATCAATCACATCAAACACATCAATCACATCAAACACATCAATCACATCAAACACATCAATCACATCACATCATCACGTCACATCGCACTGCTATGAGAAACCAGGAAATACTAGAGCAGGAAGAGGCATCTCCAAAGCAAAGGCAGGACCAGAGCTGGGAATTTCCCCCCACTGATGTGTCTGATCTCTTCCCCAGGGCGAAGTGTCCATCAGCTCTTCCAGCCCCGTGGTGGCAGTGCCATTACCATCCCCATCCCAGGCCAGAGCCTCACCCATCAGCACTGGGGAGATCTTCAGGCTTCCAGGGAGGCTGAGTGAGTAGAGGTTGAGCAGGTCAATGCTGCTCAAGGAGGAGTTCCCATGGGGCGGGAGAGGGTGGGTGCAGCCATGGTGTCCCACCAGGGACCATTCCCTGCTGGCAAAAGGGGCACAAAGCTTTGTCAGGGTCCATTTTCTCTCTTTGTGGTGTTTTTGACCCGTGAGCGCTTGATATAGGGGGAAAGTTTGGTGATGGAGAAAAAGCCACCGCCGCCACTCAGCAGTTTGGGGGACAGAGACAGAGTTGTTTCAGAGGCTGCTGCTGGTTTCAGGAATCCAGCCCTCCCTGTGGAGCAAGGACGATGTGATCCACTGGCTACAATGGGCTGAGAGGGAATATTCCCTGCGGCCCACTGACAGGAGCAAGTTCGAAATGAACGGCAAAGCCTTGTGCATCCTCACCAAGGACGACTTCAGACACCGAGCCCCGAGCTCAGGTGAGACCCAGGGCAAGGGGGGTGTGAGCATTATCCCAGCACAAGGTGTGCTCTGCTCAGAGGGCTCGATGGGACCAGGTTTTGTGCTGGAGATGAGGACAACTCTTCCTTTCTCTGGTCCATCTGAACTGCAAATGCTTTGGGATAGGGAATAACCCCATCCCGTGTCGTTCAGAATCTTGGCAACATTACCTGAGAGGGACCATGATCCAAAATCATCTGAGCAGAGTTTCCTTCCCTGCAGGGGATGTGCTTTATGAAATACTCCAGTTCATTAAGACTCAGAGAAAAGCTCTGGTGTGCAGCCCCTTGCTGAACTCACCCTTCAGGAAAGCCAGGAGCGTGGAGGAAGGTATGTTGGGAGAAAAATACCCTGGGAGAACGGCAGTGTGAGCAGGCAGAACCTGCCTGCAGCCCCAGTGGGTTACACACACCCGAGAAACCATCCCACACCACCTGAGAGAGGCAACCAGGCCCAGCAAGGTCCAGGTCATCTGGGAACTTTGTGGTGATGCAGCAGGTCAGAACCAGTGCTAGGCAGCACCAGGGGGGCTGTGGCAAACTGGCAGGGCCGTGACTGCCCTTAGAACTCTGCCTGCAGGCTGGAATTTGGATCAGGGAGGGTGAAGAGCCAGGCAGGGGCACAGCCCTGCTGGAGACCAGTCCTGCAGCAAAGCTGGGAAAGGGCTGAGGAGTAGGGCTGAGCTTACACAGAGCTGCTGGGGCAGTGGCTGGGGTGGGGAGAGGGCCCAGGTGAGGTTGGTGTGGGCCAGCGAGGCTTCTTCTTGCCCTTGGGGGGCCCAGGTAGGAGTTAGGGTGGGGTTGGGTTGGTGTCAGGAGCTGGATGTGTGTGGAGGAGGATCTGGGAGCACTTTCCTGGGCTCTCCTTCTGGTTCATGTGCAAGGTAATGAACATGTTAAGTCCCCACAACAATTTACCAGGGGTTGCCGGTGCTCTGGGGCATTTTCCTATTCCAGTTTTTCTTCTGCATCTGACCCTTACCTTACCAGGCATCTCCTCTAACCCTCCTGGACTTTCTGCTGCTCCAGCCTTAGGAAAATCCCAGGCTTTCCTCAGCACCCTCCTCCTCTGCCTGGGCTGGTCCTAGGCTGATAACCACCCTGGGCTGTCCCTCCCCTCCTGTTTCAGGGCTTTGCAAGGTCTGGGACCTGCCCTAATGAGCCACAGGGTGCTTATTAGGGTTTTGTTTTGTTTGTTTGGTTTTTTTTGCAGGTGCAGACTGCAGTGCTGAGGCTGCCCCAGTTGTTTCCTCATGGCTGAGCTGTGCAGAGCAGCCCCTGTTTCACAGCCCCACGCAGCCACTGAGCCTCTCCCACCACGGCTCAGAGAGTAGCTGCAGGCCAGGTGCCATCTGCTCTATTCCTGCTGCCCTGTCGGCCCCAGTGGATGGGAAAATTGCAGGTAATTATGAATTTATAGCCTCTTTCCTTGGGGGAACGAGATGGTGCTTTGTCCTGTCTGCCCATCTGTCTCCCTTCTCCCCGTTCCACGCTTTTCCACCTCCGTTTCCCCCACCTGAAAATCTGTAACTGCTCCGAGATCTCACAGTGAAAGTGCCCTGTGCGAGCTCTGGGTTCTTCCCTCGGTTGCTGCTGCTAAATGTGCGATCCTGCTGCTGAGCCAGCCTCGCTGGAGCACGGTGGGGGCTGTGTGACCGATCCCCCCGTGCTCAGACTGCAGGCTGCTGTGGGAATTCGTGTACCAGCTCCTGTCCGACCGCCGCTACGAGCCCTACATCAGGTGGGAGGACAGGGAGGCCAAAATCTTCCGCGTGGTCAACCCAAACGGGCTTGCCCAGCTCTGGGGCAACCACAAGGTGAGTGCAGCTGGGAGAGGATTTGTCATCCCTGAGAAGGAGTTTGTCCTCCCTGGGCTTCTGCACGTCCCTTTGGTGAGCTGTTCCCTAGAGCTGCTGGGGAGGGGCACGCGGGGTGCAGGGTTAGCGAGAGGCGCCAGCCTGGTGGTTAAAGAGGGACTTTCTCATCCCTTGGAAAGCAAACCACAGAGCCAGTCTGCGTTAGGGAGCCCCACTGCAGACCCACAACGCCCCAAACCACCTCGAATGCCCCACGTGTGGCCCTGCTGCACACAGACCCAAACCAAGTGTTGTTGCTGGCTTTTGCTCAACACCCCACGATTCTCTCCTCCTTCCAGAACAGGATGAACATGACCTATGAGAAGATGTCACGAGCGCTCAGGCACTACTACAAACTCAACATCATCAAAAAGGAGCCTGGGCAGAAGCTGTTGTTCAGGTGGGTGGAGCAGGACAGAGAAATGAGCAGCCTGGGACAGCATGGGGGGGGCACGGAAAGGTGATGAGCTCCAGATGTTGGCAGCTGCTTCATCCAGCAACATCCTCCCCTGCACATCCCCCGGTGGGTTTGTGTCCAGGTCTGTCCTGTGCCAGCTGGGACCTCAGAGCTTGCTGGGATCCTCAGCAAAGCCCAAGGATGGCAAATCCCCTCTGAGCTCCAGAGCTCAGCTGATCACCGAATTATGGGTGGGTTTGGGTTGGAAGGGACTTTAAAGCTCATCCCATTCCACCCCCTGCCACGGGCAGGGACACCTTCCACTGTCCCAGGTTGCTCCAAGCTCCATCCAACCCGGCCTTGCTGAGGGCAAAGCCTGCAGCATTTACAGCCTGGTTTGGGGCTGGGTTTGGATGTGCCCTTAAAGTCATCACAAAAACGTATTTCAGGTTTTTGAAGACTCCTGGCGAGGTTGTCCATGAGAAATCCAGCAAATTGGAGCAGCTGGAGAATGAGGAGCATGAAGATTTGAAGGAAGACACACTGGAGGTTTCACCATAGTAAATCTTTGGAGGCTTCACTTCAATGCATCACAGAGAGACTCGTGCTTTGCTGGGCACTGCTGGTGCCTCTTGCCTCTCCTGGACAGAAGGCCACAGAGCTGGCCTGGATTTCAAACCCTGCTGTGAGCCAAAGCTGGGCCATCTCTGGGGCTTGGTTAGCAAACACACCCAGAAGTTGTCCCCCAGCCCCAAAGCGCAGGTGGATGTGTGGGCTGGTCTTCTGCTGGTTCCTCTCCTGCCCTTCGGGAGGGAACGTGGTATTTTTGCTCTGAAATTTTGATGCTTTTCCTTAGGGTCCAAACTTGTGGAGAAGATCCCTCTGTTCTCCGTGCTGAGCAGAGCAGAGCACGAGCCCCAGGCTGAGCATCTGCTCTGCTTTGGCAGCGAGTGCTGCCCCAGCTGGGAGCGTCCTGCTCTGAACCTGAGCCTTGTCCCCAGCTTGGAAAGCTGGGCTGGCATTGCTGCGTGCTGGAATCTCACTGTCTCCTGTGAGGTTGCTCCTGGGGTTAAGGTTAGGAGTGTGCTGAAATTCCTGCCTGCATCAGGCCTGGCTGAAGCTCCAGGCTCCCTGGTTGCCCATTGCTGGTATTCACTTTAACTCCTTTTCCTCCAGGTAATGACTTTTGCAATTAATTTTGTGATTAAATAATGTGAAAAGAAACAAAGCCAGTAACAAATATGACCCCACCTGTGGTCAGATATGTGATTATTTGCTTTGAGTTTGAAGCAGGAATACCTGAAGTGAACAGTGGTCTGTGTGTGTGTGTGGAAACAGAAGATAGTCACTACTATTTTCACTTTGCTTTCTACGGAGGAAATAAAATACTGTGACTCTAAGTTTGAAAATGTCACTTCTTGCTGTTTGAAGGTCTGACCTTGGGAAATCCAAGATTTCCTCATTTAAAACCAGCTCCTCTGGGCACCCAGATCTCATCCCCAATGTCCTTTGGCAGCTCCTAAGCCAGAGGTCACCAGTCTGAGCTGCTCAGCAGCTGGTGGGTGAGCACAGCACCAACACTTGGCTACACCATGAGGTTTCCACCAAAACTGGCTACTGCCAGCCTGAAACTGCAGTCCCTTTGGCTGGAACTGCTCTTGGTCCTGCAAAACTGTTTCACAGCTGCAGCCTGGAGATGCTCGTGGGCAGTAACCAGTGAGAGGCAGTGGTGGGACGGGTGGTGGCTGGATGGCAAAGCTCCAGCGGTGGAGAACGCTGGAAAACTGGCTGGGGAGATTCACCTCCAGAGAAAAATCGCCAGCTCATTGGCAGAACAGGTGCTTGAAAATCCGAGTGGTGGAGAAGGAAAGGAGGAGCTCTAGTGCAGCAAGTGAGTGTGAGGTCACAGCCTGGGGGAGATCCTGGCAAGGAAGGGAGAGGGGTAAAGGTTCCCCAGCACCCACCAGCCCGGGAATGCTCCACAGCAGGAAGTGAAGCACCCAAACCTCATCCTTCCCTCCACAAAGGATGCTTTTTGTCCCAGGGAAGAGTGAAACCGAATCCTCCTCAGGGTGAAATCCTTCAGCTTTGGTGGGACAGCAGATCTCCCTCCTTGGGAACTGTACCATCCGTGCCCTGTGCCACTCCTGGGATGTGCACCCTGACCCCCTCTTTCTGCTCCACTTTCTTACGACAGAAACAGCCCTGGTGGCTCCTGAGGACCCCACTGCTCCTTCCTCCTGTGTGTTTGTCTTGTTGGAGCAGGTGACAGCTGGTGGCCCTGGTTCTTGTGCTGTGCTCGCAGGGAGCGTGCGAGGTGACCTTTCTTCACTTGTTTTTCCCATGATGACTAAAGATCAGTCTGGGCTTGGCTGGGGATTTCCTTTCCTGGCTGGGAAGCTGCCAAAAGCCCTCAACCCCCCTTGTGCCCCCCTGACAGCTCCAGAGGGGTCTTGGCAGGTGACAATCCAGGGACACCTTTGCAAGGATGGGTTGGAATGATGAACTTTGTCCTAGGACACTTTCACGTACCTCCTGGAGGAACATCTCTCCTTCCCTGTGAGAGAGGCAGGAGCGCTGTAAACCTGCGGCTTTCCTGGAACAGGAACCCATCCCTGTCAGTAAACAACGGAATAACCACGGCTTGTGCCAGGGAGTTTGCTGTGGGGGTGTGGGGAGGGACAGCCCACGGCTGCCGGTGACCTTTGGCATGGCTGGAGTTCAGGGGCGGTGAGACACAGGCAGGTGCCTCGTGTGGGCTTTCCCAGAGGTTTCCAGGTGCTTCATTCCCTGGAGAACATCAGCCACCCTTCAGCAGCCCCGCATCGGCTGGTGTTTGGGGCAGGGCGTGGCACACTGCTCATCTGCTGGGGGAAGCAGCTCAAACCACGCCCAGGGCTGGAGGAAAAGAGGATTTGCTTTGGGGGCTGGTGCCCACCACCCCCTTGGATCAGAGGAACTGCAGAATTGGGCTGAGAGGTTTCCACTGAGGCCACGTGTTGGCTGGGGCAGGGAGCAGTGGCTGCCCCAAACACCCCTGCCATGGTTCAGGTGTTCCCCCAACACCCCTGCCATGGTTCAGGTGTTCCCCCAACACCCCTGCCATGGTTCAGGTGTTCCCCCAACACCCCTGCCATGGTTCAGGTGTTCCCCCCAACACCCCTGCCATGGTTCAGGTTCTCGCCCTAAAACCCCTGCCATGGTTCAGGTGTTCCCCTCAATACCCCTGCCATGGTTCAGGTGTTCCTCCCAATACCCCTGCCATGGTTCATGTGTTCCCCCAACACCCCTGCCATGGTTCAGGTGTTCCCCTCAATACCCCTGCCATGGTTCAGGTGTTCCCCTCAATACCCCTGCCGTGGTTCAGGTGTTCCCCCAACACCCCTGCCATGGTTCAGGTTCTCCTCCTAAAACCCCTGCCGTGGTTCAGGTGTTCCCCCCAACACCCCTGCCATGGTTCAGGTGTTCCCCCAACACCCCTGCCATGGTTCAGGTGTTCCCCTCAACACCCCTGCCATGGTTCAGATTTTTCCCTCCACGCCACCATCACAGACCACACCTGCAGCTGCTGTGCTTTTGTGCCCAGGTGGTTGGTTGATGGCACCTGGCTGGTTGAAGCTGGTCCATGGTTTGTGGCTGGTCCATGGTTTGTGGTTGGTTGACAGCTCGTGGCTGGTCCATGATTTGTGGTTGGTCCATGGTTTGTGGCTGGTCCATGGCTTGTGGCTGGTCCATGATTTGTGGCTGGTCCATGGCTCGTGGCTGGTCCATGGTTTGTGGCTGGTCCATGGTTTGTGGTTGGTCCATGGCTTGTGGCTGGTCCATGGCTCGTGGCTGGTCCATGGTTTGTGGCTGGTCCATGGTTTGTGGCTGGTCCATGGTTTGTGGCTGGTCCATGGCTCGTGGACGGTTGATGGCTCACAGGGACCTTTGTGGTCAACATAAAACACAGTGTCCTCCTACACCAGGTCAGGCTGGCTGTGGCTTTGGCTGGCCAAGCCCAGAAGATCTCCAAGGTGGGTGATTCCCAACCCCTCTAGACACCCATTTGAGATTGTCCCAGCTTCCTGCAGAGTCTCCGGATGCCCAATCTCAGCCTGTGCCCTCCCAAGTAACCCCGGTGCTTTGACCCCTGCCTCCTGAACCTCTTGTTGCCCTCTCCCCCTGCAGCTCCGTGTGGGGAATGCCTCTCCCTTGGTTTTTTCCACCTTCTGAGGCAATTTCCGGCACAGAAGCCGGTTATCCCCTGCTGTGTTCCCGCGGGTTTAGTTCTGCTTTTCCCCCCAACACCACTGGCCTGAGATCCCAGCCCCAGCCCTGGCTGCTCCTCCCCCAGGACCGCATTTCCTGCCAGCTTCCTCTTTCTCTCCCAGCACTGATAAAAAAAGGGGATGAAAAATTTGGGTCCAGATCTCTTGTCCCCAATCTGGCAATGGGATTTTGGATTATCTCAATCTCCTGCATCTTTTTTCCTGTGCCTCTCTCCCACTAGGTTTGAACATATCCCAAATCCCAGGAGGGATCTGAGCTTGGATAAAGGTCTCAATCCTGAACCACATTTCAGGTGGAGATTTTTCCTGGAGTTTGGCTCTTCCATCTTCTGGCTGTGTCTGGAAGAGGCCACACTTCAATGCTGATTCCCAGTTGAATCAGGAGCAGGGATGGTGCTCGGACTCAGCCTCAGGTAATCTCCAGTAGAAAGAGCTCCAAACTGGAGATGGCAAACTGACCCCATGGCTGGAGTGGATGTGGCTTTGTGTTTTATGGAATAAAATAGATTGTGAAACTCCTCCTCACCCCCTGCAATCGACTTGCTTGTGGAAGGATGTGGGCAAGAGCTGGGAAGCAGCCTGGAAGCTCCTCACCCATTTCTTTGTAGATGGGGGAGCTGAAAACTGAGCCAGGTAATTCCTAATCAATACCAGACTCTGATTCAGCAGTACGGGCTCAGGAAAAAATGGAAGGATGTGGTCTGGATGTCTCCCAGTCACAGGGAATTATGGCACGGAGAATTTATAGAAAGAGGAATAAAACCTCTTCTGATTGCAAGCTGAACTCCGTATCAGGAAAAGAAAATTTTTATCCGGGAGACACCTTGGCTGAACATCATTCCAGCTGCAAACAGCGCTGCTCCGGCGGAATTCTTCCCGAGGGGTTTTCCAAAAAGGGGTTTTCCAAAAAGGGTTTTTTTCCAAAGCCCGTGCCGCCCGGTGCGGCCCCATCCCTGCGCGCTGCAGTGCGGAATTTCGCCGTCAGATGGCAAAGCAGCGATGGGAACAGCGGGAATCACCTGCCCGAGGATGCCCAAAGGGAGCTTTGGGGTCAGATCTGCTGGGCCCGGCTGCGGTTTGTGGGTCTTGGGTTGGGCAGATCTGCCTGGTGGGAGATTTTCCGTCCCTGGGTGAGGAGCCACGGGAGTGGGGAGGGTTTGGGGCAAGAACTGATTGACGTTTTAGGGTGGAAGCACGGGCTGCCTGAAGGACCCCGGGTGGGTTTCAGGGATGTTTCAGCCCAAGGTGGTGCAAGAACCTGTCGGTGCAGTGTCCCACAGCTCCTGTGGGCCCACAGGAGCCGCCTGGGAGCTCCAGGGATGTGAGCAGGGCTCACAGCAGAGCTCCAGGGATGTCAGCAGGGCTCACAGCAGAGCTCCAGGGATGTGAGCAGGGCTCACAGCAGAGCTCCAGGGATGTGAGCAGGGCTCACAGCAGAGCTCCAGGGATGTGAGCAGGGCTCACAGCAGAGCTCCAGGGATGCCAGCAGGGCTCACAGCAGAGCCCCAGGGATGTGAGCAGGGCTCACAGCAGAGCCCCAGGGATGCCAGCAGGGCTCACAGCAGAGCTCCAGGGATGTGAGCAGGGCTCACAGCAGAGCTCCAGGGATGTGAGCAGGGCTCACAGCAGAGCTCCAGGGATGTCAGCAGGGCTCACAGCAGAGCTCCAGGGATGTGAGCAGGGCTCACAGCAGAGCTCCAGGGATGTGAGCAGGGCTCACAGCAGAGCCCCAGGGATGTCAGCAGGGTTCACAGCAGAGCCCCAGGGATGCCAGCAGGGCTCACAGCAGAGCTCCAGGGATGTGAGCAGGGCTCACAGCAGAGCTCCAGGGATGTGAGCAGGGCTCACAGCAGAGCCCCACGGATGTCAGCAGGGCACTCTGCTTCCTGCACCGAAACCCCGCTCATCCGAGGAAGTTGTGACTTCCCCTCACCGAAACAACCCAGAAGAGCCCATTTCGGGAATCACACCCAGCAAAAAACAATAAACCAAACCCAAACCCAAAGGCAAACATCTGCCTGAGATAGCTGGTGTCAAAGGGCAGCGCTTACAGCAGGTGACAGGTGATTTTATGCTGTTTTGCTGCTACTTGTCATAAGGAAGGGAAGTTGTTTTCTCCTCCAGTGAAACTCACGCCCATTGATCTCCACCACGAGGGCGGTGATAGCGGGGATCCCAGGCGGAAGCTTTGGCTGCTCTCCTACCTGAATGGCTGCTAAAAATAGGATTTAACTCAGCCACCCGGGTATAAAAAGGCACCTCCCGGGGGAGCCTGAGATCCCTCAGCACCCAGGAGCTCGTCCTGAACTATGTCCAAAGGAGCAGAAACACTGATGGAAAGGTAAAAACCAAACCACCAAATAACCAATGTTGTGGTCAATGTACTGGACTCAGTCCAAGTAGGACGGGGGTCGTAGCTTTGCCGTGATTAAATTTAGCGGAATGATTTTTTTTTATTGAGTGCTCGGTGGGCTTTGGTGTTGGCTTGGGTGAAGGGATCTTGCCTTCCTGATGCCAAAGGCAGGCCGAGGTGGCGTGGGTGGGGGTGCTGTGTGTTATGGTGATGATCTCCAGGGTGCTTTGTACAGCCCAGCGTGCCACATTTCGGTGCTGGTTCCCCGTGTGCTGTTCAGGGGTGGGGAAGTCTGGTTTGGGTCTGGTTCTTTGAAGGGTGAAACTGGTTTTGGAGGTAAAACCAACACTAGGCACCAGCATGGCTCTCTGATTTCCCAGTAGCAGCGTCTTTGGCTGAATTTTGCTTGTAAATGTGGTGGGAAAGGCAGGGGTTGGTGGGAGCTCTCAGAAGGGCTGTGTCATCACAAGGTGACCAAGGCCATTTGCAAGAGCCCACCACGTCCCTCGGCCTCTCCGGGGGCTGGAATGATTTTTAGCAGCCAATACTTTAAGGGGAAATACTCTAAATTCTGGGCTCTGTGGCTCACTGGGTGCTCCTGGGGTGCTGTTGTTCATGGCAGTGTGGGAACCCCTTGCCACGGGATATTGGGACAGTGTGTGGGTGATGACCTTGCTGGACAAAACCCCCTGGGTGACGACCAGGCTCCTCCTCTAGGACATGCCCAGCCCATCTCCCCCCCTCTCCACAGTTTCGGTTCCTTTATCAAGGAGTCCGTGGTTGTAAAACCCCACACGGGCCATCTGCTTCAGCAGACACTCAGATAACGACCATAAAACCGACTGCTCATTAACCAGGAGCATAAACAACCCGGGGCACCCCCAGCACCCCTGGGTGCCGGCGTGGGGGAGGTTTCCATCCGGCACAACCCGACTGTGCAGCGGCCTGGGGAAGGCAAGAACCAGACTGAAAATGTTGTTTTTCTCCGCAGCAACACGCGGGCTCCGGATGAGGAGATGCCTCGGTGGGATGTGGGGAGGGAGCCGTTGGGCAAGATCCTCTCTCTGGACAGGCGAGAAGCCAAGAAAGTGCTGGAGATTTATGTCAAGCGCTCGCTGAGCTGCCATGAGAACTCACTGGTGGCCAAAAAAACCCTTCAGGAGAAAGACAGAGGGCGAGGGAGGAAAATGGATGGGCTACAACGGTCAGAGAGCGATTTCTCCACGTACCCAGGTGCCAAACCCAGACCTAGGAAGGACCAGGAGGAGAGACTCAAAACGCCAGACCTGGAGGAGGCTTTGGGTGATGACAGCAAAACTCCCCAGGAGGTGCCTAAAGAGGAGCTGAAGGCCAAGAAGAAAAGCACAAAAAACTCTTCCCAGGGCAAAACACAACACTCGGGTTCAAAACCAACCTGGCTGAAAGGTTTCTTAAATCTCTTCAAGAAGAGCCCCGAGGACCAGAAGGAAAACACAGGGCAAAAAGCAAAGGAGAAAGATGTCAAAGCTCCTCAGAGCTCCAAACCAGAAGGAGCCAAAAAACACCGAGTAGACTCAAGCACGTCCCCAGCGTTGGGCAGAGGCCTGAAGAAGAAGCCCAGCCTGAAGAAGGTTTTCTCCCTGAAGAAGCACGGGGAGGAGGAGCGGGGCGAGCCGGGCTCGGGGGCTCGGAGCAAGCGCCCCAGCTGCCTTCCCCTGCGGCACGTCCTGGGCCCGGCCCAGCCAGGTGGGACCCACCCCTGACCCACCCTGCCTCCAGCAGGACCCTGCTGGGCTGCTCTGGGGGAAGCCATCGTGTTTAGTGCCGGTTTCTGACCCCTTCCCAGGGTTTTCTGGGGCCTGGGATGGGTTTTGGAGGCTCCAATCCCAAGCGAAGCGTCGCTCTGCCCGTGCTTTGGGCACGGTCACCCCGAGTCAGCTGTCAGCAGTTATCACCCGAGCGTTCCTCCTCTGGCGACCAAGGGTCACGGTGGTTTAGTTAAAACCTGAGACCTGAGATTAGGTCCTAAGCCACTCTAGGGCCGGCGTTAAGCCGCTTGAGCTCTGCCGCGCAGACACCCGTGCCCAGCCCTTCCCTTCCCGTGCCAAAACACCGCCAGGGGATTTCTGAGCAGCTTTGGCGGATTCGGGGCAGGTGGCAGCTGCTTCCTTCAGCTCCGGAATGCGCTGACCCGGGGCTCTGCCCCGGCAGTGACGCTGCCAAAGCCGGTCCTCACCGCCGGCTCTGTGTTTGTGTCCCGGCAGAGGAGGAGCAGCCCGACGGATGCTACACGCAAGTGTCCCAGGAGGTCGGGCCGATCGAGCAGGGCAGAGAGAGCCGGGGGAGCAGAGCTGGAGGACGTGAGGAGCCCCCGCAGCCCCCCAGCACCGATGGGGTCGGTGAGTGTTGGCCTTGGAAACCAACGGGACTTGTCCCCTGCCTGGGATCTGACCCCGCTTCAATCCTGATCCCGGGGCTTTCCTGACCCCCGGAGCTGGAGGAAGACTTTGTGGGAGATTTTCAGCGTCAGGGTTTGATTGGGGGAGAGGGAGATTCACAGAATCCCAGAATGGTTTTTGGGTTGGAAAGGACTTTAAAGAACCCCTCATTCCAGCCCCCCACCATGGGCAGACACCTTCCACTAGACCACACAAAAGACAAAACTCAGAGGTTAGGGAGTATTTTTGCTGGCTGAGGGTACCAAGGCTAACAAGGCACTTGGCAATATGCTGAAATGGGCTTTGGAAGGATGGAGGTGGATAAACATTGCTCAAGGAATTTTCCCTGGGGACTAAACAGAGCATCTGGATGTGTGAGGCTTGGAGAAAGGGCTGGAGATAACCTGCACTCTCTCTCTCCAGATGAAGCCATCCAGAGAATCGTTGCCCTGCTCCGGAGTGCAGGAGATGAGCTGGACAGGCAGGTGAGAGAGCTGGACGGGGCTGAGGGAATCTGGGCCAAGCTGTAAAGTAAATACAGCAACACCATCGATTTCCCCAGGGCAGGGGGAAAAAAAAAAAAAATCAAGAAAATGGCAACTTTAAATTCCTTGCCTGGGTGTGATGGTGCCTGGCTGTCTGTCCCGGTGTGGAGTGAAGGTGTCAGCACTCGGCTGGCACACGGAGCCATTCCCTCCCTCACTCCTGGAGTCCCTGGAACCCCCTGGGGCAATCCCCAGGGTCCTCCCCTGGAAAGAAACACCACAGTTTCCCTGCCTGGACTGAAAGAAAGGATCTTCCCCTTGGTGCTTTGCACGCTGTGCTCTGCCCCGGGCTCTCCTCTCCCCGCGGCCCTGGTTCCTGTGGTTTCTCCTTTCCCGTCTCCCTGTAGGCGGTGGCATCCCGGGTGACCGGCGCAGGAAGGTCACTGACCTTGCCCTGTCCCTTCACTGCCCTCGTGCCCTCAGACCGTTGCCTGCTGACCCCGTGTACTCAAACCTGTGCACAGCACCCGGCCTGCTCTTTGTTCCTGATTTCCCTTCGGTGCCCAGAATAAAGCTGGGCTTTGTTCTGTTCTGCTGGAGCTGATTTCATACAAAGGCCCTTCTCGCCTCCCTCTGCTGAGCAATGTGTGGATGTGTCAGCTTGGCTGCTCTGCCTGAATCCCTCCCAGGCAGCTTTTCCACAGGAGATGCCTGTTGGGATACAGGCAGCAGCTCCACACCTAAAAAGCACACCGCTGCACTCACTTGTCTCCCGCCCAGGTGAGGGAGGACGCACGGCTGCAGCTGTTCTTCAGGGACATGTCCTACAGCTCCTTCAAGAACCTGGCCGACGCCTACGTCCAGCGGGAGCTGACAGCCAGCAGGCCCAACGTGAACCCCCAGGAGATCCAGTTCGCCTACACGGTCCATCTGACGGCCACGGTGGCGGGGATCTGCAGCCAGGCAGTGAACAGGATCATGGGCTTCGGCACCCGCTACCTGGACGATTCCTTTGCGCCCTACGGCAAAATTCTGCAGGTAAGGAGGGGCACGAGCCTGGGGCTGAGCTCCCGGCAGCAAGTCAGGGCAAGTGCCCCGGGAAGATGCGGCTGCTCATCGGGGGAAGTGTTCCAGGACAGGTTGGACGGGGCTTGGAGCAACCTGGGACGGTGGAAGGTGTCCCTGCCCATGGCTGGGGGTGGAACTGGATGAGCTTTAAAGGTCCCCTCCAATCCAAAGTATTCCATGATTCTAAGAGTGTTTCCTTCTGTCTCAGCAGAAGAGAGAAAAGCTCAGGACAGACCACTGTGACAGCCCGGACTGACACCAGTCCCCACGGTGCCTGGGAACCCAAGGATGGACGTTTAGTGGCGGGAGGACAATCCCTGGTGGTGACCTGGATGTGGGGTGAACTTCAGAGCTGTGGATTTAAAATCTTCTAAGGAAAACCCCCATGATACTGCCAGCAGTGTGAAATGCTTGAAGCCCACCTGGCTGGGGGCGAAGAGTCTGGAAATCAGAGCCCAAATTTCACCCAGTATTTGTATTGTAGCTCCTGCCAAGCGCTTGTGTTGAACCTCAGGGGTTGTTGCTGTTTGTGCACATGTATTTATTTACCGGCTTTTCTAAATATATTTGTGAATGTGCAACATAATTTTTGTGGTAATAATAATTTTGTAGTTTGCGACCAGCCAAGAATCCAGTTCGGGGGGGAAAAAAAAAAGTCTAAAACTCAAATAAATTGGTGCCTAAATGCCAGCCAAGCTTGTCTGCTGGGAGTTGTGTTAGAGACGGAATAATGTTTACTTTACTCCAGCTGCTGTGGGCTGCTCCTTTCCAGCCAAATTCCAAGTGGCAGAAGGGACTTTGAGAGCACATACACAGTGTTGTCCTGCCATTTCTACAATTTATGGGCCCTCCCTTTCCAGCAGCAGGAGATTTACAACCCAGAGCAGCTTGAGCTGACACCAAGAACTGGGTAAAGCTCATTCCCAAGCGGTGCAGGAGCTGTAACATCCTCGAGGGCTGAGGGGATTTACGGCTGCCAGGGTCTCACCTACGAGCTCTAAGAAGATGTGAAATGCCAAAGCGATTTACAGCCGAATCACTGGGAATGTTTCCAGCTAATCTTTGCCCAGACCCCTAAGCAGGGCCATGGATTAAAGCAGCTTGGGCTGGTGCTGGGTTGCCAGGGCTCATTGTGGTGGCACCAGCCAGGAGCATCTCCTCTGCAGGGGTGAAGGAGATGAAGTTTTGGGGTTTGCATTGTGCAGGAGGGATGTTCCAGAGGGTTGAAGCTGATGGTGGTGGCAAACAAACGTGTGGGTCTGTGTCACAGCTACGTTTGGGGTGACAGTTCCCCATGGGCCACTGGTGACAGCCCAGCTGTGCCCAGCACCTCCTGTCCTAGAGGATCTGACCTTCTCGGTCCTTGTAAAACCCAGAGTAAATGAACAGGGGGGAGCAGAGCCTGGCAGGACAGAGGCAGCCCTTCCCCACCCTGACCACGTCCCCAAAGCCTTCAGGACAGTGTCTGACAGACACAGGATTGTGTCACCGCCTGCCGAGGGAGCGGGGACACCCTGCAGGGTGTCTAATTCAGCCCGGGGTAATTAGGAGTGTGGAGAACATTAAATCCCACTCGTGGGTCCTGCCAACAACAAGTGCAACATCAGCACCGCGATTCCTTTTGGCTGGGAGCCAGCCCAGGAGATTTTACTGTGGGAGAGGCTGAAACCGCCCTCGTCTGTTTGCAACAGCCCCGACATTCCCGTTCCCTGCCCCGAGCCCGTGGGGCTGTGCTGGGCTGGGACCAGGCGAGCCGGTGCTGGGGATGAGCTGGGGATGTGGTTAAAGGGTCACAGGATGCCCCAATTTGTTTTGCATCTGAGCTCATGCGGTGCCAGGGCTGGGTTGGGATTTGCATGGAGCAGAAAAGGGCTCTGTCTCCTCACTGACTTCCCGGTGGAAAGCCAAATATCCTCTGTCCCAGAGGATATCACCTTCCATCAGCACGTGGGATGGAGCTGCCAGGTGAAACATCAGCGAGGAAAACTCCCATTCCCTTCTCCTGTGCTGTTCCCAACACCACAGCTGAACCACTCTCCTCTGCTCACTGGACCTTTTCCCACCCAGTGCTGGGGGAGCAAGGAGCCAAACCAGCCCAGCCTCTTGCACAGGAGGCTCCTGCTCCCAAAAAACCCAACCCAGTGCACAGGGATGCTGCTCCAGCTGGGCATGGCGGGGTGAGGTTGGGAGCAGCCACAGCTGCCTCAGTGCAGCACCCCAGGGCTGGTGGCTTTTGGAGCCCAGTTCCCCTCCTGTGAGCAATTGCAGCACCTTGGATTAATCTCCTGGTTATAAAATTGGGACCTGACTGCCTGTGGCCACTGAAGATATTAAGAAGGGTTTTAAGGAGGGCAAGTTATTAGTCCTGGGGGTTTGAGCCCTTTCCAGCTCTCAGCATTCATCCTTCCCTAAACACCCTGTTGTGGCTTCCCAAAACAATGAGAGGAAAATCCCTGGATCCCAGACACTGGCCATCTGGGCTCTGATCCTGCCTGGGCAGAGCACAGCCCTGCACAGCCCCCAGCCCACCCAGAGCTGCTCTGGAGTGCCAGGGCGGCAGGGCAGCTTACAAAATCAGCCCGGCACTTAATGAGCCAATTAATGCAAAATTTGCTGTCACTAAGAGGATGATGACAAGGTTTCATCTTACGAGGAGCATGGAACTGAGCCAGGCAGGATGATACCTTCTGGATGCTGTCCCGGGCCGTGGTGTTGGCAGCTGGGGAGGCTGCAGGGGAGACTTGGCACCTTGGCCCTCCTGGAAAAGCCCCCGTGACTGAGTGCAGGACAGAGGAGCGTGGGATCACGCAGCTCCCATGGGATCGTTTGTACCTTCCCCAAACGCCAGCAGTCAGGGCTGGGAGGTGCAAGGGCTGAGCGAAGCAGGAGCATCCTACACCTCTTTATGCAGAGCCTGCTGGAGTTCCTGTGGGGCTGAGGGGAACAATAGGAACAGTCAATGCACAGGGAGCACGGGAACAACTCATCCCAGCATTCAAACCCCCTGCACTTCCAGTGCCCTGGCGTGTCCGGACCAGTCACAGCAACAGGTGGTAGTTTTGTCTGTCATGAACCTGCCAGTGCTGGAAGAAAATCCTCTAAATGAAGGGATTTGCTTTCCCAAGGGCTGGAGGAACCAGTGGCATGAGTCACACAGATCCAAGCTTTGATATCTCCAGGTGGCTGGTGGAGAGGCTGGGGTGTGTGGGAGACTCACCCAGCGAGGGGATCATGAGAAACATCAGACACTGGAAAAGAAAGTCAAGAAATTAGGGGCTCCTGTAAGGCTGTGGATCTAAAACTTAATTCAGGCAGTTGTTCACCTCCAGGATAATCCCATTCATCATTAGATATATCTTGGAGCTGGCAACCTCCTCCTGCGTGTCCTGACATCCAGGGAGCACCAGAGAGCAGCCCTGGCCATGCTGTGACATTCACCTGGGGGCTTCCAGGCAACGTCCACCTGCTGAAGGGCAGCTCCTGGTGACACTTCAACCCAGGGACGTTTTGCATGTCAGGGCGGGGAACTCTGCTACAATTCCTGTCTTGGGGACACAGTCACAGCTGGAGAAGGCAGGGGAAAATGGATGAAAATTTGGGGTGAAACAGCACTGCAAAGGCGGTATCAGGATGCTGGGACCACGCTGTGGATCCCTGAACTGTCCTGGCCAGGCTGGTGCGTGGACACAGGGAAGGAGAGCCTTGTTCCTTACCCACATGCCCACATCATGTTGTATACAAAGCCCTGATTCCAACCCATGGAATATTTCCTCTCAGTGTGCAGCTCTATGGATTTGGACAACAGGAACGACACAATATTTACCAGTACTTAATAAATACATCTGTTAAAATGGCAATTTTTGTTCGGTATGTTGGCAGCAGCATTGGATCATTAAGGCTGACAAGACAAGGAATCTACTGCATTTCTCCCTGGTTTTATAACTATCCCCCAGGCAACGCAGACAGACCGAAGGCAGCTTGATTCTGCTTCAATAACCACAGGTCTGGGTAACGTGGTGCTGCTGTAGGGCCTTACTGAGAGGGGAGAGAAAAACAAATCCAAGTCATTGGGTTTTGCCCCACGCAAACAATACACAAGAGTCAGGCAAGGGCAAAACCCTTCCAACAAGGAGCAAGTATGAGGAATATTTCCAAACCTAACCCAGCGTAACGCCCTGCATCCACCCCTTGTGTAACACCCTCTGGCTTTAAGTGTCTTATACAAGCCTATACTCACTCAGCACTGAGCTGTGCCTAAGCTGGGATTGATGGAGGATCCAATTTAGGAAAACACCCTTTGATGAGGAAAGCGTGAAACAAAGGGGAATCTTTGCACGGACATTTCCAAGTGTGACGGGCACGATAACACCAGGACCCTCTCTGGGAGGGCTCCTGGGGCACTGCAGACCCGTTGGCATGAGAGGAGAGCCCTGATCGAGCCCTGAGCATCCGAGCTGGCTGTGGTTGAGGATTATAAGGGCTGTTTTGATCAGGGGAAAATTTCTGTTTTTAGCACAGGCAGCAATTAAAATAGCTCGTGAATCTCAACGCCTCGGGGAGCTGTCACAAAAGGAGACAGAAAATCCGTCTTCTGGACTCCTCTGCAGCCAGACATGAGCCTGGAGACAGCA
Organism: Hirundo rustica; assembly: GCF_015227805.2. Taxonomy (NCBI): domain Eukaryota; kingdom Metazoa; phylum Chordata; class Aves; order Passeriformes; family Hirundinidae; genus Hirundo; species Hirundo rustica. The sequence goes on along the minus strand of NC_053473.1, from coordinate 2,336,576 downwards.
GAGGAGAAGAGAGCCTGAGCTTCACCTGGTGAAAAAGGACAACCAGAGACCTCGAGCCAGATCTGCCGCTCGGAACCCGAGATGGCTGTGGAGGATCTCCGGGTCCCCAGCACCCCGTTCTCGCTCTCCTTTTCGGGCAGCGGCTTCCTGGCCCTGTACCAGGTTGGGGTGGTGCAGTCCCTGCTGGAGTTGGCTCCCGAGCTCCTCAAGTCCGCCTGCAAGGTCTACGGCTCCTCGGCCGGGTCGCTCGTCGCCGCCGCCGTCGTGTGCGGCGTCGGCCTCGGTAAGAAACCCGCGGCCTCGGGTCCTCCCGGGAGCTCTTTTGTTCCGTGCACCCAGGGGTGATGCCGCGGGGTGCTGGCGCGGTGGTGGGGCTGCTGGAACCCTCCTCGCCCTGTAAGGAGGCATTGCAGGAACCCGAGGTGCTGCCAGCCTTGGCAGCCGGCGCGGTGCCGTTTTGGGAGGTGTAAGGTGAGAAAGCCGGTTCTCACAGCCTTGAGCGCTCCCCGGCTCAGCTGGCGGGCAGGAATTACAGGGGGAAATCTGGGTGCACCTGTGCTCCATTGGCTGCTTTTCCTGCTCCTGCTGGAGGAGCAGATGTGCTCTGCGGTCTGAGGGGTGCTGAGATGTGTCCCAAGCCGGTCTGTGTGGCTGCAGGGGCTGGATTTGCCCGTGCAAAGCCCTCTTTTCCCTACGGATGAGGTTTCTTGGGATGCGTAGCTATGAAGGGACACGAGTGGCTGTCCCACAGGTATCTATAGAGCTGACAGCCGTGCTTACATGTCACTTTGGTTTATCCCACTCAACCTTCCCAGAACATGGGGAGATGTGGTGTGATTCCCAGCTCCAGGTGCACCTTTCCCTGTGGCTAAAGCTCACGGGCTTGTCAGCAGGATATTCCTGGAGGAACAGCAGTCTGCTCCAACCTGGGGCTGGGATTCCTCTCGTTGCTGCTAAAGGGGCTTTCCTCTGATCCTCCCTCTGATCCTCTTTCAACAGTGTGGAAACAGGCCCCCATAGCAACAAGATCCTCCGTGTGTAGAATTAATTCAGAGTACTTAATCCACTTTTAATAATCACATCGTCCCATATTTCCAATTAGTGCCCATGTAAACAAGTATACACAAGACTTAAGGGTCTAAAGCCTGATCCAAGTTCCCCTTCAAGCAATGGAGGAGAAGGTTTTAGGGAGCAAATAATGATGGAGGAAGCTGGGAGGGGACATACAGTTCCTGAAACCCCTGGTGGATGCCAGAACTGTTCTTCTGCAGCTAAAAATAATTCAAAACATTGGCAAATATGTTTAGACAAGGCAGAAAAGAACATTTCTGCCCACATGGGGATGAACTCCTCCGCAAATAAGAAAGGGTCCAAAAATTTTTGATTCCTCCTGCTGCTGTAATGGATGGAGCTGGGGCTGTCCAGCAGTAGAAATACATCTGGCAACTGCTCTTGCTGGGGCACCAGTGCTGAACTGGGCATCTGATTCCCTGGACGTGGAAGGCACCATTCACTTAGAGGGGCTAAGATGATCTTGTGCCCAAAATATCTTCCCCAGAGGAAGAAAAGACACTTTGGATAGTGATGACTCTGGTCAGGTTTCTAACAAGGAAAATGGGTGCGGCACAAGCTCTGTCACATTTGTACTGGGGACGATAGGGGCAAAAAGCAGGTGAGAGGTGTGCCTGGTGTCCCACGGGGTGGCTGCAATCAGGCGCCTGTGCCCTGCCCCAGGCTGGCTGAGGAGCTCTGAGCTCCCAGAGCCAGGCTGCCCTCTGTGACCACACCGGTCACCTCGTGGGGACATGCTTGTCACCAAGCTGGTTCAGGCAGGGACAGTCACATTGCTGCCAGGCTCATCCTGTACTCGCTCGAGTCAAAGCCTCGTCCAGAGCCAAAGCCTGCAAAGCTGGGCTTGGCTCTCACCTCTTACCCGGCAGTGTGTGGGTGGTTTTTCCGTGTTTTGCCCCATTTCCAGGACACAGAGCAGCCAGACAGTGACCTGGGCATGGCCCATCTCCCTGCAGGTCCGGCTCTTTCAGCATCCCCTCACTGCAAACCCGCCCAGCGTTAACCGTTGCCCTGCGTGGCCTCAGCATCTGCTCAAGCACACATAACCCCTCTTAATGCCCGTGCTGCTCCAGTTGCCTTTGGGACACCCCACCTAATCCATCTGTCTGTCCACACAATCCCATGAGACCGCACGGAATCCTCTGTCCCTACAGAGCCCTGGTGCTGAGCCAGGCCCGTGGCCTCGTGCTGCTGCAGGGTCCCAGCGAGCCCAGCCGGGTGCAAGGACAGCTCCTCACAGCTTTGGTGCTGCATAAGCTTTCACTGCAGTTTAACTCCCCAGGTGGGATATTCCCTCACATCAGCAAAGGCACCAAGTTCCCTCTATGGGATCAGGCTGCCTGTGGAGTTTGCTGCACTCCTCTTCCTCCCCATCACTGTGAGACCTTTAAAACCTGGAGTCTCCTGAGGCCTCAGCGGGGAGCTGCTCCTTTAACCCGGCTCCTGGGATGTGCAGACACATGTCATGGCTATTAACACCTGCCCGGAGGTTGCCAGGGGGAGCTCAGGTGAGCCGGGGATCCCAATGTGGCAATGTGGAGCCAGGACAGCCGGCTTGCAGGAAAGCCCTGAGCAGAAGAGGTGCCCCTCATCCTCACCTCTCTGTAAAGCCTGGGGCTGCCCACCTGGAAAAACGGGGGTGGAAGGCAGGAATGTGTTGTGCAAGTCACATTGCCATGGATAACTCAGATAACCTTCCTGGGGCTCTCTGGAGCCTTTCCCTAATCCCAGCCAGGAACATCTTGAGGCCCCTTCTCTGGTGCAGGTGGGGATTTCACCAGTGGGGTCACACAAAGATACGATGTCCTTTGAGGACATTATGGGGGTCGTGGCCCCCTTTCTGCCCTGCCACCACATCCCCCACCGTAGCAGCAGTATCATCCTGGGGTAACACAGAGGGGCAGCAAGAAGATTTATTTGTGAGGAGTGCTAAAAATAGGATTTAAAATAAAACCGGTAGTGCAGCAGGGATATTGACTTTGTCTCCATCCTTCCCTCGTCTCTGTTTCAGATGACCTAAAGGAGTTTTTCTTTGCACTGGCAACAGAAGTGAGGAAAACCATCCTGGGCCCCCTCTCTCCCAAGTGCAGCTTGCTGGCCAATCTCAGGGCTGTCCTGCAGCGGATGCTGCCGGAGGATTCCTACCTGCTGGCCTCGGGGCGGCTGCACATCTCGCTGACGCGGGTGGTGGACGGCCAGAACGTCATGGCCTCGGAGTTCAGCTCCAAGGAGGAGCTCATTCAGGTAGGGATTCCTTCCTCTGGAGCTGTGGGAAGGATCTACCCCAGCTGTTGGTGGCTTTACCTGCAGTTTTCTACCCGAGGTGGGGAGAGAGTCAGGAGGCTCTGCCAGAGCCGTGGTGCCACCACAATGGGCTCCATGAGCTTGGGGGCAGTTTTGAGTTCCAAGATCAGATGGAATAAATCACGCTAAAAAAGCAGCAGGTTTGTTTCCAGCCTCGCACAGCTGATGTTGGGGCTCTAATAATGACTTTGCAAAGAGCCCTGTCAGTGCTGATGTGACCTCTCAGCTCTCCCCACAGGTCTCTCCTCAGCCATCTGGCAATGGTTTTCCTTCTTGCCTCAGCACTTTCTGGGAGGAAAGAGCTGGGCAAAGCTGCTGCTGGACAACAAGCAGCTCATTAACCAGTAAATTGTCTGCTGGGGGAGGGATCCCAGGGTAAACTCCTAACAGAGCTGACCATGAGGTCCTGGGTTCCTTGTCCCAGGGAGACAGTGGAGGATGGAAACTCCATGGAGACGTTGGAGTTCACCCCATGGTGCCTCCTCCAGGTAGCCCAGGAGCCTGGGGTGCTCATTCCCAGCTGAGGAGGTTGGTGGGAAATGGTTGCAAACAGCCCAGCAGTGGTTTTACCGCTGACAGGTCCCAGCAGGGTGAGAATGCCTTGTGAGGGTGTCTTGGTTTTGTCCAAAACCCTGCAAAGATGGAAATTGGCCCCAAAGCTTCAGCTTGCCACCACCTAAGGGCAGTGTTGGACACAGACATGTCGATTTACAACTATTAATTCTGGCAGTTATAAAATTAAAAAAATGCAGTGTTGTGCCTTGCTCCAGAGAAGCGTTCCCACTTCAGTGAAATCAGATATTTTCCCTTTCTTGAAGCCTTTCTTGTCACAGTCCCCAGCAAAGTCCAGGTGGCACCAACAGCCTGGTTCCAGCTTTTGACAAGGCTGAATTTTCAGGCACAAAGTCAACAGCTTTTATCCAGAAGAACTTTGACAGGAACACTGACTTCTGCAATCTCTCTCCTCCCCAGGCTCTCCTCTGCAGCTGCTTTCTTCCAATTTACTGTGGATTCATCCCTCCATCCTACCGAGGAGTGGTGAGTGATATTTCTGCTAAAACACGCGCTCTCAGCAGGGTGTTCTTGGGTTTGAACTTTACATTCCTCTGGCCAGGGAGGGATAGGTGTGTCCAGGCTTTTCCTTTAGTTGATGGAGGAAGATAAAGCCCTTCAGCTTATTCTTCACCTCATCCTAAGATGAGAGCAGGGTGGAATTGCTGTCTGGAGAGCCCTCTCCTGCTTTTCCCATGGACAGAGTGTGGGTGATCTTGCAGATCTCTGAGATAAGAGGATGCCCACAGTGGGGACCTTGAGACACAACCCAGTTACCCTGGCAGGGCCTGTCTGCAGTGCAGGTTCACCCCTGGGCTCAGGTGCTGGGCTTGCACTGCTGAGACACCGAGAGCTCGTGGGAGGGTCCTCCCCGAGCCCTGAGCACTTCCACGCTCTGCTGGTCTGAGGGAAGGGAAGGAGGAGCTCAGTGTTTTCCAGTGCATCCACTTTCAGGGTTGGGGCAGCCACAGCTTTTCTGGGCAACCACCCTCACAGGGAAGGATTTCTTCCCAATATTCCATCTAACCCTAATGGCAGTGGGAAGCCATTCTCCTTGTCCTGTCACTCCATCCCTTGTCCAAAGTCCCTCTTCAACTCTCTTGGAGCCCCTTCAGGCACTGGAAGGGTCTCTAAGGTCCCTGGAAGTGTCCAAGGCCAGGTTGGACATAGCTTGGAGTAACTTAGGACAGTGGAAGGTGTCCCTGCCCATGGCAGGGGGTGGCACTGGATGAGCTTAAAGGTCCCTTCCCACCCAACCCATCCCCAGATCTGTGATTGCTCTGTGAGGCCCCTCTGCAATGATACTTTATCAGCATTTAATTCCATCAGCTGCAACTTCTAATCTCACTGAGGCGGGTGGTAAATCCAGATTCCTTCTGGAATAGAGCAATTGTCATTTTCCTTGCCCAGTGAGTAATCCCCCATGAATCTGCAGGCAATTATTAAACGTGAGAGCTCAGGACTTGAAAGTTATGCAACACCATGCATTTGGTGATGTCTGAATTGACTCCTGACTGCCAAAAATTGTTGTACAAAGCTTTGTGAATGAAAATAATTATATTTCCATTTTAACGACGGCTGTGGATTACAGCGCCTGGTCGAGGAGCTGGCTGGGTGCCACAGGCCGGGCAGGGGAAGGAGCTGGCAAAGGGACAAAGAGCACAGGTGGGACAAGAAGTGGGAAGGGAGGGCAAGCTGGGATGGGCTCACGACAGGAGTGTCACCAGAGTGCAGCTGCTGGCTCCCAACTCAGTGACACCGCAAAGGTCCCCAAAGCCAACCCTCCCTCTGCTCCTCCCCCAGCGCTACGTGGACGGAGGTTTCACGGGCCTGCAGCCCGTGTCCAGCCTGGAGGAGCCTGTGATCACCGTGTCCCCGTTCACCGGCGAGCTGGACATCTGCCCCCGCGACTGCCCCGCCATCTTCTTCTGCTTCCAGATCTTCAACGGCAGCATCCAGATCTCCATAGAGAACCTGTGCAGGATCAGCTACGCTCTCTTTCCACCCAGCACCATGGTGAGCCCACCAGGACTTCTCCCAGCTTAGTTTTGGTGAAAAGATTAACGCTGTTCCTGCCTTCTCGAGATTTAAGGTTCAGCTCAATCTCCACTGTTAATTAATGGGATTTCAGAGGGAGGGGGCAGCACCCATTGTTTTTGCAGTACATTTTGGGGAAGGGACACTGCTGATGGGTGGCCACCCTGGGATGAGGTCCACAACCTTCAACGGACCAGACAAAACCAGGTGATCTCCAAGGTCCCTTCCAACCCAAACCATTCTGTGTTTCTCTGACCGATGCTGTGGTGGTCGGAAACCAACCAGTGCTTGCTGCCTTCCCAAATGGGCCATCCCAACCCTCCACAGTCAAACAGCTTTGGATAGGTCCTGGGGTCAGAGCTCTTTAGTGACCTCAAGTGTTTCTCCTTGCAGGTCTTGAACGACATCTTCTCCCAGGGGTACCAGGACACTGCCCTTTTCCTGTACAGGAACAGTAAGTGGCACCCCAGGACCCGAGGGGCACCTCGGTGTGACACAGACAAACATCATCCCTGTCTCTCCGTGTCTCCCAGATGCCTTTGGCTTTAACTACTTCGATGGCAATTTCCGCTTCGGCAGCACCTGTGGGAAGAATGACTCTGGAAAATCCAACGGGACACACCCCGGCCTGTACAAAAGGGTCCCTCAGTGCCTGACCCCTTTCTTCCTGCCAGGTAGAGGATTTGGGGTGCTCAGCTTGGGTTTGGGGCTGGTGCAGCCTTCAAGAGCAGCAGTGTTGTATTTAGGATATTACTGAGTTATTTGATTAAATATTTCTGTTGCAAAGAGACTTTGTAAGAGTGGCTCCAGCTGGACTCTGGGCTTCAGCCCCTACCTGAGCTGGACAAGAGGAGTTATTGCATTTATTTTGTTGTTTGTAATTACTGGTCTTCGTTTCCTTCTGTGCTGTCATTCCTGGTGCAGGCTTGTGGAAGAAGGAGCAGGTGAATGGACTGCAGGACCCGCTGGCGAAGGTCCTGCTGCAGCCGTACAGGCTCCCAGCCTTGTTCAGGAAGGGGTAAGGACTTCCAAGAGAGGCGCTAGGGAATGACACACAAACCAGGGGCTGTGCCTTTGGCAGTGGTGAGGCTGCTGAAGGGACACACGGAGGGATCTGGTGTTCCCTGAAAGCAAGATCCCAGGGAGAGATCCCACGGCTGGTGGGAATGCCACAGGATCTCTTGGTTATGGAAAAGATTATTCCAGTGTGCACTTGCCATGAACACCCTCCCCTTCTGCTGCCTTTAGCCGTCATTAAACTCAGCCTGTGTACTTTGATTTTGCAGGGTGAAGAAGGTGTGGGGGCTGCTGGAAGGTGTCAGCTCCCTGCTACAACGACTCCACAAGCTCCTCCAAACCCTGGTGCCTGGTTTGCTAAAGACAGCCGTGGACAGGAGGAGGTGAGGGGCTGGGGGGCTGCAGACCCTCAGCATAAAGAGAGCAGGGTGCAGAGCAGGGAAACCTTTGGGAACCTCACCTACTGGGTCACTGATGCTGAATGTGGCTAAAAACCTCCAAATCTGGAGTAGCCCACATTAAAAGTAGCTGCTTTTAAATTGTTTTTTAATCCCTGTGATATTATTTTGCTATCTCAAAGAAGCTACAAACCAGCTTAGTGCCACCTCCCCACGGCAATACATTCGTGTTCCAGGTATTTATCTGCTGGGCTCTGTCCTGGCAGGACACCAGGCACATTCACCAAGATCCTGAGAGAAGTTCTGGCACTGAGCTCTCAGGGATTTAAGGCATATCCCCTCAAAATCTGCTTGTGAGTTCCCTCCTGTGCAGCTGTCCAAGAGCCTTGAATTGATTTCTCCCTGAGACAGCTGCAAATTCCTCAGCCTAGAGAAAGCCCTTTGGAGTCAAACATTCCATTCCTGGGGCTGCTCATCCCTGTCAGTGCCTCGGCCCTGCCTCACTCTCTCCTTGTTCCCACAGGTAACAAGGATTGTCCCAGCAGGGCCCTGGGGGTCTCCAGCACTGCTTTGGAATGCGATGGACAACACCAGCACACACCAGCACGGCTGCTGGTTCTCCAGGGAATCTTTGGGAAGTTTTTTTTCTTCAGAACCTGTCTGGTTCTGCCTGCGGTGCTGCCACTGCAGTGCCCCTCCTCAGGCCTCTCCTGCTTTTCCACGATGGCCAAGGCAAAGCTCTGGTGCTGCTCCTGGGACCCACCCCAGGCTGCAGGGGCCACGGGGCAGCTTCACCTGCAGACCTCAGCCCCTTCCCTGCCCACTCCATCTCCTCCCCACCAGCAGCATCCTCCCCTGCTTTAATGCAGATTACAGGCCGGGCAGTTGCCCCTGTTTCATGTGTTTTCTTCCCACTCAAAAACTTCCAGAGAGATTCCTCAGAGAGAGAGAGAGAGAGAAGCCTTAGGGATCCTCATACTGGGCAGGAACTAATTTCTCTACAGTTCCCTGAAGTTTTTTTACCAATTATCAATTCTTGAGCTTCACACCTCCCCATAGCCTTGCTTCTCCTGCCTGTGGAGGTGGGAGTGCATTTGGATCCCCCTGGAACTTGCAGCTGTGCAGAAGGATGGAGAAATCGAAAGATCAACTTCCCCCTACTTCCGAGTCCTGCAGGCTGCTTCTCCTCACATTTCACAAATACCTGAGTTCTTCTCCTGCAATTGTCTGTAACTCATGGCCACACACAGCGCATGGCCCAAGAAATGCACCCTGTGTCACTGGTCTGCACACAGAATTAATTGGCAGCGCTCTTAATTATCCCAAATCCGTGCTGCATATCAGAGGCTGTGATTGGCTTTGCCCCATCGGTGTCTCCCCTGTTTGTTGGTTCCCTACAGGCAACAAATGGATCCCAACAGCAGCAGCTGTTTATTAGAGTAAACAGCCTGTTTAATTGCACAATGGAACAGAGGGAAGTTTCATCCAAAGGGCCGTGGAGACTGCAGGAATGGATGTGGGGAGTAGCTGAAGGGAGCTTTGATGTAAGCAGACTCAAAGTTAACTAGGAGGGCTGTGTGAAAGAATAATGTCCTGTGTTCTGCCATCTTTGGTTGAAATCGGTGACCTGGGAATAGTTTGTCTGGAATGAGTTTGCTAAAAGAAACCTGGATGCTTATTTCATAGAATTATTAAATGGTTTGGGTTAAAAAGGACCTTAAAGATCACCCAGTTCCACCCCCTGCCATAGCAGGGACACCTTCGATATTCCAGTTTGCTCTGAGCCCTGTCCCACCTGGCCTTGGACACTGCCAGGGATCCAGGGGCAGCCACAGCTTCCCTGAGTACCCTGAGCACCTCCCCACGCTCACAGGGAACAATTCCTTCCCAATATCCCATCTAACCCTGCGCTCTGGCAGTGGGAAGCTGTTGAGCCTTGTTGTGTCCCTCCAGTTCCTGATGAGAGGTCCCTCTCCAGCTTCCCTGTAGCCTCTTCAGATCCTCGAAGGGGCTGTGAGGTCTCCACACAGCCTTCTCTTCTCCTGGCTGAACAGCCCCAGCTTTCTCAGCCTGTCTCCTTAGGGAAGGTGCTCCAGTCCCCTTATAACTTTCTGGCCCATTTTGATGGATCCCGTTTGCATTGGATCCTGTCTGCTCCTGTCTTCCATACATCCTGGATGGATTTACACCTCCCAAGCACTGCAGCCAAAGCCAGGCTGCTCAATCCAGCTGTTCCTGCTACAGGGCAAAGTGGAAGGCTGGGAAACACCCAGCCCACCTCAGGCAGGGACAACCAGCCCAGCATTTGCTTTTGCACCTCTGCTCCCTCCCACTCATCCAGCAGCTCCTTCTCCAGGCTGCTGCAAGCACCATCCCCACTCCAGGCAGGATATCACCATTTCAGTCAGCCTGAGGCAGGTATCCTACTGAAATAGGCATTAAAATCCCCCCAAAATTGTCATCTAGGAATTGGACTTCCAAATCCACTAAATGCATCTGCAAACCTCAGCCACAAACAGGAGCACAGTTTGAGCTGCCCAGTGTATCCCACATGCCCCATGTGGTGCTTGATCAAAAACAATTAGTGGAACTTTGAGAACTTTAACAAAAATCAATCTGCAGGGAACCCCCAAACTAAAACGGTCTCAGCACAGAACCCTCCTGCTCCAAACCTGCAGGAATTAGCAAGAAATAAGTATTTAACAATTCAGTATTCAAATCAGCTGGGTTTTGCTTTATTAATCCCTCATCTTTTCAAGCTAGCAGAGCTGGTGCTGTCTCCTCTTGGAGACATGAGCTTAGAGCTAATGGCAATGGAGGCTTTGCCAGAGGCAATGGATAGAGGCAAAGTTTGGCATTGATTGGAATCATCTTCTGCAGGAGCTTGTTTCACCCCAAGGAAGCAAAGTGGGAACCCCAGCTGCACCCAGTCAGGACAGAACCAGCCTGGAATGCCTCCTCTAGGGGCAGTTCCTGGGAATCTTCCGGGGGCTGTGGCATTGCTGGCACAGTCCTTGTGCTCCTTGGGGCAGGTCAGGCTCAGCCTTCAGGCTGGGATCCAAGTTCCTCATTGCCTTGTTAAAGCATAAACTGGGGCCAAAGGCAGCAGCAGGGTCAGAAATGCTCTTCTGTGGCCAAGCCGGCCCTAAAGGGAAAAAAACCACCTTGGTCAGTCTGACAGACACTTCCGGCAATTCCTGTGGGACAAACTGGATTCAAGTGCCTGGTCAGAGCTGCTTGCCTTCCTCCTGCTGTCTGGAGGGGTTTGGTATCCTCAGATTATTACCCTTGTACCCCTGTCCTGTTGCTTGTCTCACTCTGCTTCGAACTCAGCAGAAATGTGAAGCCTGAGGTGGATGGGATGAGAGTCTGGAGACAACCCAAGACAGCAGAGCTCCCTCTGGAGCTGGATCGCACTGCAGGTCTAGCGGGAAGAGTCCTTGAGTCTGATCCATGGAACCGAGCCCAACAAAGCCAAGCACGTGCCCAGTCCTGCCTGTGGCTCTGGCTGTTGGCTGCAGGTGCTTTATGCCAGACTCTGTTTCCAGTCTGGGTGCTAAGGGGGGGCAATTCCTTGTGCAATTGTCCTGCTGGGCACATGGATAAGAGGCAAGTCCTTGTGGATAACCTGCTAAAGCAGCCTGAGCTTTGTGGGATTGCAGGCTCCAGACACTTGTCCTCAGGAAATGTCACTTGTTCAAGAAATCAGGTACAAGCTGTTCACAAGTTTATCCCCCTGCTGCTTTGGTAGCATCAATGATATCCTAACATTGCACAGACAAACTGTGAAAGAGCCTTTTCCTGGCCTTCACCAGTAGGGCTTTTCCTTCCCAGAATGGGGAAATCTGATGTGCTTCTGCTCTGGACTCACACCTTGATTGCTCTCTGGCCTTACCAATGAGGCTTGATTGCTCCCACAGGAGGAGTTTTTCACCTGAGGCTGGTCAAAAACGCTGCAGCTCAGCTGCAAACCAGAGACAGAAATTCCTGAGAGCCCAGAGCTGCCCAACATCCAAAGAAACCTCATTCTCACCTTGTTCCTTCCAAAAGCTCCACACAGCTCAGACCGATGGAGCCTTTAAAAAAGCAACAAGGAGAGCAACTTCTACAGCCTAACACTGTGTCCTGCATTTCTTAGTGGGTCTAGAGTTGGTTTGTTTCCAAAGGAAGTATTTTTCTTGCTTCCATTTTGTTTTCCAAGCTTTTCTTTTTCGATCTGGAATGGTAACAGTCCTATTCTTTCCCCTTTATATTCCTCATTTGTTATGGGCCCCCTTCATATAGCAGATTGTGTCATTTCTCTCTTTTTGTTTCATTTTTGTGGCTACATTTTAAAGAATTGTCATGTGGAAAAAGCTGTGTAATTTTTCTTAAGCTGATGACTTCTGAAATGTTGAAAGACTCAGAAGGAAAGAGAAAATAAAGAATGAAATTGAAAGAAAGATTGCATTTCATCAGATGTTTCTTTGTATTTTTTAGCAACTGCAAACTGAAATGCTGAGGATTCACTGGTTTTCCATGCAAAACTAAAATGGGAGCAGGCATAATTTTGCAGAAAATGATAAGTTTTGGATTTAAACCTGCCTTGTGTTGGCTTGAAAATGATACAGCAAGACGTTTACCCACAGCTATAATATGCTTTCCTTGCAATAAGTATTTTTGTGGCTGCAGCCGGAGCTTCTAAGGAAAAGTTTGGATTTGGCTGGCACAGCAAAGGCAGCTTGAACCCTTGAGACACCCTTAATGAAGGGATGTGTGGGCAGAACATGCTCTTACCTCACAGGGTGAGTGAATACATGGCCTCTCCATGGAAAGAGCTCCTTCTCCACAGAGCCCTTCTGACCCAGGCACAAATGAAGCCCTCAGTGCTCACCCAAATCGAGGGTGAGGGCTCTGTGTGAGGCCTCACTCCTAACCCCTGACCTGAGAGGGAGCTTTCTCCCATTCCTGATGTTCTCACCTGCCCCAGAGGCTCCTTGGGCACTGACAGCCCTGGGCAAGTGTCACTTGAAAAGTGATGGGGTAAAGGAAGTGCTGGTTCTTTACCTTCCTGGGGGCGGAGAAGATGGTGTGGGGCTCCTTATTCCTCTTCATCTGCTGCCTGGCTGATCCTGGGATTCTCTTTCATGTCATCCTCATGATTTGTGGCTCTGGAGTGAAGAACCCTCTCTTGTGGCTTCAGGCGCAGAGTCTCCTCACCTTCCTGATTTGATTCATTGGCCAAGGAAAGTGTGAAGCCCTCAAAGTAATTCACCTGGAAATCCCCTGGTGGGAAGAGATTCCAGCTCTCACTGCTTGTTGCTGAACTGCCAGGTCTGCACTAGTGTGAGGGATGACCTGTGCTGACTGGAAATCAGGGATACTGATGACCCCAGGGCTCAGGGATCACCAAACATTGCTGCTCTGTGCATCACGGGCTTATCAAACACCACACAGGGCACCTGAGCCTGTGCTTCTGTCTAGAGGTCCTGGGAAAAAGCTCTGTCATGCCCAGTGTGGCAAAGAAAAGCGGAGTGTGGCTCCAGAGGGTGCTTCAGGAGAGGCCAGGGCTCAAGTAATCCATGATTACTCAAGTAATCCTGCAGTGCCAGGAATACAGGCATTTCTCTGCCCCAGTCACGGAGGCAGCATCTCTTACCTTGTGACAGCAAACCAAAGGGAAGCACCCAACCTACCTGTCCCCACCCCCAGTCACTTACTGAGCCTTTTTAGGAAGGAGACCGTGTCCTGGTAGCCCTGGGTAAAAAATTGTTCCATGACCTGCAGGAGGAGGTGGCAGTGAGGGCAGCTGGGCTGCTGCGGGGGGCTCGTGGCTCTGGCTACCCGGAGCAGCAGCTCACCTGACGTGAGGGAGGCTGAAAAATGTACACTAAGCGGCCGATGTTCGTTTTCGAGATCTGTAAGATACAATCAGAGAGCTGGAAGGTCAAGAAGGCGGCTGGGCCGTCCTTGGGGCAGATGTCGTATTCGCCGGCTAAGGCCGAGATGGTGATGGTGCTGCGGGACACGAAGTCTGCTCTCCACATGGCCAGCTCCCCGTCCACGTAGCGCTGGGAGACAAAACAAACAGGGAGCCCTGAGCCTTCCCCTCGGCAGAGAGAGCTGTGCTGCTCACATGGGCAAATGTGGGCCTTGCTCCCCACCCAGAGCCGCACCGGGCTGAGGTTCTGGGGCTCCTGAGTGTCACTGAGACACACAAAGCAGTCACACACGGACAAGAGATTTTCACAGAGGTCCTTCTGAACCCAGCTCACAGCTGAGAGAGCAGAGAGAAGAAGAGAGACCCCTTTGTTCATTCTTTACTTTTTATACATTTGTAGGTCTAGCAGAAGATTGGCTTTTTGGGGTTTCCACCCCTCAGCCTCAGTGGCCAGACCAATTGTCAGTTACAATTGTTTTCAGGTTAGAAATATGCAAACAAAGGACAGAGAATGAAAAACAAAGGATTTGTTTATGTTACATCTGTGAGAAAGGTAGAAAACTGCTCTTAATATTGTACAATAACTAAAATTATCTGACTCCATTAAAGAAAATCAAAAGGCTCAGAAAACCTCAGAAAAATCAGGGTAACACCTGAGATCCCCTTGCAGGGAACAGCCCCACCCGCTGCTCCCCTGCTCCAGGTCCACACCCGGCCCCATCCCCTCCAGCCAAAAAAATACTGCAATGAAACTGGGAGGAAAGTGCAGCAGAAAGGAGCTGAGACAACCCCAGGTACGGGGGAAGATGGACAGTTCTGCGAGAAGCATAGTCCTGTCTGCAGTGAGGTCAGATTTTGGGGCCCTGTTCTTCCCTCTGCAGGCACTGGGGGAACCCAGCCTTGAGCTCCGTTGGTGGCAAACACAGGTAGAAACATCCTTAATGCCACCACTGGAGAAAGGACAGAGGCTGGAGGGGCCCTGGGCATGAGCTGGGACAGGGTCTCCAGACCACAAAGCTACTCACCACCCCACGGAACCTTGGAGGGGAAAACCCAAAATACAGCGGGATGAAGCAGCTGCACAGCACAGCCTGTGGGTGAGAAGGACAGAGGTGAGTGAAAATCCATGGAAAGCGTTGCCTTTGGGAGTGGTGGCTCATCGGTGAATGCCAAGACAGGGCCCCTCCGCTGGGTTATTGAGCACCACTGAGTAATGGGCACCAGACCACGTCTGATACCCACAGCTGGGGCAGAGAAGTAGGAAGGGAACCTGTGAAATGCCTCAATCTGCTCCCTGCATGATCAGGGTAACTCAGACAGCAATCAAAAGGACTGAGTTTTAAGAATTATTACAGCTTGTGTGGATTCAGAGGGTGTCAAGGATAGAAATCATGGCATGGACAAGAATGGACCAGGGCCTGTTAGGATAAGACAAGAGGTGATGGTTTCTAATTACAAGGGGGGAGATTTAGATATTGGGAAGATATTTTTTACCATGAGAGTGTTGAGGCCCTGGCACAGGGTGCCCAGAGAAGCTGTGGCTGCCCCTGCATCCCTGGAAGCATCCAAGGCCAGGTTGGACTGGGCTTGGAGCAGCCTGGCGCAGTGGAGGGTGCCCCTGCCCATGACAGGGCTGGAACGGGATGAGCTTTGAGCTCCCATCCAACCCAAACAATTCTGTGGTTTTGTGCTGTGGGACAAGGCCAGGCAGCAAATGTCACCCAGCTCCTCCCTCACGGGGCGGCTGTGGCTGCTCCCACCTGAATCAGCTCCTCCTTGGAGGCAAACTCAGACACTGTCACACTTCTCCAGTCGTGCAGGCGGGTGAGGACAATGTGCAGCTTTCCAGACACCAGCTCGTGGGCATTTGGAGGCAGGAATTTCTGTAAGGTGTCCCTTATGAGTCTTTGTATCCCTCCTCCAGGGGCCAGCCCCCAGAGTGTGGGTTTCAGATGACTGAAGACATACTCTGTTATCTCATCTGAAGGAAAGCAAAGCAAATAAAGCAATCGTTCTACATCCCTTTTATTGTTATTTATGTACTTTCTGAGCTACACTTCCACCTGGGAAAGGGGTATTTTATCTGGCTGCTAAATGCTCCTTTAGAGCCATTGTTTTCATAAGGGCTGAAGCTCCAATGTGTTGACCCAACTTTTCCAAGGACTTTCAATATTGCAGGAGGCAGAAGTATTTTGTTGTCTTTCCCCATTTCTCCCCATTTTCTGGACAAGGCATCTTAAAAGTTTTTGGACATATGGGAGAAAACTGACAGGAGGCCTTTGTATAACATTTCCTCCTGTTAGCTCTGCATCTATGTCCTGCTAATGTGATTTCTTTCCCTTTATTGTTTTGGGAATCTAACAGCAATCCCAAATGCCTTATCAGGGAGAACCTATGTTTCTTTGATTAGAGATGCTTGCCATTAATTCCAGTTAATAAGATGCAATGACTACATCTACTCTGTCTTTTCTGTGCTGCTTAATTTACCCATGTTTTCCACTCCTCAAGAAGCCAATAAAGTAAAAAAAACTGAGGAATTAACCACTGATAATGAATCAAAAATATTTGCAACTCCAAAATTCCCAGATAGCCCATCTCTTTAGACACAAAATAAACAGAAATCTGTAGCCCTTACCGATATCACATCCACACAATCCAGCTGTAGCTACAGCTGATCCTGACGACGATCCATAGATCCTGTAGGCAGATTTCAGTATGTCAGGAGATAAATCCCGAAAAGCAGAAAACACTCCAACTTCATATGCAATCAAGAAACTACAGCCTCTAAACAGTAGAGTGTAAGGTCTTCCCTCTTTTCCACTTATTTTCAGCATCTCTCCTAGCTCCAAGCACACCAACAACAAGAAAACAGCTGCCCAACAGCTTCAATGGGTTTTCCAGAGCCAGCCAACCCTCAGCTGTGGTTCTCTTTCCAACCACACACTCACTGTTTTATATGCCTCTGTTTGACATAAATCTCTGAGCCAAAGGCCCAGTGAAACAGCAGCAGTGGGCAGAAGTGGATGATGTGGTGTCCTAACGCTCATTAAAATAACATTACTGCATTGCAGGGTGCCTGAGGCGAGCACTGGCAGCCCCAGGCGATGCGGACAGCCACGTCACACTGATGTCTTGGGGGAGCAGCTCAGGGGTCTTGTGGGCCCCAAGACTGAGTCTTTGGCAGGGAAAAGCTGCTTCCCAAAGTGGTGAACTGCTGCAGTGATACCCTGGAGTTCCAGCACAAAATTCCAGCCTCTTGGGCAGTAGGAATACGCAAATATTCCCTGGTACAAAAGAGTCTTGCAAGCTGCTGCTCAAAACTCTCTTGCTCCATTTGCAACAGGTTGCCAAACCCCATCACAGGGAGTGGAGAAGGTGGCCGGATTACTAAAGAAATCACAACAGAATTTGGAGAAGGTGACTGGGTTACTAAAGAAATCACAACCCAAGTTGTTTTCCTTCTTTCACAATTTCAGGGCCTGAGTTTGCTTACAAAAGGGTAAAAATATAGTGTCCAGGTAACAACAACTGGTTTAACCTGCCTCCTACATGGCTGAGGTTTCAGTAGAGCAACAGGTGGATAAAGACAGAAAGAAGGGGGCAAAAACTCTGACAAACACAGGGTTTTTTTGGTTATCCACGCAGAAATGCAAAGCTTTTTTAGCTTTGCAGCTGGGTGAAACATTGGGAAGCTGCTGCTGGGAAAAGCAGTGCTGAGAGCTGGGCAAGACTGAGGCAAGTGGTCAGCACAAACAATAACAACTAGGACACCCCTCTTCTGATATACACAGAAATCTACCCAACACCTCCAGGCAGAACACTTCCAAAGCCACATGCTGGGGCTGGGAGGGCTGTGGGCTCCACTAACCCCAAAGCATCAGCCCAGGGTTAATCCAGCCCCAATTCCACAGGGGAGCAGCGTCTGCCACCACCCAGGAGCCAGGGCACTGAGCTCCTTGCACACACCTTGCAGATGCTGCTGCTGAGCAGCAAAATAAAACTGAAGACTCAAGACAAGAGGAAGAAATATATTCCATGCCTAATCGAGAGGACAAATGTACTGGAAATAATTTTCCATCTAGTTTTTAGTGCAAGGATCCTCCCCTAAGAATTAACTGCAATGAGAAGAGTCAACTTCCGGTGCAGGAGGGAAGTGGCACTTGGAAGCCATGGGTGAGGCACACAAAGCTCTTGAGCTTAAGGAAAATCTTTATGCCCACTTCCGTGGCTGGGGGATAAAACAGAGCCAGACTTGTAGAAGCACCAGCATTCCCAGTGCTCCAAGCCTCGGGTTCAAGCCCTCCTGCCCTCAGTCAGCAGCACAAGAGGGAACTACTAATGTGACACATTATTGCACTGCTTTCCAAATACATCTGGAGAACTCTGGCACTCCAATCCCAACCCAAACCCAGGGATCACACCACACATGCCATGTTTTACTCTTAATTGCACCTCTGTAATATTGAGATAGTTTCTAAATCCTTTTACCTTCTTACTCAATCTTGCAGCACCAAGAATTAAGCAGTGTTTATCATGGAAAAGCAGAGGGAAGCCAAGACTGCACCTGCCTATTCCTTCCTAACAGGTAGTGCCACGGCTCCTTGGCTTTCAAAGCCCTGGACTGTCCCTGGTGTCTTCCAAAAGGAGCAAGGAGTTAGAAAAAATGCAGTTGGGTGCACTTTGTGTCAGAGTGAGGTACCCAGGGCTCCACAAAGGTGGGGCTTCGAAAGAAGAAGTCTGGGTGATCTGAGTAGGTGTGACCCAGGTGACATAAAAAGTGATTGGGAAATATGCTGTGGAAATGCAGAAGCTGTTTCTTGGCCCCTCTCTGCCCTGCCCCAGGGTGGGACACAAGGCTCTGTGTGTCCCTGAGTGATGTCCTGTGTTTTAAGTCTGTTGCTTCACTAGGCCAAACACCCTTGTGGCATTTGTCATTTCCCCATCACCGGGTCAGAAATCATTGTGAGCCCAGGGACCCTGCTCATCTGTCCCTCATTTCTTCATCCCAGCTTTGGGGACAAGCTTGGCTTTGGCACATCCAGTGTGGGCCACTTTGAAGCTCCAGGAGGCAAATGAAACAAAGGAATCTGTGCCTGACAATACAGGGCAATAGCCCAAACACGATCTTCCTCATACGGGATTCAAATGAACCAGGAGCCACCTCAGCTGCTCAGGCAGGACACAGCAGGGACAGGCTGGCACCTGCCAGGAGAATCTCACCTCCCCAAGGTGGAATATTTAACACTGAGCTGACACCAAACCATTTCCCTCATGGATCTGCTGCAATTTCAAAGCTGTGACCTCAGGCTGCCCTGTTCTGGAAATGCTACAACACACCGTTGCTAACCTCCTTACATTTCTGATGTGCAAATCCTTCCAAGAGAAAGACTTTGAGGAATTTGTTTCTGTGGGACAATGAATCAGCCCAGAAGCCAACATGCACCTGTCAGACTCCAGGCACTGGCACAGACCTCGACCAACAGCTCTGCGGGCAGTGAGGAGCTGGTGCTGTGTGGGCAGGATCACAACTGGGAGCTGTGGATGTGCTGCTGCCCTCACAGACCCCCTGCACCAGAAATATCATCTCCTGCACCTCAGAAAAACAGGAAAAGCCATGTCCTGGAAGTTTTTACACACAGCCACAGCTTTGGTCCCCTTAGACAGCGTCTGGCTGCTCAAAATGCACCTCCCTGGCTCAGGTAGCTTTAGCTGGCCAGGGCTCAGGGCAAAAGGCAGCATTCAGGAGGGGCTGAGCGCATTCAAGCTGCACACAGAGCCCTCTCCAAAATTTCCTGCTCCTGCCATACTTGCAGCAGCGCCCAACAGCGATCTAAAAGCCCCAGGGCAATTGAAAAGATCCCTACAGACTAGGAAATATTTCTCTCCTTCTTGAAAGCTGAGTTTTATTATTTGTGTCTGAACAGTCCGTGATTAATCAAGGGGTTTCCATGGCACCTCCCCAGTTCAGTGCACTGGAACAGGAGCAGAACGAAGGAGTGGCTCTGGCAGGGGTTTGAACTTGCCCACGCCGGGGCCTTGCTCAGCTGTGTGCGCTCACCTGGGCCCCTCAGCTGTCTCTTGGCTGCTCCGTGTTTCATCACACCCCAGTCGCTGCCTCCTCGGCAGGAAGGGCTGACACTGGCCCAGGGGGCACATTCCCATCCCTGCCCTCCTACCAGGACACAGATTTTAGCAGAGTTGACAACACGAGCGAGGTTTTTTGCAGCTGATATCACTGACAACCTTTATTCTAAGTAGGGAAGAAAAGTGTGGGAATGATCCAGCCTGGACCTTGCCTCACTGATTGGCATTTCTGTGGCTTTGGTCTCAGAACTTCCCAGAATATGTCACAAACTTATCTTTCCTTCTGCCAGGAGTCAGGAGTGTGGCACCCGAACCTCCAGCCTATGCTACGTTCAGCATTAAGGAGAGAAACCTTTTCCCTGTTCCCATGACAAACACCTCATCCAGGGGTATGAGGTGATGATGTCACTGCCCAGGGCGGCCGTGTGAGCTGCCCTGGCTGATGAAATGGTGACTTCAGCACGGTGACTTCACCCGGCTCTGGAGCAGTGCCCGGTGCTCCCAGCCAAGGGCAGGGCTCTGCAGGTCAGACCTTCCTGCTCAGCTGCACCCCGGGCAGAGCACCAGGAAATGCTGGAGCAGATCACCCCCAGCTGGAAGGACTTCTGGTAGGCACGGCTTCATTTCAGGCCAGAAGAGATTCCTTAGCCTTGCCAGACTCTTAGGATCACCCTGTTACGCTACTAAGAGATGTCAGTATCAGAGAACAGAATCCCAGAATGGTTTGGCCTGGGAGAAACATTAACGCTTATCCAGTTCCACTCCAGCCATGGCAGGGACACCTTCGCTATCCCAGGCTGCTCCAAGCTCTGTTCAACCTGGCCTCGAAAAAATTACACACCAGGGCCAAGTGGGAGCCCTGTGGGATACAGGCACAGCTGGGCTGCTGGGTTACTTGGTGTCCTGGTTTAGGGCAAGTTTGGGAGGAAAAACAAATGGGATACAATTCAGCATCATAAAGTCACCCTAGGACATATGGGAAAAAGGAAGAAGCTCAGCCTAGTTGATCTAGTTGATTTGCACCCAAGTGACAGTCTGAGACTCTCTGGCACAGGGAGTGCTGCTCAGCAGCAGGAGGATGATGCTTCTACAGAATTGTGGAATCATACAGTCATGGAATGGTTTGGGCTGGAAGGGACCTTAAAACTCATCTCATTCCATCCCCTGCTATGGGCAATAGCACCCTCCACTAGACCAGGTTCTTTCAAGTTCTGTCCAGCCTGGCCTTGCTCCAGGTGCTCCCTGGTGAATCTCTATTCTCTGGATTAATCGCTGTTCCTTGGATA
This sequence comes from Hirundo rustica, assembly GCF_015227805.2. NCBI lineage: Eukaryota > Metazoa > Chordata > Aves > Passeriformes > Hirundinidae > Hirundo > Hirundo rustica. The sequence continues at coordinate 2,315,907 of NC_053473.1, read as the reverse complement.
AACTGCTTTTCCCTGGGTTCAGGAGCCCCTGCTAAAGGCCCGCTGCTCCTGGCACTCCGAGAGCCGGCTTGCACCCGGTGCTCTGAGGGCTCGGCCGTCCCTAGGGCTCTGAGGATTTGGCCGTTCCCGGCACTCTGAGGGCTCGGCCATTCCCAGAGCTCTGAGGGCTCGACCGTTCCCGTTCCCGGCTCTCTGAGGGTGCAGCCGTTCCCGTTCCCCGAGCTCTAAGGGCTCAGCCGTTCCCCCTCACGGCTCTCTCAGGGCTCGGTCGTTCCCAGAGCTCTCAGGGCTCGGCCGTTCCCATTCCCTGCTCTCCCAGGGTTCGGCCGCTCCCGTTCCCCGAGCTCTCAGGAATCGGCCGTTCCCGGGGCTCTGAGGGCTCAGCCGTTCCCCCCTCCTGGCTCTCTGAGGGCTCGGCCGTTCCCACCCCCATCTCTCCGAGGGGCGGGGCTGGCTGCCCTCACGGCTGCCCTCACGGCTGCCCTCACGGCTGCCCTCACGGCTGCCCTCACGGCTGCCCTCACGGCTGCCCTCACGGCTGCCCTCAGCCAAGATGGCGGCTGCGGCAATCGCCGGCTCTGTGCATGCGCCGTGCGAGCCTTTAGAAATTGGTGTAAACTTTGTTAATTTGTGGCGGTGGCGATTAATAAATATTTTTTTTCTGTGTTGTTATATTCTCTCTGCACAGCTCAGACCGTGTCTGACACAGATGATAAAGCCAGGCCTGTTGTCAGTAACACCCACTTTGTGCTGGTGGTCCCAAGTCAGGGAGGATTTAGAGAATGCCAGACTGGTTTGGGTGGGAGGAGGCCTTAAGGCTCATCTCCTTCCACTTCTTACTAAAGGGTGAGGACAAGAAGATGTTAGAGCAGAGCACCTTCAGCTGGGAGATCTTTGGGCAGGCAGGACTTCATTCCAGCCTAGAAGAGTTTTGTTAGCCTATGTGGACCCTTAGGATCACTGTTATACCAGAAAGACACTCGAAAATTAGATCACAGAATTGCAGAATGGTTTGGGTTGGAAGGGGCCTCAAAGCTCATCCTGTTCCCCCCCCTGCCATGGCAGGGACACCTTCCACTAGCCCAGGTTGCTCCAAGCCCTGTCCAACCTAGCCTTGAAATAAATACACAGCCGAGAGGAGCGGGAGCCCTGTGGGAGGCAGGCACAGGTGGGAGTGCTGGGAACTCCAGTGTGGCTGGAGTACTTGGTGAAACTTATAAAAACTCAGCTTGAGAGAGCTCAGAAGGAGATTTTATAGTCCTGCTCTCCAGTTCAAAGCACTGCGTGCTGGGAGTTCAAACCAGGGCACTCAAGATATGGTTTAGCTGTGTAGAAGTGAGAGGTTTCAAGGAAAAGTAAAGGTCTCCTTCATTGCAGAAGGAATTAATAAGCCTGAGTGGATGTGCCCATGTGTCTCAGAGCTCCCCAAAATCTTGGCAATAGTTACAGTCTCATGAAATCCAGCTGCTTGTGATGAGAGACACCAGCTGCTGCTCCGGGAAGGGATAGAAACTGATGTCAACTGAATATTTGAAAATATTCAAAATATTTTAGCAGTAAGAGCTTCAGAAACTTAAATTGTAAAAAATAACGGAATGGTTTTTTCCTGTTCTGGGAATACAGCTGGGTCCGACTGTCATGTGGTGCAAGAGGGAGCATCGGTTTGAGGACAACAGTGCTGCTCCTGTAGCTGTTGGCTGCTTCCCTATTCCTGATCAGCTTCAGCACCCAAAAGATTCCAGGCTCGCTGAGACTGAGAAGAAGCAAGACTAAAGCACTCGTGTGGTGGGCAAATCTAAGATCCGATTTCCAGCCTTTAAACACTTTGTCCTTAAATACAGCACTGAGCAGACAGATGGTTTGACCTTCCTCCCGTCTCACTTGTCGGAGTGGGCTGGGCTGCGCGTGGCTGCGCGTTTGTCTGCGAGCGGAGCGGGGTGGCCGTGCCATCTGCCAGGTGGCTCTGGACTCGCTGGATCCAACTGTCAGCTTTGGGAAAGGATCCCGCATCCACACGAGCAGATCCCTGGCAGCACCTGTGGGGTTCAGAGCCCGAGCGCTGAAAAGCAGCTCTTGGAAGGAAAAAGGCTCATCGTGGCGGTGTCGTGCTGTTGGATACAATCACAGTCCAGGATAAAAGCTGCTTTTAAGGAGCAGTGCTGCAATGGCTGTGACAAGTGACTGGAGCAGGCCAAATGGAGTTTGTTTTCCTTCTGTCCCTGGTGTTTAGGAGCCAGGGAGCTGTGCAGCCGGTGCTTTGTACCGCGTCAATTGACGGCAACAGTCACAGTCTGTGTGAGAGCATCACATGCCTGGCCAAGATGAAGGGGACCCCAGGGAGGTCTTGGCATCTGTCACTGGCACTTTGGAGGAGGAGGAGAGCACAGAATGCTGTGTGGGGTTTGATCTGGGGGCTTTTGTGGCCAGAGTGTGTGGGTGAATCTGCTGGTCCCTAAGAGGGCCGGGGGTTTTGAGTCACAGCCCCTGTTGTGCCTCAGTTCTGCTGCTTTAGGGGGGCAGTTCCGCAGGTTTTAGACAAAGAGAATTTAAGGAGGGACCTGGCTGGCTGGACTGTGTTTGTCCAAGCTGTCCTGCTTTCCCTGGACAAGGAGATGACTTGTTGATCAGATGGCGGGGTTCAGATGGAGGGGTTGTGCTTGGAGGGCAACATGCACAGCAAGGCACAACTTCCCCTTCTGTCCCTGCTCTCAGTGTCTGCGTGAGTCACATCCCATCTGTCCCTCTGTGGAGCCAAGAGGGGAGATACGGGGTTGAAATAGAAATTTGGGCTGTGCTGGTACAGCCCATGCTGGCACCAAATGGGGATCAGAGCCAAAGGTTCCTGCTCCTCCCGGACAAATAACTGCTGTCTTTGGTGGACAGGAACACTTTGAGCCTCAGGCTGCTTACTGCATCCCTGTCCTTTCCCAGCCTTGTCCCCTGGGACAAACCACCAGGTGCAGGTGTCCCATGGAGGTAATTCCCAAAATAAGGTCAGGGAAAGGGGAGGGAGGGATGAACCCAATGCGCTGGCCTGTGCACCTGAGGAGCTGTGGGTAGGAAGGGTCTGTGGAGATGCTCAGCCTTTTACAATTCATAGACTGAGCTTTTATTCCCACAGGATCTTGGGGAAGCGCTGTGCTGGATGGAGAGAACGAGAGCTTTGTCTCTGCCAAGGCCAGCAGTGCAAGGGGGGATCTGCTCAGGGCTCTGCAAAGTGGTGATTGCAGCTCAGACAGGGTTGAGCCCAGTGGGGATTGTCGCAGAAGTGGGAGCAACGCACATCTGTGGGAGAGGTCCTTAAAGCCCTTGTTCACACTCAGGAAATCCTTAGTGAAGTGAGCTGGAGCCAGTCACCATCTCTTCACATCTCTGCCTGGGAAACGAGGGAATGTGGCTCGGCAGAGCTGTGGATTTCTGCAGAGCTTCACAAGAGGGCAGAAAACAGCTGCAGAAGAGTGAGTGGCTCTGGGAGCCTGACAGTGACTTTCTGATGGAAAATTCTAAGGGAAGCTGGGGTCTGCTTGGAGGCAGGAGCGTACTGCGGATTTGCCAGCAGAGCTGGCATAAACACGGAGCAGAGAGCAAAGCCAAGAGCAGCGTCCCTGCCGAGAGCACCCTGTGTGAGCAGCTCTGCGTTTCATACGAGCAGCCACAGCCTTCCCCATCCCTCTGCCTCCTGGGGACGGCAAAGGGGGTTTATTCCAGGTGCAAGTGTGGGGAGAGCAGGAAGGAGAAATGAAGCTATGAGATGGTGTTTACTCAGGGTTGTGGGAGGTTTGAGAAGGGGTGGTCGGATGTGGTTATTCCCTTGCTTAGCTGAAGTTCAGCCCCTCTTGTCCCAAAGATGCTTTTTCTCCTGTTTCCCAAACAAGAATTGGGGTTTACCCCTGGAAATTGGTGTGCTGGAGGGAGAACAGAGCTCTCCCTGGGGCAGATAAATCACTGGCCATGCACGGTGGTGTCCAGGCAGACCCATCACCCTGAGTGTGCCTTGCTTAGACCTGGCCTAGGGAAAACCCTGCCATGGCCACATCAAAGCCACCAGCCATGGCCTCGGGGGGCTCCGAGTTTGCCAGCTCCAAGGAACCCATAAGAGGGATTTGTATGTGTGAAATTAAAGTCATCACCCATGAGAACCAGCACTTAACCCCCGCTTCTCCAGCTCTGGTACCCAGGGGTTTGGAGACGTGCCGTGTGTCTGGCACCACGGGCAGGAGCAGCCAGCAGGCCCAGCTTGTCCTTTTCCACAGCTGAGCCCCGGGCAGCCCTTCTCCCAGCATGGAGAGTGAAGTGAATGTCTTTGTACCTTCACAAGGAGAAGGAAGCTGGAAGTGCTGATTTCCCCCTTTTCCAAACAAGCTCTTTGAACCTTGGGCTCTGACTACTCAGCACCAAGTTTCTCCAGGGCTGGAATAGGTGTTGGATGCTGTTTTCCTTTCCCCCCATTTCTAACAGAGGGAGGACAGCCTCAGGCTCTGGATATTTTTTCTCTCCTCCATTGATTTGCCTGTAGGAGCAGAGCCCAGGTCCTGACTCTCATCCTCCCTGCAACCCCCAGACAACACCCAGCCCCTCGCTGTGGGAGCAGATGGAGAACCACGGAGCAGATGGATCCTGATGGGAGCTTATGGTGTAACCCCAAAGGACCCCCCGGGATGCTCCAGGTTGCAAACCAGCACAACAGAGAGCAGGGCAAGGACAGATCCGACACACCAAGAATCAATCTTACACCGCCTAAGTGCTGGGAAGAGCCTGGGGAAACACAGCAGCTGTTTAGACTCAGACTTGAACTAAACATCCTGCAAAGCAAAGTCTCGCCTCTTAAAACCCTTCACCTGTGACGGGGAATTTTCCTGAGACGTCCTGGCAGCCAGGCTGACTCCCAGGGAAGTGCAGAACCCGTGGCACCTGGGCCACCAGCCTTCCCTCATGGGGACTCTGGCCTGGAGGTGGGACTTGCCCATGTGGATCTGCTTTAGGAAATCGGTGCCAAAGTCTTTAAAATAATTTACAAACCGCTTTCGCTTTGCATTATTTAAAAGGAACTAAAAATAAATCTTTAGTTGTAAAGCAAAATAAAAACACTGCCATCTTTCATTTCAGTTATTATACAGTAGCTGGCATTCTTTAGACAAAGCTTAAAATAACCATGAACATACCAGTGAAAATAAATGCGTGAGTCATGTTTGTTAACGCGGGATTAGAAGTATTGCTCTTGGCTCTCCTCCTGTGTAGCATCGTCTGCTCTTTCAAGCAGATACAAGGTTTTGGCTGGGCTGGTGAAAGAAAATTCATGATCCATCAATTCTAGGTCATCCTGAGAGGGACCTGTGTAAGGTGATTTTAAACCAGGGGCTATTTTTTGTCGATTTGTCAATCTCTGGCACCGTGGTGTTGTGAATATTGTGTACTGTGAACTGATGGTAGGAATCAGATTTATACTTCACTCTTTGTCTGTGTAAGCTTGGTTTGGGGGGGTTAAATGCTAAAATGGTTTGGGTTGGAAAGGACCTTAAGACTCACCCAGTTTCACCCCTCTGCCATGGGCAGCGACACCTTCCACTATCCCAGAGTGCTCCAAGCCCCATCCAAACCTGGCCTTGGACACTTCCAGGGATAAGGCAGCTGCTCAGGGCAACCTGTGCCAGGACCTCACCACCCTCTGAATAAAGAAATTCTTTGTAATATCTAATCTAACCCTGCCCTCTCAGTTTATTAACATTCCCCCTTGTCCTATCACTATCTGCCATTTAAAGATTCTCTCTCTCTCCTTTTTTTAAGCCCTGAAGGTTCTGGAAAGCTGCAGTGAGATCTCCCCACAGCCGTTTTTTCTCCATCCTGAACAAAAAAATGGGGAAACTCACTCGAATATTCATCTCCAGAGGTGCTGTGTGCTGGGCTGGCTCCTGCATTTCTCTGCTCTCCTTTTATGACTCTCCTCCCTGGGGCTGGAGTGGAGACAGGAGGAGGGTGGTACCAGCATGGCATTTCCAGAAGTTGCTCATGGGCTTCAGGCTGTGTGTGGTCCATCATCTGCTTTTCGACTACAAAGACCCCAGATTTCCTCTTTGGAACAAACTGGTGCTGGCGTTTTGCTCTCTGCCTCTTGCCTGCAGCTGGGCGCAGAGAGGGGCCAGCAAGATGTCGTTCAAATCCCATCTCAGCCACTGTGGGGCTGCTGCAGAGGGTGGAGCAGCCATGGGAGGGGAGAGCAGCGGCCTGGTGATGTGCTGGTGGGCATGGCCAGGCAGCTGGATGTCTGTCAGAGTGCACTCACTCCCTGTGGCCAAAGCAGAGGGCTTTGGGACAGCAGGACAGGACGGACGCTGCCCTTGTCCCTGCGCGTGGCTCTCATGGAGGTTTTGGGGTGCTTTGAGGAGACATCAGTGGCCCTGTGTGGAGCAGCTGAATCTCCAGGGCTTAACAGCTTTGACAGCCCAGCTCTGCTGGGTGTTGCTCTGGCAGGAGTTACCTTCCTGGCTGCCTGGAGGTGACTGTCCCTGCAGGAGGGGTGGCTCGGTGCTCACATGTGTCCGCACCCCGCTGCCGGGGCTCACAGCCAGGCCCGGCACCACGAGCTGGGGTGACAGGGGTTGGAGCCAGGCGGTGACATGCAGCGTTCAGGAGGCAAGAGACAGCAGTGACAGCTGGCCTTTTGTGACAAGACAGGGCCAGACAGTCAGAAAGGACCCCAGGAGAGACAGGAGAGCGCATGTGGAAGATGCAGAGCAAGGATTCCGGCAAGCAGCTGGTCAAGGATCTTTCTGAAGGACCTGTAGTGAGTTGTGGAGCCTCAAATCAGAGACAGAATCATGGAATCCTGTAATCCAGAATGCTTTGGGTTGGAAGAAACCTTAAAGATCATCCAGGTCCAGCCTCTAACTGGGCAGGGACACCTTCCACTAGACCAAGTCGCTCCAACCTGGCCTTGGACACTTCCAGGGATGGGACAGCCACAGCTTCTCTGGAAGACCTGTGCCAGGGCTTTACCATCCTCACAGGGAAGAATTTCTTTCTAACATCCATTCTAGATCTACTTTCTTTCAGTTTGAAACCTTTCCCTCCTGGTCTGCCATTACGTGTCCTTGTAAAATGTTTCTCTCCACCTTTCTTGAAGGCTCCCTACAAGAAAACAACTCTGTAATCCACATAATCCATCTGCATCCAGGTCTGCTGCCCTGGGTCCCTCTCTGGGAAGGTCTCAAGAGGTGCAAGGTGGATCTTAGCTCTGCCTTGCACCTGAATTTCAGCATCCTCCTCCTCCTCTAATCATCCACCCCATGGCTGGCAAAATGGGAAATGTGAAGTACGTTACCCCCCCATAATCTTTGTATTTTTTGGTGTCAGCCTCCTTCTGCAGGGGATTTCCGTGTCTTCCTCTTTTCATAAGAGGAATTCTTTAAATATCCCAGTCCAAATATAGGCCAGCAAGAGGGATTTCTTATATGTCTAATTAAGGAAAAACCCCAACCCACCAGGTCTGGGTTGCACTGCTTAGTACAGCACGATTGTATCTCGAGTGTGATGCTCTTTCTTAGTTATTGTGTCTCTAGATCCTTGGCTCACGTTTTTCAGGGCAGACACAAGCTGGGAACTCCCACTTTGGGAGGGAAATCAGGAAAAAAAAAAAAGACTGAAAAATAATCAGTGAGTGCTGGTGCATGTAGCTGACAGAAAGCATTAGCGCTGAATTCCTCAGACAGAACTTGGCTTCATTAGACAAGTTAGTAGTGATGCATATTAATTGAGGAGGAACACATTTTTGTTATTTATGAGGGAGAAAAACGCATTTTCCTATGAATATTTAATGAAGCATCCCCTTCCCCCCTGTTCAATTTTTCCTGCTTGTTTCAGCCGAGTTCAAATGGGCTTCTGGGCAGAAGGAGTCCAACTCACTGCTGTGCCATCTGAAAAACAGCGCCGGCTTGTGACCTCCCCTGTCTCAGGGGCTTCACACCTCCCTCAGTGGCTCTTAATTCTTTGATTTTTATTACTGCCGTTGTGCAAAGTGTCAGAGCTCCCAGTCTGGTGTGAGAATTCCCCCATCCTGCTCCTGATGCTGCCTCCACATGGTGCTCAGGCACTGTGAGACTGTCCAAAATTTCTTTATTTCTGCAGAGACTGAAAATCACGGTTTGAAATCCCATTCCCAGCCTGAATTTTTGTATTGGTTGGAGCAGGATTGTGGCGTTAAGGCCAAGAAAAACGTGGGTCGAGATGCCTTCTGCAAGAAGAGGTTCAGCTGCCCTGGGTGAACCCCAGATCTGCTGCTCTTTTCAATGCCAGGAGAGACTGGGAACCAGCACTCCCTGAACAATTTTTAGTAGAAATGCCTCGAGAAACCATTCTTCCCTTCCTCCCTCCAGACTTTGATTTTTATCCCTTTGGATTTCTGGTGGTGGGTGGAGGAAGCCGCGAGAAAGGTCAGGGCAACCCCGCTTGGCTGGAGGCGCGTCCGGACATTTTGGGATGACAGCGGCCTTTTCTAAGATCCCCTGGCAGAGCAGAGGCAGAGGAGAGCCCCTTGCTTTCCTTCATCCCCTGGCAGCCTGGCCTCTGCCACCTGACATGGGCAGCAGCCTGGCACTCGTGGGGGCATCGGGCTGCTGGGTGCTGATCCAAGCGGAATCAGACCCTTGGCTGGCGGGGTGGCAGCTCCTTCCTCTGTGCTCCTTTGGCTCGCAAACGAAAGAGGAGAAGCCAGAGGCTGCTGGCGGGTCCCAGCCGTCAGGGCTGCTCTCCTGCTTCACTGACAATGTGTTAATTGCCTGCCTGGCGAGTGGCTCTGCTGGCTGCCTGCTGCTGGGGCTCTTTTGTTCTTCTTCCTCTCGGAAATAAAAAAGAAATATCTGCAAAGAGCCCCGTGCTTTCCCCCATCCCTCCCAGCGAGAAATGCGGTGTATCAGATTTGTCCCCAGAAACCGGGAGAACTCAGCCCCCTGCGCCTTGGGGGAGCAGAGGACACAAATTCCCTTATTGCCAGCACTGAGGATGGACGCTGCTTCCTCCCGTAGGATCCTCCTCTCTCCCCTTGCTTAACCCCGCTGAGCAAACAGGGGTTGGTCCCTCGTAGGGAGCAGAGTCTTGCAGAAGAGGAGTTTGGATTCTGCTGGGCACCTCTTGCTGTGCTGAGCAGCACTGAGGAGCTCTGAGGAGCACTGAGGAGCTCTGAGGAGCACTGAGGAGCACTGAGGAGCTCTGAGGAGCACTGAGGAGCACTGAGGAGCTCTGAGGAGCACTGAGGAGCAGTGAGTAGTGCTGAGGAGTGCTGAGGAACACTGAGGAGCTCTGAGCAGCACTGAGCAGCACTGAGGAGCTCTGAGGAGCACTGAGGAGCACTGAGGAGCAGTGAGTAGTGCTGAGGAGCACTGAGGAGCTCTGAGGAGCACTGAGGAGTGCTGAGGAACACTGAGGAGCACTGAGGAGCACTGAGGAGCAGTGAGTAATGCTGAGGAGTGCTGAGGAGCACTGAGGAGCTCTGAGCAGCACTGAGTAGTGCTGAGGAGCACTGAGGAGCACTGAGGAGCAGTGAGTAGTGCTGAGGAGCACTGAGGAGCACTGAGCAGCACTGAGCAGCACTGAGCAGCACTGAGCAGCACTGAGTACTGCTGAGGAGCACTGAGGAGCACTGAGGAACATTGAGCAGCACTGAGCAGTTCTGAGCAGCACTGAGGAGCTCTGAGGAGCACTGAGGAGCACTGAGGAACATTGAGCAGCACTGAGGAACACTGAGCAGCTCTGAGCAGCTCTGAGCAGCTCTGAGCAGCACTGAGGAGCTCTGAGGAGCACTGAGGAACACTGAGCAGCACTGAGCAGCACTGAGGAACATTGAGCAGCACTGAGCAGCTCTGAGCAGCTCTGAGCAGCACTGAGGAGCTCTGAGGAGCACTGTGTAACAATAAGCTGCAATGCACAACACTGAGGCACAGAGCAGCACCGAGCTGCACGATTGCCTCCCCCGTGCTGATGCAATGGCCCAGAGCTGGAGCTGTTTGCCAGCCCCGCCGAGCAGAGCCGGCCCTGCGCTCCTGCCTTGGGTGACTGTCACACACAAGGTTATTACGGGTGACAGCCTTGTCTCCCCTCTGAGAAATCACACACCAGCGCCGTATCCATTGCACTCAAATTCACTGAAGACAATAAATGACCCATGTCTCTCTTTAGGCTGGGGTGTTTTAATACAGAGAATGGCGTTGCTGTTCAAATCCTGCTTTGGGAGAGCCTCCTGCCTCCCGCAGCCAGAGCTATCTGGCAGTTTCTCCTCACCTTGGCTGGCAGCATATTTTCCTGCTGCCCTGGAGCCACGGTGGGGCTGGTGGGTGGCTGTGCTCAGCGCTGCGCGGAGGTGGCAGAGCCCTGCTTTGCCTGCAGGCAGCTCTGATGAGGTTTGGCAGCCCAGAAGAGCAGCCTCGACTCCTTGCCAAACATTTCTCTCTCTGCTTCACGTGGTTTGGCTGGATTGTAACCCCAGAGGTGGGGGCAGACTGAGAACACTTTCAGAGACGGGAGCGTGTGGGGACAGTCTGGGTGTCTCTTCACTCCCGTTTCTCATTTGTGGCTGCACTAAGGTTTAATTTGGCCCTCCAAAGAGGAATTTTCTTCCCCTGTCCCCCTTCCCAAGTGGTGCAAATAATTGCTATGTGCTCCTTACATGGCGTTTGGGGTCAGATTCCCATAAAGTGCGGCAGTTCCTGAAATCTAGGGGGAATAATGATGCTCCTTTGGCTGGTTTGACCTCAGAGCTTCTCTCTTGCAATGATTTCTTGCAGGTTTCCAATCCCAGACACTGTCTGAGGCACAGAAGGACTGTGAGGTGGAAGGCTGAGATCACACCCAAAGCCCACAGAAACCATCAGCTCTTTTCCTGCAGACTCTGGGCAGGCAATACCTTTTTGACCCATTTATAGCCGAGTCTAACAGTGAAAACCACCCACCAGGAAGTGGAGGTTGGGTCCCAGGCCAAGGTGTTGAAATTCATGTCTTTTAAGGATGGAAGAACTTGCTGGAAGAACCTCACTTATAACAGCACCCACCCCAAGCAGATGAGGTGCTTTTCCAGGTAGTTCTTACCTGCAGGGACCCTATAGACTTCCACAGGGAACACTGGTGTACCTGTTACTAAAAGGTTGACAAATGTGAGTATAAAATGGGATGGAAGCCCTCAGCTCCTGGGTGGATGAGTCTGGATGCTGGACCATGAATTTGAGGATAAATCCTATATATTCATCCTGGAGAAGAAAAGGCTTTGACCTGAAGGGAGCCTACAAGAAACACAGAGTGAGACTATTTATAGGTGCCTAGAGTGACAGGACATGGGGGAACAGCTTCAAACTAACAGTGAGTAGGGTGGGATGGGATCTTAGGAAAAATTCTTCCCTGTGAGGGTGCTGAGGCCCTGGCACAGGCTGTCCAGAGAAGTTGTGGCTGCCCCAGCCTCAGAAATGTTCAAGACCAGGTTGGACAGGGCTTGGAGCAACCTGGAATAGTGGAAGATGTCCCTGCCTGTGTCAGAGGGTGGGACTGGATGATCTTTAAGTCCTTTCAAACTCAAACCATCCCATGATTCTATCACACTTGTTCCACCAGCCTTCCTGGGGCTGCCCAGAAGTGGTGAGAGTGGCTGTGCAGGACATGGCTCCATTCCACACCCCACTGGAGTGACCTTCTCCTGTGCCTCTTGATGTGTGACAGCGAAGTCCCCGGCAGGAGGAGATGCATTCTGGTGCCAAAAAGCTTCAATGCCGACCTGCTTGGTGCTCCCGGAGCTGTCAGCGCTGGCGGCGGGACACGGGGAGCCCCCTCCTCCCTCCGCCTCCTGTGAGCGTGCACCGGGAAGGGTTTCACGTGGCAAATAGAGCAGAAGGAATTGAGCAGAGCATGTGCTCCTTCTAAAGATAGCACACTGGGGTTCGCATCAAGGATCCTGCCACGCTCGGCATCCACAGCGGCTCCCTTCGCGACAGGTCCCGCGGCGCGCTGGAAGGACGCCAGGCGCGGGGTTCCTGGGACTTCCCTGCCCTGCTGCAGTGGACTAGAAAACGTACCCACGGAGTGTGAAAAGGGGACGTGGCTCAGGTGCTCCTGGCACTGCAGGTGTGGTTTGGGGGGGTCTGCAGATGCTGCTGTGAGGCGGGGTAAGGCCGCACCTGAGCCGTGCCCCCCGCGTGACACGGCGCTCTGCCCGCGGGGAGCAGCAGCCCAGCCCTGTCTGATGGCCTTGACGTTGGCTGGTGGCTCCACGTGTCACTGACATCGCCTCCGAGGCCACCAGGGTACGTGCCCAAGGTGCTCTTAGGGGAATGGTGTGATTTCCTGCTTTCTCTCCCCACCCTGGGTATCGGTGTCGGGCTGGGATTCCCCACACGCGGGGAACCCTGCGGAGGCTCCGGCTCCAGGCGCTGCTGGAGCAGATGTAGGATGTGGGCCCGGGATTTCCACGGGATTGTTCAGCACATTAAATCCAACCGTGCTTGCTGGCCTGAAGGTCCTCCATCTGGCACACTCAGCCTGAGCTCACCAGGCTGGTGCTGCTCGTGGAGAAGGGGATGGGAGCTGGGAGAGGTGTTTCTGCTCAAAGTAAATCTCAAGCCAAACAGGTTTTGCGTGGCTCTGTGTAACTCTGCACCTCTGCAGTGACAACAGAGAGTGTCACAGGGTCCCCTGCAGCCACCCAGCATCCTGGTTTGCATTAAAATCTGGAGGGTCTGGGTTTTTTGGTGGATGTAATTGTGATTTGTGGCGTCCTTATGCAAGGATCTGTGGAAATACGTAGTCCTCATGAAGAACTGGCCCTATGGGAAAGGTGGGAGGCAGGGCCTGATCCCCCTTTTGCAAATAAAAGGAAGAAATCGTTGTCTCATGTAATTCCCACCCAGTTCCTGGTATTACAGAGTATCCCTTCCAAACATCAGCTCCTTCTGTGGAACAGGATGAGGCTGACAGCATCACGGCCATCAAAAACCGGGAAGAGAGTGGAAAAGACACAACAGTGTACCTGGGGAAAAAAAATAACCCTGTCGAGTCCCATTACAGCAAGAGGAGCAGCTGCTGCAGGGCTGAGAGGGAAGCACTGTCTGGTGAGGTCTCGTGGGGTTTGACACACGTCCAGCCGTGCCTGCAGAAGGGATTTGTGCTCTCGGTGTGGCTGTGGCAGTGCTGGATGGTGTCAGGCCCTTTCCAGTTTGAGAGCTGCAGCGTTCTGATGGGAAGGAACATCCCAGGCTGTGGGTTCCGCTGTGGGGGAAGCGCAGGTTGGGACATGGCAGAAAGCAGGAGGTGATGGAGGGGGACTGGAGACACGCCTGGGGTGTCTGGTGCATTGGACAAGATCTTGAGTTCCTTCTCACCAGCAGCAGGTACTGAGCACTGCTGGGTGTCCCCATCCAAGTTTTCCATGTAGGAGTGGGGAAACCCCTCGCTTTATGCCACAGCCTCATCTGAACATACTTCTGGTAGGATTTGGGGCCAGCCCAAGCTAAAACAAATCCCTCAGACCCTTTTCTCTTTCCCTAGGAGGGCGTCAGGGAGTTAAGCATTAAATCACAGCCAACGTAAAATCAGGAGCCCTGGAACTTTCGCTCAACTGCCTCCATTTACCGTGAATTCTCCCCTGGGCTGTTTTGTGTTTCCGTCAATTGCTGGATTTTAGTGTTTACCATTCCCTGCCCTCCCCGCTGGGATCCAAATATCCTCAACTCTGCTTTTCGTCCAGGTTTTTATGCTTGGTTGTTTTCTCAATCCAAACATGGTGCAACAAAACTGCATTTATCAGGGATTAGCTGATCTAATCCCATAAATGTGGTTTTACCTGGCTATCAGGGGCAGGTCAGTGTGCAGGGCTTTCTCCACTGCTGTACTGGGCCAAAGCATTTCTAGATCCCTCCCTGTCAGGAGGACAAGCTTTTCCTTGTTTTTAGGATTATTTTGATGAGGGTTAGGAAAACAGTGGAGATGTCTGCCTGTCTTTGCAGGTTCAATATCCCCCTTTTTCACTTTCCTGTCTCCGGCACCTCAAAAATCACTGCAGGTTTAATGGAGGAATTATTATTAAAAATAAATACAAGCCTGCTTAACAGCCTGGCAGCAGCCACCACTGGGCTCAAGTCCCTGTGGACGGGATTTTGAAGTTTCCTCAAGCAGCACTGAAGGTTTATTGTCTGCTGAGCTTTGCCTCTGTACCAATAACGCTCCCAAATGACAAATATCTGCCAGGCAGGAGGAGCTGGGCACAATGTGTCTGTTCATGGCAGGCTGATGGGGGCACCTGGCTCCCCTCCATGGACCCGGCTGCACCTCTGGGTGTGGAATTGGGAAGGGTGGTCAGGAAAACTGGAATTGGGGTGGGAGCTGTCACCTCTGAGCTGGGCAGGGGGATCTGCTCCGGCCTGGCACGTGGTGCTCTCAGGTGGGCACCTGGGAGTGCTGGAAGTCGCTGTCACCACGCACTGGTGACACGGGGAGGGGACAGAGGTTGGCTCCGTGCTGGGAACTCAAATGGATCAGCCCAGCTCCCCCATCCCAACCTCTCCTCCACGCCATGGGCACGATGGGATGGAGTGGGATGGATGGGATGGAAGGGATGAGATGGGATAGGATGGGATAGATGAGAAGAGAAGAGTGGGATGGGATGGGATGGGATGGGATGGGATGGGATGGGATGGGATGGGATGGGATGGGATGGGATGGGATGGGATGGGACGGGATGGATGGATGGATGGATGGATGGATGGATGGATGGATGGATGGATGGATGGAAGGAAGAGATTGGATAGAATAGGATGAAATGCGAAGGTGTGGGATGGAGGACATGGGAAGGAAGGAGATTGGATGGGATGGAATAGATGGGATGGGATGGGATGGGATGGGATGGGATGGGATGGGATGGGATGGGATGGGATGGGATGGATGGGATGGGATGGGATGGGATGGGATGGGATGGGATGGGATGGGATGGGATGGGATGGGATGGGATGGGATGGGATGGGATGGATGGGATGGGATGGGATGGGATGGGATGGGATGGGATGGGATGGGATGGGATGGATGGGATGGGATGGGATGGGATGGATGGGATGGGATGGGATGGGATGGGATGGGATGGGATGGGATGGGATGGGATGGGATGGGATGGGATGCGATGGGATGGGATGGGATGGTTGGACGGATGGATGGATGGATGGAAGGAAGAGATTGGATAGAATAGGATGAAATGGGAAGGGGTGGGATGGAGGACATGGGAAGGGAGGAGATTGGATGGGATGGAATAGATGGGATGGGATGGGATGGGATGGGATGGGATGGGATGGGATGGGATGGGATGGGATGGGATGGGATGGGATGGGATGGGATGGGATGGGGTGGGATGGGATGGGATGGGATGGGATGGATGGGAAGGAAAGGCTGCTTTCTCCCTGTGTTGGTTGTGACTCAGCTGGAAGATGTGAGCACTGCTCCTACTGCACAGCTGAGTGGGAACCGTCCCCGCTTCTCCTGACACTGCATTCACACCACTGAGCTTCTGGAGAAACAGAGAAACAGCAGTCTCACAGCAGCACCTTAAAATAGAGGTCACACATCCTTCATCACCTCTCACCTGGTGAGAGGGTGTTGGCCCAGCACTGGGAACCAGGAATAGATCCTGCTGCAGGGTGAGCAGTGGAAACAGAGAGAATTCTGCCATCCTTGTGCCAAGGAAACCGATATGAGCTGTGGGGCTGGGAGGGGCTGGGGTTTAGTGGTCACTGAGGTGCACCGAGGTCAGATATGGGAGATCTGGTTGTAGTTCCTGAGCTGCAGGAAAGCCTGTGCCTCCATTTCCCATCTCTGCAGCAAGGTTAGCACTTCCAGCTGGAGCTTTTGGAACAAAAGTGGCCTTTCAGTAGGTGTGTAGGCAGGACCTGACACAGGAGATGGATCTTCCGTGTATTGAGCAGGAGACACTCTCCTGGTGGGGGTTACCAACATCACCCCACAGAACTGCCCCATTGTACACAGGACTGATGACAGGCCCACAGGTGTCTCCTCAGGGACACGTGCTGGGTGCTGGGGGTGATGCAGTGCATTCCAGGCTCTCCAGGGAGGCTTCCAGCAGTCCCAAGCACCTCTAGTGCTCAGCAGGACCCATGGCAAGGAGGGACAGCCTCTCCTTGGTGTGGGATCCATGGCCTGGGACTCTGCTGGAGTCAGCTTGCACCTTTCAGTGCCAGACTCTGCCGAGGGTTGCAGGGTGCTTTGGTTGGTTTGTTTGCTGCCCTTCCGTTTCCAGCACATTCTGGAGAGTTTGCAGGATGTTCTGTGAATCTGGGAAGGGGTGATTGGGTTTGGGTGGAGGCTCTGATGCTGCCGGAGTGTAACAGACACACCGCAGCTGTGGGGACCAGATATGAGGTTTCACCCTGGGTTTCTGTCTCAGGGCTCTTCAGCTGCATCGCTGAACTTTGCAGAAAGGGTTTTTCTCAAAAAAAAAAAAAAAAAAAAAAAAAAAGAAAAGGGGATCCTGGATCTGCCAGGCTTTTGGGAATGTCAGTTTGAGGCAAGCAGGGCTGGTAATCAACGGTGCCAGATTCAGTTCATGCAACTTGCTTAATGGAATTTCTAATCAATTTTCTTAACCGCCCCGAGTCTGAATGGCCTCCTAAGGACTTAAATTCTGGAAGTGCCAATTCTCCAAGCACCCTAGGAAGAACAAAGGCTTGTCATTCTCCTAGCAGCTTCCTTTGCAAAGCAAAAAAACAAACCTCCTTCTCCCAGCTGCGACTATAAAATGAACAAAAAAAAAAAAACCCCAAGGTGCAAAACATTTTGTCCTAAATCTTGTTGTTAATGATGTTGGTGGAAATGACAGGCTTTGAATAGATAGAAAAGTGGGTTGTTAGGGCTTGGAAGGATGCAGCTGGTGCTTGTACAATGGCAAATGAGCCGGCTGGCAGCGGGCTGGCCGTGGGGTTACCGAGGAGAAATGAAAGATGCTATCAGCTTCCTTCAGTGCTTCCCTATCAGCTGCTGCAGATGGACACGTGGAGTTTAACCAGCTCTAGATAGCACGGAGGTTAAATAGACATTTCTCTTAGATGAGAGCATTCCTCAAACTGCAATTATGCCTGGGAAAGAACAAAGGCTCGTATCTGTCAAATATTTCTGCAGCGGGGAGATTTGCATCTGATTTTAATACACGCAGCTCTGCGAGAGTCTGGCTGGCAGCTGAAGGTGTGTGGGGGAAGGTTCGGTGAAACCTGGGAGGTTTTCTGCCCTATGGAAAACACCTCCGTGCCTGTCACCCCCTCCCAGCACCTGAGCAGGAGCCGAGTGGGGTTGGGGCACAGGAGGAGGGGTTGTGTGGGTGTGTGAAGTGCGGGTGAAGGGAGGAGGTTGGGCGGCCCTGTGCCCTCCCAGCCTCCCCAGGGACAGAATTCCCGTTCAGTGAGGCAGGGAGCCGGATCCTGCAGCATCTGTATTACAGCAGAGCCAATAACGGAGGGCAGCAGGTTTCCTGGCGGAGCTCCTGACGCTTGGCTGAGCTCCAGGGACCTGCAACGATTGTTCTTCGATCCTCAGATGTGAACCTTCCCCACGCCCCAGCAATGGCTAAAACCAGACTTTTTTTCTTATTATTTTACGCTCATATATTTATGGTTGGGTCAGGCTGAGATGAGGAGCAAAACGGTCACGCAGGGGATCCTCATCTCTTCACCCCTGGCATCGCTCCTGGGTGTCCACCTCTGTCCACGGGGCTGGGAGCTGAGGGGACAGTTTTACCCCCAAACCTCACAGCTCACTCAACTGCCAGTCTCCAAAAACAGGAGCTAAAGAAAGGAACAGATGAGATTGTGAATGTGAAGCCAGTTTTTTAACACCTGCACAAGTGAAAAATTCGCAAGCCTAATCCCTGCTTCCCTAGACAGGGAGAGCAGGAGATTCTGTCTAGCTGGAGGTCAGCAGAGCAGTTTAAATAGGGAAACAGAGATTATTGGGTAAAATGGAGAGATTGGGGGATTAGTGCAAGAGCCAGAAAGGATTTGGTCACTTGCTCTGCTTGGATAATGCACAGAAGCTCTTCCCAAGAAGAGCAGCAGCAGCTTCCTGGGATGTATCCAAAATAATAGGCTCAGCATCCAGCAAAACTGAAGGAGACAAATAGAAATTAAATCAATGGCTTTGTTCTGTCTTTCTGCCACTTGGGCCCAGCTGGTGTTAAAATAGGATAAGAGGCAAACTGCTTGTCCTCAGGTGGCTGAGATGGATGGCTGCGTCTGCTCCAGGACACGCCAGCGGCTCTGGTACAGACTCTCCCTTGCTGCCTCATGGAGATAAAGTTTTCTTCTTAAGCAAAACTGCATTTTTCAGTCAAACTCTGCATCTCAAAAAGAATTAATACGAAGCTGGGCTAAGCTGTGTGTCTGTATCCGGGAGGCTCAGTGCTAGAATACTTGGCAGGGAGATGCTCCTCCTCTTCTCTCCTTTAAATTGTGCTCTGTTTCCATCGTGTTTTGAGCTGAGGCCCTAAAATTTGCAGTTCAAAGACTTTCCCCCTATGGGAGTGTTTGTAAGATGTAGCAAAATAAACTCAGCCATGGAATAAAGGGAGAATGGAAAAAGTAATGGAAATTTTTCACTGAGATGAGGTGTAACATTGAAGGGCTCCTCCAGCTCTGCTGCAAGCCAGGCTTGATGTGGGAATTACAGGGCAAGAATTTTTTATGTTAAATACAAAGGGAAACATTCCCAGTAAATCTGTGTTGTATCAACACCCAACCAGATGTGGGGAAGCCCAGAAAAATCCCTTAAACTCTTTGTCACGTGAGAATGGATTCAGTCAGTGCTTAGGGGTCACAGTTTGGGGTACATTTCCCAAAAAATGGCTAAGCCAAGGCTCTCGGTGTTTTGGAGCAGTCTTGTACTAGAGGCAGGAATCCTTTGTAGCACGAAGCTCTTTTTGTGTAGTATTATTATTGCTATTACTATTACTATGATCATTATTATTATTATTATTATATTGACTTGCTGTTATAGCAAGTCAGATTTTTAGAGCAGCACACTGCAGAACACGGTGCCAAAAATGTCACTGCTCCCGGTTCAGAGCATCTTCCAGGGTGCTCCAACAATGCCCAAGGCGCTGCCTTGTGCCCCAGCTGGATCTCCAGGCTGTGTCACCTCCTCTCCTTGCTCTGCAGGAGGGAGAACTGGAAATAGGGTCAGTTCCTTTGCCCAGCAAGGGAGAGGACATCGATTTGTGCAGATGGTGGGGAGATGGAAGGGGAGGGTCTCCTTTCACAGTTGGACTCAGTGATCTTGGGTCTTTTCCAACCCTAATGATTCTCTGGTTCCTTAGAAGAGGGTTTTTAATCATTTGCACTTCCTTTGCGCTGAACACGTGCAGCTGGGACGGGGATTTGGGGAGGACTCACAGCAAATGCTCAGTACCACAACCACGAGCTGAAATCTGCCTTGAACAGCCAATCATTAACTCCAAAACCCCAAATCCACACACTGGGGAGCTGCTGAACCCTTCCCCATCCTTTTCCTCGTGCCTTTCCCAGTGCTGGGACGGCCACACGCTTCTTGTCACAATGACGGGGTGCTGTGGTGGCTGCACCCCTGGTGTCCCACTGCCCCCATGTCCTGTGTGTGCTAGGACAGGCTGTCACAGACCCCTGGCACACACAGGAGCCCGTTCCAGTGCGCTGGAAGTGTTCCAGGCTCCGTGGTCACGCTGCCTGCCTGGCTCAGCGAGGTCGTGCCGAGGTGTGCTGGGTATCCCCGGGCGCAGGGTTTGGCCCAGATGATCCATCTGCCAAGGAACAGCACAACCCTCAGTGCATCAGGAACGCTTTATCAGCACTGGAGCCTCCCTGGAGGCTGTGTGTCCTACATAGCCACCGAGTGGCAGGAGGAGGTTACGTGACAACCCATGAACTGTTCTCCTTCTGGGTGACTCAGGGCTGCAGCCACAGAGGCACCAATCCCTCACTGCCTGGCCTTGGATTTCCCCTGCTGTGGGCTCCACGGCCCTGGAACTGGGTCTGTGTCCATGGAGGACCCAGCTCCTGGTCTGGGACACTGCTGTCCCCTGGATGCAACTTCCAGAACGGTCACAACACCCCCACGGAACGCTGCAGGCCAGGGGCAGAGTGGCTGGAGAGCTGGGAAAGGACCAGGGGGTGCTGGTGACAGCGGCTGGACACGAGCCCAGGGGTGCCCAGGGGGGCAGCAAGGCCAAAGATGGCTTGGATCAGGAACAGGGTGTCCAGCAGAACCAGGGCAGGGATTGTCCCTCTGTCCTTGGCACCGCTGAGGCCTCACCTCCAGTCCTGGGGTCAGAGTTGGGTTCATCGTGACAAGAAGGACATCGAGGGGCTGGAGGTGTCCAGGGAAGGGAACGGAGCTGGGAAGGGGCTGGAGCCCCAGGAGGGGCTGAGGGAGCTGGAAAGGGGCTGAGCCTGGAGAAAAGGAGGCTCAGGGGAACCTTGTGGCTCTGCACAACTCCTGACAGGAGGGGACAGCCGGGGGGGGTCGGGCTCTGAGAACAGGGACAGGAGGAGAGGGAACAGCCTCAGGCTGGGCCAGGGGAGGCTCAGGGTGGACAGCAGCAGGAATTTCCCCATGGAAAGGGAGCTCAGGCCTTGGCAGGGGCTGCCTGGGGAGGTTTGGAGTCCCCATTCCAGTGAATGCATGGATGTGGCACTCAGTGCTGAGGACAGGGTGGGGATTGGGCACAGCTTGGACTCGATGAACCCAAAGGTCTTTTCCAACCTAAATCATCCTGGGGTTCTGTGATATTAACGAAGAACACCACCAGAGCACATTAACCTCTGATAAAACACACAGTCCCCACTTTGCCACGTCCCAGTGACCCCTGTGAACACCTGTGGGTGCACACACACATTCCCTTGCTGGCTCAGGTGACCAAATTCCCTGTTTTCTATCCCAACTCTCCAATCTCACCAGAGATGCTCTAAGTCCAGACTCCATGTTTGCAACAGTTCCCTTGGAGCAGGATGTGACCCAAGTTTGTAATTTCCCATTATTTCCTCATTTGATTTCTTTTCTTCCCCAAATTTTCTGGCAGTTTCCTGGGAATTACAGCTTTCTAAATAAATCTATAAGAACTGGCAAACTTGGGTAAAATTGGAATACTCTATTCTGGTTTTGAGTCCTAGGAAGTGTTGTGGGTAGAAGAATTATGAATTGGGGAATGAATTTCTCTCGTCTTCTGTTGAGTTGTAGCAGCTTTTAGAAGAACCAGAAAAAGCCTGCCTTGAGCACAGAAATGTAACAAAGTGTTTTCAGCAAAAAAATAATCTTTTGGGGGAAATGTGGAGACAGGGAAGAGTTGATTGTGCACATTTGAGGTATAGAACCTTACGGGTCCAGCTGGGAGATGTAAACAGGACCTGGCCTTAATTTTGCCAAAATTTTGGGAGGTTGCTGTGACTTCAGGGACTGCCCATCCCACCAAAATTTTATATTGTCCAAAACAAGACCTGTATAGGCCATGGCACTGTTGCTATAATACTGAGTGGGGAATATTTAGGTGTTTATGTTGGAAAATAGGGAAAATAACTTTGTAAAGGATCTTGTAACTTCACCCCTGCACTTTGCAGATTAAATCCCAAACCTCTAAGAACTTCAGCATTAATTTTAAAAAGAAATATGTCTAATGAAACATAATGCAATAAATATTGATTTATCACAACCTGCAAGTTTCCATAGTATTTCTGTACAATTCTTGCCTGTTTTAAGTGTTCCTGCGCACAACATCCCTCCAGAAATGCCTTTCAGCCAAAACTATTCCACAATGACACGGGATGTGATATTGTTCTTTTCAATCTCTTGCATTGAATGTTCTGGACACACAAAACTCTATTTTTCTCCTGAAATCTTTATATATATATATATATATATATATATATATATATATATATATACACATATATATACATATATATACACACACACACACACACACACACACACACACACACACACACATATGTATGGAAGCTGCTGCTGCACATCCCTAATACCTGCACTGGATAACAGCAGTGGGAATATCAGAGGATCCCAAGTATTTTTCATAGTCTGATTTACGTTATAATACAGATTAAGGATTGTGCTTGCCTCTCAAGAGCTTAGCCACATCCTTTTGTCACCCTGTAACAGCAGCTCTAATTCCTCTCACCAGGAATTACTGCAGGGAGCATCACTTGGGTGTAAATTTGCTGGGATGAGCTTTTCCCTTTCCCTGGAGTAACTCGAGTGTCTCAGCCAAGCTGGAGCTCCCAGTGCTCCCAGCACCTGCTTGTCTCTGGTGTGTATTTCCAGTTTGGACGGGGCTTGGAGCAGCCTGGGACAGTGGGAGTTGTCCCTGCCTGTGGCAGGGCGTGGGATGGGGTGAGCCTTAAGGTTCCTTCAACCCAACCCATCCTGGGATGATTCCATGATTCTGTTTGGGGCTTCTTGAGAGGAGCAGAGGCGAAGGGGCGCTGCCAGCCCAGGACAGTCCCTGTGAAACATGACTTTAAAGAGTAAAGATTTTAGCTAAGGGTTAGAAGCAATTTATATTGATCAAGATGTGAGTTAGATTAGTAATGGTAGGTTAATGATTATTAGATGCCCAAGCTAGAGCTAACTGTTCTATTATGAGCTTGTTTATAGAAAAAGTGGAGTAAGTGAAGCGTCATAAGAACAGACTGAAACCACTAAGAACAATGGCCAGCACCTGGACTTGGTATCAATCAATCACGAAGCAGAGGACCTTGGACAGTGCCAGAGGGTCACAGAGACCTGATGAAGACTCTCCTGACTTCATCCTTTGAGACCACTGACCCAGTTCGAGACCACCGACCCAATTCAAGAGAAGGATTGCACACGCGTGAAGGACCGATAGCCTCATTTTAATACAGAGCGGGGATGGGAGGTGCTGGGGTTATGCATATGTATTGTAGGTAAGGTCTTGGAAAATAAATAGAGAGCAAAGAGCCTGGTTCGGGGTGGCCACGCCTGTCGGAGATGACTCCCGTGCCTCCCGCCGGTGAATAAACATACCACTGAATAACTTTAATTCGTTAGAGGGTCTTTGTCCCTGACTGTATGGGTTTTCAATGACTCACCTGGAGCACAGCAGCTTGGTTGGGTCTCAGAACACAGAGGCTGTCAACTGGAGGCAGCAGTGTCCCAGAAACCCCAGGTGACCCGTCCTGTAGAGGCGGCAGGTTTTATCAGCCGAGGCCTGCATCCTGGCAAGAGTCTCCTCTGCGCTTTCCCACAGGACATTGTATTAGTCATCCCTAATTATTCAGCTCTACTTGAGCAGAGCCTTGTCTCTGTCTTTTTTTTTTTTTCCTGTTTTTTTTTTTTCTTTTTTTTTTTTCCCTCTCTTAGCCTGAAAACCTATATTTAAATAATAAGGGGTAGGAGGCATTTTTAATCCCAGCTGGATGATTCCTAAAATGCACAGAGGTAAATCCTGAGCAGACTGATGCTCTGAGAATTCGCTGGTTCATTCCTTGCCCGCCTCGGGCGTGTAAAGCCAGGCTTGAGCGCAGCTTATGCCGGGCTCTGCCCTGCTCCAAGTCTCTTGGACTGCTTCCCTGTCTTTTTCTGATGGATTTATGATTTTGGGGTGTTGGTGAAGCCTTTCTGGGCTTCATTTCCACCCCAATCCTGCTGTGGGCACCTCGTCCCTCCCACATGACTCCTCGATACCTCTTCCCCCATCTCACCGTTGTGAGCCCAGAAACTGATTTTTGTTTTTTGAGGGCTGGGGAAGCATTTGGGATCAGCAGAGGAGGGGTGACAGAGCTCCTAGGCCATGAGGAACACGGGCTTTTATGGGACTGCTGAGGAGAAGAGCTGGTTGAATTTGGAGCTGTCTCTTCAGCAGAAAGATGAGGATGTGACAGAGCCAGGGACGCGCAGCAGTGACCACAGAGCCGACCCCACCTCCTCGGCTGTGAAAGGAGAGGAAAATCGAGAGTAAAACACTTGAAACAGGGACACCACGAGCGCAGCTGAGGGGTGCAGACCCCCAGGAGAGGGAAATGCTGGAGCCAAGCCTCCTCCCACCCTCCGCTCGTCTCATCGCTCTCCATCGCGGTGGTTTCTGCTGAGGAGGCTCAGTCTTGCCTTGTAATCTTGCTTTGGAGTTTCACGATGAATTACTTGAGTCTCGCGTGCCGTTTTAAATTGATTCGTCACGCCAAGTACTTGCCAAACACCTAACGAGGGTCTGGATCGGTCCGTGCGTAACGAGGCAGCGATTCAATTATTGCCAGCGCTGACAAAAACCTCGATTATTGTTATCACTCGCGTTTCCGGACCATCCCCGCACCCCAAACCCCCGTGCCCCAGATCCGTCGGAGGCATTTCATGGTTCCGAGCGCCTGCCCCGTCATTTATTGTCATTATAGACGCTGCTATTTTCGGCTGCCTCGCACACGAGCGCCGGGCTGGGAGCTCGCCCTGCGGGGATCGGTGTTAATGAGGACGGAGCAGCTCGGGGCGGGGGAATCGCTGCTCCGTCTCCCGCAATCCATTCACAAAAAAAAGTCCGTGTGGCAGCTCCTAAAGACCGGCGGCAGAAATGAAAATTAATCAAACGAGGGGGTTATTAAGCGGCAGCGCATCAAAGACAGCCCGAAAGCCTTCACATCATCGGCGGAGAAGGCTTTTATCTCTTTCTAACAAATGCCGGAATCCAGACACAGCCCTGACGAGCTCTAAAGATCCATTAGGAGGGTGTGAATAATTATAATTGCCACCCCTAATCACGTCTCTCCTAGGTTTCGGGGTACTCCAGGGAGGAACGTCAATACCTGCGACCCTCTTAAGAGATGGGGAGACTGAGGCACCACAGGGCCTTGGTGACAGGGACGGGGAACACGTGGTTTAGTGGACGTGGTTTAGTCCTTTTCCCCCAAAAATTTTCTGCATCACCTTGGGAAATAGTCCCAGTTATCTGTTTCGTGGACTCGGGAATGGTTTCATGGACTGTTGGATGAATCTGTTTCCTGGGCTAAGGAGTGATGGGCTGAACCAGATGTGGGCACTGACTCATGGAATCATGGAATGGGCTGGAAGGGACCTTAGAGCCCATCTCATTCCACCCCTGCCATGGCAGGGACCTTCCACCTTCCACTGTCCCAGGCTGCTCCAAGCCCTGTCCATCCCGGCCTTGGGCACCTCCAGGGATCCAGGGACGGCCACAGCTGCTCTGGGCACCCTGTGTTGAACCTCCTGGCTTTTCCCTGACCCTGATTTGCAGTTTAGGTATCTTTAAATGGTGAAGCAGCCTCCAAAATCCAGGTCCAGGACTCCTCCTGTCCCTGCTCTGCTCTTCATCCCTGTGCTCGAGTCGGGCGGGTGGAGGAGGTGGTTACATTATTGCTCACATCAATTTTGGGCCATTCCTGCAAACTTTGGGGCTCAACCCATCCTTTCACCTCTTTGTTTTGGACTCAGATGAGCAGAGATCAGCCTCAGGTCCCAGTTCCCTGTCTCCTCCAGCAGCTGAAGATTTTCTGCCGAGCTCCTGATGAAACGTCGGCGTGGGGCAGCTCAGTGCCGGGGCTGACACCAGGGCTGGGAGCTACCGCCAATCATCCTCATTAAAAGGCATTTCCAGTTCAGCTGCAGAGGTTTCTCACCTTCTTTGCTGCCATGGCAGAGCTATTAAAAGCTCCCGTGGAAGTCAGGCAGCAGGTGATGGGCACAGGCAGGTACAGCTGCAGCCCTGTGCAGGAGGCAGCGGGTGAAAAACACATTCTCTGAGTCATTCCCTGAGCCAGGAGCACGAGCAGGAGGTGGATCTGCCAGCAGCATCTCAGTCTGGAAGGAGATGATTTCTCCACCTCAAAGGAGGTTGTAGCAAGACGGGAGTTGGCTGCTTCTCCCAGGGAATGAGTGTCAGGATGAGAGCACACAGCCTCGAGCTGTGCCAGGGAAGGTTCAAGCTGGACATCAGGAGGAATTTCTTCATGGAAAGGGTGTTTGGGCATTGGAAGGGGCTGCTCGGGAGCTGGTGGAGTCCCCATCCCTGGAGGTGACAAAGAAATGACTGGATGTGGCATTCAGTCCTCTGGGTTGAGTGACAAAGGTGGAGATCAGGCACAGGTTGGAGTTGTTGACCTTGGAGGTTTTTTCCAGCCTCAGTGATTCTGAGATTCTGTGATAATAAAGAAGAACATCACTGGAGCACATTAATTTCTAATAAAATGCAGCAAGGCCAAAGATGGCTTGGATCAGGAACAGAGTGTCCAGCAGAACCAGGGCAGGGATTGTCCCTCTGTCCTTGGCACCGCTGAGGCCTCACCTCCAGTCCTGGGGTCAGAGTTGGGTTCATCGTGACAAGAAGGACATCGAGGGGCTGGAGGTGTCCAGCGAAGGGTCTGGAGCCCCAGGAGGAGCTGAGGGAGCTGGAAAGGGGCTGAGCCTGGAGAAAAGGAGGCTCAGGGGGAACCTTGTGGCTCTGCACAACTCCTGACAGGAGGGGACAGCCGGGGGGGTCGGGCTCTGAGAACAGGGACAGGAGGAGAGGGAACGGCCTCAGGCTGGGCCAGGGGAGGCTCAGGGTGGACAGCAGCAGGAATTTCCCCATGGAAAGGGAGCTCAGGCCTTGGCAGGGGCTGCCTGGGGAGTGCCCATCCCTGGAGGTGTCCAAGGAACTCCTGGAGGCGGCACTCAGAGCTCTGGGCTGGGGACAGGACCAGGCTCAGTGTGAGCTGGGGTGGCAGGGGGGCTCCTTGCTGGGAACGGAGCCATTGGCACAGGGGCTCCTGGGGAGGTTTGTCTGGAGTGGTGGTTGTCACCTGAAAGGGGGTGAACTGGGAGGAAAGGTGTGTGTAGGGTGTGTGTAGGGTGTGTGTAGGGTGTGTGTAGGGTGTGTGTAGGGTGTGTGTAGGGTGTGTGTAGGGTGTGTGTAGGGTGTGTGCAGAGCTTCCTCAGTACCCCAGCATATCCCCAGCCCTGCATGATCCCCGTGCCCCGGGCTCTGGTGCTGCTGCGTTCCCACAGCGCTGGAGGTGGTTCTGTGTGCTGCAGGAGCAGGAGGATTTTGCAGGATTTCCCTGTTGAATTCTGGCTTGTGACAACTGTTGAGCTAGGAGGGATTTCTGGGTTCATTTTCTCTAACAGGCTCTGCCATCCTCGTGCATTTCCCAGCCGTGAGTCACAACTCATCCTCTGCTTCTCCCCCTCCCTGGCATCTTCAGGCACCTCCTGAGGGTTTGGAAGATAATTACAGTGATAATATCTTGTGCAGGGTTTTCTCTGGCTCTGTGCTGCGTGAGGGCTGGGAATTCACCCTGTGAGTGAAAGGGTGTCACCCAGGGGTGTCACCTATCCCTGCTGGGTGACAGGAGGTGAGGGCAGCACAGAGGGCACCCAGCCCACACCTGGCCACAGCTGGCAAGAGCAGCGTTACCGTGTGCCTGGGGTACCTGGATGCTCCTCAGGAGGCACCAAACGGAGGAATCAAATGCAGAAATGAATCCTGGCAATTAAAAGAGCATCTCCCGATTGGCTGTTGATTAGGAGGGGTGTGACAGAGCTCTGCTGGCCAGAGGGAAGCTGCAGGAGCATGTCCTGGTGGGGACTTCCATGACATCCCCTCTCCCAGCCCCCCCTGGTTCCGCTCCCACCGGAATCTCCCTCCTCTGCCTCCACTCTGCTCCCATCACTCGCCAGCCAAAATGACTTTAGCAGGAGCAAAAGCTGTGAGAAAAAGGCAAAGTCAAGTGATTTTTCTCTCTCTGGGCTGTTCTGGATCTCATTTTGCGCTTCCCCAAGAGAAGAAGGGGAACAAAGCAGCAGAGAAATCACGAGATTTACACTGAAAAGGAAAGCAAGCAGCTGGCAGAAATAGGGTCAAAGGGAAGAGGACTCTTGGTTTTTTTGGGGAGAGTTCCTGCCTCAAGAAAGCCCCTCACATTTCCTCCCCTCCCTGCTGTCTCCGGGCTGTTAATCACCCAGTGATCTATATTTGCAGCAAACCCTTCCACCTCAGAGTAACTGCTGTGTGCAATGACAGTGAATTAATGGTGGGCACTGCCTTTAGAACCCGAATTCATTTCATACCGGAACAAAACTTCTCTTTTATAGCGGCTGCTACTTTTTTTCCCTCGCGTGTCCATTTATAATTAACCTTCATTCTTTCGTTAAGGGCAGGGGGTTAAAGGAGGGGAAGAGTGTTAGGAAAATTAATCCACAAACACCAGAGGTTTATGTCCAAAAAGGAGACAGAGGAGTGCTTTTACTTTATTTGAATAAAGGGAGAGGCCATGGGGCATTTCCCCTGGGGTGTCTCAGTTTTTCGGAGGACACAGCCTCCTTTTTATCCCAATTTCCCTCTCTCTTTCCCCACTGGCTGAGGTACTTGAGAGGTACAGACTTCCCGAAATGCCTAAGATTCCCCTTTTAATGTATAACCCCCCTAATTTTTAATTCTTATGGGATTTATGGGTTTTTCCCCATTGTTGGTTTCATCTTTTAATATTAAATTTCTTTTACAAGCAAACCTATGGTTTGTTTGTAAAGGCAAGTATCTTCTTTTCCCTTCATCAATCAATAGAATCCTTCCCATTGTTTCTCTCATCTCTCAGCGCTGGTTTCATCCACCAGCAGACCCAGGGCTTGTTTGTAAAGGCAAATCTTGTCATTCCTCTCAAGAGCAAGACTCCAGCAATGCTTTCTGTGAAGGGTGAGCTGCACAGGAGAAGCAGGCAGTGAGTCAGCATCCTCTCCTGCCTCTGCTGGCAGCAGAGCTGTTGCTGGGGTGACTGTCACAGGTGACAGAGCGGATCAGCCTTTCCAGTGTCCCCAAACCGAGCCAGGACATGGTTTTTTTCTGAATAGATCAAAGCAAAACCAAAAGGCTGCACAAATCCTCCATTCTGCCCCAAAAACACCCCCCAGCCCCACCCCCAAATTGGTTATGTCGTCATTTGAGGCGTAGAGGAAAGGAGAAAAGGAACACGGTGATTTGGGAGGTTGTGTAAGGAAAGTCATTTGGGAGAATCTTGTGGTAATTGTTTCAGAATTAATTTGCTGTTGCTGGCTCTTGTTGGAAAGGACGTGGGTCAGCAAAGAGAACCTGACCTGTGGCACCCATGGGTCACCTCCTGCCTGGACTGTCACCCATCGCACCCCTGGTCCCGGCAGGTTGATTAAGGAGGCAAAAATGACTCATCTGCTCCCCCCCACTCCATTTTCAGCCTTGCAAACGGGGGATTTCTGAGTGGGGCTTCAGGGGTTTTCCCCAGAAGTGCTGCAGCTGACAAGCAGGAAATCTGATTAAAAATAAATCACAGGGTTGAGCTGCAGAGCTCGTGCCTCTGAGCCCTCTGCAGACAGATTCCTTTGCTCCAAATTTCTGCTGGTTTGGGTTTTTCCAGCTAGAAATGAAACCTCTGCCAAAGGCTGGGGAGTGTTTGGGAGCTCCAGCTTTACCTGCGGGCTCTGCAGCTCTCCCAGCATCCAGATGTTGCAGCTAAAGCCAAAATCCCCACCTGTGTTTGCAAATAAATTCATCTCCCTGCACAAAATGACCCTCCAGTGACAGCCTTAGCTGAGGGAGGGGTTTTACCACAAACCAGTTCCCAGCACTGGTGATCGAGGGTTAAACTGGCTGCGAAGATGGGATGGACAGACAGAAGGGTCTTGGGGCAGAAGAGAATTTCCTCAGGAATTCCAGCTGGAAAGGGAATGATGACGACATTACACCTGTGTTCAGGGTGTGGTTTTTTTCCCTCTCAAAGCACTGCCCAAACGTTAACCTACGAGCAGAGGCCAGGAAGCTGGGGCTGCACTGAGGTGTTTGGCCCGGTGAGCTGTGCAGGTTTTCGTTTTCTGTTTAGTCACATCCTTTGACACCAAAAGCCCAAGGACAGGGTTGCTCGGGGACCCAGCCCTCAGGGGCATCCTGGTCTCTGTTGTGGCTCTCTCATTGCAGCCAGGCAGAGTCACTCTGTTTCTTTCCGTGATTTCATCAAACTCTAATGGAAGTCTGATGGCTTCAGGGTAATTCTACCACAGTGACTTTGTTCCTCCTGTGTGCGTTAGAAGGCATAAAAATGTGAACTGCAAAAGAGGATTTTCTCTCCCATCTCAGTTTTCTCTCCCTGTAGGTTTCCTGCTTTAACCACCAGCAGTTTCACATCGTGCAAAGCCTGGTGAAAGGCAGATGTCCTTCAGTTTGGTTTTTTGAGTTTCATAGTTGCAGGGGGGCTGGGGGCACGCAGAGCTGAGCTGGGCTGCCCAGCCCTGTTCATCCTTCGAGGTCTGAGATGCTCAGGAGAACAAGCCTTGCTCTGCAAGGTCTGCTTTGTCCCCAGGCCCAAGGTGTTGATGCACAGGCTGCCCAGAGAAGCTGTGTCCGCCCCATCCAGGCCAGGTTGGACAGGGCTCGGAACAAGCTTGGATAGCAGCAGGTGTCCCTGCCCATGGCAGGGGTGGAATGAGATGGGATTTAAGGTCCCTCCCCTGCAAAACCACTCTGGGATTCTCTAATTCAATAAATGGTGGCTCTCCTCCACCAACACAAGGCTGATGCACCAAGTGTCCCGCTGGCACACGCACGGTGGCAACGCCTCATCCCTCTTCGTGTGCTCCTGGGCTGTGCCAGTCAAACTCCTGCAGCCCCAGGTTCCATCTCACTCCTCTCTAACACGATGTTCACTGAACGAGCAAACGAAAAGTCACCGAAAAATCGGGAGGATTGCGGAAAGGCGGAAAAATCCCAGAGACAAGACGCGGTTTGAAGGTCCTTGTGACGGCTGCCAGGCGTCCCCGCGGCTGTCACCGGGATCTGTGCTCGGCTGAGACAGCTCCCTGCCCTCCAAACATCTCCTCCTCGCCCAGCTCCACGCATCTCATGGCTCAGAGGCTCTGCAGCCTGCTGCCAGGCAGAGGAGGGTCGAGGTTGGCCCCAGCCCAGCTGCCCGACACAGGAAAAAATTGCGTCATTTCTCTGATGCAATTTATTTTTCCGAATAAATCTGGCCAAAGAGTGGGGAAAAGGTGGAGAGGGAGCGTTTCAAAAATAAACTTCTGAGCCTGCACAAGGGATGCTTTGTGGCACAGTGGTGACTTACAGATTCCCGGGTTTTCTATGGAAGGCAAAACCTTTTCCCTTAAAAACAGAGTTGTTTGTGCAGCTGGACTTAGGCACCAAAACACCCAGAATGTCTTCGACATCCTCTGAAAATTCAGCTTAAAATACTGTTGGAAAGAGCCCGAGCCCATATTTTAAGGAAAATCTTTCCAACCACTTTGATTTAGAGGGAGATTTTGGTTGTAGGGGCTGACACCAGGAGCTTTCCCTGCTGTGGGGTGGCATTGCTCTGCTGAGGGAGGCTCGTGTCACCTCACTCCCTGACTGTCACCAGTCACAACCAGAAGTGACATCCACGGAATAAATTATTCAGGGGCCAAACAGTCCCCCCTGGCCCACATGACGCTTTTTACTGCCTGAAATCGGGAGTTTCACATCTTTGTGCTGAGTCTGTGTCCGGCTCAGCACCGGTGCTCTTCCAGCGTCACCTCGAGTCCCTGAGATGTCCCTGATTTTCCTGCTCCCCTCTCTGAAATGCAGCTCATCTTCCCCTCCCGCGGACACTGGTAATGAAAACACTGTTGTCTCCCAGGATTTGTGGTGAAATTGCTTTGCCGATGTAATCTTAGACCTTAATGGCCAAATAATGCCCTGCAACAGGAGTTGGGTATCGCTTTGCTGTCATTGTGGAGGCCTTGGAATGTGATCCCCGCTCCAGTGGAATTTGCATTAACATTGTTTGGCCATCATAATCCCGCCCAGTTAATCACATTTTTAGGATATTGAAATAGGCCTAACTCCATCCTGAGCCGTAACCCCTCAGGTTGGACGGGATTTAGCTCCATTAAAGCCGACGGATGACGGTGATGCTGAGTAATTTGGCTGATCTTTTTTAGCCACTCGAACTTGTTCTTCACTTCCCAAGAAATGCTCTTGCTCAATCCTCAGCTTTGTGGGAAAGAACCCATGAAGAGCAGCTGCAGTCCACGCTTGGTCATTTCGGGGTATCGGTTCAATTTTCACTTCTCCCCTTCCCCGTTCCCCCTGGCCTGTTCTCTGGAGGGATCCAGCAGTCAGAGAGGATCCTGGCATGTTTGGGGTCCTGCTGTGCCTGGTGCTAAACGTCCCTTGTGAGAGAGGCATCTCCAGTTTTCCCTGGGGAGCTCCCAGTGATGCTTCCCACCTGTGCCGAGGGCCGAGCGAGCTGCAGGATTTACGCAGCGTTGGGTTTTCCTCCCTCTTCCCTATTTCAGTCTCTTTCCCAACTGAGAAAGAGAAACGACTCTGCAACTGTGAGTGCAGTGAAAAGCTTCTGGCGTAGGATGGAAATAGACTCCAGGTGGGAGGCGAGAAATACTCCCTCAATGCACAGATGAGAAACTGAGGCAGGGAGGGATTGAAGGATTCACTCCATGGCTGAGCTATACCTGGAGTCTGACTAAGACAGCGACAGGAATAGGAATGGTGTGCTCCAGAGTTAGAGCTCTAAATCCATCCTGGGAAACCAGGATTCCGTTCCCGTCCTTCCCGCTGTCTCCCTGGGTGGCGTTGGCAGAGGATTCGTCTTACCCCAGGGAGGGAACCCTGACTGGCTGCTGGGTGAGGAGAGGAGATAGGATCCCTGATCTCTGGGATGGGATGGCCCCATCCTGGAGTACATTAGGAATAACATCCCAGATCTTCTGGAAGGGTGTGAGCTCAGGGACTGAGGGGATGCTCCCACCTCCTGTCTCCACGAGGGAGAAGGTGAGGATGGCAGCACTGGCCAGTCTGGAAGCAGAGGCTGCATTGTTCAACTCATTCCCTGACTGCTGGGAGTCAGGACAAGGGGAAATGGCCTCAGTGCTGGTGAGGTTCAGGTTGGATATTAGGGAAAATGTCTTTCCCCGATGTGGCACTATCACCCTCTCACCAGGGCAGTGTGGAATCCCCACCCCTGGAGGGATTTAGAGGACACATGGATGTGGCACTTGGGGATGTGGTTTGGCAGTTAGGTGGATGGTTGGACCCCATCACCTTAGGGAGCTTTTCCAACCTAAACAAATCCATGATTCTGTGATTCTGTGACTGCTCCAAGTTAATCTCAGAAGGCTGGGTTGATGCTGAGCTGTGTTTGCTGCCACCAGTCCCCGAGGTCCTGCCTGTGACTGGTGACCTGAGGGACAACCTGGAGCCTTTCTCCATGGTGTTTGTCCATGCTGAGGCACAGGAGGGCTCGTGTTCCCGAAAG
Source organism: Hirundo rustica (assembly GCF_015227805.2). Classification (NCBI taxonomy): domain Eukaryota; kingdom Metazoa; phylum Chordata; class Aves; order Passeriformes; family Hirundinidae; genus Hirundo; species Hirundo rustica. The sequence continues at coordinate 2,282,629 of NC_053473.1, read as the reverse complement.
GAGAAACCTGGAGGGGGTTAAGGCTCTGCTGCCTGGCTGGAGCAGTTGGGCTTTGCTGTGGGAGGACAGACAATGCATTTGCAGTGCATTAAGGTATTATTGTAACGGCGTGTGCACTGGGAGGTTTCTGATCCTGTGAAATAAAGATGAGCAGATTTGTCCCAGATTTATCAATGGATGCAGAGTTCCCACTGAAACAGGAGGGAGGGGAGGGTGGGTGAGATCCTCACGGCCGGGCTGGATTCTGCGCACTCTGCCTGGCTGCTGGTGCTGCCAAGGAGAGTTTTGGGGGGAGAAGGACAACCCCAAAACGCTGCTTGAGAGGCGTTGGGATTCATCAATTAGGAAGGAAAATTTCAAGGTGGAAGCAGGATGCTAAGGCAGCCCCATGGCTGGGAATAACTGAGAGCTGGGATGAAGGTCCCACGTGTTTTGTGCAGCTCCTGTCCCCCAGGGGAGCGATGCTGGGGGAATTCTCCTGGTGGTCTGGGTCTGGCTGTGGAAAGAGGGAAGATTTCATCCCCTTGCTTGGAGATCTGCCCTGAGAAGGCCATTAAGGGAGGAGAAGAGCAATTCTTGCTCTGCTTCCTCACAGAAACTTCGTGTGCTGTTCCCGGGCAGCCTGTGGATCATTGCACAGGGGGATTTCTGAAATGGCCGTTAGGAACAAAATTAAATTTGTTGAGACCAGATGCAGCAGAAGAGATGGATGGAAAAGCAGAAGGAAATCTGCAGAGGGAACCCTGGGACATCTTGCATTAGACAGCAAATAACAGCCTGGTTTGGTGCTGCGCCGAGTTCCCAGCTTACGGGGAACCTTTGGCCAGGTTGGACACCTGGGAGATACCCCTTCCCCTGGGCTTTCATTCCCTTTCCCTCCTGCTCAGACCTCCAGGTTTTGAAGCCTGACCTAGACCTGTTTCAGCTCGACAGATGCTGGGCTTGCTGCATCTCCTGCATGCAAACCCCTCCAGGGCAGGAGTGTGAGACCGGCTGCTGCCGCTGCCCCAAAGCTGGGCTGGACACCCAGGGGGAGGCAGGAGCTGAGGGAAGGGCTGGGGAGGATCCCGCAGCGCTGCTGCTCGCCTGGCACAGCCTAATTGGCTTTGATAGGATTACAGGGAAGCAGCAGAGGAGTAAACAGGGCCAGGAGGCCACGACGTGCTGGGGCCAGCAGCTCCCGGAGAAATCCCAGCGCGACGCCCGACCGAAGCTGCCGGAGCTCAAGGGTTAATGTCTGCTGCTGTGCTGCAGCCATGGGCTGAGGGCTTAATCCTGCTGCTCTTAAAGGAAAGGCTTTCCCAAGCAGCATCCCAAAGGTCTGGGGCTCTCTCGGTAATTCCTGATGGGTTTGCCCCTGACAGATGCAGAGTAAATTATTGCAATTATGGAAGTTACACCTTGTGCCTCGAGCCTTGTGTCCTCAATAGATGTTTATGGTTTGAGGCAGCCTCATTTGTTTGCTTGAGACCAGACGACTCTGATTTATTGGCAGAAATCCTAGCAGGGAAAAGGGATGAGCCAGACAAGTTTTTAGCTGCTGCACACATGTATGTGGTGAAGGGATGATGGTTATTTCTTTCTCATGAAAATAAAGCCTCAGACTTGGATGTGAACTGTTGTTTGCAGGAATTTTTCCCGGCCTACAAGCAACAAGGGGAGCTCAAGGGTTAATGGTGCTCCAGGGCTTTGCTTCCTGCCTCTCTGGGTTTTGGGATGGCTGGGAGATGCTGTGGGTTGGAAGGAGGGGTGGATGCTCTCACTGGGACCACGGACTGCTGCAGGAATCGTGGGGGAGCAACTTCCCATTTCCCTCCTCCCAGGAGATCCACACCCTCGAGAAAAACCGGTGCCAAAACTGGGGCTTAAAGCCACGGATGGAGGTGGCAACAAAGGGACTTGTGTCCAAGTCTGGGGCGGGGTGACATGGCCTGGCGAGGCTGTCCTGGTGTGGGGCGTGGGTGAGCATCCTCCTTTCCATGCACACCTTGCTGGGGCTCATTCCCTCGGGAATCCTCCTGGGTTTCCGGTGGCAGAGGGTGTTTCCCCCTCTCTGGTGGGCTCAGCTCAGCCAGACTCCATCCTCACTGTTCATCTGCCTTCAGAGTGTGGAATCGGCTCTTGCACCAGCATCTATTGTTGTTCCCTCCCCAGATCTGGGTATTTTGGACAGCTTGTTTCTGATTTAAAGTATAAATAAGTTTGATCTTTTCATCTGTTGTTCTCCCTACCTTCTGGAGGCTGTGCTGGTTAAAAATAACTGGGATGATGAGCTCAAGTGGGGATGGTGGAGGGGTTTTAACCTCCATCGTGGCAGGACTACCCATCTGGCCCTACAAGGGAACATTCTCCTGTCCTGTCCTGTCCTGTCCTGTCCTGTCCTGTCCTGTCCTGTCCTGTCCTGTCCTCTCCTCTCCTCTCCTCTCCTCTCCTCTCCTCTCCTCTCCTCTCCTCTCCTCTCCTCTCCCAGCTCTTTGTCCAGTTCAAGGTGTGTCCCTGCCCGTGGCAGGGTGGTGGGATGAGTTGAGCTTTCGAGTCCCTTTCACCCCAAACCTTTCTGTTACTTTTTCCCAAGCTGGGAGCTCCCTGAATTGTCCAAACCCCCTTGGCACGTGGCTGGGGGTTAAAACATTTCAGCTATTGCAGGGAGTTGGAAAAATGGGGACGTGGGGGAGAGCTGGGAGTGCAGAGATCAGAGGCTGTCCCTGACACACAGCTCCTGGTGTTTTGCAGCTCTGGGCTCCTGCAGAGGAGGTTTTTGCCTGAAAAAGCCCCTTTTGCTCACAATTGAACAATTTGCTTAAGAAGACCAATCGAAGGGAGAAACAAAGAAAAAGAAATAGAAGGGTTTTGGCTTTCTTGATGGAAAGTCTGAAATGCAGGTTTGGGCTCAGCCTGGAACCTCCTTGGTAGAGGAGCTTTGCTTCTGGGTTTATTTTGGTGGGGGAAGCGCGTGCACACGCACTCACACGTGCACACACACACATGTGCACACACACATGCACACGCTCTCCTAGACAGAGGAAAACCACCCCCAGCCAAACCCAGACTGATTCAAAACAACTGTTGGTTCTGGCCGCGCTGTCGGCTTTCCACTGCCCACAGCCTCGCACCCTGTGAAACTGCAGCTGAAAACCAACAGGCAACCCCCAAAATTCAGAGTCGAAATTGCGTTCCACCTGGCGGAGGGCAGAAAAACTCTCTCTAGGCAGCGGTTCCGGCAGGGAGAAAAAACCCCTCTCCCTGCTTGCAGCCCGCGGAGCAGCAAAGGATGCTCCCGGGGGGAGGCTGAAGCCCCTCGGCGCTGCCTGGGGGATGGACGGGGCTCGCCCGAGCAGGGGCAGGGCAGGGGGTGCCCGCAGCTGCCGGGGGGCTGCGGGGCAGGGCCGGGGGGCTGGTGGGTGTCTCCGGGAGCGGTGACTGAGCGAGGCGGTGCCAGGGCTGGGGGCGGATTTTTTGAGAAGAGCCTCGGCTCCTCAGAGCAGCGGCAGCCTCTGGAGGAGTTGGGCGGCTGTTGCTCCCTCTCCGCCCGGAGGAGGAGGAAGAGGAGGAAGAAGAGGCTTCGGCTGCCGCCTCTCCGATCCCCCCCCCTTCCCCCTCCCTTCCCCTTCCGCCCCACACCTTTATGGACGAGCGGCGGAGCTTGCTCTACTCTCCGGCCGCCTCCTCCGCCGGCCGGCAGCCGCGGGGCGGCTCGAGCAGCAGCCACCACAACCTGGGCTACACCGAGCCGCTGCCCCCCGCCGCCCCGCAGCCGGGCCCCGAGCAGCCGGAGGAAGAGGGCGAAGAAGGGGAGGAAAGCAGCATGACCGTGGTGGGAGGCGGCGGCGGCGGCGGCGGAGACCCTTTGCCGGAGGAAGCGCAGCATCCCCCTGCGCTGCTCGGGGGGGATCGCTACGATCAGCCCCCGGCGCCGGCCGTGCCCGCCGGGCAGCCCGCGGGCGCCGGGGAGCACGAGTGCTGCGAGCGCGTGGTGATCAACATCTCGGGGCTGCGCTTCGAGACCCAGCTCAAAACCCTGGCGCAGTTCCCCGAGACGCTGCTGGGGGACCCCCGGAAGAGGATGCGCTACTTCGACCCCCTCCGCAATGAGTATTTTTTCGACCGTAACCGGCCCAGCTTCGACGCCATCCTCTACTATTACCAGTCGGGCGGGCGCATCCGGCGTCCCGTCAACGTCCCCATCGACATCTTCTCCGAGGAGATCCGCTTCTACCAGCTCGGGGAGGAGGCCATGGAGAAGTTTCGGGAGGACGAGGGTTTCATTCGGGAGGAGCAGCGGCCGCTCCCCGAGAAGGAGTTTCAGCGCCAGGTGTGGCTCCTCTTCGAGTACCCCGAGAGCTCCGGGCCGGCCCGAGGCATCGCCATTGTCTCTGTCCTGGTCATCCTTATCTCTATCGTCATCTTCTGTCTGGAGACCCTGCCTGAATTCAGGGATGACCATGACTATGAGGGAACCGGGGGGACCTTCGGGACGGGCGGCGGCCCTCTCCCACCTGATGTCTTCACCAACTCCTCATCCTCGGCTGCTTCCATGGTGTCATCCTTCACTGACCCTTTCTTCGTGGTGGAGACTTTGTGCATCATCTGGTTCTCCTTTGAGCTGCTGGTCCGTTTCTTTGCCTGCCCCAGCAAGGCCACCTTCTCCAAGAACATCATGAACATCATTGACATTGTGGCCATCATCCCCTACTTCATCACGCTGGGCACGGAGCTGGCGGAGCGGCAAGGCAACGGCCAGCAGGCCATGTCCCTGGCCATCCTCAGAGTCATCCGCCTCGTCAGGGTCTTCCGCATCTTCAAGCTCTCCCGGCACTCCAAGGGGCTGCAGATCCTGGGGCAGACCCTCAAGGCCAGCATGAGGGAGCTGGGCTTGCTCATCTTCTTCCTCTTCATCGGCGTCATCCTCTTCTCCAGCGCCGTTTACTTCGCGGAAGCCGACGACCCCAGCTCGGGGTTCAGTAGCATCCCCGATGCCTTCTGGTGGGCCGTGGTCACCATGACCACCGTGGGCTACGGGGACATGCACCCCATCACCATCGGGGGCAAGATCGTGGGCTCCCTGTGCGCCATCGCGGGGGTGCTGACCATCGCGCTGCCCGTGCCCGTCATCGTCTCCAATTTCAACTATTTCTACCACCGCGAGACGGAGGGCGAGGAGCAAGCCCAGTACATGCACGTCGGGAGCTGCCAGCACCTCTCGTCCAGCGAGGAGATGAAGAAGGCTCGCAGCAATTCCACCCTCAGCAAGTCCGAGTACATGGTGATTGAGGAAGGGGGGATCAACCACAGTGCATTCAAACAGGCTGCCTTTAAAGCAGGCAACTGCACGGCCACAAACAATCCCAACTGTGTGAACATCAAAAAGATCTTTACGGATGTTTAAAAGAAACCCGAGCCAAACGAGCAGCGACGGAGTCTGAGGACACGGTGAAACAGCACCAATAACAAAACCAGTAATAATGCAAAGTGACTGTGTGTCGGTGTTGTGTGGAACATGCACCATCGTCGGTCTGTGTGTGCCCTCGTTTTTATACCTTTATTTTTTTAGATCCTTCCTTTCTAAAGATCCAAAAGTAAAAAGGATTTAAAATTCTCTGGAGAAGAGGACAGCTAAAGGGTAAAGAGAAGGAGGATGAAGACAAACCACACTCACTGTCAAAACAGGTGTTTGTTCTGCAACGTGTTGCAGGGCTGCTTTGCTTTTCGGGCTTTTGGGGAACCTCTTGCTTTGCTCCCGAATTTCCCCCTCTTTCCCTAAGGGCAGTGTGTAGCCATTCTCCCTTCCATCACATAGGATAACTTGTTGGTTTGACAAACCTGGACTGGGTGGAGGAATGAGGAAGACGTGAGGCAGAGCGTGCTGGGAGGGGGCTGGGAGGAAATAACCATTTAATTCTGCAGAGAGTCTCTGTTACCACATCGTTAAATGATGCTTAATATTGAAACATGTGATGAGCCATTACGGGCACAGCCCAGATTCCCTTTTTTCCCCCATTAGATCATTTACGAAATTCTAATCTGGTCAGAGACCAAGCGCAATCAATGCTGATTTAAATGGGAAAAAAAAAAAAAAAGAAAAATCCCCTAAGCCTTCCTTTTCTATTCTGGATTCCCTTCCCCTGTAACCTGATGGAATTATTTCCTCCAATGTCGAGTCTGTGGCCGTGCAGCAGGGGCGTGTGCAGGAGGAGGGCGAGGAGAGGAAGGCTGGAATGTTTTCGGGAGCCCCCGGCACACGGAGCAGGATCCACTGGGAGCCTCCAACCCGCCCAGCCGGAGACAAAGGGACATTTCCTCCTCTTTTTGCAATGCCTTTGCAAGAGATGCAGCCGCTGATCGCCAGAAGATTAAAGTGGCGAACACGCCTTCCAGCGGAAGTCACTAATTCCGACAGGAGTGATGCAGTTGCCATGGTGACCACGGTTTCCTGGGAAACCCCCAAAGGTTGTCATGGCATCCCTTCTCCCATCCCCCCTGGTCCTTGCTCTTCCCGCAAAAAGCCTTTCCAGATGGTTCCATCTCCTCCGTCCCCACAAGGCATCGTGGCTCCGCGCCCCCTTCCCGGTTCCTGTCCCGCTGCTCCTCCCGTGTGCCCAACAAAGCATCCACAGGCAATAAGCGCCTCCAGATCCACCTGTCCCTCACCTTGGCAGGGAAATCCGGGCGTGGAGGTTCGTCCTGCTCCACCGAGAACGACCCCAACCCCAGTGGGAACTGGCACCGAGCAGCTCCTGGGGAGCTCGGCCGGGGAACCTCGGCAGCTTTGTGAGACGAGGGGGACAGTAAAAAACAGGATTGAAAAAAATAACCAAAAAAAAAAATCCCGCCGGGAAAAATCACTGGCTTCGTCTTCACGTGTGTGCCAGGGGCCACGGGACATCTGACGGGATCAGGTGAGCTTTGCACGGGGGACAGTTCAATGGAGTCATAATGTTGGGGCTTTTTTTGGACAAACCCCATGTTTTCCACTGCTTGCTTTTGTTCTCCAGCTTATCCTGCCGCTCTCGGGTATTTTTATACACGTTAGATAAAGTGGGATCATATCCCGTAGCTCCTCTGATTGTATTTGCTTTTTAGTGCTGTGGGAGGAGGAAAACCCTGCTGCTTCTCTGCAGCTGGATTGCTTCAATTCTGTGCTGGAAAGGTGATTTCAGTGCTTCAGTGCTCCCATCCAGCCCCTGCCATCGACACAGGCCAAAAGCAGCTTGGCCTCCAGAGCTTTGGCTCCAGCTCTGCTCAGTTTTGCTGGATTTTTGGTTTAAAAAACCCAAATTCCTCTGAGGTAGCACATGGAGCAGGGATGCTGTTAAATACCTACAGCAAAGAGAAATTTGCCCTCAGTCTGTGCAAGTCACACCTTTCCTGCGGCTGTGGAGAGGGGGCCTTGTCCTGAGAGAGGCTGGCCATGCCAAAGTTAGAGTTTAGCTGGGATTTTTCCCAGACTCAGAAGGATCTGGACGGTTTGCAGCACCCTCCCTTAGCCACAGTCAATAAACCCAAGAAAAACATCAGAGGCAGTTGGGGTGTGATGGTTTTATTGGAGCTACCAGAGTTCCCATCGGCTGAGGGTCCAGGAGATGATCTTTATTAGGGAGATGCTCTGGAACACCATGGCAAGTTACAAACCTGAGATCCCTTGTCCAGGATAACTGGGATTCCTTGTCTGGGATAACTGGGAACACCTCAGTGTGCCTTTTCCACAGGCTGCCAATGGGCTGAAATGTCATTTCTGCCTACGAGCCCTCACTTTTTATTGTTATTCTCTCTTATTATTACTAAATTTTATTGTGATTAAAGATTTCCCACATGCCTATTCCTAAAAGGAGGGTTTGAGTTTAAGAGCAGTGGAAACATCGCACTCAGGAGAGTTTGCAGATGAGTTCTGGGTTGGTGTTTTTCCCGTGGCAGCTGCGCAGGGTACAGAAACCACACGTTCTCCTGGAAATGGCCCAGAACCATTTTCAGTTTCTCTGTCATGTAAAATAAGCAGAGACCTTGCAGGTTGTTGTTTTCTTTCCCTGACTCCTCCCTGCCTGATTTTGTAGGAGCTGAGTAGCTTCAAAGGGGTTTTGTTGACAGTAAAAGATGTTTTATGGGCGAGGTGACAAGGAAACCACTTCACCCACTGGGGTAAAAGGCAGTTTGGCTCTGGTAGGATTCCAGAATGGTTTGGATGGGAAGAGACCGTAAGGATCATCCAGTCCCACCCCTGCCATGGGCAGGGACAATTTCCACAATCCCAGGTTGCTCCAGGCCCCATCCAGCCTGGCCTTGGACACTTCCAGGGATGGGGCAGCCACAACTGCCAATATCTGACCCAAATTTCCCCCTTTTCACGTTCAGAAAAATACTTTTCAATATTATGTGTTTTGGTTTTTTGGGGTTTTTTTTTTTTGGAGTGGCATCACTGAAAGACAAAAACTCACTGCTGCTCTGTCTTTTTGATACACTCCAAAAGGTGGAAGTGGAAAACTGGGGACATCCTTTGGGTGTTCTGCCCTCTCTGCATCTTCCCTCTCTGCTGTCTCAGGGCACCATTCACCCAGAGAAACTGAGCCCCCTGCTCCAGTGGGAGGTGTCCCACGGCAAGGAGCTGGAGCTGGATGGTCTTTGAGCTCCCTTCCAACCCAAAGCATTCAGTGACTCTGATAAATGCCTTCTGTTCCTCTGGAGCAGATGTTGTGCCAGGCACTGGAGAGATCCCCAAAATCCTGGGCTCTCCACAGCCAGCTGTGGTTTGAGTGGCTCTGCTCTCCTGTCCCTTAGGACAAGGCAGTGTTTCAGCAGGCACTGGGGGTTTCAGAGGAGTCTCGGCCGTGTTGGGCTCTCCTGTCCCCAATGTGCTTGGAGGGGCAGGATTAGGGGATCAGCACCAGCCGAGCTGCTGTCTGCGAGGCAAAGGGCTTGCCCAGCTCAGCTTATTACCTTCAGTGGAGGAAAGGGCACCCACGAGCTCCTGGCCGGTGCTCCCCAGCACCCCAGGAGCAGGGGAGCTGGGTCCCTGCAGCTCCGGGCAATCCCAGTGTGGTGATGTCCTCCCTGTGCCCTGTCCTTCGTGCCTGTCACCAGAGAGACACAGCCACACTGAAGGATGGCAGCGAGGATGGAGGAGGCAGCTCCCAGCCCAGGGGTGAGTGCAGCTGCCTCCGTGGATGCCTTCAGTTCATCACAGAGTCACAGGAAGGTTTGGGTTGAAAACAACCTTAGAGAACATCTTGTTCCCACCTCCACACAGGGTGCTGCGGAGCCTTGTACCTCCTGTTTTCTCTTTTCACAGTCTCCTCTCCGCTTCCCTTTCCCTCTTGCCTGTATTTTAGGACTTGATCCCCTGTTCCAGCCCCGGATGCCACCTTGAAACACATCCCTGGTGCTGGGGGGGTGCAGCAGATGCAGCTCTGGCCCCTCCACTGGGTACTGTGACACCATCACCTTTTTCTCCTGCTTCTTTGCCCTCTTTTTTTCGCGTGTTTTCAGGCCTGAGCTCCTTCGAAAGGTTCTGTTGTTCTCCAGCACAATAGATGCCCTTCGGGTGCTTGGGGGTGCCGGAGCAGAGCCGTATCCATCCCACCCCGCGTGTGGACACAGACAAGGGCTGAAGAGATCTCTTTCCTCCGGGAGGGTTGAATTTCTCCCCAGGCAATTGTTCCTGCTGCATCCCTTGACAAAAGAAGCCGTTTTTTGTTTTTAATCCCCACTTTATGGGCAATTAAGCAGCGGCAAAGGGCGGACGAGTGCTTTCCCCGGCGGCATGGAAGGAGCCAGCCGGGGTCACCGCTCCGGAGGGGTCTCTCCTGCAGGGCCGTAACACAAGGAAAAGGTGTTTGGCGGTGCTCGGTGTGTACGGGCAGCGTCCTGTGTAAAAATCTGTTTAATTGTGTAGTTTGGAGCCCTCTCCTGCCAAGCTTTTAAAATATGCATGTCTCGGTGCGAGCGCACGGAGGCTCCGCCGCCGCCGGAGGGAAGCAGGGCTCGGTTTTCCCTGTTTTGAAATGCTCTAAGCAAACCATCTCCGGGCAGGCTGCAAACCTGGGAGTGCACACAGGCAGATGGGGTTCATCTGTGCCCGATTTTGCCCCTCAGCCTCAGCTCTGTGCGTAGCTGGAGGGAGAGCTCAGTGCCCGGCATCCTCGCGTGAGAGCCGGTGTGGGAGCAGGGGGATAAGGGATTTCTGGATATCTGGGGATTTTTTGTCATAGTTTATCTTTAAGGTCCCTTCCAACCCAAAGCATTTGATGGTTACAGGGTGCTGGGGGCAGGGCCTTGTCCCAGGAGCTCTCACTCCTACGGAGCTGGGGCTGCTCCCCTGCACCCTCCCTGCTCTGGGTCCCACCCACAGCACGACTCTGAGCCCTGGGCCCGGCTTTGGAGCTGTCCCAGCCCCATCTTCCAGCCCATCCCAGCTCCTACTCCAGTCCAAGCTCTCCTGCCTGTGGTTCAACCTGGGATACAATGAGACCTTTCACTCTGTCCTTGGCTCCCCAGAAAGGCTGATGGGTGATGGTGTCCCTGTCCCAGGGTGTCCTTGTCCCAGGAGTGCCCCTGTCCCAGGAGTGTCCTTGTGCCAGGATGTCCCTGTCCCAGGAGTGTCCTTGTGCCAGGATGTCCCTGTCCCAGGAGTGTCCTTGTGCCAGGAGTGTCTCCGTCCCATGGATGTCCCTGTCCCAAGGTGTCCCTGTCCCAGGGTTGTCTCTGTCCCAGGAGTGCTCCTGTCCCAGGAGTGTCCTTGTGCCAGGATGTCCCTGTCCCAGGAATGTTTCTGTCCCAGGGATGTCTCCGTCCCATGGATGTCTCTGTCCCAGGGTGTCCTTGTCCCAGGAGTGTCCCTGTCACAGGGTGTCCTTGTCCCAGGAGTGTCCTTGTCCCAGGAGTGTCCTTGTCCCAGGAATGTCTCTGTCCCAGGAATGTCCCTGTCCCAGGATGTCCCTGTCCCAGGGTGTCCCTGTCCCATGGATGTCCCTGTCCCATGGATGTCCCTGTCCCAGGGTGTCCCTGTCCCAAGGTGTCCCTGTCCCAGGATGTCCCTGTCCCATGGATGTCCCTGTCCCATGGATGTCCCTGTCCCAAGGTGTCCCTGTCCCAGGAATGTCCCTGTCCCAGGATGTCCCTGTCCCAGGGTGTCTCTGTCCCAGGAGTGTCTCTGTCCCAGGAGTGTCCCTGTCCCAGGGTGTCCCTGTCCCAAGGTGTCCCTGTCCCATGGATGTCCCTGTCCCATGGATGTCCCTGTCCCAGGGTGTCCCTGTCCCATGGATGTCCTTGTCCCAAGGTGTCCCTGTCCCAGGGATGTCCCTGTCCCAAGGTGTCCCTGTCCCAGGGATGTTTGTCCCCCTGACAGCCACTTGTTGGCAGCTCCGTGCTGGGAAGGCCTCAGGGCTCCTGCTCTGTGTCACTCAGTGCATCCCAGTGTGGAACAGGAATGTCTGCAGGCTCCTGCACCCCCCTCACGACCTGAGCCCTTTTATCCCCATTTCTGACAAAACCCAGCCACAAACACAAACCCCGGGAGCCCCTCTGCGCTTTTCCTTCCACGACTGACGTGCTGCTCTGACACCCGCAGGGTTCAGGGTCTGGCTGTCTCTCATCACTGCTCAGAGCTGAATCTTTAGCGCTGAGGATGCTCGGCGGCAGGGCAGGGAAACCTCCCCGCACGAACATCCCCGCAGGGCGCCGTCGCTTTGCTCCTCCTTATGAACCAAGACACGCTCAAATAAATTAGAACATGTCTCCCATCTCCTCCAGCTTCTCACTGGAGCCAGCAGTGGCTGGGATGCTCCCTGCTCTCCAGCAGCGTTCCCTGGCGGCTCTGCACACTCCTCGTGAGACCCCCGGCTCGGTCGATGGCAGCAGGCGCTGCTGGCTTTGTTTAGGAATGATTCATTTCCCTGAGACTTGGGATTCCGATGCTTTTCTGAGCGTTTTGAAGCTCTGCTGCTTTGCTCCAGAGCTTGCATTTCGTTTTTAGCGTCTCTGAACCCCCTGGCTGGGCGGGCTGGGGTTGGATGTGTGGCTTGTGGGGAAGATGAGCCCATCGCCCCCTCTGCTCACCCCAGCGAGGCTGAAAAGTGCAGCCAGGTTTATTTTTGAGGCTGACCAGCACAGCTGCTTTGTTTTGCCTTGCTTTGCTTCCCCCAGAGCAGCACCGTGGGTAGATGAGGAAAATCCTCCAGGGTTTTATCACGCTTTTCTCCGTGGTTGAAGCACCGAAGGCTCAGCAGGATCGGGGCTTGCAGCAGGGTCTGTGCTCGGGGTGTTGCCCCAGGGGAAGCTAAATGTTGGGATGGAGGATGGAAGGGATGCACACACCCTTTGCAAAGGGTTTTCTGCATTTGCAGAGAGCTCAGGTTGCTCTTGGGCTGGGTGCGAGGGAGGAGCTGCGTGCAGAGCGGGGAGTGGGTGATGCTGTGCCATTCAGGGATTTGGGCTGCTGCTCCAGGGAAATGTGTCCCTGCTCCCAGGCCTGGAGGGTGTGAGCCCTGTGGGATCTGCTCCCTGGCTTTGGGCCGGTGGGCTCCTCCGTGCCTCAGTTTCCCCATCTGTAAACGGCACCGAGCAGCTTCAGGAAGGGTTTGCAATGAAGCTCTTGGGGAAGGAAGAGGCAGTTTTGAAACACAGAGCAAGAAGAGAGGACTCCTCCAAAGATTTTATGGGATTCAGCTCTCTTGGGGCTGGAAAAGCCTGCAGACCCTGCCCTGGGGACCCCAATAATTCAGTTATTTCCCTTGGCTGGAGGGAAGCCTGAGGTTTCACACAGCTCCCCAAGCTGCCAGCTCTGCCTTCAGCTCCCCATCAACATCCTCCTCTGCCATGGTTTCTTCACTCTGCATCTTCCCTCTCCCACCCTTCTGGCCCATTTCTCCTGAAATCTCTGTGAATTTCGGGTTGAGAACCCTCCTCTCCCTCTGGGCTGTCTCTGCTCGGAGCTGCCGCTGTGTCTCTGTAACAATCTAACCTCGTGCTGTTGCAGCAGGTCACAGAAACCAGACACAAGAAATTTGGGCTTAAAATGGCCCTGGCTGCTGGGAATTTGAGTCAGCAGGAGGGATGAGGAAGGAGTTGCTGTGAACTTGATGCAGCGTTGCAGGTTTGAGGGCTTCTCTAGCTCTGCCTGCTCCTCCGTGGGTGCAGGCGCCTGAATGACATTCCACACTTTAAATCCCTCAGAATTAAGGCAGGAAATCTTCTTTCTGCAGTATCAGAAACAAGCCTGGGAAATTTTCAGGGGTGTCTGTCCCATCCTGGTTGTAAGATGCTCTGAGAAAGCGCAGCGAGCCTGAGGAGAAGCGAGTGGGGAACGCGACCTGGGTCCAGCTGTGTTTCTCCCTTGGGACATCTCCTGGGAATTTGGCTTTATTGCTCTGTTTTCTTGCAATTCCCTTGGAGGAGAGCTTTACACAAGCACCTTTATCAGCCAAGTGTGGGACTCAGTCAGAGATATCAGATAATTTGATGAGATCTGTTTTCTTAACAGAAACCCTGTGTTGATTGGCATCAATTAAATCTTCCTCTTTAATTTTGTGTTAAGACTCTCAGCCATTCCAGCGTGTTGTTGGGGATCAGTGACGGATGGCCAGACCCATTGTTTTTGCAGGTCACTTTGTTTATCCCTTAAAAAGCTGTCCCAAACTGGAGCTGTTTTCCAGTCCTCTGGAAGGACTCAGGAGATGCTCAGTCCTTGCACTCCCAGGAGCTGTTTTGCCAGCTCTGAGTGTTTAGATAGAAGTTATTTGGCTCAGACAATTTAAAAACATCTAATTTTTATGGCTGCTGTTTCATATCCTCTATTTCTCTTGGGATGGAGAGGATTTCCTCACCCCTGTACAATGGAAAGACATCTGGATCCCTTCAGGAGCTGGAGCAGCCATGGCTCCTGAATGCTCCTGGCTTCTCACTCCCACTGCTGTTCGTACTGGAGCCAGAGAAATAACACCGCTGTCAGGCTGAGGATTTGGCATTTCTTTCTTCACTGGCAAGGATGCAGCTTGGAAACACCAGAGTACCCCAGAGCACTGGATTATTTGCCCGGTGGGAATTGAAATTGTAATTTGCCACCTCATCTGCAGAGTCCCAACTCCACCATCACCTTCTTGCCCAGTGGCATTTCCTGGGCTGGAGGTGCTGTTTGGGTCTAATTTGTGCGTTTATTGATTTTACTGAGTGTGTAATGCTCCAGTGCTCCTTGAGGATCCCGGCAGTTTGGAGCCCTTCCCGGCTGCAGGTGGGAGGGGTTTAATCCCCCAGCAAGCCCAGTCCAATAAAGCAGAAAGCCTCGTTAGCTTTAAGCCCAGGAATGGTGCTGCTGGCACTTCAGGATAAGCTGGGGCTTGAACGACTGCCTGGGCTGAGATCCTGGCTCAGAGCACTGAGCCCCTCATTTCCTCTGCCTCACAAAGGGATCTTTGCTCCTGGCAGGAATTCCCACCTCTTTCCTTTCTCTGCTGGATTTTAGCACGCCTGGAGCATCATCCTCATCATCCCTGCAGATGCACCCTCAGCATCTCCATATCAACATCATCCCTGCATCCTCATCATTCCTGCAACTTCATCTCTGCAGTTTCATCATCCCTGCAACTTCATCACAGCCGCATCTTCATCCCTGCAACATTACCATTCCTACATCCTCATCATCCCTGCAAGTGCATCCCCATCATCCCTGCAACCTCGTTATCCCTACAACTCCAGCCCTGCAACTTCATCTGCAATTTCATCATAGCTGCAGCATCACTCTCCCTGCAGCCTTATCATCCCTGCAACATCATCTTCCCTGCATCCCCATTATCCCTGCAACACCTTCCCTGCATCCTCACCATCCCTGCACCCTCGTTATCCCTGCAACTTCATTCCCTCATCCTCATTATGCTGCAACTTCATCCCTGCCACATCTCCATCCCTGCACCCCAGAGACATCCAGAGGCAGGGTCCCTCCCTCCTCAGTGTGGATCCCACCTGGCACAGCTCTCTCCTGCCGCTCCCTTTGGGGCACACAGCCTGATTCCTGGGGCTGAGCTGGGACCAGGCGGGTCCTGGTGCCTCGGGCTGGGCTCTGAGCCGCCACTGCGGCTCCTCCCAGCCTTTCCCTCATCGCCAGCTGCTAATGAAGCACCCGGCTCCGTCCCATCTGGGCAGCTGGGATGCTCCAGTTACACGCTGTGAAGTAAAGGCAGAACGCGGATTTTTCGGAAGATGAGAGGGATAAGAACAGTTGCGCGGGATTTCTAGAAATTCCAGTGTCTCAAAGACGGAGCAGAGCATCTCCCTTGAATTAAAACAGGAGTCAGTCCCTTGAGTGCAGAGCTGTGGGTGCAATTCTGGCACTGCAGAAATTGGGGGATTTTTTGGGCCCTTTCCTGGACACCCCTACCCCCGCATCAAAATGGGATTTGGGATTTGGGATTTGGGATTTGGGATTTGGGATTTGGGATTTGGGATTTGGGATTTGTGCTCTGTGGGAGCGACTCCACAGCCCAAGTTCTGGGAGTGGGATCAGCCCTGGCTCCTCCCATGACCTGGACTGGATTTATAAAATCAACCAGTTGCTCAATATCTCGTGAATTACATCATGTCAGAACAAACCCAGCTTGATTAAGATAAAAACGTGAGGAAAACCCACTTGGCACTAATTATTCAGGGTTTGGAACTTGCCGTTAATGTGAGATAACAGTTAATAACCAGAATATATTTAATGAATCTTTTTCCTATCTTTAGCTTGCTTTAGACTGTGTGGCATGTAGTCCATTAAAGAATTTTAATTAGAAGAAATTCATTTTTCATTAGTGGGAAATGGAGTTGAGAATTTGTCAGGAGGGAACAACATGCAACTTCTCTTCCACTTTACTTGAAAGAAAAAGGTTCCTCTTCTTGTTTTCCAAAGCAGGCTGTGCATAAAAGCGGTTCTTTGCTTTGCCCAACAGATCACAGAAGAAGTTTGGAAATTAAGACCTTCAGGACTGTGTTGAGAAAGAAAACATCACCAAGGAAAGGACAAACATCCCAAATAAACACCCCCAACACAGCGACCGACGCTGCCGTGGACCCGACTGACAGAGGGCCCGTCCTTCCCAGCGAAACCCAGTCCATATTTCATATATTCATTTATATATGGAACATTTCCCACTTTCTCTGTGTTTTCTAACAAGTGCATTATGTAGTGGGGAACATCTTTGGAGCCAGATTTTCTTCAACTCATGTGCAATATAACGAGACTGAGCAAAGCCAGGGAAAAGGAGGAGGAAAGGTGGAAGTCACTTGGACTTTATTTCAGTCTTTTTATTTTTTAATATTATTTAAAAAAAAAAAATCTCTTGAAAGATGAAGCAACCAGAAAGGAAATGTTAAGCAGAGCTGCTGAAACTCAGTCCAAGTGTTTTGCTCGGGGTGGGAGGGAGTGGGGAGAAATTCGGTTGCTGTCGCTGTTCCCTGGCGAAGGCCACGGGCTGTTCTCAGCTCTTCGGGAATCGTTCCCGTTCCATTTTTCTCACTTTCCTGGAAATGCCCTTTATAAGTAGCTCTGTGCTGTACCCAAAGGCTGTGATTTGCTTTAAGTCCATATTTAGAAAGAAACATCTCTGCTGGTGCTGAGGAAAAGGGTGTCGAACAGCTGTGCCTTGCTATCACGATCCCTCCATGAAAAACTAAGGACAAATTGAATTTCCAGGGTAGAAAAGGTCTAAAAACCCAATTCTTGGCTAATCACGTTCCTGCTCCATTTCATGAGAGCCTCTCTGCCTTGTCTGCACTCCCACAGTACCCCAGTCCTGTGGGAATATTATAGCGTTGCCTTGCTAATTCTGTAATAATCGGGAATTCCATCCCTCCTCTGCCCGTTGCTGTCTCATTTTGCACACTGAGGTTCTTGGTGGCAGGTTTAGAGCTGTGGGTTGCCCATACTGGGCTGGGAAGCTCTTAAAGCTGGGCTTTCATAATAACCTCGCTGTGTTTCCTGGGACTGCACGGATCAATGTTATCCTGGTGCCACGAGAGAAATGATGTGCGAAGGGATAAATGCAAATGGCAGAGGGCTTGATGGTCTCTCCTGCTTCTGGCTCCCCCTTTTCCTCCTCCCCGGCCTCATCCACGCTGTCTCCAGCCCAGCTTGGAGACTGAAACCCTTCTGGCACAGCCTCCATCGGCGGAGCGGAGTGGAACTTGGAACAGCGTGGGACTTTAGGGTGAAAATAATGTTGGAGGGACTCGGATGAGCACAGGAACCTCTCTGTCTGCATTGCAATAATTCCCTGGGAATGATTTGGGAATGTTAATTTGGACTGGACAGAACCAAGTGAGCTGGAGATTCCTCTGAAGCAGAAGCTGCCCGAGGGGAGGTAACAGGAACCAAAATCGTTGTGAGTGAAACAGACCCTTGAGCTGATGCTGCCGATTGTCTTTGGTGGCCAAGGACAAGCCTTGAGGTCCCCACCGGGTACCTGGAAGGTGGAGCAAGGACCTCTCTTCCAGGGGGAAGCACCAAAACATGGATCCTTCCCCCAGTGGAGCTGTTACCTGCATTTCACATGGAACATCCACAGGAGCCACACAAGGGAGGCCTCGAGGACAGCCCCAGTGAGGATGCACCGAAACCAACCCCCGGAAGGAAGGCTGGGAAGTGGGAAACCTCGGGAACCTTCAAGGCAAAGCAGCCAGCTGTCTGCACCACCTTCCTGTCTTGCAGACGAGCTTTGAAGAGAACGAGAACCCTGCACTCAAACCTCAGCTGAAATTCGGGTTGAGAATTTCCCTTAACGCTGGGAAACGAGGGGATTCTTACAAGGAATGCGTCAACTTTGGTGAGGTTGCGTTTGTTTTGTTTGTTTTTTAAACACGGATAAATTCTTGGCTGGAATTCCTCCTCCTGCCATGGCAGGTGCACGACTGCTGGTGGAGACTTTGTTCACGGCAGAGGGTCTTGGGGGGCCCAAACACAGAAATCCCCAGGGCTCTGCACAGGTGCAGGTTGGGCAGAACGGGCTGAGAGGGCAAAAAGAAGCAATAGTGTTAAACCCAGCAGTTTCAGTCAATTTAATCAGTTGGAGAATGTGGATCTGGCTCTCAGTAGGACCTTGCTCCTCTTGCATTTATTCCCAGCATGGAAGAAACCCTGAAGCTGTGGGTGAATGGAGGAGAAAGGGCTGGTGCTGCTGGCACCTGGGTTTACCACGGCTCCAACAGCACGAGGTGCAGAGGGAGACTGGGATCGGGGACCAGGATTGCTGGAAGACCTCATGGAGCAGGTCCCTGAGCCCACGGAGATGAGCAGGGGGTGCCAAGGCTGGGCAGGGATGCCGGGGAACTGGAACCGTGGAGGTGAAATAACCCATGGTGTGAAACCAACGTGATGTGAAAGCCGCCTGCGCGAATTAGAGCTAATTAGGGCAGCGGCTCTCATTAACTTGGTTTGGCCGTGCCCTGCCCAGAGCTGCTCCGTGGGATCTTCCAGCAAAATGCTCCTCTGGCAATCCCCGGGCTGTGGCAGCAGTTCCGAGCAGGGACTGCAGCGTTTGCGTCCCTGGCACAGCCAAAGGCGCTCCGGGTGTCCCTCACGTGTCCCTGCACAGAGGAGCTGCGTCCCCTGCCAGCCTGACGTGAATTATTGCTCTCAGACAGCAATAACCTCAGAGATTTTAAACAATCCCTTTAAAAAGACCCAGAGAAGTGCCCGGTGTTTGGGGTGAGCGCTGAGCCGCTTCCATCGCGGGGAACTCCCCAGAGCTCTTCCCCATTGCCCCGGAGGGAGCTGCTGGCAGGCTGGGGGAGATGGAGCTGGCCTTTTTTGGGACATCTCACCTCCCAAACCCCTGAGGAGCTGCAAAACACATTTGTCTGCGGCCTCCCTGCGGCGTGACAGGTTCTCAGTGTGCTCTTGAGCCCGCAAAGGAGACTGAACACAGCTTTAGCAGCTCTGAAATCGTGAGAGGCTGACCCCAAAGCCACTCTTCCACCGCGCTGATGGGTTTGGGCTGCAAACAGCCAAAACCCCCGTGAAAGGAGGGGGGCCCCAGGCTGCCCACACGGGTAAGGGCACATTAACAGGAGGAGAATCGATTTTCTGGATTGCAGCACAGCTCCGGATCTTGGGAAGCCCTGGTCCCAAAGGTGTTATATTTAGTTTCTTTTGGAACATGATCTAGTAGCCCTTAAAATGGGGGATAGAATGTATCAGCACTAAAGTTATTTTTATTTTTCACCAGTGTTACAGAGAGCTTTTTTATGATGTGTGTGTGCGCGCGTCTGTTACATCATTATACCTCGTCTGTTTTCAGTAGCCACTTGTTACGGCATCTCTCTGTTAGGGCTCAAAACTGTATTTCGATTATTAAAGTGATGGGAAAAACCTTCTCCCTTCACCCAGCTGGGTTGGTGGGTGCCACCACGCCCCAACCATCTCACAGTGATGACGATCTTGCCAAAAGCCACCTCTCCTCGGTGTTGTACATTCCGGCGCTGACGACGTCGCTCCGTGCTCTTGGGTTCCTCGTGCTTGGTCGCTGAGCCAGCTGGGTGTTAATGTGCTTTTCCACAGTAATCGAGAGTTTGATAGTCTTGACCTGTCAGTCCAGTGCATTAATCTGTGTTGCCACCGCCCTGAGCCCGGCCTCGTGCGTGTTGCAGATAACCATCGTGCCGGGACTGCCACGGCAGCGGGCTGCGCATGGCGAGGGAAGACAAATTAAAAATGTATCCAGTCGATTAAAACAACAACAACAGCAAAAAAGGGAGCGATTTAATGATGGCTGACATCAAGAGAAGATCCAAAAAACAGCGTGCTTTGATTCCCATAATCATCCCGAGGCAGGCTGCTCATCTTTATTCATAGCCCTTCAAAGCTGCGCTCCGAGACGCCGGAGCAGCTCGGAGCTGTCGCGCTCGGATGGAGCTCTTGAGACGCCGAACACGTCGACATCTCTGCTCCCTGCCCAGCCCAGTGCCGTGCTCCAGCCCTTCCCCTTTTAATTTCAGGGTGCAATTAAAGTGAGGAGAGCTCTGCTGTTGGATCCGTGCTGGAGGAGAGGCAGGAAAAGCGGATCTGGGAGCCGGGCTGGCGCGGGGTCGCGTAAAGCCGCTCCTTTTAATGACATGTTTTAAGCTGTTTCAAGAAGGCAGCAAAATTAGAAAGCAAAAGATCTCCAAAAGTGTTTCAGGGCACTAATGAAGGCTCAGGGGACACAGCACAGGGACAGGGCTTGGCAGTGAGGCTGGAATGGGCTGTCGGAGGCAGTGAGGGAATGCTGGGAAGCTGGATTTGGGAGAAAAGTCAGGATTTGGTGAGGCCCTGGCACAGTCCCAGAACAGCTGTGGCTGCCCCATCCCTGCAAGTGTCCAAGGCCAGGATGGACAGGGCTTGGAGCAGCCTGGGACAGTGGAAGGCGTCCCTGCCCATGGAAGCAGGATGAGCTGTCCCTTCCACCCCAAATCACTCTGGGATTCTCTTAATCTGTGATTCTGTGATTCCTACAGTCCCATCCCAGCCTCCAGCCTCTTTCCACAGGCAAACCCCTGCAGGACTGACATCTCAGACACCAGCCTCGAGCATGCTGGAGGCGTCATTACCTCACACTCTTGGGTGTTTTCTGAGCCAGGTGTTCAAATGCTGTTATTGCTACTGAATCCTTTTAAAATTAAGGAATTTCTGAGACAGGGTTTTTCTTCCCTGAGTGCTCCCCGCTCTCCTGCATTGCACAAATCCAGCTGGAAGTCTGTCTCTCCACCTGAGATTAGAGAAAGCAGCGGCTCTGGGTGAATTAAATTACACATTCTAATCCCCGTATTTTCCACCAGCCTCTGACACAGGTAAATTTTGTTTCTTTTCCCCATTTTTCCTGCTTGGCCCACAACGATGTCATCAGTGCACCTGAATAGGAATGGCCTGAGATGGTTCTGACTGGTTTGTCCACCACACATCTCTGACCATTGCAAGGCCAGGCACTGCTGCTGGGTGTTAAATGCATCATTCCCATTCCAGAGGATGATTCCAGAGCAGGACAATTTGCCTGGCAACATACAAGTCATGGGTAGAGCTGGAACTGTGAATCTAAAGGTATTAAGTGGAAATGTAGCCAGGAAGTGCCTGAAATATTGGAATTTTAATGCAAAGCTGTGCTGGGTGCTGCGTCCCTCATGCTGCCGTTGGGGCACTGAAATTAGATTTGGTTTTCCCAAGTGCTCAGGTCTTGCAGGAAAATCTCCCTCACTGCTGGAGGTCAGGGGTTCCATGGCTGAGTTTGGCACCTTGCAAGGAGAACAGGCTCTTAATTCATCACCTGAGACCCCAAAACGTGGCAAAGGGGAGGCACAGGAGCAGCTCGTGTTTCCTAATTTCCCACCTTTTACTATGCAACTGATTTTCATGGAACCTTCCCGGGATGGCTGGATATAGTTTTGACTTTGCTTTCCTTCCCTCACGTGTTCAAGTGGGTAATGCAGAAACGTTTCCATGCCTGTCTCACCTGGGACACGCACTGGGCCCGTGAGCAGTGAAATGTTGGGAAATTCCGTGTCTCCAACTGGAAATCTGAACTCGTCTCTAAGTCCTGACTGATCAGGTGCCACAGGAGCGATGCAATTTTGGGCTGGAGATGTTAAATGCAGTCTTGTTACTCTGAGTTCATTTGAAATTCTGGTTTTGCCAGTGAGCTGCGTTGCAACTGTTTAAAACTTGGTTTTTTGTTGTTTTTTTTTTTTAAATCAGTCTGATGCTAAAACCAGCCGCTGCGTCCCCTCGTCCCGGTGACTCCACCATGGTGTGGGCCTTGTGTTCAGTGCCCGGTTAAAAAAAGTGATTTTTTTTTTTCCCCCCAGTTGTGTGATTTTTTTACCTGATGTTGAATTTATTTTTTTAATTTTTTTTTTCTCATTAGAACTTGAAACTGTTCTTTCATATGCAAAGTTCAATAAAACGGCTGAACCGCAGCGTGTGGTGTTGGATGCTGAAGTGGGTGAAGAGGAGATGTTGGGATGGAGAGGGTGGTGTGAGGATGAGGTTTGAGGAGCGTCCTCTAATGTGAACTCATTTTCCAGGATTAAATAATCTGAAATTTAATGCCATTCGCAGGAGTCAAATTTACCCTGCCTGGGAAATAAAATCTTGGGGTAAAATCTGCACATTTCCAGCGTCCCACCCAGCCACCTGGACTGAGGAAGCTCCAGAAAAACCCTTAACTGTCGGATGATGTGTCACAAGAAGAGCAGTCACTAATGGTGCTTGGGCACACGGATGCAGGAGGAGGGGTTTGACCTACACGCTGATCCCAGGTGGAAATCCTGCAAAAGGAGCTCGGGAACTCATCTGAAAACCTTGTTCTTGCCTTCAGACCACCCCTGTGAGCTTCACCCAAAAGTGAATGCAGCCAAAGAGTGTCAACATTTTGGTTTAGGCTTTTGGTTGCCTTCGAAATACTGAGATTGTTTCTCGTGTGTTGCCCAGAGAAGCCGTGACTGCTCCATCCCTGGGAGTACCCAAGCCCAGGCTGGGGAAATCTGGGAGAGTGGAAAGTGGTTTCATCCATGGCAGAGGGTGAAACATTCTGAGCTTTGAGGTCTCTCCCCACCCAAACCATCCAAGATTCCATTGTTGGATGATTCCATGATGAAACGACTCGAGCTGTGCATACCAGTGCTGCTGTGCTGTGTCCCAGGCTGCTGCAGGGTGGTTTCATTTCAGCGGTCACTGAGCCAGCACCACGGGCCGTTATAACTTGATTATTTTTGCAAATCCCAATTCTGGGACTGAAATCCAAGAGGAAATCCTGCACCAGGCTTCAGGTGCTGGGCTGGGGAGCAGAGCAGCAGCCCACAGCCACCCTGGACAGGGTCACCCCAGGGGAACCCAGCACTCAAATTCCCTAACTTTACCAAACATCTTGATCCTGTCGGCCTCAGGAATTGTGACAGGGGCAAAGAATTTCCTAGAAAAGCAACACTGGGTGCTGGAGCTGGTCTGTGTGGTTTCACCCCTCTCTGCTCTCGAGCTCTGCTGCGGTCACCAGCTCTGCTGAGGGAAGGCGATCCACGGTGAGCAAAGTCAGCTCCAGCTCAAAAACCCCCCAAATCCTCTCAGTGTGGCTGCGCTGGATGGTCCCAGGGTAACTCCTGGCTGCCGTGGGTGGCAGCACAGATTTTGGGCTGGCTCAGGGGCTCTCTGAGGTGGCTTTTAGCAGCTCCTGCTGCTTCACTCTCTGCTGTGGCCTCGATCCCGGTGTCAGCTCCCTGCAGCGTTGTGGTGGGTCCAGCTGCAGGCTTCGGTTGATGGGTGGTTGAACACCCGGGAAAAGCAGGATGTGGCAAACCCCGAGGTGCAGACGGGGACGAAGGGCGCCAGCCAAAGCCAGGCCCAGTTAGGAGGGACAGTCCTGGCTCCCGGGACTGCTGGAGGAGCAAACCCACAGCACACTGGTGGGTGGAGGGCAATGATCGACACCAGCACAGGAGGAACCTTGGCTTGAGGCGCTCCCCAGCCCCTGGGGGATTTGCAGGGTTTCCAGCCCCTTCCTGGGGTGCTCAGGGTGCACAGGAGACTTTGCACGAGGGGCTGCAAAGGGACCGAGCGTGGTCAGTGCTGGCAGCTCCTCTGCACAGAGCTGAGCTGGTTTTGCCAGGTTTTAGGGGTGTGCTGGCTTGAGAGCAAAACCAAGGGACTCCAAGTCAGAAAAAAACCAATTTAATAGGAGAGGAAAAAAAGGTAAAATAAAATAAAGTAAACCACATGCAATAGCACAAAAGATCACTGACAGAGTCAGAGTACAACCTGACACCCTGTGGTGGTGGTGGCAGTCCACATGAAGTGCTCTTGTTGAAGCAGTGTTCCTGCAGAAGGGTCTGGTAGCTCTTGTTCTCTGGGAATCCAGTGGGTAAGGCTGCCTGTGCTGTCCCAAATGCCAGAGTCTATCCAGGTGGGAATGCTCGGCTCCTCCCCCTGGGCAGAGGAGCTGATGGGCACATCACAATGGGCTGATATCATTCCATGAGTCTTGCAATGGGTCCTTGATTGCCCCTTAAACAGAGATAGCTCCTGGAGTGAGTTATCTATGAGTCATGCAGGACGGTATTGATGGGCCATTGACAGGAGATAGTCCGGAGGCAGGGGACACAGGAAACACTGCCCAACCTGGCTTCAACAGCTCATGGAGATGGTGATAGAGTACAACTTTGGGCACATCTTACACTGTAACCTAGGACAAGGGGGAAGAGAGGCTGCTGGGGGCACAGCGTGATTCCAGGGTGCGTGTTTCTTGCTGCATGCCAGGTTTGTAAAGGGTGAATGGCCCCGAGGCAATCCCACGGTGCTGGGTGCTCAGAGCCGCCCCTGGAGCGAGCCCTGCTGCTGCTGCTGGGGTTCGTCACCGAGAAATTCAGCTCAAACGAGGCCCTGCAGGAGCCTGGCTGTGCACGGGGCGGCCTCTGCTGCCTTTTACCTCCTGCTTTGCTCTACCACAGCGTGGGCATCCCCTGGGGAGGCTGGTGGCTGCGGCAGCGCCAGCAGCACATCCCTGCGCAGCGACGGGGCCGCGCTGTAAATCCTTCCCTCGCTGCCTCGGAATCTCCTGCTTGGGAACTTCCCTGGGAGCCATTTGCTCCCTGCCTCGTGGAGAAACATCGATTCATCATTCCCTGCTCAGAACCCCAGCGCCGTGCAGGATTTTAATGACCTGTGTCCTGTCCCTCTTTCCAAGCCAGAGCATCCGGATCTTCCAGCTGTGACTTTTCCAGGATGCGGCAGAGGGGCTCTTCCAGCTTGGAGTCAGGCTGCTACAGGCATTTCCCTGCTCCTACAGGCATTTCTCCGTTCCTACAGGCATTTCCCTGCTCCTACAGGCATTTCCTTGCTCCTACAGGCATTTCCCTGTTCCTACAGGCATTTCCCTGTTCCTGCAGGCATTTCCCTGTTCCTACAGGCGTTTCCCTGCTCCTACAGGCATTTCCCTGTTCCTACAGGCATTTCCCTGTTCCTACAGGCATTTCCCTGTTCCTACAGGCATTTCCCTGTTCCTGCAGGCATTTCCTTGCTCCTACAGGTATTTCCCTACCCCTACAGGCATTTCCCTACCCCTACAGGCATTTCCCCATTCCTACAGGCATTTCCCTGTTCCTACAGGCATTTCCCTGTTCCTACAGGCAT
Source organism: Hirundo rustica (assembly GCF_015227805.2). Classification (NCBI taxonomy): domain Eukaryota; kingdom Metazoa; phylum Chordata; class Aves; order Passeriformes; family Hirundinidae; genus Hirundo; species Hirundo rustica. The sequence goes on along the minus strand of NC_053473.1, from coordinate 2,257,524 downwards.
TTCCCTACTCCTACAGGTATTTCCCTACTCCTACAGGCATTTCCCTGCTCCTACAGGCATTTCCCTGCTCCTACAGGTATTTCCCTGCTCCTACAGGCATTTCCCTGTTCCTACAGGCATTTCCCTACTCCTACAGGCATTTCCTTGCTCCTACAGGCATTTCCCTGCTCCTACAGGTATTTCCCTGCTCCTACAGGTGTTTCCCTGTTCCTACAGGCATTTCCCTGCTCCTCAAGCGATGCCTCACTAAGAAATCCTTGTCTTGGATTATTCTGTTCCTTCCTTTTGGGCTCATAGTGGTATCCAGAGGATTTTCCTTTTTATTCCAACCAGGCCTGGCATCCTTCTGCAAAGAGTGTTTGTCCATCGCTCTGCTCTCCTATTTCTCCATGGGAATGCTAAGGTTATCATTTCCCCTACGGAATTCTCCTTAACAGCACCTTGTCCAGGCCGTTTGTAATTATTCACTTTTTTGACAGATTCTTGATTTTGTTCTCCCAGCGCTGCATTTCCAGCCCCTCGCTTCGATGAGGGGAAGCGAGCCACAGGCAGCTCCGATCCCGAGGATCTGGGCGGTGTCTCTGCCCTGTGGATATTTGGGAAGGGTGGAAGAGACTTTATTTCCTGCCCTGTCAGGTGTTAGAATCACCTCTTGGTTTGTCCTGACGGCAGGAAAGGAAATATTCCTCTGGCTCCCTGGGGCTGTGGAATCACAGAGGGTGCTCAGGGGCGGTCATTCCACGGAGTGGAGGGATTTTGGGGTGCTCCCAGAACCTTCCCTCGAACACCAGCGCTTTTTATTATACCGATACTCCACAAATATTGGTGCATTAAAACCACAAATCAAGGGATCCCCCAGGATCCGGGCCGTGGGTCTGGGCTGCTTTGCCCAGGCCAGGTCACCGTCCCTGGGGTGATTCCACGGCTCCCAGGGGTGCTCGGGGTCCCTGGTGGGTGCTGCTTCTCTGGGAAAGCGCGAGCTGGAAGCAGAGTGCGGGGAGGGGGAGAAGGGGAAGCCGTGGCTAAAAATAGCTATTTTTGAAAGAAAGGGATGAAAACCTCTTTGAAGAAATGAGGGGAGAGGGGGAGTGTTTCCATGGAAACGGGGAAGTCTGCCTCTTCCCAAAAGAGGGGGTGGGAGATGAAGAAATAGTAAATACAGCAGAGGAATGACGGGGAAGAGGATGCTGCCTGTCAGGGGCATTCCTCATGGATCCCTGGGCATTCCTCATGGATCTGGGGCATTCCTCATGGATCCTGGGGCATTCCCCATGGATCTGGGGCATTCCTCATGGATCTGGGGCATTCCTCATGGATCTGGGGCATTCCTCATGGATCTGGGGCATTCCTCATGGATCTGGGGCATTCCTCATGGATCCCGGGGCATTCCCCATGGATCCCGGGGCATTCCTCATGGATCCAGGGCATTCCCCGTGGATCTGGGGCATTCCTCATGGATCCAGGGCATTCCCCGTGGATCTGGGGCATTCCTCATGGATCCAGGGCATTCCCCATGGATCTGGGGCATTCCTCATGGATCTCGGGGCATTCCTCATGGATCCCGGGGCATTCCTCATGGATCCCGGGGCATTCCTCATGGATCCAGGGCATTCCTCATGGATCCCAGGGCATTCCTCATGGATCTGGGGCATTCCTCATGGATCCCAGGGCATTCTTCATGGATCTGGGGCATTCCTCAGGGATCCTGGGGCATTCCTCACGGATCTGGGGCATTCCTCATGGATCTGGGGCATTCCTCATGGATCCCGGGGCATTCCTCATGGATCCAGGGCATTCCTCATGGATCCCGGGGCATTCCTCATGGATCCCGGGGCATTCCTCATGGATCCCAGGGCATTCCCCATGGATCCCGGGGCATTCCTCATGGATCTGGGGCATTCCTCATGGATCCTGGGGCATTCCTCATGGATCTGGGGCATTCCCCATGGATCTGGGGCATTCCTCATGGGTCTGGGGCATTCCCCATGGATCTGGGGCATTCCCCATGGATCTGGGGCATTCCTCATGGGTCTGGGGCATTCCCCATGGATCTGGGGCATTCCTCATGGGTCTGGGGCATTCCCCATGGATCTGGGGCATTCCTCATGGGTCTGGGGCATTCCTCATGGATCTGGGGCACTCCCCATGGATTCAGGGCACTCCCCACAGATCCCAGGGCACTCCCCACAGATCCCAGGGCATTCCCCATGGATCTGGGGCACCCCCCATGGATCCAGGGCATTCCCTACAGATCCCAGGGCATTCCCCCTTGGATCCTGGGGCATTCCCCATGGATCCCGGGGTATTCCCTACGGATCTGGGGCATTCCCTTCGGATCCCGGGCAGGGGGCTCTGTGTCCCAGTGGGAGCAGATGGGGCTCTGGCACTGCCTGCCCACACAGCCTCGGAAGTGTCACTTTGTCGCTCCCCGTGCCACCTGCAGCCCTGGATCTGTCACCTGCCCAGGTCACCAGAGCTGCTGGGGACAAATTCCCAGGGCCGGGTCAATGTCACCACCGTGGGACATCTCCAGCTGCTCCCGGCAGCTCGGCAGGGACAAGAGATACTGAGTGTCCTCCAAACGCTTTGGAAACGAACGTCAAATCTTGGCTTTTTTCTTCCAGGAGTTTTCCACCACGGCATGGACATTTCCAGGGGAGGCACCAGAGATCTGGGGAGGCTCAGCCACAGGGTGAGGGCGGCTGGGGGCTTCTGGACAGACTGAGGGCCAGGAGAGTGGGCTGGCCTGGCCTGGGATTTGGCACTGCTCCCAAACTGGCACCATCCACAATTTGGCCGGGTGTGGCTCGCAGTTTGGCGCAGCTCGCGGTTTGGCACGGCTCAGAATCTGGCACAGGCCAGGTTTGGCATAAGCCAGGATTTTAACTAAAAGAGGTCGATTTAGATTTGATCCAAGGAAGGAATCCTTCCCTGTGAGGGTGTCAGGCCCTGGCACAGGGTGCCCAGAGCAGCTGTGGCTGTCCCTGAATCCCTGGGAGTGCCCAAGGTCAGGCTGGACAGGGCTTGGAGCAGCCTGGGACAGTGGAAGGTGTCCCTGCCATGGCAGGAGGTGGAATGGGATGCGCTTTAAGCTGCCTCCCAACCCAAACCCTTCTGTGATTGATGATTTGGGGCTGGGGTGTCCTGTAGGAGCCCAGGACTTTGGCCAGCTCTGTGCTGATTCCTCTCAGGGCCATCCTGCGTGTGACACTGCCTCGGTGCCCCCCTGCCCAGGCCGTGGGGACGGCACTGAGCCCGAGCCCCGGGCTTCTGCTCCCTGCAGCAGCTCTGCGTGGGAGGAAGAGAAGAGGGAAATCATCCTCTCAAACCGCTTTTCCTCACGGCTTGTTTGCAGTCCTGCAGCTCCCCGGGGAGGGATGGAAGTTTGGGGTGATGGGAACATCTCACCCCGCTCCGTGGCTCAGCTCTGACCTTCTGCAGCTCCTGGCCCCCTCCCAGCGCCACCAGACATGGGCTGGGACCCACAGGCTGCAAAAGCAGCGTCTGCAGGGCTGCTCATCCCCGCCTGTGCTGTGAGGGAGATGTTCCACCCTGGCCATCACCTGCACGGGGAGCCAGTCCCAGGGCTGAAGGCTGCAGGGAGCTGTGTCCCACCAGGGCAGGGCAGCGCCCTGAGGTCACCGACAGCTCCCGCCAGGCCAAGGAAATGTGCCGTAGGACACTGGTCCCCTCCAGCCCAGGGTTTGGCCATTTCCAGCAGCGCCCTCTCCCCTGCAGGTTTCTCCCATGTCCCTTTCGTCCTCTCTTCCCTGATCTCCACAAGCAGAAGGTTTCAGCTTTCAGCCCCATTTCGTTGTTTCTTAGTGAGCACCAACCCCGGAGTGAGAGGAAAAACCCCGGAACTGGAGGAAGGGGGAGAGGGGCATGGGCTGGTCCAGAGCTGAGGAAGCAGAAATCGAGGTTCATCTCCTCCCCTTTGCCCTGGGGTGCCACAGGCAGCCCTGGCTTGGCAAAGCAGGTGTTTGATTGGCACCAAGGGTAAATTTGGGCACACCTGGAGCCCTGAAGGTGCTCAGTTCTTGATCCCTTTGGAGCACGAGGACTGGGAGGGCAGAGGGACGTGGCTGGGTCCCCTTGGTGAGGAGCTGGTGGCCCAGGTGACACCTGCACTAAAGCCCCAGGGGTGCTGGGGTCTCTCAGGGCGATGGGCCTGCGAGCCCTGGCTCCTTCCAGAGCTGGATGTCCTCACCCCTGGCTGCAGGGAGGCTTCTGATTCCTCTTCCCTTCCTGAATTTATGAAACCAAGTGGCTTTCAAAGCCCTTTAGCCGGGGTGGCAGGAGCTGCCCGGGTTGGAGACACCCTCCAGGAGATATTTACAGTCACCCCCAGGACTGAAGTGCTTTGCCTTGTTTTTTGTTGAGCTACAAGGCTTCTGTTGAAACAAACAATGCCCAGCTCATCTCCAGACCAACCCTCCAGGCTGGTGGAACATCTTTGGAGGCAAAATGGCAACTCAGCCATCCTGAGCAGAAGAGAATTCAGACTGGAGCCCAGAGGAGCTGTTTTTAAAATAATTGGATATTTTATTACAAAAAAAAAAACCACCCAAAACCCCCTTGGAGAGTTAGAGAGGGATGTGTTTAGTGTTAACTTTGCAGAGGTGATTTTTGCTGTTTTCCCTTCAGCAGTTGTGCCTTTCCAGGGACCAGGAGAAGCACAGAGGAGCCGGGAGGATCTCCCAGGAACCACGAGAAAGCAAGAGATCCTCCCAGGATCCAGGAGATTCTCCTGGTGACCAGGGGCCTCTCCCAGGGGCAAGGAGCCCTGCCCAGCATCTCTTCTTGCCCTGCTCCTCCTTTCCCACACACTCCAGGCAAAGCCCCGATCCTTCCCCGTGTCCTGGGGTCGGGGAAGCTGCTCTGACCTATCTCAGGATATTTTGGGATTCACCAGCAGCCTCGGCAGAGCTCTGTGGGTCCGTGTCACAGTGTTCCCGTGCTCATTTTTAGATGTCTCCTGGCGTCCCCTCCTCGCCACACCCAGCCAGGGTCCAGGAGCTCCATCCCTGACGTCAGGAGCGGGTGGGAGGTCAGATGCTTTCCCTGAATCACGGTCCTGGGATCTCACTTACAGCTTTCACAGCTCCTGAAACGACACAAGGCCCAGTTATGTCAGCACCTTTGGTTGGAAAAGCTCGGCTCAGGTGGAGATGGGGCTCAGTGCTCTGCCCCGTCCTGCCTCTGCTGGGCAGCGCTTGGTCCAGCTTGGATCCCCTTCCCAGAATGGCTGGAACGTTTGCTCCAGTCCTCAAAGCCCCTCTGGCTTTGCAGGAGGTGGGATGGGGTCCCCAGACGGACACCAGGGTGCTGCCATTGCCTGAGGCTGTGCAGGTGTGGAGGTGCTGGCACAGCCTCTGTCCTCTTTGCAGAGCTGGTCCCACCCCTTCCCCAGCTTGGCATATGCAGGTGCCCACCCTGTGCGCCCTAAGCAGCGGGGCTGGGACCCAAATTCAGGCCCTGAATTCACCCTGAGGCTGGAATTCAGCTGTTCTGGATGAGGCCAGGCCCGGGGATAACCCTGCCCTGGGGCTTTCATCCCTCCCACACAGCACCACTTCCTGGAGCATCTCCCGGACCCACTGCCAGCAGGGTACAGGGGGGGAAAGGGGGGGAAAAGCACTTTTTTTGCTATTTGTGTGGCTGTCTGCAAAGCCACAGAGGGTCAGAACAGCCCTTGGGAGCACCCCTGGGAATAAAGGAAACAAGGAGAGAGATCACCCTGGACACAGAATCTCCTGGTTCCCGGAACATCCTCCCACCAAGTGCTTTTCCCAGCACACCACACACGCAGACGGGGTAAGAATTCCAGTTTGGGTGCCTATAAAATCCATCCAGGCAAGAGAAATAATTCAGGAGGAAATTATTATTTAATAATAACGCTGAGCAAAGGCGTCATCTTGTTAAATCCTTGTGAAACAGCCAAGTGGGTGCAGAGCTCAGCTCGTCTGGTTCTCTGAAAGGCTGCGACGCGTCTGGAGCTGTCAGCGTGGCTGAGGGAGGCGAGTGCAGACACACAGGCGATAATAATAGCTCACAATTAGGAGAGTAAATCAGGAGAGAGCATCACTCAATTCAGAGAAATCCCCCTGATTTGCTGGAGACGGGAGTTTGGCTCTTTGTACGGAGCTGGTGCTGTTCGGATGACGAATCCCCCCCGGTTTTGCAGAACCTTCACAAGGCGGCAGCAGGAGGAGCACGTTGGAAATTCAGCTCCACTCAAATTGTTCCATGCCCAGCCTCAGTTTCTACATATTGCATAAGGATCAGCCTGGGGCAGATCATTTTCCGCCTTCAACCCAGCCTGCCATGGCAGATCCACCTCCAGAAATGGCTAAAATGGTGCTGCTGACTTTAAAAACCCTCGGCCAGAGCAGCCTCCTGCCCGGCTGGATGTGTGCAGGAGGGAAACCCACAGTGCAAGGGCTGGTCCTGAAGGATTCCCACTCTTCCTGTAGGGTTGGACATTGATTTTCAATACTAGGATCTGGCTGGGGCTTGGGAAAACACAGTTTTTGTTTCAAAGTGGAGTGTCTGGAGGAGCAGCAGGTGATCACATCCCTCAGTGCTGCACCCGCTCTCTCTCTGTGCCACCCCTGCTCCAGGCACCTCGGGGAGCTAAAATACTGTGATTTACCCCTACCGTGTCCCCACATCCCCCTGGCTGACCGGGCACCACGCTGAGCACCGATCATCTCAGGTGTTCCAGGTGTTCTCCCTCCACCTCAGGGCGTCCCTGGAGGGATCTCACAGGTAACTCCATCCATATTTGACTGCTGTAAATGGGAACAGAAATATTCCCCACCGCCTCCTCCAGCACTCGTGCCTTGGGTGCCGGGAGCCTTGTGGGACTTGTTGCTCCCTTGGTGCTCCTTGTGGGGCCGTGGGGGGACGGCAGAGTGGTCCAAACCTCGTGCCTGAAGGCAGGGCTTGATCCATAGGTCACATACTTTGGTAGGAGCTTGGTCATCTCCTTCCTTTGGGATGGGAGAAGCCTCCTCGTGAAGGGACCTCGGTAAACGCAAAGTGATATAAAATTATTGCTCTTCACCTCCTCAGCCCAGCCAAGGGCAGCCCCTGCAGGCTCTGGCCCGTGTCCTTCCCCAGGGCTGCAGGGAGCTGCAGGTTCTCCATCCCCCGGGTGTTCCCGAGCACATGCCGGCTGTTTCCCAGAGCACGGGATGGGTCGGAGCCGCGCGGCGGAGCAGCGCCGTGTATCCAGGGATATGATTATTTCCCAGTGGTTGAAATCTAGGTCTCCTGCTTGGGAGGAGGGATGCGGGGAGGAGGGAGGGGGAAGACGCTCATATCAATCTTATGAATATTCATGGAGAAGCTGAGCTGCCTCCGGAGGTTGACTCCGGGGTCCGAGTTTGGGGGGCTGTAGGTGAGAGGCGCCGGCAGCGGCGGGAGCAGAGCGGCTGCTTGTGCATTCTCCGCATGCCCGACTGCAGAGCCCAGCGTAAGTTGGTGCCTTTTTCTCTCCCCCCACCCCATGCCTGCATCCTTCCCGCTGCTCCCCTGCTGAAACACAGCCTGGCCAGGAGGGACTCGTGCTTCGGTCCCAAACACGACCCCAGATCGCGTCACTCCCGCCCGCAGCGCTCAGCAGAGCTGAGGGGCTTTGGGCAAATCTTCACCTCCTCCACCCTCCCTTCAGTCCCCAAATTTGCATGAATTAACCCTAAAAATGCTTGATGGGGGGGCCGGGCGGAGGTTGTTCGGCAGGAAAAGCAGCGATGGGGAGAAAGTAGGAGATGCTGAGCGCTGGGATGGGTGATGTCAAGCGAGACGATGCCGTAACCCTCCCCGCCGAGCAGCGAGCATCAGCGCTTGGATTTGGAGCCGGAGGAGGAAGCCCAGAGCCCGCGCCAAATAAAAATCGACAACGTTAAATAAAAACAAAGCAAAATTTCTGTGCCGTTAAACGAATCTGGGGTGTTTGGGGCAGGGAGAAAGGGGAGGAGAGAGTTTACGGGCAGGAGGAAAACGGCGTGTTTGTTAAAAAAATAAACAAAACGCTGGAGGTTGGTGGATCTTTGGTGAGATGGGGGTTTGTGGCTGCCAGATCTTTTCCTGCGGCAGCAGGAGGATGTTGTTTGTGGTGTTCTGGCGCGGTGCTCGGAGGAGCCAGGGAAGGTCAAAGCCAGCCGAACTCCTCGGCGAGTCCCTGGGGAGCGAGTGGTGGGGAGAAAATGCAGGAAAAGGATGAAAACTGGGACAAATGCGACCTCCTCTCCTCCGGGCCTGGCAGAAAAGGGTTAAGAGAAGCGGTTGAATGCTGCAAGCCTCGTCAGGGTTGTACTATTTTTTCTAGTGCATAAGGAGAAGGGAGAGGAGGGTTGCACGGAAAAGGGAAATTTCCAAGAAAAGAGGGATCTGCGGCAATATCTGCACCTCGGGGGATGAGGAGAGGAACCAACAGGCATAAATGGCCTGGAGACGGCTGAAATCTTTGCCGAGGAGATTGGGACCGCGGGGTTATTTTCCACCTGCCTCCCCTGCCCGGTTCTGTAATCCTGGCTCAAAGTAGACAAGTCGAGTTGGAGCTGAAGAAGGGAGGTTAGAGGGGTTTTTATTTCGTTTGGGAGGGGGGGAAAAAAAAAAAAGGCAAAAAATGAGTGGTTGGTTGGCCCTCGCCGGGCTGAGCATCTCCATGGTGCGAGGCAATGCAGGATGATCAAGGGAGCGCCCGCCGGGAGCAGGGATGCTGAGGACCCGGCACCCACCGGGGACAAGAGCCTCAACATCCCCGCGAGAAATTCCACCCAACGGAGTCGAATTCCCACGGGGGTGGGTCGGCCGGGGGGTTGGCTCTCGGGAGGATGGGGAGGGTGGACGCGGGTCGCGTGGGTCCCGCGGCCGGGGCCTCAGTGCTGGTGGGCTCCTGGAGCCATCAGCGGGGGGGCTGGTGGCCTTGGGGACAGCGGGGGACCGGCGGGGGGTTCGCTCTGGTGGATGAAGCCGGAGCCTCCCGAGTCACCGGGGAACGCGACACGACGGCCGCGGGTGCTGTTCCCGGTGGGTGACACGGACCGCCGGGCGCCGGCGGGGCCGGGAACCCTGGGCGGCTTTGCGGAGCCTCGGCTGCCGGGGGGGCTGCGTCGTTCCCCCCCCGCTGCTCCGCCTGGCACGGGCTCGGCGGGCAGCCGGCCCCGCCGGGCTGAGCAGAGCGCAGGGACGCGGGGCTCGCTGTTTTTCCTCCTCGGCGCTGGCGCTCTCGCCCTCCTCTCTCTCGTGTTGCAGTGCGGGCTGGGCGGGCAGCGGGCGAGCGGGTGCCCGGAGGAGCCGGGGCTTTGCGGATGCTCCTTGCGAGCCCCCACGGCTTGCTACCTTCTGGGTGTTTTTTCCAGGCGATGCCACACCTCCCGAGGACACTGGGGACATCGGCTTTTGCTGAGCTTAGCAGCTCTCCGCCGTCGTACCGAAGGCATCAGACAGACGCTCCTCAGCCCTGAAGCGCGGATCTGCAACAGCTCCCGGGAAGACTCTGTCTCTCTGTCTCTCTGTCTCTCTTTCTCTCTCTCTCCAGTCCAAACCATTACAAGACCCGACTTCCACCATCTGGGAATCTAACCCCTCTTATGTCCCTTCTCGTTTTTCTACGATGACTCACCATTATTTTTAACTTTGAAGAGAGAGGAAATTATGGGGATCTTGGAAGCCTGTATTTCTCTCTAGGATTTCCCCAGGGTCAGATAATCGGTGTCACTAAGAGACACTAAGATTTGGCTTCTCCAGGTAATGTGATTCGTTTTCTGTGTGCCATGGTGGTTTGCAGAGGATGACAGGAGCCGGGACACCAGCGGTCGAGGAGGGGGACTGCGGTGGTCCGCGGGGCAGCCGGAACCGCCGGCTCCACATTCCGGCAGCCGCAGAGCCCGGCTGCAGGCAGGGAGGGCAGCATGTCACCAGGGAAAGAGGATTGGGAAGATGTTAAACTTAAAAGCGGAGCTGGAGCTTTCCTGGAGGGTAGATTGCCTGAGATCGCAAGGTTAAATGTTAATTAACCCTTAGCTGCATGCCTGTAGATGAGCTGAGCGCGGCGCCCCGAGGGGTC